>NC_057361.1:112508629-113167879 GCF_016509475.1 Prionailurus bengalensis
ATCACATGATCCGCAGTGCCTTTTGATTTCTTTTTCTTGCCTTAGTTGGAATAGCTCCAACTTCCTGCTGTGTTGAATCAAAGTGGGAAGGGTAGACACCCTTGCCTTGTTCCCAGTCTTTTGGAAACATTAAGTCTTTCACCATCACCTGTTAATGTTAGTATGGTTTTTTTTGTTGTTCATACTGTTTTATCAAGTCAATACAATTCCTAACTTAGTGTTTTTATCATGAATGGATGGGGGGATTTGTCAAATACTTTTCTGTGTCCATCGATAGGAGTATGATCTTTAAAAGCTTGTTGATATGGTATGTTATGTTGATTGATTTCACATGTTGAGCCAGTTTTGCCTACTTGCAATAAATCCTTCTTGATCATGGTATATAATGCTTACATATTTTTGTATTCAGTTTGCCAATATTTTGTTCAGGATTTTTGCATTTAAGTTCACGGGGGGATGTTAGTCTGTAGTTTCTTTTTTAGTACTGACTTGATATGATTTTGCTGTCAGGGTAATACTGGCCTTATAAAAAGAGTTGGGCAGTATTTCCTCCTCTTTTCTGGAAGAAATTGTATGACATTGGTGTTAATTCTATAAATATTTGGTAGAACCCTCCAGTAACACCATATGGGCCTGGATTTGGAGGAGACCTAGTTCAACTATGAATTCACTTTGTGTAATGGTGATGGTGCTGTTCGGATGCTCTATTTCGTGTTGGTTGGTCTAGTTTGTGGTTTTGAGGAACTGCTTCATTTTTTCCCCAACTTTTAAAAGACGCGAACATAAGGCTGTTTATGGTATTCTCTTACCATCGTTTTAGTTGCTGCAGAATGTGTAGTGATGGACCCGATTTCCTTCCTGACATTGGTGATTTGGGTTTTCTCTCCTTTTATTTTTGTCAGTTGTGATAGAGGTTTCTCAATTTTACCAACTGCTTTGAAGAACAAGCCCTTTGGTGGTGACTTTTGCTCCGATCTTTATTATTTCCTTTTCAACTTGCTTTGGGTTTACTTTAGTTTTTTTCTCTAGTCTGTTGAGGTGGAAACCCAGAGTATTGATTGGAGACCTTTCTCCTTTAGTGTTGGAAGTGCTTGGGGCTATGCCTTTTCCTCTGAGTGCCACGTATTTTAATATATTATAATTTCATTTTCATTCGACTGTGTCTTTTTACATTTTCTTGGAGACTTTCTCTTTGAACCACAGAACTTTCAGACGTGTATGATTTCATTTCCACATATTTTTAGATTTTCCTCTTTCTGTTTTTGATTTCTGGTCTGATTCCATTTTTGTCAGATTGCCTCTTGTCACTGTTGTGAGAAGTTGTGATTTTTTTGTTGTTGTTGTTCTTGCTCCAACGGGTGATTTTTGATTGTATCCTGATCATTTTATCTATTACGTTAGGAGAGCCTGGGTCACATTTCAGTATTTTAATTTAATGAGCAGTCCCCCTATTTTCGTTTAGCACATAGGTTCTTTGCTGCTTTTGTGGGTTATGCTTCCAGTGACAGTTTAATTTTCAGAGGCTTCACGGTGTTACTGTGGTTTCCTTGGTTTTCGTGTTCCTGCCAGGGCTCCCATGTGTGCCTGCTGGTGTTGCTCGACGGGGAGGAAGGTATTTCGGAGGATAGAGTGCCTCTCTGTGGGAAAAGGGGAATCTCAGACCCTCAGGGATGAAGAGGCTTTCTGGGCCAGGCCACTGTGGCTAGGTGCCTCTTGCTAGTTCTGCCTGCCCACTTTGGAGTCTCCTAGCTGGGGTTCTGATGTTGGCAGGCTTCCCATTCAGACCGGTGCAGGGATAAGCCTATCCAGGCAGCCTTCTTGTTGCTAGGTTGATGGTGGGAAAGCACTAGATCAGGGTTGCCATCTTCTGGTGGGTGTGGGGACGTAAGACGCTCTACTGTGTTACTCTGCTAGTCCTGGGAGCCCAAACCATTTTGCTTTCTTTTTAGCATCTTTTAGAACTCTCTGTTGGTTGTGGCTTGCGTTCTTTAACTGGTTCGTTATTGTGCCTAGCCAGGAGGATCCGGAGGAAATGCGTCTATGCCATTTGTCCGTATCGGACCGGGAAGCACTTGTTCCCGTGTTTTTGAAAAAGCAGTCATCATAGATTTTTCTCTCCATTCCTATAGTTTTCTTGTTCTGGGACACAGACGGCTGACTCTTCTGTTTATTCCAACAGGGCTAAAGCTCAAAAATGACACTGGAAATGACCAACCTATATCTGTTTCTGCATTAGAAATACAAGCGTCAGGACGCAAAGTGTTAAGAAAGGCCAGAATGAAAGTTGCCCAGAAAACGACAGGCAAAGAAAATCACGGTGCTACACGTAGGCTGCGGAAACGGCATCGAGCTTTCCTAGGGAGGAAAAGAAAGAAACTTTCAACTTGTAAACAAGAGCTTCCAAAACAAATGGATCTTCACGGGAAAGGCCATGCAGGAGAGAAACCTTTTAAGTGCCAGGAATGTGAGAAAAGCTTCAGGGTTAGCTCTGACCTTATTAAGCACCAGAGAATTCACACTGAAGAGAAACCCTACAGATGTCAACAGTGTGATAAGAGGTTTAGATGGAGTTCAGATCTTAATAAGCACTTAATGGCACACCAAGGAATAAAACCCTACAGATGCTCATGGTGTGGCAAAAGCTTCAGTCACAATACAAATCTACACACACACCTAAGAATTCACACAGGGGAGAAGCCCTTTAAATGTTATGAATGTGGGAAGAGATTCATTCAGAACTCTCACCTTATTAAACACCAGAGAACCCACACGGGTGAGCAGCCGTATACCTGCAGCGTATGCAGGAGAAGCTTCAGCAGGCGGTCAAGCCTCCTCAGACACCAGAAGCTCCACAGGACAAGGGAATCCTGTCCAGGGTCTCCAGTCTGAAGAAAATCACCGTACGGCTCTTGACCCCAGAGGCGATGAAAGGGTGCAAAACTATGAGGCACCCGCGGTAAAGAATTTGTCACCAACGGGACATTTTGGAGGGGTACCCGCCATACGTCACAGAAAGGAGTCTAAGCTGTCTCTCTCGTTCAGCGTCGTATCTTCAGCGCCTGGCACGAGACCGATACACAATGAGTACTTGCTAAATAAACGAGTGGAAATACAGTTATCAAATACCTATAGTTACCTACTCCTCTCTCTCTCTGTGTATCTGTCTGGTTACCCAGCTTCCCCACCCTCTGTGATCTAAATTCTGCAAGTATCGGGTGCTCAGCAAATTCGTGAGAGTCTTGGGTCCTACTCTCATCCTCTCTCGGTAGAGGTGGAAAAGGAGTACTCGGGTCCTCCGAAGGGAGCTCAGAGAAAATTGCTAAGCCGGACAGGGTTTCTGTGGCTAGCATTCTGTCGACAGGAACAACCAAGCCCAGGGCTGAGGGAACTTTATTCTGTAACAGGAAAGTGCCCCCATTCCAGCGGCCTCCCCACTGAGCCCTCGCTGCAACAGTGTTCTCTGTCAAGGAATCCCAAGCCGCAGGGGAAGGCCTTAATGCCAGCACAGACCTAGGGACCTTGCAAGCACTTGATATCTCTCCCGCCGCACCTCTCAGCATTGAGGTACATAGAATGAAACGATGATGGAGGCAGTCTGGGCCCTCATCCCTGAATTTGTCTCTTTGTGGAAAGCCCAGGGCCGTGGGAAATGGCTTTTTTTTTGTTTTTTTTTTGACTTTTCACTGTGTGAACTAGAAGCTTTCAGATTGGTGCCACACTGCTCCAGGGCCTAGAGGGAAGCCCATTTTTATGGAAGCTCAGCCACAACCCCATACACTTTGGATGCTCTGCAGGAAAGTCTGGACATCTTATAAAGTGATTTACTGAGAATGGCAAGGTGAGCCCTGTGGCCTTCATAGCCTTAGTGCACCTTGGATACCTGGAGGGAGACGTGTCAGAGCAGAAGAAGGCCTGTGGCTTAGAGTGATGGCCCCAGTGAGAGCCAGGTCAGATGGAACCTGGTTTTTGAGGTTAGTGGTTCTCTTCCTTCCCCATCAGCCTCAGGGCTTATCTCCTGAGAAGACCATGTGATGTCGAGGGAAGGGCAGGGAAGTTGGAAGACAGGGCATTATGGCTATGTCAGATCCTAGTTTAAGATGTTGGCCGAGGCTCCTACATATTTATTACTTCATAACATTTTACCTTTTAATAAAATGGAATGTTGTTTCGTATTAAACATTAAACAAAACTCCATTGTTGCCGAATCACCCAGAGATGGCAAACGGTCACTTTTTTGAAATAGATATCTCCAGAGATTTTTTTTCCATCAAGAGACCCCTCTGAGCCTGCTATCGGGTTTGCGAAGTGGAGATAATAATTATGTACTCTCAGGGCTGCCGCGAGGATTAAATGAGATGTGAACATGCCTCACACTGATGGGCCACAGTGGGTGTTCCACAAACATCTGGAACATTCTTCCTTTGTCTTTCAGCTGGTAATTTTGAACATTTTTTAAAATGTTTTTAAACATTTTTAAATGTTTATTTGAGAGAGAGCGCGCGAGCGGGAGTGGGGGAGGGGCGGAGAGAGAGGGAGACACAGAATCCAAATCGGGCCCCAGGTTCCAGGCTCCTGGCTCTGAGCTGTCAGCACAGAGCCCGACGCGGGGCTCAAACCCACGAACTATGAGATCGTGACCTGAGCCAAAGTCGGATGCTTAACCGATTGAGCCACCCAGGCGCCCTTTCCAAGTAGTTATTTTAAAAAGAAAATCAATTTTGTCTACTTACCCAGCTTTTAAGCATTCTTAATTAATGGTGTTTCCTTCATTCCCAGCTGTTTTATAAGCCTGCTAGTGGTGGTCAGAAGGGTAGCCTGGTATGACATTCCTTTCTAGAGATACTTCTCTCTAGTCATTGGGAAACAACAAACTAATGTCCCCATTCAGCTAGATATATTGCTAATGAGTAACGGAACCAAAATAGACTAGATGCCCCCAATTTGAGATACCTGCAGAGCGGGGAGGGGAGGTGATGGCTAGGGGTGGACTATTTGTGGACAGTATTTACACTATTAGGTGTATCCTCAAACTGATGGGAAAGGAAGGAAGTGACTGGAATGGCCACTGAAAAGAATGCAAGCACTAAGGCCAGAGGAGAAGGTGACTTGGAAGGAAAGGATCCCGTTATATTCCGGAAGGCTTGGAGATTGACTGCCCCACCATCCCTTCCAGAACCATCTGAGATTGTGCCCTTGGAATTAAGGGGAAATTCAACTTTTTGCAGAGGGCAGTCACTGTGTGAATGTGTTTGGTACCATCCTGGACACCTACTGTTGTATCACTGTTCAAAGGACCTTTATTAATGTAGCATTTAGAAAGAGGAGATTGACTCAAAAATTGAAGGAAGTGCTGTATCAATGGAGCAAGCAGTTACTGCCCATTTAAGAGATTCCTCAAAATTCCTGAAAATGAGTCAGCATAAGGCCTCCATGTTCATCAGGTTGCCAAAATCTGATATAAAACCTGTTAGCTTGAAAGCTCACCTTGGAGGTCTCGTCTATGCTGGCATCCCCAGGAGAGGTCAAAACCAGGGAACATGGGTTCTGTTTTAGAGATCAGTTATTGAAGGCAAGTGGCAGGCAGGCCTTTAGGTGCAAATGGGCAGAAACAGGAAGAGAATTGATTCCTGGTTCTGAATTCGGACTCTGCTGCCCTTTGAATACAAGGGCTCCAGGAAGAAAGGACGTTCTTGTCCCTGTGGTTGTGGGACAGGGTTTAGAAGTTGGGCTTCCTGGCTGACTCGTCGGTACCTATTTTTCCCTTTCAACCTTCTGACATAGCTTCCTAGGGTTCCGTTCCCCATGCATCCTGACTACTCATTTTAGCCCTGACTGTCTCAGCGAAAGGAGGAGAGAGACATGGGCACTAGGGAGAGAAATGGCAGAGTGGAATAAAGGGGGGAGATGTCTTCTGCTTTATACTTGCCCACCACATCCCCAGCATGTAGCTGAGAGATGGGAACACTCCACTGCCTTTCTGAGGACACAACAAGAAGACGGCACACAGAAGCTTGGAGCCTGGAGAAACGGGCTGATAATTCATCCAAGGGACAGAACGGAGAGGCAGAAGGCTCCAAGTTCAGATCCCACAGGCAGGGATGGAACTGAGGAGACAAAGGCTGACCCGAGCTGGGTGTGAGGGTTGTGGGCTCATACCCCAATGTCTGTGCTCCCGCCCTCAGGAAGTGAGGTGACCTCAGAGAGAAGATGGGTTGGACAGAGAGGATGAGCAAGGAGCTGGGAGCGTAGAGGACAGCAGGCCTTTTCCACTCAGGTCTGCATCGGTAAGGCGTGAGGGTGGAAGTCAAGGGCTCAGAGGGCACAGCACTGCCACTTGCTGTGGCTGAGGCTGGGTTCAGGCCGGTTCATGTAGGACTCAGGCCTTTACCTTCTCCCCCCTCAGCAAACGGTGACATGGCCTCTACCCAAGAGCCTGTTGGGATCCCTCCGCAATTACTGCTGTAATCGCTTAAAGGCGTATCCCCTACTTTCTCCAGTTACCAGGGCTGAAGAGGCCCTTGGAAGCCGAGGAGACCATGCTTCTTACTTTGCAGAAGATTCAGTTGGAGCTTAGGGGGTTTTCCTTCCCAGGGCCCTTGTGGCAGAGGGAGGAATTGAAATAGTCTCCCAACACCCAGGCCTTGGAACTCTTGGTCTCTCTCCGGACATGATATATTCAACTCCTGGCAATGGCTTCTCTGGAAGTGTCACTCTTTAATTTTTTTTTTAAAGTTTATTTATTATTGAGAGACAGACACGGAGCGTGAGCAGGGGAGGGGTAGAGAAAGAGGGAGACACAGAGTCTGAAGCAGGCTCCAGGCTCCGAGCTGTCAGCACAGAGCCTGATGTGGGGCTCGAACTCACAAACTGTGAGATCATGACCTGAGGCGAAGTTGGACGCTTAACCAACTGAGCCACCCAGGCGCCCCTCGGGAAGTGTCATTCTTAAGCCTCTTAGCTGTTTCCTGTGGAGCGAGGAATCCCTTCTCAGCCATGGTCTGTTTTGTTCTTGGAGGGCTCCAAACCCTTTTCTCTCAAGATAACCCCTCAGCCGGGAAGCTCCACTTCTGAGCTCTTTAAGAAAGAGCTGCCCTGTTAACAGAGGGTGCCAGGCCTCCAAAAGACATAATTTTCCTCCACGACCGTGGTCACCAAGTCACTCTTCCGTCAAGGTTTCGGTAGCCCCCAGTTCCCACATCCTTTATGTCCTGTTCCCTCCTTGGTTTTCTAGGCCGTTCATCTGGCTCTGTGACAGCCAACTTTCTTTCCGGTCCCCCAGCTCACAGATCCGGTGCTGGGTCAAGCTGCCAACGCGCCTTCAGTTATTCCTTGCTTTTAGCTCCCAGTATTGCCTCCCGGCCTGTCCTAATCCTTCCTTCGATGGCATATCACATCTTCCTTCTTTGGCTCTCCAAACTCACTCCATACTGACTTTCCTCTTAGAACAGCCTTTAAAACCCAGATTTTGTTAGAACAGCAATTGCTGGGCTCCACCCCCAGAGTTTCTACCTCAGTTGGCCTGGAGTGGGCCAGAAAATGGGCATTTCTAACAAGTTACCGCAGGATGCTGATTTTCCAGCATTCCCCCTTTGAGAACTGCTGTCTTAGAATACCTCTCGAGTACTTTCTCCTGTGGCCAGAGATGGTCTTAGAACCTCAGTAACTAGCAAAGGCTCGCCCAGGACTGGATAGCCATATAAACTCCCTGAACATATGGGGCTGACCAGTCTAGGGTTAAATGTGAACTCAATATGCACTTTACTCTCATGTAATTGGCAAATCACTACCAAAAATTAAATGTGGCCGAAAAGACTCTCCGTGTTCCCTGAGTTTTGAGGATTCCATCCTGTCTCCCTGATTTCCCTGTGTATTTCGGTCTCTGGGACTGCCAGCGTGCCTGGCCTCCTTGCCGGCTCTCTGGACGTGGGCCCACATTGGTCACCATGAAGCTGGCTGCACTGCAAGGACCTCTGGGATCTGGTGACCTCTGGGAGTGGATTTGACGGAAACACCTCAGAGGCATCTCTGCTAACTGGTTTTCCTTCTCCCTGGTGCTGTCTCCTCCACTGTCCTGCCTGCCTGCCAGCCCTTTGCAACTCAGCCCATCTGGCATTCGGGTCCACACATGACTTCCTTGGCAGAAGTTCTGGAGCAACCCGAAAGGATTAACAGGGAAGCACAGTGGCCTGGTTCTCCCTAGGGAGATTCGCCTTTCTCTGAGTGCTCTAACTCCTTCCTCATGCAGGACATGGGTGGGAGCAAAAACCACCCAGCACTTCAGAGGTGAACTGGACAGTTAGTGTCGTAAGGGAGACCCTGCACCCTCACTGAGGCCTGCAGATTAGTGGCAGGCTGAGTGCCCGAGACCCAGAGAGGCCTCCTAGAGATGCAGTCTTGAGGAGCCGCTTCTGAGGGGTCCTTTGGGACCAAGGTTCGCTCATGCCTGGCAGGGCTGTGTAAAGACTGTCCAAGGGAGATTGGACATGAATGGCTTTAAAGGCAACTATTTCCAAGTCCTTGGTTCCATACGTTCTTCCTAAAACTGATCCTGAGAAAAACTCTGAGGGAGGTTCTCCCTCCCCACCTCGCCTTCATCACCACCCAGCCTCCACTCCTACCTGCTCTGATCTTGCCATGGTGTGTTGCCCCAGGGTTTAAGGCATCCGAGGAGCCAAAGAGGCTTTAAACCATCCTGCCTGGGGAACTGAATGACGAATGACTAGGTAGGGAATCCTGCATATCAAATAGTTTCCTGGGTTTTTTTCTTTTAGAATTGAAGGATTTATTTTTTTTAATTAAAATTTTTTTGTAATGTTTATTTATTTTTGAGCAAGGGAGAGAGAATGCAAGTAGGGGAGGGGCAGAGCAAGAGAGACAGACACACAATCCAAAGCAGGTCCAAGCTCTGAGCTGTCAGCACAGAGCCCGACCCGGGGCTCAAACTCACAAACCGCAAGATCATGACCTGAGCTGAAGTTGGATGCTTAACTGACTGATCCACCCAGGCGTCCCAGAAGAAGGATTTATTAATTAATTGATCAGCTGATAGATCATTGGGAAAAAATTGGTGATAGTTCAGTATTTGATTTAAGCCATATAACTCTAAAGGAAATTTAAAAGTTTTGAGCGACCCTGCTATAACAAAATTCTGCCTGTGCTCATTGACATATCATCTCTGGAAAATGGGAAATAGAGATATAATTGGTGATGAGCCAGACCTCATTCGGGAGATAACTAATATTCATTCATGATATGAACTAATTTCAAGAAATTCATTTGTAGCATTAGGAGTGGGATATTCAATAAGCATGTTTTGTTTATAAGCGCCCAAATTTATAATATATTTATGTTTAATCAATAGTGTTTAATAATAATAATCAAAAGAAGCACATTAACACTTAGAGCCTCATGGTTATAGGACATTTCCCACCTCTTTGTATGTATTCTAAAAGAAATTTATTGAAGCATGATGCACAAACAGAAAAATGCTCAACTATTAAGTGTATAGCTCAGTGAATTCTCACTAAGTGCATGGCTTTGTAACCGCCACCCAGATCAAGAAAAAGATCATTACCAGCACTTTAGGAGTGGGATGGTTGGGTCATAGGGTTTACATACGTTCACCTTCTTTAGATACTGCCAAAATGTTTTTCAAAATGTACAATCTGCATTCCCACTGGCAGTGTATGAGGGGTTCACTTGCCCCTTACTCTTCTCAACTTTTTTTGAAATTGGCTGGCTCTTTCATTTCAGCCATCCTGGTGAGTAGTAGGATTATGGTTTTAATATGCATTTCCTTGATGATCACTTAAGGTGAGCACCTTTTCCTATGTAGAATACATGGTCAGTGAATATTTGAATATACTTTTTTTTTTTTTTTTTTTTTTTTTTTTGCAAAGTGCCTGTTAAGTCTCTTGCCCATATTTCTGTTGGGTTCTTTTTTTGCTACTGATGTGTTTGATTCTGAATTTGAATCCTTTGTTGGATACATGTGCTGCAGATGTCTTCTCCCACTCTGTGGCTTGCTGTTTCACTCACTTAATGATGTCCGTTGAAGAAGCGTTGCCAGTTGTAATGTCTTCCAGTTCATCAGTATTTTCCTTTATCATTAGTGCCGTTGGAGTCTTGGTTAGGAAAAAAATCACCTACGGCAAGGTCATGCAGATATTTTCCTATGTTTTCATTTACAAGTCATATTATTTTACCTTATATATTTAGATATAAAATTCATCTGGAATTGACTTCATACCCAAGAGGTGGTATATCCATTCAGTGGATAATTCTTTGGCCAGAAAAGGGAATGAAATATTGATACATGCTATGACGTGGACAAACGTCAAGAAACAATATGCTGACCAGGCACTGAAGCTCATATCTATATGGTTCCATTTATGTGAAATATTCAGTATAGGTAAATCCATAGAGACAGAAAACAGATTAGTGATTGCCAGAGGCTGGGGAGGATGGGCGTCTCCTTTGGGGTAGTGAGAATGTTTTCAAAGCAGATGTGATGAATGCACAACATAGTGAAGGTACTAAATGCTACTTAATTGTACACTTGTTTGTGAGGTCCACCCACGTTGTAGCATGTATCAGTTGATTCCTTTTTAGGCTGAATTATGTTCCATTGAATAGATATACCATATTTTGTTTATTCATTCTTCCATTGAAGGACATTTAGGTTATTTTCATCTTTTGGCTTTGTGAATAGTGCTCTATGAAAATTCATGAACGAGTATTTGTTTGGATGGCTGTTTTCAAAATAATTGAAAATACCAATTCTTTCAGGTATACACCTTGGGGTAGAGTATACACCTGGGTCATTTGGTAATTGTATTTTTTGACTTTTTGAGGAACCTCCAAATGGTTTTCCACAATTGCCCCATTTTACGTTCCTACCAGAATGTACAAGCGTTCCAATTTCTCCACAGCCTCACCAAGACTTGTTAATTTCCATTTGTTTTAAATTATAGCTATCCTAGTGGGTGTGAGGTTTTGTGGCTTTTACTTGCATTTCCCCAATGACTAATAATGTTGAGTATCTTTTCATGTGCTTGTTGGCCATATGTATATATTCTTTGAAGAAATGTCTGTTTGAGCCCTTTGCCCATTTGTTAATTGGGTGGTTTGTCTTTTTATAGTTGAATAGAAATAGTTCTTTGTATATTCTGGATAATTGGCCCTTATCATTTATATGGTTTGCAAATATTTTCTCCCATTCTGGAGAAATGCATCTCTTTCTGGATGCACAAAAGTTTTTACTTTTACTGAAGTCCAAGTTATTTATTTTTCCTTTTGTTGCTTATACTTTTGGTGTCATCTTTTAAAAACTACTGCCATACTCAAGGTCATGAAGATTTGACCTGTGTTTTCCTCAGAATTTTAAAGTTTAACTCCTCGATCATTTAGCTCTTTGAGCACTTAGGTCTTTAGTCCATTTTGAGTTAATTTTTGTGTATACTGTAAGGTAGGGGTTCAACTTCATACTTTTTCATGTGGATATCCAATTGTCTCAGCATTATTTTTTTGAAGAGCCAATTTTTCCTCACTGAATGCTCTTGCACCTTTGTCAAAAATCAGTTGACTGTAGACGTATGGGCTTATTTCTAGACTCACAATTCTATTCCATTTGTCTGTATATAGCCTTATGCCAGTACCACACTGTTTTGATTCTAATAAATTTTGAAATCAGAAAGTAGAAATCTACCAGCATTTTCCCTCTCTTTCAAGGTTGTTCTGGGTATTCGGGATGTCTTGCAATTTTATATCAATTTTAGGGTTGGTTTTTCTGTTTCTGTATAAAAGGCTGTTGGACATTTGATAGAGATTGTACTGAATTTTATAGATTGTTTTGTGTAGTATTGCCACTTTAGCAATAAGTCTTTCAGTCCATAAACGTAGGATGTCTTCACAGAACCCAACATAGGGCTTGATCGTGACCTGAGCTGAAATCAAGAGTTAGACAATGGGGCACCTGGGTGGCTCAGTCAGTAGAGCGTCTGACTTCAGCTCAGGTTCATGAGTTTGAGCCCCACATCGAGCTTGCTGCTGTCAGTGTGGAACCCACTTTGGATCCTCTGTCCCCCTCTCTCTCTGCCCCTCCCCTGCTCATGCTCTCTCTCTCTCTCAAAAATAAATAAAACTTAAAAAAAAAAAAGAGTTGGACGCTTAACCAACTGAGCCACCCAGGTTCTCCCGCTAGGTGTTTTAACATTTCTTTCAGTAATGTTTTGTAGTATTTGTTTCAACTTTTGTGCCTCCTTGGCTTAATTTGGTCCAATGTATTTCATTCCTTTCGCTATTACTGTAAATATATTTTATTAACTTCCTCTTCACATTGTTCATTACTCCTACATAAGAATACAACTGATTGTTGCATGTTGATATTTTATCCTGCAACTTTGATGAATTTGTTTATTAGCTCTCGTAGTTTGTGTGTGAATTCTTTAGGGTTTTCTACATTAAGATCATGGAACCTGTGAATATAGTTTTACTTTTCCCATTCCAATATGAGGACTTTTTGGTTTGTTCATTTGTCTCATCGCTCTGGCCAGAACTTCCGGTACAGTGTTGTCCATTTCATCTCAGTTGCCTAATTTGTTGGTGTGCAGTTACTCATAGTATTTTCTTATAATCCTTTATATTTATGTAAGGTTGCCACTTTCATTTCTGATTGGAATCTTTCCTCCTTTTTTTTCTTTGTTACTCTAGGTAAATGTTTGTCAACTTTGTTGGTCTTTTCAAAGAGTTACCTTTTTGTTTTGTTGATTCACTGTAATATTTTTCTATTCTCTTTTTATCTTCACTCCAATATGTATTATTTAAAAAAATTTTTTTTAACGTTTATTTTTGGGAGACAGACAGACTAGGGGAGGGGCAGAGAGAGGGGGAGACACAGAATCTGAAGCAGGCTCCAGGTGGTCAGCACAGAGCCCAATGTGGGGCTTGAACCTACAAAGCGCAGGATCATGACCTGGGCCGAAGTTGGGCGCCCAACCAACTGAGCCACCCACGCGCCCTTCCAATATTTATTATTTATTTCATTCTACTAGCTTTGTATTTAGTTAGATCTTCTTTTTGTTGTTGTTGTTTGTTAAAGTGTAAAGTTACTGATTTGAGATATTTCTTCTTATTTAATGTATTTACAGCTCTGAATTTCTTTGCTACATCTCATAAGTTTTGTCATGTTGTGATTTTAATTTCATACATCTCATTTCCTTTCTGCTTTCTTCTCTGAATCAGTGTTTTTAAGAGGGTGTTATTTAATTTCCATGTATTTGTTAATTATCCAGTTTTCCTTCTGTTACTGACAGCTTCATTTTGTTGTGGTCAGAGAAAATATTTTGTCATATCAATCATTTAAAATTTACTGGGGCTTAATTTAAAAATTAAGTTAAATTTTATTGGGGCGCCTGGGTGGCTCAGTCGGTTGGGCGTCCGACTTCGGCTCAGGTCATGACCTCGCGGTGTGTGAGTTCGAGCCCCGCGTTGGGCTCTGTGCTGACAGCTCGGAGCCTGGAACCTGCTTCAGATTCTGTGTCTCCCTCTCTCTCTGCCCCTCCCCTGCTCATGCTCTGTCTTTCTCTGTCTCAAAAATAAATAAAAACATTAAAAAAAATTAAATTAAATTTTATTTTAGCAAAATGCTGAATATGAGACCTACCCTCTTAAAAATTGTGAAGTGGATGTTACATTATTGTTGACTATAAGTACAGCATTGTACAGTGGATCTCTAGAACTTACTCATCTTGCTTAACTGAAACTTGATGCCCATCGCTTAGCAACTCCCTGTTTCCCCCTCCCCCCAGCCCCAGGCAACCACCCTTCCACTCTGATTCTATGAATTTGACTATTTTAGGTACCTCATGTAAGTGGAATAGTATGGCATTTGACTTTTTGTGACTACCTTACTTGATTTAGCATAATGTCCTCAAGGTTCATCCATGTTGTCCCATTTTGCAGATTTTTTTTTTTCGTGGCATTTCTTGAGAAACTCTTGGGAAGAGTTCGCAAATTGTGTGTCATCCTTGTGCAGGGACCATGCTCATCTTCTCTGTATATAGGTCCAGTTTTAGTATATGTGCTGCCGAAGTGAGCGCCCTTCTTTTCTTAATGCTGGATAATATTCCATTGCATGTATATACCACATTTTCTTTATTCATCTATCAAGGAACATTTAGGTTGTTTCCATATCTTGGCTGTTTGTTGTGAATTGTACTTCAGTGAACATGGGAGTGCAAATAGCTCCTTGAGACCCTGATTTCAGCAACTGTGGATAAATACTCAGAAGTGGGATTACTGGATCATCTGATAGTTCTATTTTTAATTTTTTGAGAGACCTCCATACTATTTTCCATAACGACTGTACTATTTTGCATTCCCACCAACAGTATACAAGGGTTCCAATTTCTCCACATCTTTGCCAACCCTTGTTGTCTTTTTTTAAAAAATAATAGCCATTCTGACAGGTGTGAGGTGATACCTCATTGTGGTTTTGATTTACATTTCCTTGATGATTAATAATTTTGAGCATTTTTTCCCCATATATCTGTTGTTCTATTTGTATGTCTTCTTTGGAGAAATGTCTGTTCAAGTTCTTAGCCCATTTTCTACAAAACAGTGATGAAAGAAATTAAAAACCCAAACAAATGGAAAGACACCCCATGTTCATGGATCAGAAGACTTAACATTGTTTAAATGTCCATATTTCCCAAAGCAATCCATAGGTTCAGCGCAATCCTATCAAAGTCCCACTGACTTTTTAAAAACAGAAATAGAAAAAAAACCAATTCTAAAATTCATATAGAACCACAAAAGACAATGAATAGCCAAGTCAATCTTGAGGAGAAAAGGACAGAACTGGAGGCATAATTCTTCCTTATTTCAAAATATATTACAAAGCTGGTCAAAACAGTATGGTACTGGCATAAAAGTAGACATATAGACCAGTGGAACAGAATAGAGAGCCTGGAAATAAGTCCATGTATATATGGTCAATTGATTTTTGACAAGGGTGCCACGAATTTGCTATGGGGCAGTAATAATCTCTTCAACAAATGGAACTGGCAAAACTGGGTATCCACATGCAAAAGAATTAAATCCGACCCTACATCTTGTACAACAGTCAACTCAAAATGGACTCAAGACAAATGGAAGGCTTAAAATAAAACTCCTAGAAGAAAACATAGGAGGGAAAGCTTCCTGACATTGGTCTTGGCCATGCTTTCATACTATTACACTAAAAGCACAGACCACAAAAGCCAAAATAGAGAAGTGGGACTATATCAAACTAAAAAGCTTCCGCACAGCAAAGGAATCAACAGAGTTAAAAGGCAACCTATGGAATGAGAGAAAATGTTTGTGAAGCATATATCTGATAAGGGGTTGATGTTCAAAATATATAAGGAACTCCTACAACTCAACAGCAAAAAGCTAATAACTCAAAAAGTGGGCTACAGACTTGCGACCTAACATATAATCTATCCAGAGAATAGTCCATGTGCACATGAAAATGTATGTTCTACTGTTTGGGGGTGGAATATATGTCTGCTAGGTCAAGTTGATTTATAGTGTTGCTCAAGTTTTCTATTTCCTTATTGATCTGTCTAGGTGTTCTATCCAGTACTGAAAGTGAGAAGTGAAGTTTTTGACAATTGTAAACCCATTTCTTCCTTTTAGTTTATCAAACATTGCTGCATATATTTTGGGACTCTCTTGTAAGGTGTGAATATGTCTATAATTGTTGTATTAATTCTTGATAATGTGACTCTTTTATCAATATGTAACATGTTTTGATTAAAATCTATTTTGCCTAATACTAGCATAGCCACCTCAGGTCTCTTGATTACAATTTGCATGGAATATCTTTTCCATCCTTTCACTTTAAACCTATTTTTGTCTTTGGGCCTAAAATGAGTGGGGGAGGGGCAAAAAGAGAAGGAGAGAGAGAATCCCAGCACAGAGCCCAACACAGGTCTCGATGCCATGAACTGTGTGGTCATGACCTGAGCCAAGATCAAGAGTCGGAAGCTTAGGGGTGCCTGGGTGGCTCAGTTGGTTGGGTGACCAACTTCAGCTCAGGACATGATCTCACGGCTCGTGGGTTCGAGCCCGCATAGGGCTCTGTGCTGACAGCTCAGAGCCTGGAACCTGCTTCGGATTCTGTGTCTCCCTCCCTCTCTCCCTGCCCCTCCCCCGCTTGCACTCTGTCTCTCTGTATCTCAAAAATAAATAAATGTAAAAAAAATTAAAAAAAAAGAGTTGGATGCTTAACTGACTGAGCCACCCAGGCGCCCTCGCTTTCTTGCTGCTTTCAAGGTTCTTATTCTCTTTGTCCTTATCCAGCTACTCTGTCACCACCAGAGAGTTTGGAGTTAGGTGAAAAAAAAAAAAAAAGCAAGCACCTTGCATCGGTCCTCAGGGAAACCCCAGACAGGTTAAAGTAGACAAATACAATTCCTTGGGAACAAGATCTCCTCTGCTCCCTCAGAACAGGGTACCCACACCAGGAATGCCAGCTTATTGTCTTCAGGACTATTGTCACAGAGGGGAGGGGAGTGCGCTGAGGCTCAGTCAAAAGGCCACAGAGTTCTCCTATCCTCAGTTTTCTTTGTTGTTGTTTTTTTTTTCCGCATTCACTCGGTTGCTAGAAAACTTTATTTCCGGGGCGCCTGGGTGGCGCAGTCAGTTAAGCGTCCGACTTCAGCCAGGTCATGATCTCGCGGTCCGTGAGTTCGAGCCCCGCGTCGGGCTCTGGGCTGATGGCTTGGAGCCTGGAGCCTGTTTCCGATTCTGTGTCTCCCTCTCTCTCTGCCCCTCCCCATTCATGCTCTGTCTCTCTCTGTCCCAAAAATAAATAAACATTGGAAAAAAAAAAAAGAAAACTTTATTTCCTAGAGTCTGACAAAGTTAATTCGGATAGTAGTTGCCCATTTTCTGGTGTTTCTGTGAAGGGACAGACCCTTCAAATTCCCTACTCTACTATTTTTGCTGATGTCACTCTTCCGTATTCTACCTGTCTGTTCTTGCCCATTGCCTATGTTTTTCACATTATAGCCCTTAACATATTTTTTTGGAGGAAGAGAGAGAGACAGAGAGGGGGAGGGGCAGAGAGAGAGGAAGACACCGAATCTGAAGCAGCCTCCGGGCTCTGAGCTGTCAGCACAGAGCCCGACGCGGGGCTCGAACCCACGAGCCATGAGATCATGACCTGAGCCGATGTCGGACGCTCAACCAACTGAGCCACCCAGGCGCCCCAGCCCTTAACATATTAATCACAGTTATTTTAAATTCCCTGTTTGATGATTCTAAAATCTATACCATGTCTGAATGTTGTTCTGATGTTTGCTTTGTCTCCTCGGACTGCATATTGTTGCCTTGTCTCATACATTGTCATTTTTATTGAAAGCTGGAATGATATACTGGATAATAGGAGCTAAGGAAGTAGGCCTTTGGTGTAAGGTGTTATCAATCTGCCTTGGAGTTGGGCTTTGTTTAGTGCTTGTTCTAGTTGTCTAGCCGTAAGTGCCAAGGTTTCAATTTCCTCCAGCATCCTTATTTGTAACTCTCCTGTGGTCTTTGGTCGTCCCTAAAAATTCCTTCTTTTTTTTTTTTTTTAAGTTTTTAATGTATATTCATTTTTGAGAGACAGAGCGTGAGTGGGGGAGGGCCAGAGAGAGAGGGAGACACAGAATCCGAAGCAGGATCCGGGCTCCGAGCTGTCGGCACAGAGCCCAACACAGGGCTCGAACCCACGAGCCGTGAGATCATGACCTGAGCTGAAGCCGGACGCTTAACCGACGGAGCCACCCGGGTGCCCCTAAAAATTCCTTCTTAAATAAGAATCTGGGCCTTACAGCTCTTCGCACTGCAGTATAACAGTATAATAGTCCGCTGCTATCATTCTAGACCCTGTTACTGTGGTGGTATGATGCAGGGGGAATCCAATTGTTCTATAATATTATGTTAAATATCTATCTTTTAGTAGGCCCTGTCCCTGGACTGTGACCTTCACTGGTGTGTCTCAGGATTTTTTTCCCTCCTTCTAGTTAAGACTGAAAGTCTAGAGGGGGTAGAATTGAGTAATTTCCCTGGTCTCAGGTATGGCAAAACTCTGGTAATTTTCCCCTGCTGAATAGGGGAACTCTGTCATGGAGAAAGTACTGCCTGTCTTTCAAAATGTTCAATGCTACCGCCAGCCTAGTCTATCAGAAACCTGAGTTTTCCTGGGGCGCCTGGGTGGCGCAGTCGGTTAAGCGTCCGACTTCAGCCAGGTCACGATCTCGCGGTCCGCGAGTTCAAGCCCCGCGTCGGGCTCTGGGCTGATGGCTCAGAGCCTGGAGCCTGTTTCCGATTCTGTGTCTCCCTCTCTCTCTGCCCCTCCCCCGTTCATGCTCTGTCTCTCTCTGTCCCAAAAATAAATAAACGTTGAAAAAAAAATTAAAAAAAAAAAAAAAAAGAAACCCGAGTTTTCCTTATGTCTTCCTCTGAAAACTTGTGTGTGGGGGGGCAGGTTCTGGAGGTAAAACTCCTGAAAGTGTGATGACCCTCCTAAGACTGCAGCCCCCAAGTATCCCTCACTGTCCTCAGTAATGTGTCAAAGTTACCTGCTGAGACTCAGCAGTACTCAGACTCAGTGATGTGTCAAAGTTACCTGCTGAGTGTTCGTACCAGTTTATGGCTCCAGTGGCTTGGGCTCCAGGCAAACTGTCCCTGGCTGTGATTGTCTGTCCTGGCCTGTCCCTAGATGTTAGGGTGGCAGTTTGCCCGGCAACCTTAATTTTCAGTGGAGTATAAGAAAAAGTTATGATTTACATACAGTTCATTCAAATTTCGCTAATTGTTAAGGACATCATTTGTAAGCACTTTAGAAGTCAGAAGTGAAAATAAGTCACTTGTTTGTCTTTTTTAGTACAGAGTCTGTTGAACAGAATTTCACTCTTGAACTCTTACTCCTTCAATCGCTGTCAAAGTTCTTGAGGCACATGACCTGGTTGTCACACAACCTCTCCAGTGTCTTATCCTCAGTCTCCTTTGTGGTTCCTTTTCCTCTGCGTGCCATCATATAACAGTCATCCACTTAGGCTCTGTCCTTGACATTCTCTTTTCACTGAAAAGTGATCTTTTTTGCTCTCTTTATGCTCTCTGGCTTAACGTATTCACAATGATAGCTCTATCTACCACTATCTACCACTCCTAAATCTAGAGCCCAAGTCTGACCCTCATCTCCATAAACATATCCAAGAGTGAACTTACTATTTTTCCCCTGCAACCTGTTTTCCCACCGATGTTCACTTTCTCATTGGACATCACCACTAGCCACACAGTGTTCCAAGCCAGTAAGTATGACATTATCAAAGACTCTTACCTCTCCACACCCACTATGTAATCAACCGCCAGATCCTATAGATGGTGCTTCCTTACTTTTTTTCTTATGTCTCTTTTCCCTCTTCATCCACTGTGGCATTATTTTAATTCTGTTTCTGGTCTGGATTACTGTGATAGACCTGGTATTAATCGGGACTCTGGGTTTTCAGTCCAAGAAGTTGGACTCCAACTAACTTAAGCAAAAAATGAAAAGAATTATTATTATTATTATTATTATTTATTGGCTTATGTAACGGAGAAGTCAGAAGAGTAGAAATGTTTTCAGGCTTTCCTGGATGCAAAGGTTCATATAGTGTTGCCAGGACTCTATTTCCCACCCTTTGTCTCCAGCAGCAGCTCTCCATAGTCAGAACATGGTTTGTTGAAAATTCTTCAAGAGATCTCCAATGCTTTCAGCATGAAGTTCAATGGCCTTGGTTTAGGGCACAAGATATTTCCTGACCTGGCCTCTGCCTTCTTCTCTGACTTCATCTTTTTCCACATGCCCGCAAGTATTTATATCTTCTGGACACATGAAACTCCGTAAGACAATTGTTGAAAATCTCTGCCTTGTCCAAGAACTATTCTTTCTTTCTAAATGTCTCCCCTCACTGTTCACTCCCTTTTATAAAACCTAATAAACTCCTTTTCAGCACCGTCTGAAACTCACTTGAAGGGCCATCATGTCTTTTGGGAAACCCTTTCCTTCTTCCAAGTTTGCTTTAAGTATGTCCTTTGTGCTCCAGTAACATTCTGTGGTCAGATTTTGAACACATTTTATAAGATGGGTTTGCTAGTTGACATGTCTGCTTCCATTCTCTCGTGTGCTCTTTTATTATGAGTAAATGTGTTCTATCCAGCGTTTTCATCCTCAATACTTAGCCCAGAACCTGGCTCAGGTAGAAAGCTGAAAATGCTTTAAAGAGCTGAACACCCAGCTCTTGTCAGCCCCTCCACATTAAACCCACACAAAAAATCTTACCTTCTTTGCTTCCAGAATTCTTTGTAGAGGCTGTTACTACTTTGATTTAATTTTGTGAAACTTTCGACTTGTTTCTACGTAATTCAAGATGGATGCTTAATACTTGGTAGTACTACTGATGTACTTAAGAGACCGAATTCCATCAATTATTCAGTTGCTGGGACCTCTCAGACTATTGATGGCAAGGATCACGTTTTATTCATTGCTCGACAGCCAATGCCTGGCTCACAAAAGGTGCCCGTTAGATGTTTACTCGGTGCATAAACACCCACCTCCATGTTTTTCAAGTGAGCTCTCAACAATTTGCAATGAAGCTGTGAATATTTTTCTTTTTTTCTCACATAGCTTGGTCTCCCTCTTCTCATCACCTCAGAGCCCAGTTTCCACATTTTTCCTCTTGCTTTCCAACTCTATTTGTGTTCTCCAAGTAGCGAGTAGGGGGCTGGTTATATTTTTGCCCTACTCTCCTATACTCCTTTGGAGTATAATTTTGCATCCAAATTAGAGGCAGGGATAGCTACCTGGGAGTCAGACATCAAGAGTCCCTATGGGTGAAAGTCACCGTCTCTACATGCACGTCTGATGCAAGAAAGGAAAAAACAGACTGGCAGGCCTAGCATAGGAGCAGTCCACGTGGAGGCAGGTGCGGCTACATCCCTGGGCACGGGAATGGGATGCCCATCGCATAGCGGCCCTGATTCATCCGTACACAGGCTGGGGAAGAAAAAAAAAACACAAAAAAAAACCCCTTCGCAGCTTGTGTCCCCCTGTGCCTCTGAAACACGAACCCAAGTGCAGATAGATTCCTGCACGTCTCTGGGCAAGGGAATGGAGAGACCAGGCCAGAGCGGGTCCCTGCAAGACCCTGAACAAAGGCGTTCAAAGGAAGGCTGTTCCCGGAGTGTTCGGGAAGGAACACACCCGTTCGTCACTGGAAACCGGAAGAGTAGGTGATGCAGGTCCCCAGACCCTGAGCGCGGGAAGAGAAAGGCGATGCTTGGCGGCTCCCGCTGCCTCCAGGGAACCAGTAAGGGAAGTGGCAGCAGGGCCTTGTGCCTCCCTGGCCACGTGAATGGAAGTTGAGGCAGGTTCCTGTGGATCCCGTGGTGCGGGAAGGGAGAGACGTCGCGGGGCGGGTCCCTGTGCGTTCTTGGAACACAGGAATCCACGTGGAGACAGGTCCTTGTACGTCTCTGGGGACGGGAATGGGATGACCTTCGCCTGGCCTCCCTGGATTCATCCCTGGACACAGGAATGGAAGGACAGCCTGATCCTGTTGCATCGCTGGGCTGGGGTAGACAACAACAACAATAAAAACTTTTGAGGCTTGGATCGCTTGTGCCTCGGAAACAGAAATGCAAGTGGCGGTAGATTCCTGCGCGTCCCTGGGCGCGGAAATGGAGAAACCGGGCCAGGGCGGGTCCGTTCCCGCGCCTGCACTAGGACGTCCAAAGGGAGGCTGTTTCTGGTGGGCGCGGCCTTGTGCGTCCCCGCTTGGGAAGGAAAAGAGCGCCACGGGGGCGTGTCCATCGGCCTCCTGGACGCGGGAGTGGACGGGGAGGCAAGTCAGTGTGAGTCCGAAAGCAGAGGAATAGAAAGCATCGCGTGGCCGGTCTTTTGCATCCAGGGACATAGGAATGGGAGAGGCAGCACAGGGTCCCTGTGCGTCCTTGGGCGCAGGGATGGAAGGGCCAATGCGTGGCGAAGCCCCTTGTGTCCCTCGACCCAGGAATGCGACAGGAGGCAGGATCCTTGCGCCCCTGGGTGCGAAATGAAAAGACTGCCCTGTGGTGAGTTCCTGTGTGTCCCTGGACACAGGAATGGAAGGGGAGGCAGATCCCCAGTGGGGACCCGGGCGCGGGAATGGAATGATCATCAAGTGCCCGGCCCCTGTGTCCCCCTGGATACCAGAAAGGAAGCGGAGGACAGTCCGTGGGTGTGCATCCCTGCGTGCCGCACTTGGATGGATTTTTGTGTACCCGATCCCTGTGCACCTCGGAAATAGAAAGGGAAGGGTGGCAGGTCCCTGTGCTTCCCTGGGTGCAGGAATGGAATGGCCATGTCGTGGCAGGTCCGTGTGCACCTCTAGACAAAGAAACGGAAGGGAAGGCTGGTCCCCAACCATGCTCGCGCTCACCAAGTGACAAAACTTGGGCTTCGTGTGTTCCTGTGCGCCATGGAAACAGGGATGGATGGGGCGGCAGGTCCCGCTGGTTCCTTGACAGGGAAATGAATACACCGTCTTATGGCAGGTGTCGCCTGTGCATCGCTGGCCACAGGAAGAGTAGGAGATGCAGGTCCCTGGGAGTCCCTGAGGGCGGGAAGAGAAAGGCATCTGTGGGCCCTCCAGGGACGTCCCATCCAGGGAAGCAGGACTGGAAATTTCAGCAGGTCCCTGGCTTCCAAGAAGTGAGGAAATGGAAAGGATGTGCAAACGGGTACCTGTGTACTCCTGGCCACGAGAATGGAAGTGGAGGCAGGTTGCTGTGGGGCCCAGTGCGTGTGACTGATCAGCCTTTGGTGACGCGTCCTTCTGCGTTGCTCGACACAGGAATGGAACGGATTCGCGTCTCCGTGGTTCTCTTGGCGGGTGAAGGCAATACCCTTCCCTGGACACAGGCACAGATGGGGAGGCAGAGTCCTGTGTGTCCCTGGGTGAGACAATAAAAGAACTTGCACGGCGGGTCCCTGTGGGTCCCTAAACAAAGGAATGGAAGGGGAGGCTGCTCTTTGTGTGTCCTCGTGTGCAGGAATGGAATGACAGTCGCGTGGCTGGTCGCTGTGCATTTCTGGACACAGGAATGGAAGGTCCCTCCCTGTGGGTACCTGGTCGTGTGAATGGAAAGACCATTGCATGGCGGGTCCCAGTGCACCCATGGACCCAGGGATGGAATTGGAGGCTGATCTCTGTGCATCCCTGGACCCGGGAATGGAAACACCATCACGTGGCATGGTCCTGTGTGTCCCTGGACACAGAAATGGAAGGGGTGGCAGGTCCCTGTGAGTCCCAGGGTGCGGGAACATAAAGACCATCGAGTAGTGGGTCCTTGTGTGTCCCTGGACACAGGAACATAAGCGGAGGCAGATTCTCCTGAGTCTCTGGAGCTGGAAAGAAAGGTGGGACATAAAGCGGGTCCCTGTGCCTCCCAGAGACACTTTCCAGAAAGCTGAGATCCCTTGACCCTGAGGCCAGGGGACCTGAATCACCTCCAGCCCTGACCTGGGCTTCAGCACGAATAGGAGCGACTAGTGAGGTGCCTCATTCTTCCAGAGGCCCAGGGACTAGAGACGGGCTGCCAACCCCAATTCGCGGGGGTCCCTGCCGCCCACCAATCGCTATGCCCTGGCCAGGCCTTCAGGGTTGTTTGGGGCTGGGATAGCTCCTCTGGGAGGCGGGACATCGTGGGCAGGAACGCGCTGGGGCCATGCCCGCTACCCCGGCAGCCGATTGGTGACTGGCCTTTAGACGTTCCCACGACGATGGAACTGGAGAGTGTGATGCTAAGTGAAATAAGCCATACAGAGAAAGACAGATACCATATGGTTTCACTCTTATGTGGATCCTGAGAAACTTAACGGAAACCCGTGGGGGAGGGGAAGGAAAAGAAAAGAGGTTAGAGGGGGAGAGAGCCAAAGCATAAGAGACTCTTAAAAACTGAGAACAAACTGAGGGTTGATGGGAGATGGGAGGGAGGGGAGGGTAGGTGATGGGTATTGAAGAGGGCATCTTTTGGGATGAGCACTGGGTGTTGTATGGAAACCAATTTGACAATAAATTTCATATATTAAAAAAAAAGATCCCTTGAAATTGAATAAATAAAAAAATTAAAGAAAAAATAAAAATAGACGTTCCCACGACGTGTCCCCCCTCGCCTTTCTCCGAGTGCCCGCTCTGCAAACACCTCTCTATCCGTGGGCCGGGCGAGAGCAGGCTCGCTCTGGCGGCTTTTGGGGAGAAGCCGTGAGTCCCGGGGTGCAGTGACGTTTCTTTGCGGAAGGGCGGATGGGGGGACAGCGGGAGGGTCAGGGCCCTGGTGGACGTGGTGGAGGGTTCGGCGCGTCTGGGGAGGGCTGCGGGCTGCGAGGCTGAGCGCGGTAAGGGCGGGTCCACAGCCCCAGCCGGCCGAGTTCCTGGATGCCCTCCAGCGACGGTTAGGTGCCTAGGCGGGAGATGGGGAAGCTTTCTAGGAATCAGTGCTCGGGACAATAACCTTTCCTGAGTGCTTCCTCTGTGCCCCGCATGCTGTCGTTCGCTTCCGTGCAGTTGCATCCGACACAGGAAATTTTGTGAAGCTGCTGTTACAAGGAGAGACACTGGGTGTCCTTTAAGAGACTTGCCCAGGGATGGGAGGAGGAAGGATACATGAATTGTGTGGGTGAATACAGAGAGAGCATGGGGGCAGGTACCCACAGGTCTAGAGACCTGTGCAGATGTGCATGTGACCACCCCTGCGACCTCAGACATCGCACTAAGAACATTTGGATGGTTTTAGACGTGAGCGTTGCAAGGGTCTATCCACTCTAGCCTCATCACCATTTCCCTCTGGCATTCACTGGGTGACATGGGACAGGTTATTCAGTCCTCCTGAGCCTCCAACGTCAGTGCCCTCGTCTACATTTAGGGGATAACGCTAGTCCCCACCTCCTAGCTTTGGGTGAGGGCCACGTGACCTCATATATGCAGGAGGCCGAGAACAGCACTCGGACAGAGAGCCACGAACGTGATCGGTGTCCCTGGTTTTTAATGCAGAACAGATGGCTGATGGCCTGCCCTGTGGCAGTGTATTTTTCTCACGAGAAAGCCACGAGGCATGCCACAGCTCTAGCTAAGATGCCTGCCGTTGAAGGTGACCGGGGGTTCCTCAGAGCTACATGAACTTTCAGGGTGTTCGCCAGTGTGGTAAGTATCGTTCCCCATTTCTTTTGTGGCCTGTGTATATTCAGAGACACAAGACAGCCTGTATCAGACAGGGAGTGGGGTTACAGGCCAGCACACGTGTGGTGGGTTCTCCTTAAGGCAGGTGCTCTTAGCCTTGGCGGAATTCCAGAGCCAAGCTGTTCAAGAGATCTTTCTGCACTGGTGGCTGCGGAGCGTTTGAAATGTGGCTAGGACCAGAATTTTGTATTTTAATGACTTTAGGCTTAAATGTCCACCTGGCTCGAGTGGCTACCTTATTGCACAGCACAGTCCTAGAAGGGTCTTGGACGTTTTATGAACCTTTGGGAAATTGGATGCAGAACTGGATTTGCATGGGTATTTTTCCAGGAAGTGAGTGCATGGCTTTTGTCAGCCTCTCAAAACCACCGGAAAGCTCCGTCTGCTACATTAGGGCTTTGGTGCAAAGTAAGTAAGTTAAGGCAGGTAAGTACAGCCTCTGGTAACCACTGCTGTTCCTCTTGTTTTGTCCTGTCCTCAGCTGTGGCTGGTGCCCGCTGATGCGTGTACACAAAGAAATGGGCACACAAATTCATAGGTAACACAACCCACCCACATTCATCCTCCAATAGCATCAATGTTGTGCTTTAGGGTGTGCCGGCCAGATCTGGCCACAGCTTGTGTTTGTATACCCGGTGAACTGATAGGAGTTTTAAGCTGTGAAAGGGTTATTGTTTTTTGAAGAAAGGACAGTAAGGGACAGACTGAATGTGGCCCACAGAGCCTAAAATGTTTCCTGTGTGGCTCTTTACAAGAAAATGTTGCCAGCCCGGGTCAGGTGGAGTCTAGAAAGGATATCAAGGAAAGGGGACATAGTTTGCCATAACCGAATCAGCATTTGAACACACTCCCTTTTCGGGCTTGACTGCACAGAAGACTTGAAGTTGTCAGATGCCCGCATCTGTGCATAAAGTCACCGGGAAGGCGACAGGCACCAGTTCAGACTGGGACAGCTCAAACACTGGGTGGCACCGCTGGTCGTGTGATTTTCCACAGTGGCGACGAGTGTCAGTCAATCTGAACAACAAGGAATACAGTGGTTGTCTGATTTCCCAGGTAGGGCTTTCCTAGAAAATTCAGGTCACGCTACCATATGCAAAACTGTTTGGTGTGTATATGAGCCACAGTGTGAAGTCCTTGACAGGTTCTTTTTACCTGGATGGAAGTTTGAGGGGGAACTACAGAGTTGGCGGGGACCCGGAGCAGTGCCGCACCGTGAACGGTATATACTCCCGTCTCTGCCCACTGAATGCCGCCGGCCACCTGCCTTCATGCCACGTCACCCTGTGGTGGTGGCGCTGCTGTCCCCTGCTCAGAAGGGCACAGGGCAGAACCTGTGGCAGGAGGGAGAAAGGGCTTCGAGTTGGGCCTTAGGTGCCCGGTGTTGTGTGTTGACGGGGCTGTGCAGTGAGCCTCACTGAACCGGAGCCTTGCAAAATTTCCTGCGCCCGCCCCAGGGCGCAAGGAATTTATGGTTTCCCTTCCTCTCTCTGTCCTCTGGGTTTGGCTTACGATAGCAGATTTGACGTGCCTGCGGCCTAATCGTGCACTGCCCAGTACGGCCGCCACCAGCCAAGTGTGGGTGGCCCTTGAGCGCTAGCGATGTGACCAGGGCAAACTGAGATGCGCTCTAAGTGGAAAATGCTGGCCACATTCAGAAGACTGAGCATGAGAAATCAAGTGGGTGAGATATCTCCCTAGTAATGGTTGGCGTTGATTACGTTCTGAACTTAGGGTATTTTAGCGGTACTGGGTTAACCGAGGCATGTTATTAAGATTGACTTCATCGCTTTCTTCTTTGTTTATGCGGGTACTGCAAACGCAAAATGACGTACACGGGTCACACTGTCGCTACCGGGCATTGCTGGTCTAGACTTTAGAGTGATGGGTTCTGCCATTTGCCCCAGATCGATAGGCAGGAAATGCTCTTGGAAGAACTGGCACCGGTGGGAACGGCACACGTACCACCAAACATCCACCTGGAGTCACCCCCACTCCAAGTAATGGGACCTGCCCCGGAGGGCCCAGTGGCAGAGCCTTGGATCCCACAGGCAGGGCTGCAGGAGCTGAGCTATGGTGCCGCTGAGGAGTGCCAGCCCTTCCTGGACCCCGGTAAGGCAGGGGTTTTATTTCCTTTCTGAGGTTTGTACTTTGAGAGCTGAAGCGCTCTCCAGGTCTGGGGGTGGGTCAGAAACACCCACTGCTGGATGGAAGGGGACCACTGTGATGAAGCGTGGGAGGAGGGACGCCTCTCTGGGAGGAGCCGAGAACAAAGCACGGTACATCGGATGGGATTAAAAACCCATTGTTGGGGCGCCTGGGTGGCTCAGTCGGTTGAGCGTCTGACTTCAGCTCAGGTCACGATCTCGTGGTCCGTGAGTTCGAGCCCCGCGTCGGGCTCTGGGCTGACGGCTCAGAGCCTGGAGCCTGCTTCCGATTCTGTGTCTCCCTCTCTCTCTGCTCCTCCCCCATTCATGCTCTGTCTCTCTCTGTCTCAAAAATAAATAAACGTTAAAAAATAAATAAATAAATAAATAAATAAATAAATAAAAACCCATTGTTGTGGGTTCCTCAATGGCTTTTGTGGCATAACAGCCTCGTTCAAACTCGGTGCACTATAACTATACTCACTTTAGGTCCCTGAAGATGACTTAATCACTCATCACAGTATAAAGCAAATATGTATCTCATGCGATCAGAACCCAGAACAGCATTTCTCCAAGAGTGGTAAGCAGCTTACGTGTGTCAGGGTCACCTGGGGTGCGTTTTCTCAAGCTCTCCAGGCTAGGCCTGTACATACCACAGGATCACTGCTCCAGAGTCTCCAAGAGTTTGTGCTAGAAGGGGAAGGTCCAGGCAGAGAAAGGCAGCTGGGCTGCATAGCTCGTGTCCCTACATTTCGCTTCCCCTTGGGGATTCTCGTAACACTGCTACCAGTGATTCCTGTGGCTACCCGACACCCCTCTGCTCTCCCCTCCCCCACTGACTTTGGCCCAAATGTGGCCTGAAATGTCCTTTCTAACTCTCTCAGCCACAGCTTCAACATGTGGACACTTAAAAAAAATTTTTTTTTAATGTTTATTTATTTTTGAGAGAGAGACAGAGAATGAGCAGGGAAGGGGCAGAGAGGGAAACAGACACAGAATCCAAAGCAGGCTCCGGGTTCTGAGCTGTCAGCGCAGAGCCCAACGCCGGCCTCGAACTCACAAACGTGAGATCATGACCTGAGCCGAAGTCAGATGCTTAACCGACTGAGCCGCCCAGGCGCCCCAACATGTTGACACTTCTAAGACGTTGAAATGCTGAGGCAACAAGGAGACGTAGAAAATGAACATATCGAGAATAGCCCAAGTTACGAAATGTTGATATCTGGCAGATCCATAACCAGCTCAGTGCCTGGGCTTCGAAACCAGGTCCCTTTTCCACATCTTTGGAACATTTATCCATTCAAGTACTATCTATGAGCACCTACTAAGAGCTATGCACAGTTCACATATGTAAATGGGACTGTAGGTACTATCTGTGAGGCGTACAGGACTGTACAATGCTATGGAAATCCATAGGAGGACTGCCTAACCAGCCCGTGGCAGAGAGGGAAATCATCCTGGAGGAAGGGGGGGTCTGCGTGGAAACCTGTAGGATGAATCGTAGTGAGGAAGGGAGAGCGCTCTGGGCGGAACGCACAGCATGTGCAGAGGCTCGGAGGAGAGAGCGCTTGGTATATTTGAGGACGTCCTGCGACAGCTTGAGGGGTACCAAGGAACCCGAGTAGCACTGAAAAGGCTGGAGAGAGAAGCAGCATCCTGGATCAGGAACAACTTTGTCAGCCTTGTGGAGAAGTTACTCTTTCTTATCAGGGCAACGGGGACTCACCGGGCATTCTCAGGGAAGAGACCTACTACACAGATTGCATTTTACGTGATCACTCTGACCGCGGTAGGAAAGGGCAAGACTTGAGGCAGGGGCACCATTTGGAAGGTTGTTGCAATCACCCAGGCGAGAGGATGATTTTCTAAACTAAGGTCGTGTTGGTGATGACAGAATGAGAAAAGGAGGACTGATTCAAAAGCTACGTGGCCCGTGGAAAATGCAGGACTTGGTGGTTTAGTCAACCACCAACGTGGCATTGGGTGATGGAGAAGTGAGCGTTGGGAATGGCATCCAGTTTCTGGTGAACTGGGTAAATGGCATCGCTATTCACTGACACAGAACACAAGAAGAGGGTCAGATTTGGTGGGCCAAAGTGAGTCTAGATTTGTATGTGAGGAACTCGCGAGGCTTATGGGTCTCCAGGTGGAAATGGCCAATGTGGCATCAGAGCTCAGGAGAGAGATCAGGGTTTGGGAAAGAGGTGTGCAAGCCAAAAGCTTATAGAAGGTGATAGAAGTGTCTAGGGTGGTCGAGATCTTTGGGGGATTGTGCACAATAAGAAAGTACAAGGTCTTGCAGGCAGATCCTGGGAGGTAACATGTCAGAAATGATCATTTTATGTGGATGCGAAGGTCTGTCAAAGTTTCAGTTACCTTGCTTGGGTTTCTTGCTTTCAAATGCCCTCTTGACGCTAATAGATCATTCTAACTCCTGTGCTTAACCATGGCTTCCACCCCATCTCTTCTGGTTTCCATTCTGAGTGCCATCTCTCTTCTCCAGGTGCCTGGCAGATTATGGGGGAGGGCACAGGTGAGACTCCACTCTCTCCTTGGAGAGAACAGCTGGGTCCTCACACACCTAACACGGGGACTATATGCTGTCTGTACAATGCCATGACTCCCGTAGAATTCAACTCCTACCGTTACAGAGTGCGTGTTTGGCGACACCTTTGGGCTCCTTTGTACATTGAATCGATTTGTCCAGGTGCTGTATTTTTTGTAGCTTACTTTAGCAAGTACGGGGCACGTAGAAGTCGTGGACTCTGTCTCGTTTTTAATAGAGGTGACAGAGGAAAGCCCACAAATACGTATGTGTATTTATTATGGTGAAAGCCAAACTGTAGAAAATATTGTCATTTATGTTCCAATGTTTGCCTCACCTACGTCTCTGGTCTGTTGTCAAGGTTTTAAAAACCTGTGCTTTGTGTCTATGCCTGCAAACAGTGTCAGAACCTGGCCAGTCATGTTTAAATACAAATCTCTGCATTCCACCCCCCACTCCCCATGCGGACTGCTCCTCGTGGCAACAGTGCGAAGTACAAAGATCACATATGATGCCAAGCTGCCACATTGTTCTTGATTGTGATACTTGGCTTCTCGAAAGTACCAGATGGTCCCGTGTATTCAGCAAGAGAGACAGAGGATGAATTCAACAAGTAATAATACACCCGGTAGGAACAAAGGAAACTACCCCTTTCTCATAACTGTTTACAGTGATCGATCTAACATGCTTCATGGGTGCCTGGGTGGCTCAGTTGGTTGAGCGTCCGACTTCGGCTCAGGTCACGATCTCGCGGTCTGTGAGTTCAAGCCCCGCGTCGGGCTCTGTGCTGACAGCTCGGAGCCTGGAGCCTGCTTCAGATTCTGTGTCTCCCTCTCTCTCTCTCTCTCTGCCTCTCCCCCACTTGTGCTGTCTCTCTCTCTCTCTCTCTCTCTCAAAAATAAATAAAATGTAAAAACAAATTAAAAAATACAGTGATCTAATATGCTTCATACTACTGAACGGGAGGTCCTCATATCTACCTCCTGATCGCCAAAATCCCATCCTTCTTACACTTGGAGAAAGTCTGAGAGATCTAGGGACTGATCAAGGAAAAAGATGTGACCAGGAGGTGGCAGTAGCGTGTACAAGGTTTGTGGCAACTCTCTGCTTTGCTTCCGGCCAAGGCCAGAGTCAGAAGGGGAGGAGGAGGCGGGAGTGAGTGAGGGCTCCCAGAGGGGACTTGCCTATCTAGGGATCTTATAGCCCAGCAGCATGATGGGCAGTTGATGGGTCACTGAATTCTGAAGGGCAGCAGCAGCTTGAGGTTATAGAACCAACCGTAAGGCTCCATCTTTTCAATGGCTGGCAGATGTGGGGTGAAGTTTCCTGGGGTATGCAAAGTAGGCGGGGTCTAAATGGCTAACAGTTTGATTCTGGGATTACCTTTTAAATCACTGCGTGTGAGAGAATTTGTTTGGCACCAGCAGCAGGCTTTTGAGCTAAGGGGTGTCCGTCTGTGTGGAAGAAATGAACGCCCTAGGGGCCAATACAAAGAGGGTTCGTTCATGCACTTAGGCTCATTTCTAGAAAAACCAATCTGGTGGTTGGTTATGTGGCAACACAAACTGGCTGGTGATGAGGATAAAGAGAAGAGACTCCCCATGACTTCTGAGTGCAATTCAGTGTTGGCCAAAATACCCTGGAGTCAAGCCATAAAACACAATGGGCATCCTTCTATGGGCATGTGTTGGTAGGACAGATTTCGAAAATAGGAACAGTTGGTTAGTGGACATATATATTTATAACTTTAATAGATATGATTGGGGCGCCTGGGTGGCTCAATTGGTTAAGCATCTGACTCTTGATTTCTGCTCAGGTCATGATCTCAAGGTTTGGGAGTTCGAGCCCCACATCGGAGCCCGGTTGGGATTTCCACTGGGAAAACCAGCAGGACCGTCATGCAGAGATCGTGCAATGCCTGTCCATGATCAGAATCTCTCTCTAGGAGAGACAGCTGAGAGCTCCAACTGGGAAAATCCTTTCAGCCCCGCAGCCAGTGAGCAAAGCAGTTCCAGAGAGAAACTACACCAATGTGTGCAGTGTGGGAGATGTTTTGTTAAAAAGAAGCTACTTAATAAGCACATGCAATTCACTCGGGAGAGCTCCCTCCCGAGTGCCTCGAGTGTGCGAAAAGATTCCTTCGTAAATCAGACCTCCTTAGGCACCAGCAACTTCACACAGGGGAGATGCCCTGTGAATACTCTGTGTGTAACAAGCGCTTCACTCAGGGGTCACACTTAATAATGCACCAGAGAGCCTCTCGTCAACAAGCAATGAACCGATCCTTTGAGTGTAAGAAAAGGCTTTGTGATAGATCAAGTTGTATGAGACGCCAGAAAATCCACCGAGGAGGAGAGCCCCATAAATGTCCCAGTTGTGGGAAAAGTTTTAGTCGACAGAGGGTTCTTACTTTGCACCAGAATACACACGCTGAAGAGAGCCCCAAGCCAACTGCGGCATAGGTGCGAGAAGCATTCCTTTCAGCTCTAGGGCCAGTGTCCCAGTGAACAGGGATGTGCCCAATCGACGTGTATCCATGCAATATTTTAGTCATGTGGACATGCATCTGCTTTTCCTGCTTTATTCCCACTAACCAGTTGTTGGACCAGCACGCGGATACCCCCCTACCAGGGGCAAAGAGCACTTCCCTCGGCTCCCACGTCGATCACGTATCAGAATCGTGTGCGCCTGTGCAGCCATTGCTGTTGACACGTCTTCTGAGCCTTTGACACAGCCCATTTCTGAAATGTGGAACAAGGGCAAGGAGAAGCATCCAACTCATAAAGGACTCTGCAAGGCAGGTAACAGTGCCCACCACGCAAGTGCCAGGAAGAGTGGAAGGAATATATTAGCACGGAGGTCCTACCCAGGGTGAACTTTCAATACAGATTGTATTTTCATTCTCTGTTCTTTGAAATGTGAACTCATTGAAGGCCTCAAACTTTACTCGAAGCCTAGCTTTGCTAGCACCACGAATTGTATGCAAGGTCATTATTTATGATTTTGCAATGGTTATGCCAAGTTTCACATTATTTCCTCTTTGCTCCAAGAGTTGAACAAGGTTGATATTTTCCTGCCAGGTTTTGATTATAACGCATATTCATTAATAAGTGATATTTGTTCTGTTTCTGCTTTGAAGTGCATTTAGATTTTCTCGAGGACTCTCTACCAAGACCATAGAGAATAAGGGTCCTGCTTGTAGGGCATACCCTAGGAGTGGGTCCTGTGGTCTACACCTATTCACCTTGTCTAAACACTGGCAAAATGTTCTACAGGTACCTTCTCCCCCTCCTTGGCTTATGGTTTCACTTGCTCATTAGTGTACCTTTATTATACCTTGATGAAGAGAAGTTTCCAGGGGTGCCTGTGTGGCTCAGTCAGTTAAGCAACTGGCTCTTGATTTGGCTCAGGTCACCCCACCCCAGGCTCTGTGCTGTTGCTGAGTGTGGAGCCTCCTTAGATTCTCTCTCTCCCTCTCCCCCTGTCTCCTGCTTGTGAGCATGCTCTCTCTCTCTCAAACAACTAGCTACTTGTGTATTTATTCTTGCTGGTCCTAACTGAAAATGTATGTGAGAAGTTATCGCTCTTTTGAATAATTTTTTTTTAAGCAGTCTCTGCACCCAGGATGGGGCTTGAACTCAAAACCCTGAGCTCAAGAGCTGCGTGCTCTGCCGACTGAGCCAGTCGGGTGTCCGGAGAAGTTATCGCTAAATATCATCAATTTTTCTCCCAATTGCCTTCCCTATAGGTCCTACCTCCTCCTTGAGAACACTGAACACACCATCCCTCTGATAATGTCTATTTTCTGAGGCCCAAAGGCCCTCCATGTAGACCATACACTTCTCGCTGCCACTTAAAGTCTCTGTGGGAGAGCAAGGGTGCCAGGTGAACCAGTCCTATATTCGCCTTGAGTCCTGAAGGGTGACGGCTCAGAAGACAGAAGTTCCTTCCTAAGTGTATCCCTGGCTTTCTGAGACCATGGCTGCCTCAACTCACACACTCTGTCATATAAAGCCAGCCCAAGGCTTTGCACTTAAGCCTATGCTCTTGGCCAACCTCTCCCATCAGCCGAGTCAGGGGTGGTGGGCAGTGAAGCCAGGCATGGAAGCCATTTGTGAATTCTGACAAAGATTCATTACTGGGTTCTCATTTCTTGTTTAAGGAGGCATTCTGAGGCCATCACTGGCTGTTCAGATTCTGGACAGTTTCTCTGCAGGAACTCTGCTCGGAGTTCCTGGGCAAGTTATGCAACTTTCTCAGACAGCAGATAGTATCTGGCTCCCCAGCTTTCCATAAGCATGCAGGCAGATGATAAGGGCAAATTGCTTAGCACAGAGCCCATCAGAAGCAGGCAACAGTCTTTGTGGGTATTCACAATTGGGAGCTTTAGAATTTTCAGATGTCACTGGTACATTTTGAGTTTCATTCTTGGTCTCATTTGCCCGGAGCTCGGAGGGGTGGGTGTAAAGTTGGCCGTGCTTCCGGACTTCGTGTTTAGCTGTGGAAGGTAACAGCATAGGATGCCTCAGAGGAAAACGTGTTCTTCGAATCTTCCCTGTAGCCCCTGTTGGATGCCGGAACCCCTTGGGAGCTCAACTATTGGCTACTTCCCACTGGATGGTGCGCACTCATTAGAATTATTGTGAGAATTCAACTCAAAGGTGGGTCTCTGATCAACATTGACCTCTCTACTGTGTGAAATATGCCTTTAAAAAGAAGGATGGTGGGGCGCCTGGGTGGCCCAGTCGGTTAAGTGTCCGACTTCAGCTCAGGTCACGATCTCGCAGTCCGTGGGTTTGAGCCCCGCGTCGGGCTCTGGGCTGATGGCTCGGAGCCTGGAGCCTGCTTCCGATTCTGTGTCTCCTTCTCGCTCCGCCCCTACCCCAACTCATGCTCTGTTTCTCTCTGTCTCAAAAATAAATAAACATAAAATTTTTTTTTTTTTAAAGTCATACTCTACTAAAGCCCTATAGGGGCTTCTTTGTAATTAATCACACACCGATGTCATTAGCTCATTGGGGACTTCCTCTAATCAAACACCTGGTGACAAAGCCCTGAATGAAAGTTGATTATGAAAAGAAAAGCAAATGAGAAGTTTGAAGCTAGGGGCACCGTCTGAGGGGGAGAATCACAAGTGTAGGAATCTGCACTGGCATCTTCCTGGGCATCTGGAAGGCAAGGGGGTCAAGGAGTTTACCCAGTTTCCTGCTGGTAAAAACCAGCTGACCTGGCACTCACTTCTCTCAGCTGCCAAGTTGCCCAAAGGTCACGATTTCTCTTCCTGCTGTCGCCGCTTCATTGTCGGAGGGAGCTGATTTCACCGGTTACCATGTGCCAGGCACAGTGTCAGGTTGGACTCTGTATTTGCTGACAGGCCTGGACCGAGGTACCTGGGATAGTATCAGGAACCAACACATGTCTGATGCTTGGGGAAGGCAAGGCCTGGCACATGAAAAGCCTCACTGCATTCAAGAAATCCCCCAGTCCGAAGAGTCACTGGTGTCACCGAAAACAAAGAAAATACCCTTGTCATTTTTTGTGTTTATTGGCATGAAAAAGAAACACACAGGCTGCCTTGTCGACCTACCTCTCTGTCTTTGTGGAAAACTGATGTCAGAAGCACACCCCCATCATCTGGCGGAGTTTTCTTTCAGTTCTCGCCCTGTAGGAGCTACCTTAATGCAATTTAGGGCCGGGATAGGAAACACCTCAGAAAACCTTGTCGCGTTCTAATGTATCCTCATCAGTAAAATGCACACCTTCACGGGTATCCATTGAGCAGCCACAAAGTGCCAGATTTTCGAGTGGTTCCCGCCTGCTGCCAGCCTACAAATATGCCACTCATCCATGTGGCTTCCGAAGATCTGCCTGTCTCACTCCCCAATCAGAACGATTCTCTACTATTAGAAATATTGAAAGGATGCCTTTCAAGGCGACTGCATCACAAAACTTTCTATCACGAAGGAACCTTTTATGTCCCTGAGAAGGTGAAATATCAAACCATACCTGTAAGACACATTATCCGTGCCCCGCTGGCTGGATTTGGGGGCCGGGCAGCCAGTTTGGGGGCAGTTAGACGAGGCGTGCGAGGTGGCCCTGGGAGACTCAGCTGCCGGCCAGGGGGAGCTCAGGGTGGCTGGTGTGACAGGCTCTGACTGCAGCTGTGACGGCCTGTGCGGATGCCCTCTCGAACCAGCCTGGCTGCTGGAATCCCCACTAGTAAAGTGAAATGCTTAAGGTTCTCCAGTACAGACTATGGCTACATTGACCTTCAGTTTAAGAAAAGCCCTTTGAAGATCCCACAGAGGGCCCTTGAGCTTGTTACATGGCTCCTGGCCCCTTTCTCATTATCGTAGGCAGGCAAGGAGGGGGTGTGAAGAGGCCGGACCCATCCTGATCCTTGCTGGTCTGACCTTTGGCATCCCGGTGTTCCGCGGGGGTGGGGGTGGGGGTGGCATTTTACCACTGGGGAGTCACTTTACATCCAAATGCCCCTGGGGTACTCCTGACATTCCAGACTTTGAAGATTAGCACCCACCTTAGCTCTAGCAGAAGAGTCACAGTTGGGCAGGCAGGCAGTTCCTTAAGACACTGAGCAGAGCCAGGGATGATGCAATTCTGGATATTGCAGATAGTTAACAAGCAACAAGTTCACTGTGAAGGTGTCAACTGACCGCAAGTTTACAATTCGCTGGTTACACTCTTTTAAGCTCTATTTTTCACCTCCTGGCCCTGGCAAAGGCTCCTGAGCGGGTTCGGCCATTTAAATACATATCCTAGAATGGGGCTCCTGAGTGGCTCAGTGCTTCAGCTCAGGCCATGATTTCACGGTTCATGGGGGTTCATGGGTTCGAGACCCGCGTCGCGTCAGGCTCTGTGATGACAGCTCAGAGCCTGGAGCCTGTGGAAACATTCTGTGTCTCTCCCTCTCTGCCCCCTCCCCCACTCATGCTCTGTCTCTCTCTCTCAAAAATAAGTAAAACATTAAAAAAAATTTAAATATATATCCTGGAAGAGCAGCCCTATTACCGGTACAGGAAATTTGGAGGTTATTCTGGAGACCACCAATTATAGGTTTGAGTCTTTCTTTTAAATAGTCCTTATTGTCCGTTTGTTGTAGTGGCGAATGGAAGAATGTACTGTGTCACATTTCTTATTACTAAGGAATGTATTTTGAAACTATCTAGGAATCTTATCCCTGGCCCCCACCTCTGTGTTCTGGTGGAAGGCTCTGGCAAAATCCAGTATCAGCGTAGGTGCATCTGAAATATGTTTTACATGCTTTCTTTTTGCTGGTAACTGGGAATTGTTAAAACTCCAGAGCCAGTTTTCCAAACGTAAACACTTTCTGTTCACCAGCCCTTGTCCAGCTCTAACCTGATTAACCAACACATTGGCCGGCATATAATTTGGGTCATTCTGTCCTTTGTCGATCAAGATGTTCTGTGTATCATGCCTTTAATGACTAGACTCCTGAGAGTCTTCTAAGGGGAAAATGTAGGTAAGTGATTATTATTTAAAGATTAGAAACCTGTCCTTAGCACCTTGTATTAGGATGCCACCCCACTGAAGGTGGCAAGCTATGGCCTGGACTCCTAGAAGACTAGACTACCACGGCTTGATTCTATGTCCTAGCTTGCAAAGAGTGATATATTCCAAAGTAACTAAATGGTCAAAATCTAAACCAACCAACCAACAAACAAAAATTCCCACATCTTTTTTTTTTTTAATTTTTTTTCAACGTTTTTTATTTATTTTTGGGACAGAGAGAGACAGAGCATGAACGGGGGAGGGCCAGAGAGAGAGGGAGACACAGAATCGGAAACAGGCTCCAGGCTCCGAGCCATCAGCCCAGAGCCTGACGCGGGGCTCGAACTCACGGACCGCGAGATCGTGACCTGGCTGAAGTCGGACGCTTAACCGACTGCGCCACCCAGGCGCCCCATAAATTCCCACATCTTTAGGCTGAAGGTTTCATGAGAAGTGCAGAGTTTAAACCGTGATGAGCAAATAATGCTGACTAACAGGTCTCCTTGGAAATATTACCATTTTCAACCACCCTTATAATTATTTAGGAGGAGAGCATTGATGGATGCGAAAATCACTGAGTGAAAAATTGTAAGGAAATCAGGCATTTACACACGCTTAGATTCTTTATTATAAAGAGGAAATTCTCCATTAATTCCAATGGAGAAATCTTGAGACGATTTAATGTTTACCTTTGGCCTGATAATGAAGAAAAATCAGACAAATCAAAATTCAGAGGCATTCTACTTAGAATGAACTTTTCAAAAACATCACACTATCTTACAAGAAAAAAAGATACTGGAGAACAGTGGATATTTTCTATATCAAATTAGACTATGGAGATATGACAAGTAAATGTCTTGTCTAGTCTTTGATTAGAAATAAGGTACAAAGAATGATATGGGGGTAATTGGGAATTTTTGATTGTGGACAGATAGTAGAATTCTAACTATAAAGAATATGTCTGTGTAAGAGAGAGACAGAGACAGAGAAACAGAGACAGAGAAACAGAATGAGAGACAGAAGATCAAATATACATTTGGCCCTTGAACAACATGGTGTTTGGGGCACCAACCACCCCTCCCCCAGGCATAGTCAAAAATTCGAGTAAAACTATTGACTCCCCAGTAGTGAAATTATTGGATCATATGGGATTTCTATTTTTAATTTTTTGAGGAAACTCCATAGTGTTTTGAAGAGTGGCTGTGCCAATTTATGTGAACAAGGGTTCCCTTTTCTCGTCATCCTCGGCAACGCTTGTTGTTCCTTGTCTTTTGGATTTTGGCCATTCTGAGAGGTGTAAGGTCATGTCTCGTTGTGGTTTTGACTTGTATTTCCCCGATGATTAATGGTGTGGAGCATCTTTTCATGTGCACATTGGAATATGATGCTGCCATGAAAAGAATGAGATCTTGCCATTTGCTACAGCATAAATGGACCTAGCGGTGATCACGCAAAGTGAAATAAGTCAGTCTGGGAAGTAAATACCATACGATTTCACGCATACGTGGAGCCTAAAACAGCAAAAGAAGTGAAAAACAAACAAAAAGGGGAACCAGACCTATAAATACAGAGAAGAAACTGATGGCTGCCAGAGGTGTGGGGGGGAGGTGAGGGGATGGGCAAAATGGATGACGGGGAGTGGGAGAAACAGGCTTCCAATTATGGAATGACTAGGTCACAGGAATAAAAGGCATGGCATAAGGAATATAGTCAATAATATTATAATAGCACTTGTGGTGAGCACAGCATAACATATAAACTTGTCAAATCACTATGTTGTGCACCTGAAAGTAATGTAACATTGTGTGTCAACTACACTCAAAAAACAAAAAAACTTTTCACACCCCCAGACTCAACTGATAGCCTACTGTTGACCAGAAGCCTTACTGATAGCATAAACAATCAATGAACACGTATTTTATTTTATTTTATCTATTTATTTATTTTTAGAGAGACAGAGAGCAAGTGAGAGCAGGGGAGAGGCAGAGGGAGAGGGAGAATCCCAAGCAGGCTCCAGGCTCAGCACGGAGCCTGACATGGGACTCCATCTCAAGACCCTGAGATCATGACCTGAGCCAAAATCAAGAGTCAGTCACTTACCTGACTGAGCTACCCAGGTGCCCCAACACATATCTTATATGTTTTATGTATTATATACTGTATTCTTACAATAAAGCAAGCTAGAGAAAAGAAAACGTTATTAAGAAAGTCATAAGGAAGAGAGAGTACATTTACACACCACTGCACTGTATTTATTTTTTAAAAAAAATCTGCGGGGCGCCTGGGCGGCTCAGTCAGTTAAGCGTCCAACTTCAGCTCAGGTCGTGATCTCGCAGTTCATGGGTTCGAGCCTCACGTCGGGCCCTGCACTGACAGTTCAGAGCCTGGAGCCTGCTTCAGACTCTGTCTCTCTCTCTCTCTGCCCCTCCCCTGCTCATGCTCTCTCTCTCTCTCAAAAATAAATAAAAACATTAAAAAATAAAAATAAATTTAAAAATCTGCTTCTGTGTGGACCTACACAGTTCAAACCCACACTGTTCGAGGATCAATAAGCTTGGAACAATTGCCGAGTCTAGGTAAATGATCTATGGGTGTTCACTGTGCTACACTCTCAACTCTTCCATAGGTTTGGAAGCTTTAAAACCTAAAAGTTGGAAGAAAAATCAGGGTATGCAGAAAGACACAGGCAGAAGGTAACAGTAGGCTCATCCGCGGTGCGCCTGGGTGGCGCAGTCGGTTAGGCGTCCGACTTCAGCCAGGTCACGATCTCGCGGTCCGGGAGTTCGAGCCCCGCGTCAGGCTCTGGGCTGATGGCTCGGAGCCTGGAGCTTGTTTCCGATTCTGTGTCTCCCTCTCTCTCTGCCCCTCCCCCGCTCATGCTCTGTCTCTCTCTGTCCCAAAAATAAATAAAAATGTTGAAAAAAAAAATTAAAAAAAAAAAAAGTAGGCTCATCCTGCATATAACTTTCATTAGTTTCAGAACCACCTCTGGAGCTCCACCCTGGGTTGTGAGCTCTGGAGAATGACTCATGTCCTTTCCAAAATTGCGTCTCGAGTATCCTGGCATGGTCTTCAGAATGTATGTCAGCTATCGAGTGTGGGAGAGTGACTTCTTTCCAGGATACGCTCCAGAAGAGCAAGGGTAGAGGCATCTCTAGAGACAAACAAACCAAATGGTGTTCCCAGGCATCACGTCTTGAGGCCTTTGGGTTTCTAGAAGAACCAGATGACTGGAACTGCATCAACATAGATGTTACCGTAGAGCTGAATATCTGTGGCTGGATATTGTTCCCTGGCAATGCCCTTTGAGCCTCACCTGCCTTCTTCAGCAGGAAATAGCAGAGCTTTGCAGGTCGTCTTTGCTGTCTTTCTTCCTCTTGCAGTTGGCCCTAAAGAGTCCATGAAACCCAAACTTGGCTAAAGGGCTTGACTCTCTTCATTGTACCCCCCAGTATGGGACCAGGTTTTCCGTTGCCACCCCCCTCCTTGATGTTATCAGGACTACACGAGTCAATCTTCAAATGTTGAATGAGTGTTGCATACCCGAAGTAGGTTTTTGACATCGGTGAGCCAAGACATTCCCGGAGCTCTTTACCCCAATGTCACAAACCCTAGATAAGAACTTTTTGTTGCTGCCATTGGCTGGACCAGATGGCCAGACCATTGTCAACGGCCGAAGAGTCTGTCATTGCAGATTCAGGAGATTGTTGGCAAGGGCATCTGGTCCCAGGGAAACTATCTGAAATGCAATCACATGGGTTGATCCTTGAGTCCCATCCTTTTTAGAAACTTCTTGGTCAAGCTCCATTGCATAGGATGGTGGTGATAAGGTAGAAATATGCCTTTGCTTTTCAGTCAGTTGATCCCATGGGCTTCCCCATTAGGTCAAGGGTTCCAGGATAAAGATGACCTACTTCAGCACTATGACATCGGGCAAGATAGTGAAGGCAGAGAATGCTACCCTGTCCTGCAGGTAGGATATGCCAGAGGGGCCAGGTTTGGCTTTACCATGTAGCAAGGAGATCTTGGTATCCATACCCAGTTTGTAGGGGGCTGCTTCCATGACCCAAGGCATAATTGGTACCTGGGTATGGAGAGTCACAGGCTCACGGCCTATTTCCAGGACAGCCAGGGTGTGGCCACCGATTGCCTCCCTTATGGCATTGAGCATGTGGCCAAGTGCTTGCATCAGAAGATCATGGACTCACCGATGGTCCAGAGACTCCCAGCAATAAAGAAAGAAAAGAAGTATTCTAAAGCTTCCACAGTGAAAGGGCTTCTGGGGGAGGCATTAATAGGAATGCCTGTTATATTACAATTATATTAACCCTGATTCCAATTGGGGTTAAAAGTGGGTTTAAAGCTCAACTTTATAACAGTGCCTCATACTGCATTAATAAAAGTGTATTTTCTTGTCTGAGGACCCACATGTACCTCTCTGCCACCAGTGACACTGTAGATGAAGGGTGAAGTTTGGTGTGTCTGTAGGCTATGGAATCTCACGGTCTTGTCCCTGACTTGGGGTCATGACTCCCTAAGCACCATCAGTATCACCGGCATCAGCTGGTGCTTCACCTACCAGACTGGTACCCGTCTGGGTCACAGGCAGACCTCGGGATCCCCAGTCGCCATAACTGGAATTGGGCTCATGCATGGCTTCAAGGGTAGGTAGGTTCCTAGCTCTCTGGGAACATGGCACATGCTGAGTTGTCCAGCTCAGTTTCTCAATGGCAGATGCTGGCAGAACTTTCAGGGACACAGATAGAATGTTCTGTCTCGTGAACACGAATAACTGCATAGCCAAAGACATGACCATCAGCCATGGCGTAGAGACCAGTTTAAGACTCAGGAGCCCTGTGTCTTCCGATACTGTGAGGATCATGAGCATTGTCTTACCCCAAGCCCTCTTCTTTGGAAATGGGATGAAGGAGTGGAACCGGGCCACTTGGGTGGTGAACTTTGCAGGGACTGAATATACCTCCACCTGAGACCGTTCAAATGAGAGAGTCGACCGAGATGGCGGCACTGGTAAATGTTGTCACCCGAGCACTTCCTACCTGGGAAATCAAACAACCACTGTATTCCTTGTCGTTCAGGTTTACGGACACTCGTTGCCACTGTGGAAAATCACTTGTTCCGAGTGTTTTACTACTACCATTGTCAGTTCATCCTCACAGACTCCTAAGGGAGGAAGTCTGGTTGTCATCCCCACTTTCACAGGGCGGTGGGGAGCCTGCGGATCAGAGAGGCTAAAGGACTTGCCCAAGGTCACACTAACTGGGACCGCGAATCAAACTGCCTGTCCCTTGAGCTCATGCTCCTAACCACTCCGTGCAGCAGCAGTTTACTACCATGGGCAAATGTGAGTCCTCCTCACATTTTACAACTATTACCCAGCGGGGTTGAGGCTCATCAAGTCAATTCACTTTATGATGGCAGATGAAGATGTGACATTAACTAGCTGTGTTTTACCCGGGCCACAGGAGCTATTTGGGCTAGCCATGATGAGGTTTTTGGGGTGATGGTAGGGGTCCGGAGCCGACGGCCAAGAAAGAATTCTTGAAGACGTCTTTTGTGCAAAAAAGGTGATTTCATTAAAGCACGGGGAGGGGACCCGTGGACTGGAAGAGCTGCTCTGGGGTTGTGAAAAATGGTTGTATACTCCGGAGTTGGGGAGGTAAAGTCAAATGGGAGGCTTCCAGAGGGACTTTGATATGCTGAAGAGGACTCAGCTATACCAGAGGCCTGGCTATTGTCAATCAAGACTGTGTTCCCTCCAGTAAGGCATTAACATTAGAACGGTAGGGGGGTTCCTGGAGAAAGGTTGCACTCTGTATGTGCCTGAAGGATGTGTCAATGGGCTGCAGGTTACAAGGAAATTTAATTTGACGGCCACTTCCTTCTTGCCTTTGTTCCCCACATCACTATGGAGGGGAAGGTAATGTTGGGGCTTGAGGGGGCAGCTAATAACAGATATTTGGGTACCATCTCCATATCTGCTCCCTGTAAATTCAGCTATCTTGTCTTAGAGCCCTTTGCTGGATGATGCAAAATCTCGCCGTTCAAACTTTCCCTGTGCGGGTCACCAAAATGTCCTGATGGTGTTCATTGCGTTTCAACAGGTCCACTGAGCAATGGTCAGTGACTCTGGCCTCAAGATACAATCACCCAGTGAAAGCTGCAAGGGAACTCAGTCCCAGGTAGGATTCTCTACTCTTTCCCAAACTCTGGATCCAGCCTTGGCCATGACTCTTGGCTGCCTACTTTTTAAATCCCAGCTCACAGAGGGGCGCCTGGGTGGCTCAGTCGGTTAAACATCTGTTCAGGTCATGATCTCACAGTTCGTGAGTTCAAGCCCCGAGTTGGGCTCTGTGCTAACAGTTCAGAGCCTGGAGCCTGCTTCCAATTCTGTGTCTCCTTCTCTCTCTGCCCCCTGCCCTGATCACACTCTGTCTCTCTCAAAAAGTGAATAAACGTTAAAAAAAATAAAAAAAAATTAATCCCAGTTCACAGAAATGGCTGAAAATGATTTCAGCTGAGTAGGTTATATAGCTATATCATTAACATGAAAGTGTGACCCGTGTGGTTATTGTCTAGAGGTATGATGTGGATTTTCACAGGATGTTGGAGGTCTAACGGTGAGGACGGGGTTTTAGGTGAGTTATAGTGCTACTCTCCTGAGGAACAAAAAGGACTATCATATCATGAGATATGATTTGCCCCCACACCGGCTACCCCGCTCAGTCTCCCATGACAACTGAGGAAACTGAGGCACAGATGCCTGTAAGGGGGACCCCGTCACACACTGCTTTTCTTGAGTGGCAGGAAATGCTCAGTCGTCTGGGTTTCTCCCCTTCCCGGATAGAACCACGTAAAGACACAAAAATACTGTGTGCCATGACCAAAACCAATAGAAGGGTGAGAACTGTCTCCTTGACTTCCACAAGGATCAAGGGGAAGAATCCTGAATGGCCGTGACCATTGTCAACGGCCAAAGAGTCTGTCATTGCAGATTCAGGAGATTGTTGGCAAGGGCATCTGGTCCCAGGGAAACTATCTGAAATGCAATCACATGGGTTGATCCTTCTGTCCTGGAAGCAGACAAGTTGGGTTCATATCCTGGTTGTGCCACATACTAGCTATGTGACCTTGGGTCAGTTACATACCTCTCCTGTGCCTCAGTTCCCTGACCTGGATAAATGGGTGTGACAGTGGCACCCACCACAGTTGTGAGAAGCGAAATGAGCTATTGTATGTAAAGCCCTTGGTGAGGTACCTAGCAGGCAGATAACCCTGAGCCCCTTATAATCTGTGAGAGACCAGAGAGTGGGTGTCAGCACATCCTTTTTCCCTCCTACGAACCCCTTAAAGTCACAGACAAGGGTAGAGAATCTTTTCTGGCCAAGTTGGCTCTCCTGCCTTGAGCTCCATTTACAGGTCGGCTCGCTGTTGGTTTGACTTGGGTTTTGGTGCCTTGTTTCTGAGCTCCGGTGCCCTTCCCTTGGAGGAAACAGGTTGAGCAGATGAGACTGAGTCAACCCGCCTTGGGGTCTGCACCTCTCTCTGTCTCAAATTTATGCTTCTGAGCAATCTTGTTGCTTAGTACCTAAAGACTTTTACAGAATTTGCTTCCATGCATTTTTGCATTCTTGTTGGAAAAAAAATACAAGACTTACATTCGTAGAGATCATATGACCCCCTCCTCTCCTATACTCCACCGTCTCACACCCCCGACCAGAAGAACTGGCATCTGCAGTTTGCGGTAAACTTTTCAGATCTTACCCTTCGCATTTATCTGTATAGACGACTCTGTGAAGAAAAGACAGAGGGGATAAGATACATACTGTTTTTCAAGTTTCTTCAATTGCCACTTCTTGGAAGTCATTTCCATGTTGGTACATAGAGGATATTTCTCCAAGAATAAAATATGAAATAATAGAAATAATATATCCGGTTCACACTGGCCACAAAACACACATGAATTTCTTTCTCTTTCTTTCTTTCTTTCTTTCCTTCCTATTATTTTAAATAGTTTTTTTAATGTTTATTTTATTGTGAGAGAGAGAGCACAAGTAGAGGAAGGGGCAGAGAGGGGGGAGAGAGAGAATCCCAAGCAGGCTCCGTGCTGCCAGCGCAGAGCCCGACGCGGGGCTCGATCCCACGAACCATGAGATCATGACCTGAGGGACAGAACCCTGCTTCAGGCTCTGCACTGGCAATGAAGGGCCTGCTTGGGATTCTCTCGCTCGCTTTCTGCCCCTCCCCCACTGGCGTCCACACACTCTCAAAATAAATAAACATTTAGAGGTTAGAGTGGGAGAGAGCCAAAGCATAAGAGACTCTGAAAAACTGAGAACAAACTGAAGGTTGATGGGGGGGGTGGGTGGGAAGGAGGGAAGGGGAGGTGATGGGCATTGAAGAGGGCATCTTTTGGGATGAGCACTGGGTGTTGTATGGAAACCAATTTGACAATAAATTTCATATATTAAAAAAATAAAATAAAGTACATTTCTTACTGTGTATAGCACTTTAAAGAAAAAGGAAATAAATACTGAAGAGTGCCTACTATCATAAAAAATATATATAAATAAATAAACATTTAAACAAAATAGAGGGAAATACGCATGAAACTGTTTTAGGAGTCGACTGTTTTGATGCTAAAAATACCATTTCTTGTCGGATAGGAAAATTAGTTATTGTGATCCTATGAATTCTTCCCAAGATAAATCTATGAATTCAGTGCAAGCACAGTCATGAACCTTAACAGGATTTCGCCATGAAATGAAACGAGCTGATTGTTCAATTAAATGGGAGAGAACCTATGTGGGAGTAGCCGTGATGGTGAGCTGGCCACACGAGATATGAAAATCTACACTGCAGACTTAGCGATTAAAACAGGAACAGACAATCTGTCAATGGGAGCAGATTAGAGATTCTAGACACAGACCTGTGTACATGACAGAACGGAAAAAATGATAAGGCTGGCATTTCAAAACGCATGATTCTACAAAGCAACATCCTCTGGCTACCCTGGAAACGGGTGCATGTGGTGTGGGGGGTGGGGGGAAGAGGCCCCCCGGGTCCACTGGCTCAACTGGGTTTCATCATCTTTTTCAGGCTTCTTCAGTTGTGCTCCTTCCGAAGCCATCTGTAGTGTTAGCCAGTCATGGACAAGGACACTCGGAAGTCAGTCCCAGCATACCCATACTGAGCATCAAGAAGAAGGCAGATGAATACTCAAAATCCAACCAGGCCTCCAAAAATGTGCTGAGCTTTTTCCTGGGTAGGCAACTAGGGAGCCACGGAAATGATCTGGATCTGTCAAAGTGGCTGTGGACGCTGACATGAGCCACACCAGGGTGGAGGTGGCCCTTGACAAAAAAATCACATAACTTCCCTGCTTATGCCTACCCCCAGTTTTGGAAAAGGCAGAAAGAATGCTTTAGAATAACAAACTCCTGCCTTGTTTCAGCTGTTAAAATAAAAGCTGCATTTTCACTCCTACGGTGTGATACGTTTTTTTTTTGTGCCCGAGCAGCTTTCTTGGGTTAGTTACACTGGACAATGGAATGGAACGGAGCCAGTGCTAACGTCATGTGCAGGAGCTCTCACGTACTGGGGGATGGTGAGCTCACACTGCGAGGCATGTCTCTCGCGACGCTAACCTGGAACAAAAGCAAGGGAACAGTGATGTAGAAACAGGTCCCTCCAGGAACTGAGACTCCTCTCCCTAGCGTTTGCAAAGACACCCACTGTGTTCCCCTGGAAAACCCAGTTGCTACCCTGGTGAAAGACACTGGTTTAAGAACAGGCCTTGGGCTGGTTGGGAAATTTAGGATACGCACTTTTTAAAATTCTGATGCTCATGAGAATATCCTGTAGACACTACAGCCTTGTGTCTTTGTTGGTTCTATTTCATATAGAAAATCAGAGCACGAGGCGTTTTAATATGGGAACATCATACCGAAACAGCACTCCAACCGGTCTTAAGGGTTAACGTGCGTGAAGCTTATGCACTCCTTACTTACTGACCTAAGTCCCTTGGTCTGTAGTGGAACTAACGTACTTGCCTTGAGATTTGCAGACCAGTGGCCTCGAGGAGTGAAGGGCCAGACTTTCTCAGAAGATAAGGCCTGACTGCATTCGAAAACAGCCATTGCAAACGCAAATCTGTTCAAGGACGTGTCAACACCCGACTGACCACCCGGGCACCTGCTTCTCCTGTGCACAGCCCCCCCTCCCTTTTCCCAAGCCTTCCCCTTTAAAACCCTCAGGCTGCCCCTGGATGGGAAGATGGTCATTGAGACGTATGCCCACCATCCTCCCAGGTTGCTGGCCTCCTGAATAAAGCAACCTTTCCTTACCCACCATCACTTGTCTCCCGAGTATTGATTTTTTTTTTTTTTTTTTAATTTTTTTTTCAACGTTTGTTTATTTTGGGGACAGAGAGAGACAGAGCATGAACGGGGGAGGGGCAGAGAGAGAGGGAGACACAGAATCGGAAACAGGCTCCAGGCTCTGAGCCATCAGCCCAGAGCCTGACGCGGGGCTCGAACTCACGGACCGCGAGATCGTGACCTGGCTGAAGTCGGACGCTTAACCGACGGCGCCACCCAGGCGCCCCCCGAGTATTGATTTTTCACTGGTGAGCAGCTGAACTGGAGTTTGGAGCTTGTTCCCTGTCCAGTACCAATACCCTCAAAGCCTCCTGAAGGGAATGGCTCTTCTCACTGTCCCCAGACCCTTATCTGGCCGGGTGGGGAAAACCTGGTAGGCAGTGGCGGCTGGAAGCCGAGAATGTACTGGACTGAAGGCCCCAGCCCATCTTGGCAGTACGGGGCCCCGGATCCCCTGCAAGAGCCTACAGGGCTCGACAGTCCCTCAGGGAAGTCGGATGGGAGTGAGAACATTGGGCATTGAGAAGCAAGCTGAGGCCCAGGGGAGAGCGCCCTGGGTACAAGGCCAGCTCAGGGGACCAGCCAGGGACCAGCGAGAGAAGGTGCAGGAGCAGCGAGGCACGGGCAAGACTGTCCCGGGCAGTGAGGACAGCTGCCTGACCCCAGCCCCACTGCTGGTAGGGGAAGGCCCCCACCTCCCCCCACCTGCCCGCAGGTCGGGGCGCCTGCTGCTCCCCTTGCCTCCGACCTTGGGTTACGCAAGACAACTCAAGCCCTCTGCATCCCACCCCCTCCGCCCCGAGCCTGTGCCCTCCCCGAGTGCAACCTGACTCGGCCTCTAGTGTTCCTGGAGGGCGGCTTCTGGCATCCTACCTCTCACGACTCACAGCAAATGGAGCTGCTATGGGCCGCGAACCTTGGGACGAAGGGGGCCACGTTCCAACAGGGAGGAAACTCACGGATAGCACCTTGAGCGACAGCACGAGCGGCGCAGAGGGACGTCGCAGTGTACCCTCTGGACCGGGTGCAGCAGGTGGCACCGTCGCTCCTGGGACTCGGGACCCCGTGCAGCGGCTGGCACCGCCTACCCTGCATCTCCCGGGGGTGCCTGAGCCAAGCAGCAGCCCAGCTGAGGCTCCACAGAGGCCCAGCCCTGGGCAGTGACACTGCGGTAGCAAATGTGACAGGTCCGCCACTGAGGGGCCTGCTGTGAGGGGGAGGGGGGAAGAGGGGGGGCTTGGAGGTCACAGAGGCCTCCCCATGAGCCCCCATGGTGTGCAGATCGGACTGGAGGGACATCCCTCCACCACAATGTTACTGGAGGGATGCATTTCAGCGTCATTTGTGTCTCCAGAAGTCAGAAGCACAAGTAAGACATCCAAAGGGGTGGCGGCGGGCAGAGAGAGACCGAGACGGAGGAGAGGGAGCCAGAAAGGGGGAAGGAAAGAGAGATTGGCCCCAGAAGTCGATCCTGGGCCCCCTGCACAGGACCAGCCAAGTCCACACCCATCCCCCTTAGGAGCCTCCCGCCTTCTGGTTTGTCCAGGGGCTCAGACCCTCTTCTAGAAGAGTCCTTCCTGGGGAGCTTGACAGCATCCCCTGTCTAGTGCCTGGAGAAGCAGCGCCAAATGGCCAGGGAAGACCCTCCATCGTTCCCAAAGGCTCTGGAAGAGGGGACACAATGCCCACCCCTCCTCTGTCTTCCTGGGGTGGGGACAGGAACAGGAAGTGAAAATGTAACCAGCAAGGGGTGGGCCACCTCTTTTTCCCTCTACTCAATTGGCTGCCCTCCTCCCCTCCCCCCCCCCCCCATTAGAGCGGCCAGAAGGAGAGAGGAGGCAGGGCTCCCTGATGTGTGTAAAGGGGCCTGTGCTCTCAAGGACACCAGAGACCCTTCAACAGAATGGTGCACGGACACGATGCTTGTGCATTACGAATACACTTATAATCGGAAGGAATCTTGCAAAAGAAAACATACATCTGTCCAGGAACAAAAGTTCTATTAGCATCAGACTCTGACACTATGACTTCTCTCTGGAAGCAAAATTGCCATAAAAAGTACTTTGTTCCTTGGGACAGGCAGTTCTCATTGACACAGGTCAACGTGAGGCCATCAGTCAAACAAACAAACGTTGGCAACATACTTTTGCCTGTTCAATCTCCTACACATAGCACACTTAGAGAAACCTTTCAAAAAGTGTCCCTCTTCCCTGAAATAATTCAATTGTGGTTCATGCAATCACATTTACTGTTGTAACATTTTAGAACTGTGGAAGGCTTAGAACGGACTTCCTCTAACCCCTTCATGTTACACGCAAGGAAGCTGAGACCTGAGCAGGGCGTAGTGACTTGGGGCTGTCCCTGGTCTGTGGCTCAAACGTCCTGATGGAAGCACTCAGTCATGCTGCCTAGAGCTGTATACTGTGTTCCTCCATGAGGTTTCAGCAGGTATTTTTAGTTTCCCCAACTTGCCTCCCAGTGGCTTTTTGTAGAATAGGGAGTAGAGACTCATTGTGATAGCTGTGGGCCAAAAGTTAAAATATTGGGAATGAAATTCCATTTGCAATAATAGTAGGAATAGAATCAGACACAAACCACATATAGAGGAAGGATGCGGAGCTCTGACAAGATCTGCAGGTATTATACGACGTACAGATGTCATTAAATGCAAGAAGGGGGCGCCTGGCTGGCGCAGTTGGAGAAGCATGCAAGCCTTGATCTCGGGGCTGGGAGTTCAAGCCCCACGTCGGGTGTAGAGATTACTTAAATAAATAAACTTTGAAAAAAAAACAAGAGAAGGAGACATTAAGGCAGGCAGGCGGGCGGGCAGGGAGCCCTCTAGATTCTAGCGCCAACAAAAGCGAGCAAAATCGGGGGCGCCTGGGTGGCTCAGTCCGTTAAGCGTCCGACTTTGGCTCAGGTCAGGATCTCAGGGTTTGTGAGTTTGAGCCCCTTTGGATCCTGTCTCCCTCTCCCTGCCCCTCCCCCACTCGTGCATGCAAGTACTCTGTCTCTTAAAAATAAAAATAAAAACATAAAGGGGAGTAAAATCAGAAGTGGGAATCACATAAGAACTACCTGTTTAACTACCAGTGACCCTCCCTGTGTTCACACTCCCCGCCCCGCAATCTGTTATTAAGCAGTGTCGGGCTGAGTTAAGGTTGCTGTAATTGAAATCAAGTAGTAAGCAGAAGTTTAAATAAATGAGATGGGGGGTTGATGCTATCAGAAAAAAGGAAGAAAGGAAGAAAGAAGAAAGGGAACAAAGTAACACAACAAAAAAATACAAAAGGCAGAGAAAGTATCATTCTCTACATACCAGGTAGTGTAAGAGAAAGTTACGCATACTCTTTTTTTAATAGCACTAAGAAATTTTAAATAATGGAAAAAATGAAAATAAAGGAGAAATGATAAGATAAAGAAGGAAATAAACAGATAACAATGAGCTGGCAAAGTTCATGTAAAAATAGGAAGAAATAGGGGTTCAGTCCGTTTGAGTGTCTGACTCTTGATTTTGGCTCAGGGCATGATCCCAGGGTCATGGGTCAAACCGTGCCTCTGGACCCCGTGCTGAGCATGGAGCCTGCTTGGGATTCTCTCTCTCTCTCTCTCTCTCTCTCTCTCCCTCCCTCCCTTTCTCTGCCCCTTTCCCCCTCCTGCAATGCTCTCTCTCTAAAATAAAAAATAAATAAATAAATAAAATAAAAAATACTTCTTAAAAAAACAGTAAGAAATAAAGCCATTGCTGAAATGAAGCCACATTAGAAACGTCAGGAATCAGAATGAACTGGTACAAGCAAATAGAATAGGAAAGAAAAAACACCTAAGAGATAACAGCCGCTTTAAAAACGGCCATAAACGTGGAAGAAAAGAACAGTGCGTTAACCTCTGGGTGTTTGTTATCCTCGCAACAATTGGGAACTGGGGAACTCAGTTTTACAAGGGGGAAAGAGCAGGCTGCTTTTTAAATTCTCTTCTGCGACTTGTAGCCACAAACTCAGTGGAGGAAATAGCAGAAACGTATGGAGTCACAGTTCTGGAGACGAGAAGTCAGAGGTCATGAGTGGGCAGCGTTGTTCCTTCTGAGGGCTGGGAGGGAGAACGTGTTCCAGGCCCTTGCCTAGCTTGCTGGCAAGATTTGGCATTTCTTACAGCATTAGTCAGGGTTCTCTGAAGAGACAGACCGAATAGGATGGACAGACAGACAGGTAGGTAGGTAGGTTGATAGAGTCAGATTTATGAGAAAGAATTAGGTCGTGGGGAGCCTTAATAAACAGTATTTATGGGATGCTTGGCTGGCTCAGTCGGTAGAGCGTGCAGCTCTTGATCTCAGGGTCGTGAGTTTGAGCCCCACATTGGGCATGGAGCCTAATTAGAAAAAAGCATAAATTAAAACAGTAAACCAAAAAGCAACAGAAACAGAATTGGCTTGTGTTCTTATGGAGGCTGAGAAGTCCCAAGATCTCCAGTCCGCAGTGAGCCCACGACAATGTAGGTGTAGGTTGTAGTCTGTAAGGCAGCAGGCTTGACACCCCAGAGAAGCCAATGTTTATGCCTCCGCTGCCTCCCAGCTCAGGCCTGGCCCGGGCTGAAGGCCTAAGTAGGAAAGGGGGACCAGGTGTGGCACGTTCATCCCACTGCGACTCAGCCAGAATATGCCTCCCTCCCCGTTTCCAACCATTAGACCCCCACATGGAGAACTGTCCTCATTCCCCCCAGCCCCCCCCTTTCGAAACTTATTTGGATTCTGACTTCTTCCCACTGTCCCCCGCACACTCTGAGACCTCCGAGCGGCCTCCTGCAAGACCCGTCTCCTTAGTAAGTTGGAGGTGTGAGGCCTTTTCGCTCGTAAACTCAGCAGCCTTTCCAGCCTCTCCAAAGGGGGCCCCTCTCGATTCCAAATCCCCCAGACGCTGCCGTGTTAGTTAGGAAATGCCGTCTGAGGGTGAATAGCAGGACTTGACACGTTGGTGGCCTTTGGCTGGCACAGAGTCGGAAGCACGGAGAGCACGAGAACAAGCAACACACGAACCCACGAGAAGTGAAATCAATGTTCCAACTTGAGTGGTTTCCTCAGGGGAAGGATTCGTGGACCCACACCATCTCCTGGGATTTTTCACGACCCCCGAGGATCTTGGGTGGGTCAGTCCCATGGCTTTTTGGCAAAGGCCACGTCCACCCTGGTGACCGTTGTGTGAGTGTCCACGGCCACCGGGTCAGAGCCTCATCCTTCTTGTGCCTCCCCAGCTGCCGCTCCAGTAAAAAGCTCAGCACGTTTTAACAGGCCCAGGTGGGTTTCAGGTATTCGCCTGCCTTCTTGATGCTCTGCGAGGGCGCGCTGGGACCGACTTCTCCGTGCCCTTTCTCCATGACTGGTCGACACCAGAGCCGGCTTCGGGAAGAAGCACGACTGAAAAAGCCCGTAAAAGTTGACGGGATCGAGAATTACCTCTAGGAGAGATAACAAGTGGCCCCAGAAGCTCCTCCGCACTTTAAGAACACACGCAACATGGGTACGCAAGGGCGCGCACGCACGCACACACACACACACCAACTTAGTCATGACATACTGCTTAAAGGTGACACCTGATGTGAAACGCCAGCTTTATCACTTACTTGATCCCCACATCTATATGAAAATATGTCTAGACTCTCCAGTTTGTTCCACTGACGTGTTTGTCAATTCCTGTTTCATTGCTAATCCTATAGAGTAAGTTTTAATATCCAGTAGGGAAAACTCCCCCGTTTGGATAATCCCTCGCATTTTCTCTTCAAGGTCATTGTATACCCCAGGTACTGGTTCCAAGTATACACTCAAATTCCTGTTGTGGTTTATGATTGCGATCACACTGAAATCACACATTTAGAGGGGAATTTAGAGCAGAATCGATAACATTTCAAAGATTAGCCTTCCTTTCCCCCCCCCCAAAATAAATAAAAATGTTATTTCAGTGTCCAAACAGGAAGCTCATGAAAAGGTTCATGGACATTTTCCCTAGGTTTTTTTTTTAAGTTAATTATATTTGTAGGTATTTTACAATGCTCATGACGTGTTTGAATAAGACATTTTCTTTGTATTGTATTTCCTAATAGAAGTGTCTACAAAACTTATTTTCTTATGTGTTTAACTGATGTCAGCCAACCTTTCCTGATCTACTTCCTGGGTGTTTACTTTGGTTCTCCTAAGGAAATCCATTAAGACAAAGGCAGTTTTGCCACTGTCTTGTGTTAGTCGGACACTAATAATAGTTCTCATCCCTTTCTGAGGTCTTTTAGAGACTGAACTCTGGATCTTAGTGTCTTGACGTGGTTCTACTAGGTTTGGGACGATAGCTTGGAGGCTGGGCCCTCCCTGCCTCTCAGGCAAAGGAGGTCTGACCTGGTTCTCATAGTCCTCAACTAATCCAGGTGTCACTGAATGTGGGTGACAACTGACCCCCCCCTCCCCCGGCCCCGGCACCACTGGCCCACTTGCAGTTTTCAGCCGTGAACCGGTAGTAACCAAGGTGATCGTGTCCCGCGCTCGGAACTTGTGTGTGGTCAAAAGGTTCTGAGAGCCATTGTGAGTCACCGTGACACCTCTGGGCTTAGCCAGTCAGGCCCTGGGACTCAGGGCAGGAAGGATAAGACAAGGAGGAGAAGAATCCTCTCTCTCACTCCTTGACCTCTCTTCCAGACGTTCCTGAAGCGAGCTCGGTGGTCTGAGAGGTAAGACGTCCATATCCACCAATAACATGTAATAGTTCTTTGTGACGTTACCTCGCCCACCCACCTGACGACCCCCAACCCTACTGGATAAAACGGGCACTGTGTCGGGTTCAGAAATACAGCACAAAGCTTTTGGGGGGGGGGCAGTCTGGGGGTCGTGGTAGGGATCAGGGGTGTGGGGGTCAAGGTCAGGTATTAGGGGTGAGTGCGGTCTCCAAACGCAGTTTGTCATCACACTCACAGCCCTTGTCCTTTGCTCCTCTGGGTCTTACACAGATCCTTTCCTTAGGAAAGGACCCTTTCCTTAGATTCCTAAGGATCCTTTCCTTAGATCCTTTCCTTCTTGAAATGCTTGGAGTGGATTCTCTTTAACTGTTCTCGCCTGTTGCAGGGAACAAGGCAGATAAAGCGATCTCTGAGGACTACCCTGGAAACAGGTGCATGTGGTGGGGGGGTGGGGGGGGAAGAGCCCCCCGGGTCCCCTGGGTCGATTGACTTTCATCATCTTTTCCAGGAGTCGTGCTCCTTCGTGAAGCCGTCTGTGGCGTCAGCGAGTGATGGAGAAAGAAAAACCTGAAGTGAAACCCAGCACACCCGCACCCAGCAGCGAGGAGAAGACAACTAGACCCTCAAGACGCCCCAGGCCTTCCCAAAATGTCCTGTGCTTTTTACTGAATAGGCAGCTGGGGAGGCACAGAAGTGACGTGGACCTGTCCATGTGGGTGTGGATGCTGGACTGAGCCACGCCCCGGTGCAGGTGGCCCCTTCCAAACAACCATGGGTCTTGCCTGCTCACCCCCACCCCCGCCCCCACCTCTTGAAAATGCGAAAGAAAAATTGATTTAAAATAACAAACACCTCTCTCGTGTCAGCTCTTGAAATAAAAGCTGCGTTTTCCTCCTTTTGGTTCGATGTGTTCTTATTGCCCGAACAGCATTCTTAGGTCAGTTACACTGGACAGGGGATCGTACTCATGGTCACACGGAGTGCAGGAGCTCTCCCACACCGGGGGATGGCGAGGTCACACTGCGGGGCAGGTCTCTTCCACCTTTCACCCGGGACAAAAGGGAACCGCGATGTGGAGGAGGGTCCCTCCAGGAAGGGAGACTCCTCTCCCTAGGCGGTTTTGAGACACCCTCTGGGTTCCCCTGGAAAACCCAGGTACTAGCCTAGGGACACACATTGTTTCAGAACAGGCCACCAGCAGGGCGGGAAGTTGAGGACACTCCTTTGGGGTTTCTTATTCTGATGCTCAGATTATCATTTAGACACGACAGCCTTGTGTCATTGTTGGTTCTATTTCACATTTTAAAAGTCAGAGCACAGGGCATTTTAATAGGGGAATGTCACACCCTCTGGGCCCCCTGAAGGGAATGACTTTTCTCACTGTCCCCAAAGTCTGGACCGGTCAAGCCCTTATCTGGCCGGGTGGGGAAAACCTGGCAGTCGGTGGTGGTGGTGGCTGGAAGCTGAGAATGTACTGGACTGAAGGCCCCAGCCCATCTCGGCAGTTCTGGGATGCGGGGTCCCCTGGAAGAGATGCTGGGGAGAGGGTGCAGGGCGCGACAGTCCCCTGGGTAAGTCGGCATGGGAGTGAGGACTTTGGCATCGAGAAGCAAGCTAAGCGGGGAGGGTGCCCTGGCGACATGGCCAGCCCCGGGGACCAGCCAGGAGACAGGGAGAGAGAGGGCGGAGCCACGAGAGCAGTGCAGCTGCAGGCACGACTGTCCTGGGCAGTGGGGACAGCTGCCTGACCCCAGCCCCGCTTTTGGTCGAGGATGGTCCCCCGTCACCCTCCACCTGCCCGCACATCAGGGCTCCTGCTCCCCACCCCACCCCCAACCTTGGGTTATGCAGGACAACTCTAGCCCTCTGCATCCTGTCACCTCCTCCCCGGGCCTGTCCCCTTGCCATGTGAGTTCTGACTCAGCTTCTCGTGTCCCCGGAGGGGCGATTTCGTGCACCCTCTCCCACGCAGCTCACAGAAAAAGGAGGCAAGACGATCCATAAGTCTTGGGACCTAGAGGCCCATGACAACGGGGAGGAATCTCACAGATAGCACCTTGAGAGACAGCACGAGCAGTGCAGAGGGACCTAACAGGTAGCAGGGGGTACCTCCCAAATCTTCATGTGGGTTCTTGGTCAACTCCCCGGTCTAAGGTATCTCATTGTCGTTTTGATTCGCTTTTTCCTGATGACTAATCACGTTGAACATCTTGTCATCTGGGTGTTGGCCATGGAGACTCCTTGGAGAAATGTCCATTCAAGTCCTTTGACCATTTACAAATATTGCATTGTTTGTCTTTTTGTTGCAATGTAAGAATTCTTTATAGTCTGGACAATACACCTTGTCGTATGATTTGAAGAATTTTTCTTTTATTCTGTGAGTTGTCATTTCCTTCTTATAATAGGGTCCATTGATGGAAAATTTAGAAATTTTTGATAAAGCACAATTTACCTGGCTTTTCCTCTTGTTCGTCGTGCTTTTGGCATCATATCTAAGCCACCACGGCCAAATCCAAAGGTCATGAAAATTCATCTCTACATTTTTTCTAAGAGTTTTATAGTTTTACGACTTACCTTTAGGTCTTTGATCCATTCTGAGATATAATGAACTCTTACAACTAAACAACAAAAAGTCAAACCCCCAATTTACAAATTGGCAAAGGACTTGCATGGAAATGTCTCCAAAAAGATATACACACGGCCAAAAAGCACATGAAAAGATGCTCAACATCGTTAGTTACTAGGGAAATGTAAATAAAAAGCAGACTAAGGTACCACTTCACACTCACTAGGGTAGCCAAAAAAACCCCCAAACAACACGGAAATTAACATGCACTGGAGAGAAATGGAGAAACCGGAATCCTCACGCATTACAGGAATGGAAAATTGTGCAGACACTTTGCAAAACAGCCCCACGGTTTTTCAAACATGTAAACATAACATTACCAATGACCCAGTAATTCGACCTCTAGCATATACCCAAGGAGAAGTGAAAGCATATGGCTACACAAACACTTGCAGACAAATGTGAATTTTACCTTTATTCATACCAGCCAAAAAAGAAACACCCCATACGTCCAACAAATGATTACTGGATAAACAAATTATAGATCCGTGTATGGAATATTATTTGGCCATACCAAGGAATGATGTGACGATACTGCTACAACATGGACAAACGTTGAAAACATTGTGCTAAGTGACAGAAGCCAGAAACAAAGTGCCACATCTTTTATATGGTTCCGTTCATATAAAAGTCCAGAAGAGGGACATCTATAAAATCTTCTTGCCTTGTTTCTGATCATAGGGGTATTTAATCTTTCACCATTAAGTATATTAGCTGTGGGCTTTCAGATGCTCTTTACCAGGTTGAGGAATAAATTGAGGATATTAATGTTTACTGGAAGATTTATCAGGTTTCTTTTTGGTGTAGTATTAGTATTTTTCATCCGCAACCATTTTGCGACACTGTTGAATTTACCTACGTTGTAATGCACATGCTCTGCACACGTCCTTTGTATCACTGTCAGGCAAGGGGTAACCTTAAGCATTTTCTCTCGTGGAGGAAATGTATATAATCCACTCTTAGTAAGAAATAATATTATCAGAAAGAAATGAGATCTCATTTCAAGAATGGAAAGGAATTTTTATTAAAATTGCTTGCAAGTTAGATCGAAAGCTAAATAAATGTTTCAGGGCACCTGGGTGGCTCAGTCAGTTGAGCATCCAACTCGATTTCAGCTGGAGTCATGATCCCAAGGTGGTGGGATAGAGCCCCATGTCAGGCTCCCTGCTGAGGGGCTCTCTTTCAAATAGTAAGATAGGATAGGATAGGGTAAGATAAGATGTTAAATTAAACATGTCTTAAAATATATGCATTTTTTTCCTTCAACTGTTCTTGCTATTTTTTTTTTAATTAAAAATTTTTTTTTCAACGTTTATTTATTTTTGGGACAGAGAGAGACAGAGCATGAACGGGGGAGGGGCAGAGAGAGAGGGAGACACAGAATCGGAAACAGGCTCCAGGCTCTGAGCCATCAGCCCAGAGCCTGACGCGGGGCTCGAACTCCCGGACCGCGAGATCGTGACCTGGCTGAAGTCGGACGCTTAACCGACTGCGCCACCCAGGCGCCCCTATTTTTTTTTTTTTAAGTAGGTGTCAAGCCCAGCGTGGGGCCTGAACTCAGGGCCCTGAGATCCAGACCTGAGCTGAGATCAAGAAGAATAAGTTGGTTACTGGACTGGGCCACCCACGCACCTTGCTATTCTTGAGTCCTGACATTCAGAGTTAGGAATACTTCTAATGTTAAGAAACGTGCTGGTAGGTTTTCCGGTAATACATATCAAGAATTAGTTATCTCAACTCTTATGAAACGTTTAGATAGATTGTAACTCTTACACCAGCAGTGGCGATTTGGGGCATTCTAAAATTGTGTGTTGATGTAGTGATTCGGCAGCAATCTTTCTAACCTCCTCTTAAAAGGCTGCTGAGTCTAAAACCTCAAATTTCTGATTATGACATTCAGATCCATACATTCCTTTACTGCTCCAGTAAAAATTTTTAGATAAAGTGACTTCCTGAAAAAAATCATACAATTCAGGGATTTTTGTCGTTATACAACAATATAACCTCCCTGCCCCAGGTCTGGTACTAGGACTTTGTTTCCATCAGTGTAGAAATGTGGCACTGATTCTCTACCCAGCAGCCTTCCGCCCCTCTCTCACACTACCTCTGCCGCAAAGAGGCATGGCTCCTGCTCAGGGTCGGCCCATGTCTCACAGACACTCTTTTGTGGCCCCTGTGGTCCTTACTGTCCCCAGCATCAACCTCACTTTTGGATAAAACCAGTTGAAATCTGTTCTGGTTTCCTTTACAGACATGTCAGAGCATAACAGCGTGTAGTACGTGATGTAAACGTAGGAACATAAAAGGTATGAACTCAGCTGCCTCTTTGCTGTGCAGTGGTTTGGTATTATCTCAAATCCACTTGCTTCTGACAAGACAAAAGAGTTGTTTTGAGAGAAGAATGGGCAGATTGTGTCGGGACGTCATCATCTGTCTGTTCTCACTGATAAGCACGCAGCAGCTCAGCTGCTGAAAGCCCTCGCTGGGGGCTTATCTATAAAAAACGTACGAAGAAGCAACATGTCCAGATAAGGGGACATTTTGGCTATCATTACGCAGAGTTTGGGAGGGCAATCCAAAAGTGTTTGGCCTGGGCCAGGCCACACTTCGCTGATCTAAACAGTTCTCCAGAGACCTTGGGGGCAATTAGCTACTGCCACAGTAAAGGCGCCTCTTTTTCCAACAGTGATGAAAGCCACCCACTGGCCCTGGGAAGGCCATCCTCTTGCCCAGCAACACCGGTAGCCGCATTGGTTCTCTAGCAACCTGCTCTAGCCACGGGGGCTTTTGCTTTTGCGGTGGTAGCTGCATGCCAGCTGTCAGCTGGCTAAGTCATCTCTGCCTAGTACCAACTCATAGAAAGGTACAGCTCAACTAAATCTGCGCCTGGTTCCTCTCATCTCCCTTACCTGGAACAACAGTGTGATCGATTTGGATCATGATGCTTCTGTATTCATTTATTAAGAGACATTACCCTGGGGGCACCTGGGGGCCTCCGTTGGTTCAGCGTCTGACTTCGGCTCGGGTCGTGATTTCGTGGTCAGTGAGTTCGAGCCCGGCGTCCGGCTCTGTGCTGCCAGCCCAGAGCCTGGGGCCTGCTTCAGAGTCTGTGGCTCCTCTCTCTCTGCCTCTCCCTCACTTGTGTTCTCTCTCTCTCTCAAAAATAAATTTAAAAACTTTTTAAAAGACATTACCCTGTATGCGAGCGGCTTATGAAATTCCCAAGCGAACCTGTGTTAAATACATTGCTCAGTCTCTGAGCACAATTTGCTTCCCAAAACAAAACACCGTCGCAGGGACCTCATGGGGTCCTCCAGGAAGGGGCTTGGGCCTGCTGTATGAAATACCACTACGAGAGCATGGGGCCCATCGATCCTGCCTTCCCATAGCTGGTTATCACCACAAAGTCCGGCCAGTGTTATCTGACATTGACCCCAGGGCCAGGGACTAATAAGAAAGGAAATCAATCGGCCAGCTTACTTGTCCCCGGTCAGCACAGACACACGTGTGCACCTGGCCCATGTTTTACGTGTGATGTTTTGTAGTGACATCATCTCATGAAAACAGCAGAGAATAGCTATGCCGGTGACGTTTGCCAGTAACGGCACAAGATTGGGGCTGGGTGAGGCCTCTCATCCGGGTGACTTTCTAGTGCCTCTCAAGTATCTGGGGCTCCTCACTGTTCTAGGTTCAAGACACAAGGCCTCAAGGAAGAGCCACATCAGTTTGATGACAGGGGAAGGTCTGCCTGGGGGAGGCGACAGTGGGGAGAGACGGTACGTTCCTTGAAGCGTGGGTTTAATGTGATAAAAGAGCCTTAACTCTCATGTGTCGATATCAACCAAAACTGTATGTGACTGGGAAACTCCAGAAGGAGAAAAAAAGATGGGTAACCAGAAAAGGACCTGGGGTTCAGAGGAAAATGAGGTCAAGAATCAAAACTCCAACTGGTGTGTGCTATGCTACAAAGAGAAACAGCAAACCTCCCTCCATCGCCTGCAGACAGAGACTTCGGACAAGCCCGATGGCAAGAAGCGGGGATCTGGACTCCCCTCCGTATCTGGTGCTCCCTGAAGGGGCTGGGCTCCACCTTGGGCACCGCAGCGGTTGAAGAGTGACATGGTGACAGTGGAGATGGTCCCAGTAAAAGGAAACAGAAACTGTGACCCCTTTGCAGAATTAGTGTCGATGTTTTCACAGTTGTGACCACTTCGTGTACTTGATGCATGAAAGCAGGTTGAAGGGTGATTCTTCCTTCCCCTGTACTTCAATGTGCTTGTGATCATAAGGTACACGGGTCTTGTTTTATGAGGTTTCCCCTTTTTTGTGTGTGTCCCTGGGTGGGCATGAACCATGGTATTTTTAAAAGACTTTCCCCAACTCTTTCTCATGAGGATTGTCTACACACAGAAAAGTTGGAAAACTTGGACAGTGCACAGTGTATGCCCTCCACCAAAATCCAGGGATGAGCTTTGTGTCATAGTTGATCATGGTGTCCCTTGAAGAGAAGCAAATGGACAGTCTACTAAATTCTTACTTGAGCTATTTAAGTGGAAGTGTTCCCGGTTGAGTGTGCAGAAGTGGAAATTGATTGACCAAAACAGTCACAGCCCCTCAACCGACTGCCAGATTTGAGCCAGTTTTTTAAAAATTCTTTTAAATGTTTATTTATTTTTGACACACAGAGAGACAGAGACAGAGCATGAACGGGGGAGGGTCTGAGCGAGAGGGAGACACAGAATCCGAGGCAGGCTCCAGTCTCTGAGCTGTCAGCACAGAGCCCGACGCGGGGCTCGAACTCACAGACCGTGGGATCAAGACCTGAGCCGAAGTCGGACACTCAACCGACTGAGCCACTCAGGTGCCCTGAGCCAGTTTTTATACCCAGCTCCCTTTGAATGAAGGGGACACAGGCTCCTAAGGAAAGACCTCACTACACTGCCAAAAATATAGAATGTTAATCTTTCTGCCAGCCTTCCCCCGAAGGGACCTACGGCCTATTACCAGGGTGACTGTGCATTAGGGAAAAGGAGATGAGCAGACCTTTGGGGGAGTAATGAACACTGCTTCTGAGCTGACACTAATTCCAGCAGACCCGAAGCATTGCTGTGGCCCACCAGTCAGAGTGGGGGCTCATGGAGGTCAGGTGATTAATGCAGTTTTAGCTTAGTACTGTCTCACAGAGGGCCCATTAAGTCCCCAAATGCACCCTATGATTATTTCCCCCGTTTCAGACTATAACTGGAACAGGTATACCCACACTTCTTCCCTGACCTATGGAGTGACAGCTATTATGGTGAGAAAGGCCAAGTGGAAACCACTAGAACTTCCTTTATTTACGAAAAGTAGTAATCCAGAAGCAATGCCACATTCTTAGAGGGATTTCAGGGGTGAGTGCCACCACCAAGGACCTGAAACACGTAGGAATGGCAATTCCCACTGCGCCCCAATTCACTTTGCTGATTTAGCCTGTGTAGACACCAGATGCATCCTGGAGGATGACAGTGCCTTCCTTACCGTAAACTCGCCCAGGTGGGGGCCACAGTTACAGATACTATTTCAGATGTGGTTTCATTGCTGGTACCTGGTATGCAGCTCCTGGCAAATGTGTTTCCTCGATAACTGTTAGTAAATACCACCAGAAGCCATTTGATTTCAGCCAGCAAGGCCAGCAATACATTTTCATTGTCCCACCTCGGGCATTTGTCAACTTCTAAATCTGTGTCCTCATTTAGTCCCTGGAACTTTTTTTTAAATTTATTTTTTTTAAGCTTTTAAAAAAAGTTTATATATTTTTATTTTTTTTTCAACGTTTATTTATTTTTGGGACAGAGAGAGACAGAGCATGAACGGGGGAGGGGCAGAGAGAGAGGGAGACACAGAATCGGAAGCGGGCTCCAGGCTCTGAGCCATCAGCCCAGAGCCCGACGCGGGGCTCAAACTCACGGACCGCGAGACCGTGACCTGGCTGAAGTCGGACGCTTAACCGACTGCGCCATCCAGGCGCCCCAAAAAGTTTATATATTAGAGAGAGAGAGTGCATGAGCGAGCAGGGGAGGGGCAGAGAGACAGGGAGAGAGAATCTTAAGCAGGCTCCAAAGTCTCAATGCAGAGCCCGACACGGGACTCGAACCCATGAACCGCGAGACCGGGACCTGAGCCAAAATCAAGAGCTGGACGTTCAATCGACTAAGTCACCGAGGCACCTCTAGTTCCGGGAATCTTGATCAACCTTCCCTTCCACAAGACATCACCAAGAACTACTATATTGATGATGATAAGCTGATTAGACCTAACGAACCAGAAGTAGCAACTACTCTAGGCTTCAGGGCTTCCCTGAGTGTCCACTGGCCACAGCTTGAAGCTCAGTGATGTTAACGCTGTTCCCTGAGGCAAAGTTTCCCTGGAAAGCATGTCTGTTCCCAGCCCATTGTTTGTGACCTAAAAGCCAACCTGCCATCACTTATCATAAAAGGGCCAAACAGCAAGGGAAATTCTTACAGGGATCTGAGGACAAACTTTCATAACAGACGACCGGTTTGTCACTTTGGACCCCACGAGAGCTTCAAATGGCTTCAAGAGTGGAAATGTGTGCATGTGATTGTATGTGGAGCGTGTGGGGAGACGTTCCCAGTGCACACCTTCCCCCCATACATCTTCCGATGTACTCCACTCCCTCTTTCCTTCCCCCACCAGTTCTCCCATTCCTCACTGCTGGATAACCTGACTTGGGGGGGGGGTGTGGGGGTAATGACTTCAGCGCCTCAAGCCAAACTGCTTTTCTGGGCTCACCGTCAACTGAGACCCAGCTCTGCGGACGGGACCGGACTGCTGACCCTAAGGTAACAACGGCTAACCGTTGTGTTTGTCTAGAGACGGGTCTCCCTATGTTGCCCAGGATGGAGGGCGGAGGTCATTCACAGGCACAAGTCCACTGCTGGTCCACCTGTGAATTTTCACCTGCTCAGTTTCCGGCCTGGGTGGGTTCGCCTCTCCTCGGGTAACCTGGTGGTCTCTCGCTTCTGAGAGATTAACCAAAGAGATGGCGACCTTGGCCCACGCACCCCGCCAGCATAGCTCTCTCCAGCCCAGAACTCCTGCGCTCCAGTGATCCTCCTTGGCTCAGCCTCCGGGGCAGCTGGACCTACAGGTTTGGCCACCAGGCCAGGCCAGCTAACAGTTTTAAGCACCAACATGCCAGCAGTGCCGTCAAATGTACACGGTGCTCCCCCTTTAGTCCTCAAAACCACCACATAAGCCTTTGAGCCACGCGGGAAGCGAGGCCCAAGGGGCAACGGTCACCTGCCCAAAGTCACATCGTCAGTGGGCAGTGAGCAGAGCCAGGACCTGAACCCCTAGGATCTACCTCGAGTGGACACTGACCATTGTAGCAGCAACGCTGCCTCCCTGTGGAACAAGCCCTCTTCCCCGTTCACTCTGCGCCTGGGGAAAATCTGGAGGATCACAGTTCCAGACGAAAGGAGAAAAAGTCACTTGCCCAAGTAAGCTCTACTCCGGGGAATCAAGAAAATCCGAATGGGGAAGTAAGTCTCCGTGGTGTCCCAGTCTTCGGGGCCAACCACACCAGATAAAAGCACTCTCTCTGTCCCTCTCTCTCACCTATTCCCTCATCTCTCAAGCTCTCTGCATAGACGCTGCAAGAGGCAGAAACAGCTTCTGCACCTGGCTGTGGATGTCCGGGGACAGGAGGGCCAGGGACCGCTCGGACACCAACAGATCTAGGGCCTGCTCCAGGGTGCGCGTCTCAGGCCAAAGCCACCCACGAGTGACACAGCTCCAGGAGCCGCCTGACGGTTTCCAGGGACCTAGCGCCAGGAGCCACAGAAACGCAAGTGGGAGGCCACCAGTCTGGGCCATCAGGTGCGGGGGGCAAGCGGGTGGGTGGGCAGGGCAGGTCCTCACTGTAGGCACAGTAACTCCTGGGGTGTCACAACAGGGGCCCTTTTTGCTCCTGGGAGCCTGGGCCAGATGCCATGGTCAGGTTCCTAGACATCCTGACCCCGAAACCAGCCGCGACCTCCGGCAAAGGTGTCCGGAGCCCCGTGCGACAATAAACAGCATGTGCAGGATCCGCATGCCCCTGGCCCCCAGTCCCAGCCCACCAGCCCAACTCTGACCCGGGGGGAGCTGTCTCCAGTGCCCGGGCCTCTGCGTGTTCGGGGCGGTGGGGCGCCTGGCCCCTCATCTCACTTCCGCCCAGGTCTGGGAGGCACAATCACAGGAGGCTCTCCGTCCAGGGCCCACGCAGGACTAGGCCCTGGTCCCACGAGGGAAGTACCAGCACTAAAGTCTGGCGTCCGAACACCATCAGCACTAACTGAGGACCAATGTGAGGACTAGATCTCCCAGGAACAGCATCCCCTCTGGCCTTGGGCCAACTCACCCAGGAGGGGAAATGTGACCTAAGCGCGGGGCTCGGGAGGCACGAATCAGAAGACAAGAGGCAGGGCCACTGGGCGAACCCAAAGTCCCAGAAGCCCGTGGGTGGCGGCGGTAGGCAGAGAGGAGCACACAGGGTAGCGAGGTTGAAGCTCGGGTGTTCAAGAGAAGAAACTAGAAAGGTAGCCCAAGGCCACTGCGATCTGTGAGAGCCTGACCAGAGTCATAAGCCCAGGAAAGGTTGTTAAAATGCGAATTCTCGAGCTCATGCAAGCTGCGGTGCTTCAGGGTGTTGGGAAGGGGCCCAGAAATCTGAAGTTTTCCCAGGCTCTCCCAAGAAATTCTTCCTGCACAGAGAGGTTTGGGAATCAGTGACCCAGTCCTAACAGAGTTAACGGAGGTCCCTACCGCTCTGATTTCTGTAGGGTTACGGGGAGCGAAGCCCTCCCTAGAATAGGAACCGGGAACGTCCCACCCAAGCCCCTGGGCTCCAGAGGCACTTAAGACCGGAAACGGGAAGGCTTCCATAGCGGCTGGAGGCCCAGGGGAGGCCAAGGAAGTGGCGACCCCTCCCACGTCAGCTTGCTAAGGGGCCCAGACGGCTGGCGGGTGTTTCGGGGCCTGCCGGGAAATGTAGTCCAAAAGGCGGGCGCGCGCCTGCGCCCTGCGCAGCTGCCCCGGGGAGCCTGGGAGAGCCGTGGGCGCCGAGGCGGTGAGTCCCCGAGCGGCCAGAGGGCGTGGCCGTCCCTGGGGCGCGGGCGCGGGCGGAGGTGCTCGGGTGCTGCTGGGGCTACGGCAACCGTCCATCGCCAGCTCTGACCCCGCGGCGTGTGCAGGGGCGAGCGACGGGCGGCGGGCCGCTGTCCGGCCGGGACCGTACCACCGCTCCCTGCGACCGGGCCGGGCCTTCCCGAGGTTGTCCGAGACCGGGATCGCCCCTCGAGGCGGCGGGACATCGTGGGCGGGAGCGCGCTGGGGCCATGCTCGCGCCCCAGGCAGCCGATTTGTGACTGGCTTTTAGACGTTCCCACGACGTGTCCCCCCTCGCCTTTCTCCGAGTGCCCGCTCTGCAAACACCTCTCTATCCGTGGGCCGGGCGAGAGCAGGCTCGCTCTGGCGGCTTTTGGGGAGAAGCCGTGAGTCCCGGGGTGCAGTGACGTTTCTTTGCGGAAGGGCGGATGGGGGGACAGCGGGAGGGTCAGGGCCCTGGTGGACGTGGTGGAGGGTTCGGCGCGTCTGGGGAGGGCTGCGGGCTGCGAGGCTGAGCGCGGTAAGGGCGGGTCCACAGCCCCAGCCGGCCGAGTTCCTGGATGCCCTCCAGCGACGGTTAGGTGCCTAGGCGGGAGATGGGGAAGCTTTCTAGGAATCAGTGCTCGGGACAATAACCTTTCCTGAGTGCTTCCTCTGTGCCCCGCGTGCTGTCGTTCGCTTCCGTGCAGTTGCATCCGACACAGGAAATTTTGTGAAATCGACGCTATCATCATTTTCATGTTACAGACAGAAGCGCTGGGTGTCAGGCTCACAAAGCGAGCAGGTTATCCCGCCTGGATGGTCTGCCGCTGAAGTCCAGGTTACCATCGAGATAAGGGGTGATAGGATCACAGTGTACATTTGGGATGACTAGGTAGGAAGATCATGAGTAGTTTTTTCTTTGTCCCACTCCAGGGAAGAGGACAGGTACCTGAAGCATCTTGGCAAATGCGGAGAGAGAGAGAGAGGACCCATAGCTTAGGGTGGGTGCTGGTATTGAGACACGTCTGTGACCTCAGGCATTGCCCTAAGAACATTTGGATGTTTTTAGACATGAGCGTTGCAGGAATCTGTTCATTCTAACCTTGTCACCATTTCTGTCTGGCATTTACTGGGTGACATGGGACAAGTTATTCAGTCCTCTTGAGCCTCAACTTTCAGTTCCCTCATCTGAATTCATGGCACAATACTAGTCCCCACCTCCTCTCTTTGGGTGAGGGCTACCTGACCTAATAAATGCAGGAAGCCGAGAACAGCACTTGGACTTAGCAACATGAATGCCATCAGTGGTCTTCGGAATTAATGCAGCCCAGATGGCTGATGGCCTGCCCTGATGTAGTGTATTTTTCTCATGAGAAAGCCAGCAGGCATGCCATAGCAGGATGAGGGTCACGCTGATGTGGGCTGAAGTACACACGCCTTGAGTGGAGAAGAATGAAAGGTTGCAGATTTGGAACCTTTGGAGGTGTGGTTCTCCTAAGATGCCTGTTATTTAAGGCAACCAAGCGTTCCTCAATAGCACAGGGACTTTCAGGGTGGTTCACCACTGCTCCCCTATTTCTTTTGTGGCCTGTATATATTCAGAGACAGAAAATAGCTTGTATTAGCTTGGGAGTATAGTCACAGGGCAGCACATCTAGGGTGGTTCATTTAAGGGAAGAGGTTCTTAGCCTTGGGTCAATGGAATTCTAGAGTCGCACTATCGAGTAGAACTTTCTACAGCAATGTCTGTGGAGCACTTGAAATGTGACTAGTATGAATGAGAGACTGCATTTTTAATTTCAATGACTTTGAACTGAATCTACCACATGGGACTTGTGACTACCATATTGGGCAGCACAGTTCTAGAGGGTCCGTGTAGGGCGTAGAACATTTTGTAAATGTTTGGAAAATGGATGCAGCATTAGATGTGTATGTGTCTTTTTCTAGGAAGTGATTCCCTGGCCTTCGTTAGAGTCTCAGAATCACCAGAAAAGATTAAGGTCTGCTGCTTTAGGGCTTTGGCGGAATGTAAACAAGTTAAGGGAAGTAAGTATGGCTTCTGGTAATCACTGCTGTTTCTCCTTTCCTTTTGTCCTGTCCTCAGCTGTGGGTGGCTCCCCCTTGACACACGTACACAAAGAAATACTGGAATCTGAGACTTCAGGCCCCAGAGAAATTGCACACGGCCAGAAGGGGGCGATGGCTGTGGCCCTGGGTTGTGCAATCCAGGCTTCCTTGAATCAGGGCTCTGTGTTTCAAGACTATGACGCGGACTGTGAAGTCTTCCGCCAGCGCTTCAGGCAGTTCCAGTACAAAGAAGCAGCCGGGCCTCATGAAGCCTTCAACAAACTCTGGGAGCTTTGCTGTCAATGGCTCAAGCCAAAGATGCGCTCTAAGGAACAAATCCTGGAGCTGTTGGTGTTGGAGCAGTTCCTAACCATCCTGCCCACAGAGATCGAGACCTGGGTGAGGGAACATTGCCCAGAGAATAGAGAAAGAGTTGTGTCGCTGATAGAAGACTTACAGAGAGAACTTGAGATTCCAGATCAGCAGGTGAGAAGAGTTTGGGATCTTGGTAATTAGACGGAAGTAGCAGAGACGTCTGATACTAGATCAGACATTTCAATTCCAACCCTGTGCTTTCCCTGAAATGATTTTCATTTTTTCCTTCTGCTGGAATTGGCATATGGTTCCGTGATTCTCAACTATTAAACCCAGCTTCTATTCTGTAACAAATACTTAGTAATGTCTCTTCTGCTGTCCTGAAATGAAATTTACATATAATGTAACCTTACATACACACAAAATCAAAAACAATACTACAATAAGTGGTCTGTGGGCCAAATGCAGCGCCAGGCCTGTTGTTATGCAGGCCATGAGCTAATAATGGTTATTGCCTTTTTAAAAGGTTGTTAAATACAAGAAGTGTAGGTGATAGACCAACATGACCCATAAAGTGTAAATTATTTAATATATGACTATAAGAAAATGTTGCCAGCCCGGGTCAGGTGGAGTCTAGAAAGGATATCAAGGAAAGGGGACATAGTTTGCCATAACCGAATCAGCATTTGAACACACTCCCTTTTCGGGCTTGACTGCACAGAAGACTTGAAGTTGTCAGATGCCCGCATCTGTGCATAAAGTCACCGGGAAGGCGACAGGCACCAGTTCAGACTGGGACAGCTCAAACACTGGGTGGCACCGCTGGTCGTGTGATTTTCCACAGTGGCGACGAGTGTCAGTCAATCTGAACAACAAGGAATACAGTGGTTGTCTGATTTCCCAGGTAGGGCTTTCCTAGAAAATTCAGGTCACGCTACCATATGCAAAACTGTTTGGTGTGTATATGAGCCACAGTGTGAAGTCCTTGACAGGTTCTTTTTACCTGGATGGAAGTTTGAGGGGGAACTACAGAGTTGGCGGGGACCCGGAGCAGTGCCGCACCGTGAACGGTATATACTCCCGTCTCTGCCCACTGAATGCCGCCGGCCACCTGCCTTCATGCCACGTCACCCTGTGGTGGTGGCGCTGCTGTCCCCTGCTCAGAAGGGCACAGGGCAGAACCTGTGGCAGGAGGGAGAAAGGGCTTCGAGTTGGGCCTTAGGTGCCCGGTGTTGTGTGTTGACGGGGCTGTGCAGTGAGCCTCACTGAACCGGAGCCTTGCAAAATTTCCTGCGCCCGCCCCAGGGCGCAAGGAATTTATGGTTTCCCTTCCTCTCTCTGTCCTCTGGGTTTGGCTTACGATAGCAGATTTGACGTGCCTGCGGCCTAATCGTGCACTGCCCAGTACGGCCGCCACCAGCCAAGTGTGGGTGGCCCTTGAGCGCTAGCGATGTGACCAGGGCAAACTGAGATGCGCTCTAAGTGGAAAATGCTGGCCACATTCAGAAGACTGAGCATGAGAAATCAAGTGGGTGAGATATCTCCCTAGTAATGGTTGGCGTTGATTACGTTCTGAACTTAGGGTATTTTAGCGGTACTGGGTTAACCGAGGCATGTTATTAAGATTGACTTCATCGCTTTCTTCTTTGTTTATGCGGGTACTGCAAACGCAAAATGACGTACACGGGTCACACTGTCGCTACCGGGCATTGCTGGTCTAGACTTTAGAGTGATGGGTTCTGCCATTTGCCCCAGATCGATAGGCAGGAAATGCTCTTGGAAGAACTGGCACCGGTGGGAACGGCACACGTACCACCAAACATCCACCTGGAGTCACCCCCACTCCAAGTAATGGGACCTGCCCCGGAGGGCCCAGTGGCAGAGCCTTGGATCCCACAGGCAGGGCTGCAGGAGCTGAGCTATGGTGCCGCTGAGGAGTGCCAGCCCTTCCTGGACCCCGGTAAGGCAGGGGTTTTATTTCCTTTCTGAGGTTTGTACTTTGAGAGCTGAAGCGCTCTCCAGGTCTGGGGGTGGGTCAGAAACACCCACTGCTGGATGGAAGGGGACCACTGTGATGAAGCGTGGGAGGAGGGACGCCTCTCTGGGAGGAGCCGAGAACAAAGCACGGTACATCAGATGGGATTAAAAACCCTGTAAGCTAATGACCCTGCTCAAGAAGCCTGTTTTCCCCTTTTCAGTTGTTTTTATTGTTATAAAATGCACGTAACATAAAATTTACCATCTTAATCATTGTCACGTGTATAGTCCAGTGGTATTGAGTGCATTATTAATGTCAAACCACTACTAACATCCGTTTCTATAACTGTTTTCACCTCGTAAAACTGAAACCCCATACTCATTTAAACAAATAATTGCCCGTGTCTCTAGCCCTGGAAACCACCAGTCAGCTTTCTGTCTCTATGAATTTGACCACTCTGCGTACCTCATCTACATGGACTCATACAGTATTTGTCTTTTTGTGACTGGCTTATTTCACTTAACCCATGTTCTGAGGGTTCCTCCATTTTGTAGCATATGGCAGTATTTCCGTCCAAGTAAAGGCTACATAATATGCCATTGTACGTACCTACTGCATTTTCTCTATTTTCCATAAATGTATGCTTAGTTTTCTCCCATGTTTTAGCTACTATGCCAATATCTCTTTGAGACCCTGATTTTACTTCTTTTGGGTATACAACTAGAGGTGGAAATGCCGAATCATACGGCAATTCTGTTTTTAATTTTTTGAGGAACAGCCGCACCGGTTTCCACAGTAGTTGTACCATTTTGCTTTCCCGCCAATGGTGCGTAACTTTTCTAGTTTGTCCACAGCCTCATCAACACTTGTTATTTTCTGTTGCTTATTGGATGTGAGGTGGTATCTCACTGTAATTTGGAATTGTGTTTCCCAAATGTTAGTGACATGGAACATCTTTTCAAGTGCTTATTGGCCATTTGTATATCTTCTTTGGAGAATGTGTATTCAAATCCTTGAGCATTTCCTTTTCTTTAAGGTTTATTTGTTTATTTTGAGAGAGGGAGCGTGAGCCTGAGCATGAGTGGGGGAGGGGCAGAGAGAGGGAGAGACAGAGAATCCCAAGCAGGCTTCATGCTGTCAGCATAGAGCCTGCCACTGGGCTCGAACTCACAAACCACGGGATCATGACCTGAGCCCACACCAAGAGTTGGATACTTAACCGACTGAGCCACCCGGGTGCCCCATTTTTTTTTTTTAAAGTTTATTTCTCTTTGTACATTTCAAACACGGAATGTGCTTTGTTGTTGAATTTTAGAATTCTCTGTATATTCTAGATATTAATCCCTTATCAGATATGATTTGCAGATATTCTTCCCATTTGTGGGTTGCCTTTTTACTCTGTTGAAACTGTCTTTTGATGGATAAATTTTTAAATTTTTCATGAGCTACTCTGTGTCTACCTTTTCTTTTGTTGCCTATACTTTAGGTGTCATATCCAAGAAATAATTGCCAAATCCAGTGTCATGAAGCTTTCCCCTATGTTTTCTTCTAAGAGTTTCATAATTTTAGGTCCTGACTTTAGGTTTTTGATCTGTTTTGTGTTAATTTTTTTTTCAACGTTTATTTATTTTTGGGACAGAGAGAGACAGAGCATGAACGGGGGAGGGGCAGAGAGAGAGGGAGACACAGAATCGGAAACAGGCTCCAGGCTCCGAGCCGTCAGCCCAGAGCCTGATGCGGGGCTCGAACTCACGGACCGCGAGATCGTGACCTGGCTGAAGTCGGACGCTTAACCGACTGCGCCACCCAGGCGCCCCTGTTTTGTGTTAATTTTTGCACGTGCTGTTATGTAAGGTTCTAACTTCATTCATTTGCACACACATATCCAGTTTTTCCAGCACCATTTGTTGAAAAGTATTGTTTCTCCATTGAATAATCTTGGTATCATTGTTAAAAATCATTTCACCATATATATTAAGGTTTATGTATGGGCTGTCTGTTCTATTCCATTAGTCTATATGCTAGTAAGTTTTGAAATCAGGAAGTGTGAGTCCTGTAGCTTTGTTCTTCCTTTCCGCGAATTTTTGTCTGTTTGGGCGTCCCTGTAGAGTCCATATCATTTTAGGTATGGGTTTTGCTATTAATGCAAACAAAGTACCATTGGGATTTTCATAGAGATTGTATTGAATCTGTAGATCACTTTTGGTAGTATTGACATCTTAATAGTATCAAGTCTTCCAATCCATGAACATGGGATGTGATCTTCTTTCTTTATTTTTTTTTTGTTTTAAAAAATATTTATTTATTTTTGAGAGAGAGAGAGACACACAGAGTGAGAGCAGGGGAGGGGCAGAGAGAGAGGGAGACACAGAATCAAAGCAGGCTCCAGGCTCTGAGCTGTCAGCACAGAGCCCGATGTGGGGCTCAAACTCACAGACCACGAGATCATGACCTGAACCAAAGTCAGATGCTCAACCAACTGAGCCACCCAGGCGCTCCTATTTATATCTTCTTTAATTTATTCTACCAATGCTTTGTCATTTTTGTGGTACAAGTCTTTGATGTACTTAATTCCTAAGTATTTTATTCTTTCTGATGCTATTGTAAATGGCACTGTTTTCATAATTTCTGGAATTGTTCATTGTTCATCGTTAGTATATAGAAATGGAACTGATGTTTGCAGGTTCATTTTGTATCCTGGTACTTTGATGAATTCATTTATTTATGTTAACAGTTTTTTAATGGAATCTTCAAGGTTTCTACATACTAGATCATATAATCTGCCAATAGAGATCATTTTACTTTTTCCTTTTCAATTTCAATTCCTTTTACTTCTTTTTCTTGCCTAATTTCTCTGGCTAGAACTTTCAGTACTGTGTCGAACAGAGTGGCCAAAGCAGGCATCCTCGCCTTCTACCTCAACTTAGAGGGAAAGTTTTCGGCCTTTTACCACTGAGTGTGATGTTCCCGGTGGGTTTTTCATATATGGCTTTTATTTATGTGGAGGTAATTTCCTTCTGTTCCTATTGTGTTGAGTGTTTTTTTTTTTTTTTTCATCATGAAAGGATGTTGAATTTTGTCAAAATGCTTTTTCCACATCATTTGAAATGGTGTGTTTTTTTTCCCTTCATTCTGTTAAGGTGGTATATTACATTGACCGATTTTCATATGTTGAAGCAGCCTTGCATTCTAGAAGCAAATATCACTTGGTCATGTTATATAATCCTTTTAATATGTTGCTGAATTCAGTTTGCTAATATTTTGTTCAGGGTTTTTTGTATCAATGTTCATAAGGGATATTGTTGTGTCATTTTCTTATAGTGTCTTTTCTGGCTTTGGTATCAGGGTAATGTTAGCCTCAGAGGATGAGGAAAGTGCTTCCCCCCCTTCATTTTTTTTTTTGGAAAAGTTTGAGAAAGATTTATATTAGTTCTTCCCTAAATGTTTGGTAGAATCCACCAGTGAAGCCATCAGGTCTAGGGCTTTTCTTTGTCAGGAGATTTTTGATTACTGCTTCACTCTCTCTACTAGTTTACTGAATAGGTCTATTCAGATCTTTCTGTTTCTTTGTTATGTAGTCTTGGTAGGTTTTGTGGTTCTGGTAATTTATCCATTTCATCTAGGTTATCCAATTGGTTTGTATACGGTTGTTCATAGTGCTGTCTTGTAATTGTTTTTATTTCTGGAGAATGATTGGAAATATCCCGACTTTAATTTTAATTTTAACAATTTTTGCCTTCTCTTTGTCTCTTTGTCTTAGTTCATCTGGCTAAAGGTTTGTCAAGTTCATTCATCTTTTCAAAAAGCCAATGTTTGGTTTCATTGATTTTCTCTATTGTCTTTCTAGTCTTTATTTTGTTTATCTCTGACTGATCTTTATTGTTTCCTTCCTTCTGCTTTGGGCTTAGTGTTTTTCTTTTCTTATTAGTTCCTTAAGTTGTAAAGTTATGTTACTGTTTTGGGCTTTTTTTGTTTACTAATGTAAGTATTTATAGCTATAAATTCCCTACTTAGCCCTGCATTCATTATGTCTCAAAAGTTTTGGTACTTTGCATTTTCATTTTCATTGATCTCTAAGTATTTTCTAATTTTCTTTGTGACTTCTTCTTGCATCCATTGGTTATTTAACAGGGTGTTATTTAATTTTCACAAATTTGTCAATTTTCCAATTTTCCTTCTGTTCTGATTTCTAACTTCATTCCATTGTGGTCAGAGTAAGTACTTTGAATGAGATCTGTGTTTTTAAATATATAGAAACGAATTTGTGGCCTAACATACCATCTGCATCCCAGAAACTGTCTCATATGCACTTGAGAAGAATCTGAGATTCTTATTCTGGCCATCTTAGTGGGTGTGAAGTGTTTCTTCAAAGACTATAATGGTGTTGAGCATCGTTTCATGGGCTTATTGGGCGTTTGTGTATCTTCACTGGAGAAATGCCTATTTAGATTTTTTGCCTTTTTTTGTTTTTTATTTTTTTTATTTTTTTTAAGTAGGCTTCACACTCAACGTGGGCCTTGAACTCCGGTCCCTGAGATCAAGAGTTGGATGCTCTAACAACTGAGCCAGCTGGGCACCCCTGCCTATTTTTAAGTAGGATTATATGTGTTTTTATTATTGAGTTGTGTATGATCTTTTTATATTCTAGATAAAAGTCTATTATTAGATATATGACTTATAAGTAGTCTTTCATGTTTTGTGACTGTCTTTTAACTTTCTTAATAGTGTCCTTTGTGGCACGCAAGTTCTTTTTTTTTTTTAATTTTGATGCGGTCCAGTTTAACTATTTTTTGTTTTGTTGCTTGTGCTTTTTATGTCATACCTAAGAAACCATTGCCTGATACAAGGTCATGAAAATTTACCCCTAAATTTTCTCCTAGGAGTTTTATAGTTTTAGCTTGCATTTAATGCTTTGATTCATTTTCAATTAATTTTTGTATAAGTTGCACAGTAGCGGCCCAAATAATATGTATATTTACATATATTCTCGCATATTCAGTTGTTTCAGCATGGTTTGCTAAAAGGCTCATTCTTTTCACATTGAATGGACTTGGAACTCTTGTCCAAAATCAGTTGACTACAGGTATATGGGTTTACTGCTGGACGGTCAGCTCTAGTCTAGTGATCTATATGTCTATTCTTATGGAAATACCACACTGTCTTTATTATTGCTTTCCAGTAAGTTTGGAAATATGAGAGTGTGAGGGCTCCAACTTTGCTTTTGTTTTTCAAGATTGTCTTGGCTGTTCTGAGTTTGATACAATTCCATGTGATATTTAGCATCAGCTTATCGGTTTCTACAAAGAAGTCAGTTGGGATTCTCATAGGGGTTGTGTTGAATCTGTAGATAAGTTTGGGGAGTATTGCCATGTTAACAGTGTTAAATTTGTGATGCATACACATGTGGTGCTTTTCCATTTATTTAGATTTTCTTTCTTTCTTTTTTTTTTTTACATTTTTTATAGTTGTCCAAGTATAAGTTTTTACACTGCTGTTATGAAATTTGTTCCCAAGTATTCTTTTTAATAGTTCTTCCAGAGGAACTGTTTTCTTAATTTCATCTTTGGGTTGTTCATTAAAAATATATAGGATTACAGGGTGCCTGGGTGGCTCAGTCGGTTAAGCATCTGACTCTTGGTTTCAGCTCAGGTCATGATCTCACGGTTTGTGAATTCTAGCCCCGCATTGGGCTATGCACTGAGCATGGAGCCTGCTTGGGATTCTCTCTCTCCCTTTCTCTCTCTGCCCTTCCCGTGCATGTGCTCTCTTTCTCTCAAAATAAATAAACTTAATGTCTCTCTATATAGGATTATAATTAATTTTTGCATATTGATCTTGAGTCCTGTAATCCTACTTGTTTAATAGTTCAAATTATTTTTTAGTGGGTTCCTTAGGATTTTCTATATCAAAGATTATGTCATCTGAAAAAAGAGATAGCTTTACTTATCTTGTTCTAATCTAGATACCTTTTCTTCCTTTTCCTTGCCAAATTACCCTGGCTAGAACCTCCAGTACAATATTCAATGTAAGTGGTGAGACCGGACATCCTTGTCTTGTTTCTGATCTCAGGGGAAATGTATTTAGTCTTTTACTGTTATTTATGATGTTAGCTGTGGGCCTTTCCTCGATTCCTTTTATTAGGGTGAGGAAGTTCCCTTCTATTCATGGATTATTGAGTGTTTTTATCAAAAAAACTCTTGAATTTTGTCACATGCTTTTTGTGCGTCTATTGAGATGATCATGGTTTTACTTTTTATTCTCTTGTAATGGTGTATTTCCTTAACTTTTGAATGTTAAACCAACATTGCATTCCTGATGCAAATATTACTTGATCCTGGTATATAATTCATATTATATGTTGCTGGATTTGGTTTGCTAGTATTTTGTTGAAGATTTTTACATCTATTTTCATCGGAGATACTGTCTGTAGGTGTTTTTTTTTTTCTTTGCTCCTGTCTTTATCTGGTTTTGTTATCAGGGTACTATTGGCCTCATAGACTGAGTGGGAAAGTCTTTGTTCCTTTTCTATTTTTTGGATGTGTTTGTGAAGAATTTCTGTTTTTTTTTCTTTTGTTGTTTATGCCTTGGATGTCACATTTAAGAAACTGTTGCCTAATTCAAGGTCATGAAGATTTATAGCCATGTTTCCTTCTTTTTTTAAATATATTTTTAAGTTTATTTCTTTTGAGAGAGAGAGAAGCACGAACAGGGAGGGGCAGAGAGAGGAGAGATAGTGAGAATCCCAAGCAGGCTCCACACTGACAGCATGGAGCTGGACATGGGGCTTGAGCCCACGAACTGTGAGATCATGACCGGAGCCAAAGTCAGATGCTTAACTAACTGAGCCACCCAGGTGCCCCTCTTTTTTTTTTTTTTTTAAGAGAGAGAGAAAGCGTGAGTCAGGGGAGGGCCAGAGGGGGAGAGAGAGAGAGAGAGAGAGAGAGAGAGAGAGAATCTTACTCAGACTCCAGGCTCAATGCAGAGCCCAGCAGAGGGCTCAGTCCCATGACCCTGGGATCATGACCTGAGCCAAAATCAAAAGTTGGATGCTCAACCAATTGAGCCACCAGGTGCCTCTGTACCTATGTTTCCTTCTAAGAGTCTTGTGGATTTAGCTCTTAAATTTAGATCATTGATCCATTATGAATTAACTTTTGTATATGGTGTGAGAAATGGGACTAGCATCATTCTTTTACATGTGCGTATCTAGTTGGCCCAGCACCATTTGTTGAGGAAACTATTCTTTCCCCATTGAATTGTCATGGTACCTTTCTCAAAAATGGATTGACAATAAATGACAGGGCTATTTCTGGCTTATCAATTCTATTCCACTGATACATGTTTCTTTCCTTATGCCAGTACAGTGAGTTGGAAAGTGTTCCATTCTCTTCTGTTTTCAGTGAGAGATTATGCAGAATCGGTGTTAATTCTTTAAATGTTTGGTAGAATTCACCACTGAATCATCCAGACCTGGGCTTTTCTTTGTGAGAAGTGTCTTGATTACTGATTCAGTACCTTTACTTGTTATAGGTCTATTCTGATTTGATATTTCTTCTTGAATCAATTTTGGGTAGTTTTTGTGTTTCCAGGAATTTGTGCATTTCATTTATCTAATTTGTTTCTGTGCAGTTGTTCATACTATTCCTTTATAATCCTTTTTATTTCTGTAAGGTTAGTAGTAATAGTTCCCCTTTCATTTATGATTATAGTAATTTGAGTTTTCTTTCTTCTTTCCTTGGTCAATTTGGCTGAAGATTTGTCAATTTTGTTAATTTTTTTCAAAGAACCAACCTTGGTTTTATTGATTTTCCTCTATTGTTTTACCGTTCTCTGTTTCATTAAATCCTGCTCTAATCTTTATTATTTTCTTCTGGTTGTTTTAGGTTTTGTTTGCTCTTATTTTTCTAATATTTTAAGGTGCAAAGTTGGGTTATTAACTTCAGATTTTTCTTTCTTTTCAATATAGGCATTCATAGCTATAAATTTCTCTTTAAGCAGTGGTTTAGGTACATTCCTAAGTTTTGGTATATTGTGTGTTCATTTTCATTTATCTCAAAGTATTTCTAATTTCTCTTTTGATTTTTTTTATGATTGATTATTTATTTAAGAGTGTGTTGTTTAATGACCTTGTATTTATGAAGTCCTCAAGTTTCTTTCTGTTATTTCTTTTTTAAGTAGGCTCCATACCCAGCGTGAAGCCCAATGCAGGGCTTGAACTCAGAACCCTGAAATCGAGACCTAAGCTGAAATCAAGAGTCGGACACTTAACCAACCTAGCCACCCAGGCACCCTTCTGTTATTTTTTTCTAACTTCATTCCATTTTGGTGGGAGAATATACTTTGAAATTGTGATCCTTTCACATTTTTGAACATTTGTTTTATGGTATAGCATCTTGACTGCCCTGGCGAATTTTCCATGTGCACTTGAGAAGAACACATATTCTGTACTTCTTGGGTGGAATGTTCTATAAATGTCTGTGACATTTAGTAGGATTATAATTTTTCGCCTTCTATTGTTGATCTTCTGCCTAGATATTCTATCCAGTAGTGCAAAGAGGTATTTAAGTCTCTGCTACTGCTCAATTGTCTATTTCTTTTACTCTTTTCTGTCAGTTTTTGCAGTCATGTATTTGGTACTCTGTTTTTAAGTGCACGTATGGTTAGAATTGTCGTATCTTCCTGATTGGTCATTTTACCATTGTAAACTGATCCTGTTTATCTCTAGAAACTTTTTTGTTTTGATGTCCATTTTGTATGATATTAGTGTGATCAGTCTGGCTGTCTTGTGGTTGTTATTTGCATGATATATCTTTTCCCATCCCTTTACTTTCAGTTAGTATCTTTGAATCTAAAGTGTGTCTCCTGTAGACAGCATGTAGATGGATTTTTAAAACCTAGTATGATGATCTCTGCCTTTTGATTGAGCTGTTTAATGCATCTATGTTTAACCTGATTTTTGATATGGTGTAATTTACATCTGCGATTTTACTTTTTGTTTTCTATATTTCTCATATCTTTTTTGTTTCTCTGTCCTTCGTTTGCTGCTTTCTTTTGCACTGAGTAAATGTTTCGAATGTAGCACTTTACTTAAATCAATTTTCACTATTTTTTAAACATTATTTCCTTAGTGGTTACTCTAGAGATTAGCATGTACATCTTAAGGTAATCAGATTTAGGTTTATACTAATTTCATGCTAGTAAAATATAGAAATATTTCTTATATATACCTCTATTTTCTTCCTTTCTTGTGGTGTTACTATCATACATATTGCATTGAAAATGTTAAAACCTCAAAAAATGTTAGAAACCCAAAAATACAGTGTTAAAGATACTACTTTATATAATTTTAAGGCTTCTAAAAGAGCTAGAGAAGAAAGAAATACAAATAGATATTATGACTTTTGTTGTATTAACATTATTTATATTTCCGGTTTTCTTCATCTTCCCTGTGGATTTTAGTTATTAATTAGAGTCATTTTTTTACCCCCATACAGTTTTGCGCTCATCCACCTCATTTGTGCTGTTATTGGCAAATATATTACATTTCTACAGATTATTTGCCCAACAGTGCACTACATATATATTGTTCTATACACTGCTTTTAAAATCTTTTAAGAGAAGAGGGGCACTTAAGTGGCTCAGTCAGTTAAGCAACTGACTTCGGCTCAGGTCATGATCTCAGGGTTCATGAGTTGGAGCCCCGCGTCGGGCTCTGTGCTGACAGCTCCGAGCCTGGAGCCTGCTTCAGATGCTGTGTCTCCCTCTCTCTCTGCCCCTCCCCTGCTTGTTTGTTCGTTCTCTCTCTCTCTCTCTCTCTCTCTCAATCTTTTAAGAGAAGAAAGGAGCAGAAATTAGTATTTATACCGTCTTTTATAATTACCCTCCCTTGTTGTGCCCTTTGTTTTTTCGTGTGGATTTGAATTCCCATTTGGAATCAGTAGCTTTCAGACTGAGGAACTGCCTTTAGTATTTCTTGTTAGGCAAGACTGCTGCCTATGAATTCTCTCAGTTTTTGTTTATTAGAAATATTGTTATTCCAGATTAATTTTTAAATTTTTTTTAATGTTTATTTATTTTGGAGACAGAGACAGAGCGTGAGAGGGGGAGGGGCAGAGAGAGAGGGAGACACAGAATCCAAAGCAGGCTCCAGGCTCTGAGCTGTCAGCACAGAGCCCGATGTGGGGCTCGAACTCATGAATGGGGAGATCATGACCTGAGCTGAAGTTGGACACTTAACCGACTGAGCCACCCAGGCGCCCCTCACAATTCATTTTTTATAGATAGCTCTTCTGGATATAATTTCTCATTTTTCTTTGAGCACTTTGAATATGTTGTCCCACTGTCTTCTGGCCTCCAGTGTTGCTAGTGAGAACTCGGCCTTTAATTTTATTGGAGTTCCCTTGTAAGTGACAAGTCATTTTCCTCTTGCTGTCTTTCAAGGTTTTCTTCTTTTTATGTGACCTTTAGGATTTCTACTATGATATGTCTGGTTTTTTAAAATGTTTATTTTTGAGAGAGAGCAGGAGAGGGGCAGAGAGAGAGAGAGAGGGAGACAGATTATCCCAGGCAGGCTCCTCCGTGCTGACAGCAGAGACCCCGATGTGGGGCTCATACTCACAAACCCGGAGATCATGACCTGAGCCGAATTGGATGCTTAACTGACTGAGCCGCCCAGGCTCTCTGATATGTCTGTTTGAAGATCTCTTTGTGTTTGTCCTGATTGGAATTCATCTAGCTTCCGAGATGTGTAGATGAATGTGTTTTCAACACATTTGGGCAGTTTGGCACCACTGTTTCTTCAATTTGGTTTTTTTTTTTTTTTTCTGCTCCTTACTCTCACCCTCTCCTGGTTCTCTCATTATACATCTATTATAATGGCACCTAGTGGTACCCGACTTTTCTCTGAGGCTCTATTCACTTCCCTTCATTCTTTTTTTCTCTCTGTTCTTCTGATAGTATAATCTCTACTGATCTGTCTTCAAGTTCACTGATTGTTCTGATAGTTCACATCCATTCTTGAGCCATTCTAGGGAATTTTTCATTTCAATTATGGTACTTTTCAGCTCCAGAATTTCCACTGGATTCTTACTATACTTTCTATTTATTGATATTGTCTATTTGATGTGATGTGATGTGATGCTGTTTGTCATCATAATTTACTTCCTTAATCATGGATTGGTTTCGTTCTTGGATACTCATAATGGCTACTTTGAAGTCTTTGCTAAATTCACTATCTAGTCACTCACATAGGCAGAGTCCGGTCCCCACTCTTTTTTTTTTTCTTCTAGTGTATGAGTCATACTTTCCTGTCCACATGCATGGCTCATCATGTTTTGTTGGAAACTGGACATTTTAGATAAAACATTGTAGCAACTCCGGAGTCCTTCTTTCCCCTCCCTAGGGCTTGTTATTGTTATTTGTTTGCTTATTTGTTTGGTAATGGCTGCGTTCCTTCAGTCAACTCTAGTCCACTGTGAAATGTTAACCTTTTGATGTTGCCCCTCAGGGAGCACAGGCTCGGATGTGCACACAGTCACCCTGGAAAGGCAGCACTTTTACAGGGCTTTCTTTGGCTGCCTCTTTCCCTGACCTGACCCTGCCATTAATTTCCAGCTAATTGCTCTATTGTTTTCAGCAATGCCCTGGAGCATAATTTCTCCCTGGACCAATCTAGTCAATTTCAGATACCTTTGTTGGGCTAGCTCCTGAGGTCAGGTTTTGAGATTTGTTGTGATCCCAGGAGGGCTCCTCCCAGCTTGTCTTTTTTCCCCACTTCTCTTCGGCAAGCTAGTCAGCCTGCGGTTTAGGGTGTATAGTCCATAAATCTATCAAACTCTTTCCTGTTGCCTTTCATTATCATCTGTGCTCTTTTTTAGAATATCCTTAGGCTTAAATGTTCATCCTCTGTTGCAAATGAATCAGGTGTTTGGTGTTTTTTTTTTTGAGAATATATTAGGAGCTACCTGTTTTAAGGCCTGCTTCTCGGAGGCCAAATCTCTGATACATTGCTCTGGAGGTGGGGGAAATGGTGTGCTTATCTCTAAGTGAAACTGCCACTTTCCAGCTGAGCACTAGGTCCGGCCCTCAGGTCTTCTTGGGTTGCCTCTCCAGGCTTAGAACCACTGTCTTATAATCACAACTGCCTTACAAGGACAGACAGGGAGTACTCTAGTGTTGTCACCAATAGGACACCCAGGGTAGCTCCTCCATGCCACCAATAGAGACTGGGCAGATAAAAGCTGTCCCCACCTTGCAGCCACGATTGTTTGGACCTTAGAGTCAACAATGGGTAGCTGGGGTAGGATGAGAAATGCTGAGGTCCTGCCCCTTCCAAGAAGATAGCCCTCGGGAGGGTCTGGGGAGAGGCTGCCTCGGTCCCTGTGCCAGTGTAGAGTGGAGCGGGGAGAGGCACCAAAGAGAACTGTTGTGGTTTAAATCCTCAAGAATCTCCCTATTACCGGGGCGCCTGGGTGGCTCAGTCAGTTAAAGGCCTGACTTCGGCTCAGGTCATGATCTCGCTGTTTCCGAGTTGAGTTCGAGCCCTGCATCGGGCTCTGTGCTGACAGCTCAGAGCCTGAAGCCTGCTTCCTGGTTCTGTGTCTCCTTTTCTCTCTGCCCCTTCCCCGCTCGTGCTCTGGCTCTCTCTCAAAAATAAATAAACTTAAAAAAAAAGAATCTCCCTATTACCTGTGAATTTTAGCAGATTAAAAAAAAACAGATGTTTCCTAGTTTGCTGTAGGCCCTTAGGACCAATGTTTGTTTTATTTTTTTAAATTTTTTAAAAAGTTTGTTTATTTATTGAGAGAGAGAACACGAGCAGGAGAGGGGCAGCTGGAGGGAGAAAATCCCAAGCAGGCTCCTAGCTGTCAGCATGGAGCCCATTGCGGGGCTCGATCCCATGAACTGTGAGATCGTGACCTGAGCCCAAATAACGCTTAACTGACTGAGCCACCCAGGTGCCCCTGGTTTTTTTTTTATTTATTAAAACAATTTTTTTAACGTTTATTTATTTTTGAAACAGAGAGAGACAGAGCATGAACGGGGGAGGGTCAGAGAGAGAGGGAGACACAGAATCCGAAACAGGCTCCAGGCTCTGAGCTGCCAGCACAGAGCCCGACGCGGGGCTCGAACTCACAAACCGCGAGATCATGACCTGAGTCAAAGTCGGACACTTAACCGACTGAGCCACCCAGGCGCCCCATCCTGTTTTTTTATTTTTAATAATTGTCACTAGTTTCATTGGGAAGTAGGTCTGCAGAGCTCCTCGTGATATGTTGGAAATCCACCTCCCCGACTACATTTCGGTTATAAATCCACATTTTACACCGAGGCCTTTGCTAGTCTGCCTCTTTCAAGTTTCAGTTTTCCCTCATGGCAGCTTTCCTTTGATCTGGAACCCCCAGTTTTGTTTGACCTGAGCCATGTTACCCTTTGATCCCACTCTTCGCTTTGCAATCTAAACAAAAACAATGCAGTGAATTTATTTTTCATTTTTTGTAAGCTTATGTATTTTGAGCGAAGGAGAGAGCACATGGGGGGAGAGGCAGAGAGACAGGCCCCAGCGATCTGGGGCTCACATTCACTTACAGCAAGACCCTGACTCGAGATGAAATCAAGAGCCAGACACTTCACAGACTGAGCCACCCTGGGCACCTCAATGATATAGTGAACTTAAACAAAATTGTATTTGAAATGCATTTTTGTTTGTCATTCTTAATTTTCCATGAAAATATAAAATAAGGTATTTTAGTCCCCTTCCTATGTTTTGACATAATGTTTTGAAACGTAAATTTTCATTCCTTTGCTAATGTATTTTAATAATGCTACTATTTAAAAAAATATTGCTGATGTTTAAACAGCATCCTGCAGTTAGATTTCAAGAAACAGTTTTCATCCCACACTTTATGGCAGACCAATATACTTTGCCAGACCGAGGAAGGTGAGGAAAGGTCATGGAAAGAGAATGTGAGCCACAGCAGCTGTCAGTGGGGAAAGAGGTGGTAGGACATGGGGACAGTGAGTGTAGGAACTTGTTCTAGTTGTTCTTAGACTGATAGAAATACCGTTGGATGGTTTTTTGGGTTAATTTCAAGAGAGTGCACTTCTAGACTTCCCCTGAAATACACATAAACCCTGCTGTTGCTTGTTGGCAACCTAGTCATTTTCCATTTTATTTGAAAATCTCGATAGAAAAGATTCTAGTAAATAGTTTCATAACGCATACATTTATTTGTTAATTTTTTCAGCGTATTTATTTTTGAGAGAGGGCGTGCATGTGTGCAGGAGCGGGGGAGGGGCAGAGAGGGAGGGAGAGAGAGTATCCCACGCAGGCTCTGAGCTCTCAGCACAGAACCCGACTTGGGGCTCAAACTCACGAACCAAGAGTTCATGACCTGAGCAGAAATCAAGGGTCACGTACTTAACTGACTGAGCCACCCAGGTGCCCCTCCTAACCCCAACTTTTAGCTTTCTCTTCACTCGGTATCAATTGCAGCATTTCTCAGTTTTATGCCAAAATATGCCAAAACTCTATGAAGATTTACTGCCTATTTTGGTTCTGACCTGAATAAATTGAATATCAGACTAGATATAGAAATCATGTAGTGTGTTGATTTCAACACAGAAATGGTTTACTCTCCTCCCATAGAGGAGAATGGCCTTGAATTGAGCACGAAAGGATGTTCTCTCATCACATGTTTTGTTTTTCTCTTTAAAAAAGAGAGTCTCTTGTGAGAGATCTTGGGTGGAGTCATAGTCATTGGGGAGAAAGTAGACCTTAAGCGGCCACATGTCCCAGATGTCGTCAGAGAAAACCCTTGATGACATAAACTATTCTGCTTCTCATCTTTCTTATGGCCAGGGTATCCAATACCAAAGCTGGACGTGAACTTTTCATTGGAGCCTCGAGAAGAGGCATGGGTGAAGGAACTACAAGATTCCAAAGAAATGAAACAGTTACTTGACTCCAAGATAGGTAAGTCATGGTTCATTGACGTCATGGAATAAAGAAAAAAATTCGGCCTTCATCAGGGTAAAGAGTCTGGGATTCTACCAAGGAGTTTCTGTATTCCTGCTGGTGGTTTAATACAATCCTTCCTTTTCCGTCGTGTGTTCCTCTCTGTGGGACGCAGTGACATCTTCGGTTTCTGTTTCTTCTCTCAGGTTTTGAGATGGGGATAGAAAATGAAGAAGATTCTTCAAAACAGAAAAAACTGGAGAATATGTATCCGTTTATTGTTACTTTAGAGGGGAATGCTCTCCATGGGCCCATTTTGCAAAAAGACTATGTACAGTTGGAAAATCAGTGGGAAAGTCCCCCGGAGGATCTACAGACAGATTTAACGAAACTGATAGATCATCCGAACCCCTCTGCAGGAGAGAAACCTGAGAATTCCAACTTAGAAGAGCCTCTCGACCCCAGACCCCAGAAGAAAAAGAGTCCAGGGGACAAACCTCACCGATGCCCTCAGTGTGGAAAATGCTTTGCGCGGAAGTCGCAGCTTACAGGGCACCAGAGAATTCACTCTGGAGAGGAACCGCATAAATGCCCTGAGTGTGGAAAAAGATTCCTCCGTAGTTCAGACCTTTATAGACACCAACGGCTTCATACCGGGGAGAGGCCCTACGAATGCACTGTGTGTAAAAAGCGATTCACTCGACGGTCGCACCTTATAGGGCACCAGAGAACGCATTCTGAAGAAGAAACCTACAAATGTCTTGAGTGTGGGAAAAGCTTTTGTCACGGATCGAGTCTCAAAAGACATCTGAAAACTCATTCGGGTGAAAAACCTCACAGATGTCACAGTTGTGGGAAAAGTTTCAGTAGACTGACAGCTCTTACTTTGCATCAGAGAACTCACACCGAAGAGAGACCTTTTAAATGTAATTACTGTGGGAAAAGCTTTAGACAGAGACCGAGCCTTGTTATTCATTTAAGAATTCACACAGGGGAGAAGCCATACAAGTGTAGTCACTGTTCTAAGAGCTTCAGGCAGAGGGCAGGCCTTATTATGCACCAGGTCACTCACTTTAGAGGACTTCTTTAAGAATCTTGAAGAGAACAGGTTCCCACAGAGATTGACACTAACTAAAAAAAAAAAAAAGTTAACCAACAGTAGCCTGTTTGCCTTGGAAGAATCTTTTTGTTTGAGCTTATGAGAACAGGTTTTAAAAACTATTTAAAAAGCCCTTCTTCCAAAGTATACGAATTCTAGACTATCTGTCTACTCTTGCAACATTCCCAGATTTGATTTATACTGTCTCTCTCCCTTTTTTTTTTTTTACAATGAAATGTTTTGTGTCCTAAGCCAACTATGTCATAGATATAAGCATAAAGCATAGAATTGATGACAATCCTTTTCAGAGTAGGGTCAATATGATGGATGATCATGTCTATCAACATAACTACTAAAGCAGCACCATAATTATTCTGCTGTCATTACGAAAGGGGATGATGTTCGTGCAAAGCTTTATATGTGTCCTCTAAGTAGTAAGCAAGGAGACAGTGTGTTTTGTCAAATAATAAAAATGTGTCGCGAACACATTTGCCTGGTAAGAACTGGGTTATTTCCATTGAGATTGTTTATGTCGAAGGAAATTAAGATTTTAACCTTTACTTATGAATTTTTGCAAAGTTTGCTAGTCTGTTTAGTTGGCGGTCTGGGGTGATGCTGCTTAGAGCTGAGTATCAACTTGATGATTTATTTTGTTCACAGAATAACTAAGCTCTTTGTGGAAGAATCCCTTGGACAATTGATGTCATACAAGTAGAATCTAACTTAATTTAGATGGCAAAACCAGTGTCTGTGGCTTTTTACTGTCCTTTGGTATTCACCGATGTGTCTCTCCGTGCTTTTAAGATTTTGCCCATTCTTTAATTCAGTGTCCCCCCTAACCGTGTGTCATAGAGCACTTAGTTCTACAAGATATTTTACAAATAAGTTCGGGAATCCCTGCTGTCTCCACTTTTCTAGATACACAATGCACATCAGCATACAAGGATCTCTGAGAGGTCCTCCGGTAAAGGCAGAAAAAGCACCTCTTTTGGCTGAGTGTTTTCTAAACTTATTTGACGCCCAGAACCCTTTTTCATGTATACCCGGTAATAACCCACAGAACTAGTATTCTGCAAACATTCCTTGGAACACACCGCCTTTAACCATTTCTATAGCTATCAGTATAGTTTTGTTGCTCCCAAGCCTAGTTATCTTCAGTTGTTTCAAGGGTGTTATGAAAAATTCTTTACGTATATACATTTTTTTTTATATAACACACACATCATTTTAAGGAGGTGAGGGGGTCACCAATCGAGATAATTTATCAGTCGTTCAGTGATTCTCAACCTCTTTGAATTTTACTTATAATCACACACGCATATTGCTACTTATATAAACATTGTATAATCGTGGTAAGGACTCAAATTCCTGTAGCAAGGGAGGCACTCTCTTTGTCAGTTATAGCTGTTAATACATGAAAATATTCATTCAGCCTAGTTCCTTGTTATAAAATACAAGAAGTAGGACATTCAAGTATTTTCCCTTTATGAAGACACCAGTCATTCTTTCCCTAAACTAGGAGTAGGGAAAGTGTATTTTGTTCTATTCCACTGAAGTTCTCGGAAGTGATGTTGAAAATAAGTATTTCGGGGGCAAGTACTCTGTGCCTAATTGGTCCTGTTCTAGGCTTAATGGAAACTAGTAAAGACATGAATCCGTGAGTCCGGTTCATAAGGAGTTTATAGTATCGTTAGTTAAACAAGAGTTGGGAAATAAATGGAGAACAATGCAAGAGAGTTTGTAATTAAGTGCCAAAGCATATCACGTGCTACAGCCAGGACGTATCTTTAATTCCTGTCATCCAGGTCCCTGTATGATGCTGCTATAAGTGTGGGGTTAAAATTGACATCCCAGTAGCAATAAACATGTAACACAGGAGGAGTCTGAATGTAGAGATGAAAAATACGGAATGTAATGGCTTCTCTTTTCTCTCTTGTGGACTTGCATTCAAACCAGAACAGTGCCTTAGAATGGATGTGCCCAACTGCTCTGTATCTATGCAATATTTTAATAAAGTGGAAATGTGTATGCTCTTCCTGCTTCAATCACATTAACTGATGGTTTGAACAACTCAGAAGCACTTCCGACAGCTATGGCAGCAAGTGCCACAGTTGACTGCTGCTCCCACCCAAAGGTGGGATCACTTTACTCCCTGCGGCCGTGGTGCCGGCTTCATGCATCATTCTGAGCATTTCCTACAGGCAAGTTTAGCTAGTAGGCTTAGTTGTGATCATAGTGTGAGCCACATCCTCCCCCTCATCTGTAGCATACACACATAGCCGGGTTTTGCAGGGTAGAAAACATCCGTTACCTGTTGCCTTGTGATACTGTCCCATATGTAACACACACCAATAAGTACTTGTGACATCAAATCAAGAAATATGTGAAAGCTTGGAAACAGACATCCTAGTTAGAACATTGTGTGGATGTGTCTGATGAAATTTCTGAACATTTCAGAAAGGTAAGGGCAAAATATCTACCTACTATGAAGGGCAAAAACCAGTACCCATCTCAGCAGTGCTAAGAAGATTAAATGAGAGATGTATTGTTCAGGCCTTACACAGGATAAGCTTTCAATAAATATTCAGGATATGTCATTCATTCATTCATTCATTCATTCGTTTATGTGTTTATTTTTGGGAGAGTGCAAGTGGGGGAGGGGCAGAGAGAGAGAGAGAGAGAGAGAGAGAGAGAGAGAGAGAAGCCCAAGCAGGCTCCACACTGTCAGTGCAGAGTCCAATGCAGGGCTCGGGCCCATGAACCATGAGATCATGACCTGAGCCAAAATCAAGAGTCAGACACTTAACTGCCTGAGCCACCCAGGTGCCCCAGGATACTGTCTTTTAATTCTTTGCTGTTTAATTATAAAAAACATTTCAGTTGATTTTCCTCTAAATATGGTTTTAGTCCTAGTCACATTCTATAGTTTTATATATAATGTCTGCATTAGGATTTTCTAGAGAAAAAACCAATTTTATATATATATATATATATATATATATAAAGAAAGAGAGAGAGAGAGAGAGATTATAGGAATTGGCTCATGCAGTTATGAAGATTGGGAAGTCCCATAATCTATCTGCCAGCTGAAGAGGCAGGAAGGCTGGTGGTATAATTCAGCCCGGGTTGGAACACGTAAGAACCAGGGGAGCCGATGGTGTAACTCCCAGTCCTAAGTGGAAGGCCTGGGAACCGGGGGGTTGCAGGTGTAAGTAAGTCCCAGGGTCTGAGAATCGGAGAAGCAGAAGCTTTTAATGGTCAAGAGCAAGAAAAGATGGACATCCTAGCTCAAGAACAGAGCAAGGGAATTCACTCTTCTTCACCTGTTTGTTCTATTCAGGCCCTCAAGATTGGATGCTTGTCCGTGCACTTGGTGAGTGCAGAACGCTTTACTCAGTCACTGTGTCAAATGTGGATCTCTTCTGGTAACACCCTCATGGACAGGCCCAGAAGTGATGTTTTGCCAGCTATCCAGGCATCCCTTAGTCAAGTTGACATGTTGAGTTAATCATCCCATCGTTACGACTGATGATTTCAAAATTATTTGTTACTGCACTTTTCGTTACAAGTCCCCTTGATCCAAAGCTATACGATACTGCAGTGTTCCTTTTAACTTTTGGTTTCGCCCCATTGAGACTAGAAAATGAGGTTCATTCTATTTCTGCTTTTAAAGTTCATTTTAGACTTTTAAAAAATTTAAGCTTCTGTGTGATAAAATTTGGGAGGTATCCCAAAGCCCTAGACAATCAGGATCCTGGATGTAAGGCACACATTTAGAATACAGTCTCGGACCTCTCCATTACTTTAATGTCTTTGGGGGCGTTCTTGGTGTTTGTGAAGGGAGCAGTGACACAGAAGAGATTGGTTTCCTCCTCATTCTGCCTCCCTTCATTTTTGCACTCCTTGCTCCCTCGGTAAGAAGTGGTTTTGGGAATACGTTCTGGGTGTTACATAGCAGTTGTTAATAGCTGCCCAGCTGTCAAGGCCGGCAGTGCAAGCAGGAGGCCAAATGACCTAGGAGAGACCTAGAGTCTCCATACCCAGCCGAGAATCTGAGCCCTCCATAGTGGTCTATCCCCCTGAAAGCAGAGAGCCTGCACTGGATGCCTTGAGGTGTTTGAGACTGTGGCCCTGCTGAATCAGCGGGGATTGCTTCAGAGTGTGCCGACGAGGCTACCCAGGTTCAAGTCCAGGCAATCGGGACACACAGGTGAATCGGCCCCTAGTGGCTCACTGGCAGGTTGTGAAGCCTGCTGTCATTTCTAGCCTAGGGATATGGGCTGAATCATCTCGTCCATAACCAAAGCTCACACTTAAACCCTGGGCAGCCCCGGCTTCTTTTCTAGTCCCTCTGTAACAGATGTGGAACACATGTGCAGACAGTTCACCTCCTAGCCTCTCCTTAGCATTAATCAGTGTACTCCGCCCCTTCCTTCCCCCCCCCACTCCCCGTCGCCTGCCCCGAGTTCTGGAATTTTAACTACTGGGACTGAAGGGTGGTCGTAGATTCTTTTCTCACCGGTGTGATGACGGGTAAGTTATTCTCTCTTCAGCTTTTCCATCTTGGTTTGCCAGACAGGACTTCTCAGAGGTCTAGCAAGGCCTAAGTTCACATGTTTTGAGGATCCAAAGATAACGAAAATACTCATCTTTCCTCTGGGTGAGCGGAACCCATCACAATCCCTGATACACATGAAACACTGATTTTCAACACTGAAATTTTGTCTTCAAGGATTACCTGGAAACCTGATTCATATATTAGAAAACGAGTTTACGTTCAAAAGATACAGAACTACTGAGTCACTGAAGAATTTCTCGAGATTTTTACTCGAAGTGAACAATGTGAGTAGTTTGTGTTGAATGTACGCAGTCGCCGCGGCACTCAGAATTTCCTTTCAACAGGGCCATGGCGGATTCCATCCGTGACCCTCGCTCTCCTGGACACTCCCACCACTGTCCTCACCTTTCAACATGGCTTGCATTTTGAAGTGCTACATGCCGTGGAAGAAAGTCCAGGATGAATAATACTCTGTACCTCATTCCAGGCTTTTCCATATTCCTTAAACTACTCCCCTTGTCTTACTGCCTTTCAAAACAAAATTCCTTTTCTCTTAGTTTTACCAAAGCCCCCGCTCTGACTCCCACCTAAACTGACCCAGAGCTCAAGCGTCTAGAGAAGACAAAACAGTGAAATAGAGAAACCTAACCACCCCTCTGAATGCAACTTCCACCTTATCCTTCCACCACTCCAGCTGCCGAAGAACTACAAGAAGTTGAATAAATCTCTCTGTTGTGTCCACGACACCTTCCATGCGAGTGGTAAGTCCAAACCAGGATGCTCCTTCTAGCCACCTCAATCTTCAAGTTCCATTCTGATCTCCTTGGTGCACTGAGTTCTGGCAATAGTGTCTCCAAACTTTGGAATCTGGTTTTTCCCCTTAGAGGGCGTGTCTTAACTTTCTCATGCCCCTACAGTCTGATTTACCTTTTCAAAGTCCCCTGGGATTAAAAACATCAACGAGTTGTTGGATTAATACAGCCGTACCAAGACCTTACCCCATACACAGGGGAGGGGTCACCCCTATTGGTAACGGTGGGACTGAAAGTCAATTCTTCCACGTGATGCCAGACAGCCTCTTAGTACAAGTCATTTGCTCATAGTAAAGGTGCATGTTGCTACAGGATTTAGTTTTTGAACATCTTTAGTATGGAGAAGTGGGTTCGTCCTCAAGAAAACGGCTCTCTCCTTGTTTCTCTGCTAAAAGCCGTTGGCTGTTGGTAGTCTGAACCCATTTGCCATTTTGGTTTTCTCATAGGGGCACTTCCATTGCCTCAAAGGGGTGTTGCTTACCAGAACTTTATCTCTGAAGCCTCGGGGAGCCCTCTGCATTTCACTTTACAAAAGTCATTCAGGTTTCCCTTTCTTCTCTGTACCTGATAATGTGATGACCTAGTTCCCTCAAGGAGTAAACGATCCATGGTTTCAAGCATTTGAGTGTCTTACTTTTGATTTGAAACCTCATCACGTAAACTTGTACAGAGGTAGTCTGCTTCTTGGTCATGGCCTAAGGAGTGGTTCCTGGGATAAGTATACTTGATTGGATCTCTATGTGATTCAGGGACTTAGTAATTCTCCCGATATCAAGCATATGCCGTTTGGAGCCTCTTCCTTGAGGCAGCGTGCAGGTATATGCCTTCTTAGGCATTCAGGAATAGTAGGGTCAGGCTGCCAGCCTGGACACCTGGGCACCCAGTGTTGTCTACAGGTGCCCATTAGGATTCTAGCCTGGAAAGGGTAAGTTTCACTATAAGACGTGGCACGAAGCACACCTGGGAATAAGTTTACGTTCAAAGTGAGATAAGGGGCGCCTGGGTGGCTCAGTCGGTTAAGCGACCGACTTCAGCTCAGGTCATGCTCTCGCGGTCTGTGAGTTCGAGCCCCGCATTGGGCTCTGTGCTCACAGCTCGGAGCCTGGAGCCTGCTTCTGATTCTGTGTCTCCCTCTCTCTCTCTGCCCCTCCCCCTCTCGTGCTCTGCCTCTACCTGTCCTAAATAAATAAACATTAATTTTTTTTTTTTAAAGGACTGCTACCAGTCTCGGTTGGTGTGGAGGTTGGGGGGGGGGGGGAGAAGTGCGCCTACGCCTTAGAGCTGACTTGGGGGCCTGAGCACCCTTCCCAAGGGGCAGTGGGCTCTCATCTCTACCTCCTCTGTTTACACTCAGTGACCAGGTCCTTTACAGAAATCACATCGCACTGGATAATTGAGGAATGAAACGGGGAAGGAGCAAAGCATTGATTGCAAACGGCTTAGTAGTGGGCAAAGGTGGCAGGATAAATTCTATTAAAACAAGTGATCGTGGAAATCATTGACTCTCAGTGGGATGGAACATTCTGTGGAACAGATTCTGGTGGCAGAGAATGAATCTGCTCATATGCAGATTCAGACTGGTCAAAATTCAAGCCCTGCTTCAGCTCGCATTTCTGTAGCAGGATCAGGCACTGGACACGGCTCCTAAGCTATAAGTCTAGTGTGCAGTTACCTTCAGGCCCAACTGTGTGTGAGCAGGGAGCAAGTGAGACACCACAGCATTGCATGCATGCACAGTCTGATGTGGTACATTCCTGGCTGTACGTCTTCTCTGGTTACATGGCCGCATCCCGGGTTTGACGTTAAATTATTCCGTTTAAAAACGCATCATGAATGCCTGCTATGTATATCATAAAATGAAATGTGAATGTTACGGTGAGAACTTCATACTGAGAGCTGTCATACGCTTTTGAAAAGTAAAAAGTTTTATCACTGAATACAGAAGAAAGTTTGCGGCAAAAAGAAACAAGGGACAGTTTTTTCTATTTATATGTATTTTTAATATCAAAGTATAATTGACATAGAATGTTATATTAGTTTCAGGTGTACAACATAGTCAACAATTCTATACAATATTCAGTGCTCACCATAAGTGTAGTCCCCGAACAACGTTATATTACAATATACTATTGACTATATTCTTTATGCTGTACTTTTCATCTACATGACTTATTTTTTTTATAACTGTACATTTGTATCTCTTATTCCCTGTCATCTATTTTGCCCATCTTCCCATCTTCCATTCTTCTGGCAACCACCAGTTTATTCTCTGTATTTAAGAGTCTGTTTTTGTTTGTTTGTTCATTTTAGATCCCACATGTAAGTGCAAATCATGTGATATTTTGTCTAAAAATCATATGGTATCTTGTCTTTGTCTGACTTACTTCACTTAGCAGAATTCCCTATAGGTTCATCCATGTTGTCACAAATGGCAAGATAGCATTCTTTTTTATGGCTGGGTAATATTCCAGTGTGTGTGTGTGTGTGTGTGAGAGAGAGAGAGAGAGAGAGACAGAGAGAGAGACAGAGAGAGAGAGAGATCTTTATCCATTCATCTGTTGGTGGACACTTGGGCTGCTTCCATAACTTGGCTATTGTAGACAATGCTGCATTAAACATAGGGGTGCATATATCTTTTTGAATTAGTGTTTTTGTTTTCTTTGGATAAATAACCAGTAGTGGAATTACTGAATCGTATGCTATTTCTATGTTTAATTTTTTTGAGGAACCTCCACACTGTTTTCCACAGTGGCTGTATCAATTTACGTTCCCACCAATAGCGTACCAGGGTTTTCTGTTCTCCACATCCTCGCCAACACTTGTTATTTCTTGTCTTTTTGATACTAGCCATTCTGACTGGTGGGAGATGGAATCTCATCATGGTTTTTATTTACATTTCCCTGATGATTAGTGATGCTGAGCATCTTTTCACGTGTCTACATACAGCCATCTGCATGTCTTCTTTGGGAAAATGTCTATTTAAGCCTCCTGCCCATTTTTTAATCAGACTGGTTTTTTGGTGTTGAGTTGTATAAGTTCTGTATATTTTTAGATATTAGCTCCTCATCAGATATATCATTTGCAAATATCTTCTCCCATTTAGTATGTTGCCTTGTTGTTTTGTTGATGGTTTCCTTTGCTGTGCAGAAGCTTTTTATTTTGGTGTAGTCCCAGTAGTTTATGTTTGCTTTTGTTTCCCTTGCCCAAGGAGACAGATCCATAAATATATTGCTAAGGCTGATGTCCCAGAAATAACTGCCTATGTTTTCTTTTAGGAGTTTTATGGTTTCAGGTCTCACATTTAGGTATTTAATCCATTTTGAGTTTATTCTCATGTATGATGTAAGAAAATAGTCTGTTTATATGTTTATATTCATCTCCTGGAAAAGTTTAAAACATGTTTTTATTTTTTATGATGCATGCAAACACAATAAAACGCAAATGTTTGTGTTTGTGTTTTATTTGTGTTGGGTTTTGTTACCAGCAATTACATATCATACTTACTAACCTACTATGAGTATGTTTGTTTTCTAAATATATATATATATATTTATGTTTTTGTTTATATTATATTTTATTATATATTTTCATATGTTGTTTTTAACTCCCAACAAACAAGAGTCCAGGGCCACGTGGCTTTCCAGAGGAATCCTACCAAACATTTAAAGAAGAGTAAACACCTATTCTTTTGAAGCTGTTCCAAAAAATAGAATGGGAGGGAAAACTTCCAAACTCATTCTACAAGGCCAGCATTACCTTGATTCCAAAACCAGACAAAGACCCCACTAAAAAGGAGAACTATAGACCAATTTCCCTGATGAACATGGATGCAAAAATTCTCAACAAGATACAGCAAACCAGATCCAACAATACATTAAGAGAATTATTCACCACAATCAAGTGGGATTTATACCTGGGATGCAGGGCTGGTTCAATATGTGCAAGTCAATCAATGTGATACATCACATTAATAAATGAAAGGATAAGAACCACATAATCCTCTCAATAGATGCAGAGAAAGCATTTGACAAAATACAGCATCCTTTCTTGATTAAAAACCCTTAAGAAAGTAGGGATGGAAGAAACACACCTCAACATCATAAAAGCCATATATGAAAGACCCATGGCTAATATCATCCTCAATGGGGAAAACCTGAGAGCTTTCCCCCCTAAGGTCAGGAACATGACAAGGATGTCCACCCTCACCACTGTTGTTTAACATAGTGTTGAAAGGCCTGGCTTCAGCAATCAGACAACAAAAAGAAGTAAAAGGCATCCACATCGGCAAGGAAGAAGTCAAACTTTCACTCTTTGCAGATAACATGATACACTATGCGGAAAACCCAAAAGACTCCACAAAAAAAACTGCTAGAACTGATCCATGAATTCAGCAAAGTTGCAGGATATAAAATCAATGTACAGAAATCAGTTGCATTTCTATACACTAATAATGAAGCAGAAGAAAGAGAAATCAAGGAGTCGATCCCATTTACAACTGCACCAAAAAACGTAGAATACCTAGGAATAAACCTAACCAAAGAGGTGACAAATATATACACTGAAAATTATAGAAAGTTTATGAAAGAAAGTGAAGAAGACACACAAAAAAATAGAAAAACATTCCATGCTCATGGATTGAAAGAATGAATATTTAAAATGTTGACACTACCCAAAGCAATCTACATATTCAATGCAATCCCTATCAAAATAACACTAACATTCTTCACAGAGCAAGAACAAACAATTCTAATATTTGTATGGAACAAGTAAAGACCTTGAATAGCCAAGGCAATGTTGAAAAAGAAAACCAAAGCTGGATGCATCACAATTCTGGACTTCAAGCTGTATTACAAAGCTCTAATCATCAAGACAATATGGTACTGACACAAAGCAGACACATAGATCAATGGAACTGAACAGAGAACTCAGAAGTGGACCTACCAACGTATGACCAACTAATCTTCGACAAAACAGGAAAGAGTATCCAATGGAAAAAAAGACAGTCTCTTCAGCAAATGGTAGTGGGAAAACTGGACAGCAACACGCAGAAGAATGAACCTGGACCACTTTCTTACACCAGACACAGAAATAAACTCAAAATGGATGAAGGATTTAAACGTAAGACAGGAGGCCATCAAAATCCCAGAGGAGAAAACAGGCAACAACCTCTTTGACCTCAGCTGCAGCAACTTCTTGACATGTCTTTGGAGGCAAGGGAAACAAAAGCAAAAATGAACTTTTGGGACCTCATTAACATGAAAAGCTTCTGCACAGTGAAGGAAACAATCAGCAAAACTAAAGGGCAACCGACAGAATGGGAGAAGATATTTGCAAATGACGTATTCAATAAAGGGTTAGTATCCAAAATCTATAAAGAACTTACCAAACTCAACACCCAAAGAACAAATAATCCCGTGAAGAAATGGGCAGAAGACATGAATAGACACTTTTCCAAAGAAGACCTCCAGATGGCCAACAGACACATGAAAAGATGCTCAACGTCACTTATCATCAGGGAAATACAAATCAAAACCACATTGAGATACCTCCTCAACCTGTCAGAATGGCTAACATTAACAACTCAGGCAACAACAGATGTTGGTGAGGATGCGGAGAAAGGGGAACCCTTTTGCGTTGTTGGTGGGAATGCAAGCTGGTGCAGCCACTCCGGAAAACAGTATGGAGGTTCCTCAAAAAATTAAAAATAGAACTACCCTATGATTCAGCAATTGTACTATTAGGTATTTATCCAAAGGATATAAAAATGCTGATTCGAAGGGGGACATGCATCCCAATGTTTATAGCAGCACTATCCACAGTAGTCAAAGCATGGAAAGAGCCCAAATGTCCATCGACTGATGAATGGATAAAGAAGATGTGGCATACATATACAATGGAATATTACTCAGTGATCAAAAAGAATGAAATCTTGGCATTTCCAACAATGTCGATGGAACTGGACTGTAGTATGCTAACTGAGCAAAGTCAGTCAGTCAGAGAAAATATCAGATGATTCCACTCATATGTGGAATTTAAGAAACAAACAGGTGAACATAGAGGAAGTGAAGCAAAAAACAGACAGACAAACCATAAGAGACTTTTAAATGCAGACAACAAACTGAGGGTTGCTGGTGAGGTGTTGGGTGGGGTGATGGGCTACATGGGCGACGGGCATTAAGGAGGGCACTTGTTGGGGTGAGCCCTGGGTGTTCTATGTAAGTGATGAATCACTAAATTCTATTCCTGAAATCATTATTACACTATGTGTTAACTAACTCAGATTTAAATTAAAAAATTTTAAAGTTAAAAAACATTTTTTTAAGATTTTGTTTTTAAATAATCTCTACACCCAATGTGGCGTTTGAACTTACAACCCTGACATCAAGAGTTGCATGCTCTATCAACTGAGCCAGCCAGGCACCCCTGCTTTCTAGATGTATTTTAAATGTAATTCTGTTTTCACTGAGTTGATTTGTGCTAAAAGAGAATGGAAAAATTTGTTTTTTTTAAGTTTATTTTTTATTTTGAGAGAGAGAGCAGAGGAGGGGCAGACAGAATGGGAGAGAGAGAGAATCCCAAGCAGGTTCCATGTTGCCAGTGCAGAGCCTGATGTGGGGCTGGAACTCATGAACTGTGAGATCATGACCTGAGCCAAAACCAAATGTCGGATGCTTAACGGACTGAGCCACCCAGGCGCACTGGAAAACTTTATTTTTATTAAAAAAAATTTTTTTAACGTTTATTTATTTTTGAGAGACAGAGAGAGACAGAGAACAAGCAGGGGAGGAACAGAGAAACTGTCAGCGCAGAGCCCGATGCGGGGCTTGAACCCACGAGCCTTGAGATCATGACCTGAGTCGAAGTCAGTTGCTTAACCGACTGAGCCACCCAGGTGCCCTGGAAAATTTAATTTTTAAACTATAACAATTCAGGAGATTGTTTTATTTTAAATGTTTAGCACCAAACAAATGCATCCACATTTACTTTTTAAAATGACTTCCAGGGGCGCCTGGGTGGCTCAGTCGGTTAAGCAGCCGACTCTGGCTCAGGTCACGATCTCGCGGTCCGTGAGTTCGAGCCCCGCGTCGGGCTCTGTGCTGACAGCTCAGAGCCTGGAGCCTGTTTCCGATTCTGTGTCTCCCTCTCTCTCTGACCCTCCCCCGTTCATGCTCTGTCTCTCTCTGTCTCAAAAATAAATAAACGTTAAAAAAATTTTTTTAAAAATGACTTCCATGAGTATGTTAATGTTCAGAGCGAGACAGCATGTATGGATGGCGTTTGAAATAAGGTGAGGGTTCAGTGTTCGATACCAGGCTTAGAGACCTGACTGGTGGACTAGTCGGAGGGTGCAGCATTACTTCTGCAGGTGACCACTGGAGCGAAATTAAGATCCAGGTTGAAAGCGGAAGCCTGAGGATGACCGTTTGTTCATTGTACTACAAAAGCAGGCAACTCTCGCTGGGAAAAGGTTATGGTTCAGTACGAGACACCAAGTTCAGTACGATGAGTGCTGAAATAAGGCTGTCCTCGGTGTCAGCCCTGAAGGTGTCTGTAGGAATGAAGTTGAGGTTCACCGGGCAGGTTAAGCAATTAGATGGCCTCTCAGAAAAGGATTGTTTCAGTTTAACACGAGGATGGTGACAAATGCCACAGTGAGTTTGTTCCTGAGTGTGAGACGAAGAGCATCCAAGCTGACTGGTGGGTGAGGTTGGGTTTGGTGTGCAACAAGAAAGAAGATCCCTGGGGGAATAAAGTTTAGTGTGACACAACAACCATGGACTTGACGGCTGGAGTAAGGCAAAGGCTTTGAGTGTGACCACAAGCTGGAAGGTCACTGCAGGCATAGGATAACATTCGGTGTGACACAGCAACCAAGAAAATGGCTGAGAGATTATGGTGAAGGATCAGAGTGTGACAATAGTGTGAAGAGTGGCGACTGGAGTACGGTTAATGTTCAGCGTGAGTTGGTGACTGTAGAGACAACCCCTGAATTAAGGTGATTCCAAGTGCACAACAGAAAGCTGGGATGAGAGGCCCAGGTTTCCAGTTATGGGATGAATGTTATATGCATGGAAGGTACAGCATAGGGAACGTAGTCAGTGATATTGTAATAGAGCTTCATGGGGACAGATGGGAGCTACACTTGTGGTGAGCGCAGCGGGATGTATAGACTTGTCCAATCATTATGTTGTACACCTGAAACTAATGTAACAATGTATGTCAACTAGACTTCAATTAAAAATAAAGAGAGAGAGAGTTCTTGGCGTGCCTGGGTGGCTCAGTCAGCTAAACGTCTGACTCTTGGTTTTGGTTCAGGTCATGAGGTCAGGCCCCTCGTCTGGCTCCTCGCTATCAGCTTGGGAGCCTGCTTAGGATTCTTGCTCTCCTCTCTCTCTGCCCATATGCTCACTTGCATGCGCGCTCTTGCTCTCAAAATAAGTAAGTAACCATTAAAAAAAAAAGAGTTCTGGAACTAGAAGAAATAATTCGAGTAATACATAAGCTATGCTTAAAATGAATACAAAGCTAGGAATTGGGTGTTGGAGTAAAGTTACAGTCAATGTGAGGAATGAAGGTTCAGCATGATGCTCAGGCATGTTGACGACAGTTATAACAGGTCAGAACAAGATGACAAACCTGAAATATGATTAGTGCTCCACATGTGGCAATTTGTCTGAAGACATCTGCTGGGATAAGGGCAAGGTTCAGTGTGCAACACTAAACAAGTGGGTGAATTACAAAAGTGTTTAAGCTTCAGTGTGAGGCAACAAGCATAAAATGCTTGCTGGAAAAACGTTAGGGTTCAGTCTAAGAAAACAAATGTGAAGATCCTCTGGAGGAAGGACATGTTTGGTGTGAGACTACAGTTACAAAAAGGACCACTGGAAGGTGGATAAGGTTGATTGTGAGGCATCAAACATGAAGCTGACACCCCCCCCCCCACTATCAGGCTGTTGTTCAGTGGGAGTCCGCAGACCTGAAGATGACCACTGGGGTAAGTGTCATAAGATTGAACAGTGTCAGGGTCATGATTGCTTGAATAAGATTATGCTTGAGTGAGGGACAACAAGTGTAGTGGTGGCCATAGGAATTAGATTAAAGATCCTTATGAGACAACCAACATGATGGGGACTGCTGGAACAAGGTGAAGATTCAGTATGATACAAGGTTCTCCACCAGTACTCTTCTTGCTTGTGTTGGCTTGGTGATATCAAGCATTCAGTTGATCGCTGGAGTAAAGTGAATCAACAGTCTGCAACAAAAGCATCAAGAGGACACTGGAATACCTTTGAGGTTCAGTGAGGGGCAACCAGGATGAAGATGAGAGCCGAGGTACAGTTAGGGTTCACCAAGCCAACACAAGCAAGAAGAGTACTGGTGGAGAACGGCTGGAGTTCAGTGTGACCCAACAACCATTAACGTCACTGGAATAAGGTTTGATTTAAGGTGTGTCCACAATCTAGAATATTACTGATGGACTAGGTCAAGATTCAGTATGGCACAACTACCAAGAAGATGTCTTTGAATAAGGACGACATGCAGGTGAGACAATCAGCCTGAAGATGGAGAGGACCACTGGAGTTGAATCAGCATCGTGTCAGATAATAACTAGGTGAATGACCACCAGATTAAGCTGAAGTTGTATGCATGACCACAGCATGATGATGAAGGCTGAAGTAAGGCAATTGTTCAGTGTGAGACATTAGGTATGAAGACAGCTACTTCAAAGGGTCATATGGCAGTGTGGGCCAAGAACAAAGATGACTGCCACGATAAGATTGTTTCAGGGTGAGGCAACCACATAGTGTTGGCTCCTGAATAAGACTCCTAAATAATAAACTTTGGTGGGAAATAGCAAACATGATGAGAAAGGCAGCAATAAGGTGAAGGTTTGATGTAACACGAGAGGCATGACAATGGCTGCTGGAATAATTTTAAGGTGCCATGTTAGACTATGGGCAACAAAATGGCCCCTAGAGAAGCTAAAGTTTCGGTGTGTGAACAACTAGCATGAAGATGGTGACAGAAACAAGGTGTAGCGTCAGCTATGATGATGAATGCTGGAATAATCAATCTCTTCTGTGAAACTGGAGGTGAGAGTAGTTACTTATCCCATAGGGTTTTTGAGAAGATGGAGTCAGATGAAATGCTGGGCACAGTTCTTGGTCCTGGTCAGGCTTTAAGTCATTGGGGGCTCTGGCTGTGTGCTCATTACCATCTCCTCCACAACCAGCAACAATGACTTGGTCATTTCCAACAAGTTAGTGCCTCTTCCAAAAGGACTGTTGCTGCTTGGGTACCTGTATCGGCTGGTTTAACGGGAATGCTTTTTCTTACAGGAAAGAATACACACAGCTACATTTTTTTCTCATGGCGAATGTCTCCCATCTGTGGTTGGAACCTAGGCTCCAAAAAAACAACCTAGTCACTAGGAGAACTGAGGATGGCACTTGAGGGTCAAGTACAGGCCTGAAATTTCCAGCAGGGGGCAGAGGGAAGGAGTGCCTTTCCCCATCCATATATATATATATATATTACGTTTATTTATTTTGAGAAAGACAGAGATAACACGAGTAGGGGAGAGGCAGAGAGAGACAGAGGGAGAGAGAGAATCCCAAGCAGGCTCCGTGCTGCCAGCACAGAACCCAACGCGGGGCTCAATCTCACAAACCAGGAGATCATGACCTGAGGGAAAATCAAGAGTCAGATGCTTAACTGACTGACCCACCCAGGTGCCCTCCACCAATAATTTTTTTTAAAATAGGGCTTCTCTTCTGTTGTTGGCACAGATCCTCACTTCACAAAGACCCTGAGAGAGGAAGCCACTTAGCATCCAAGGGGGACGTAGTGAAAAGAAGAAATTGGGTTTGTTGGGTCAATTGTTTGTTTGGTTGGTTGTTTATATTATTTTTTAAGTAGGCTCCACACCCGACATGGGGCTCAAACTCATGACCCCGAGATTAAGAGTCCCAGGCTCCATGACTGGGCTAGCCAGGTGCCCCATAGAGAGTACATTTAGAGAAGGGATGAAGCTGCCCTCTGAATGGGAGGCTACACAGGTTCCTTTGTGTACTAAGAACAGTCCTGTTCTCCCTCTGCTCCTTTCTCATCATACTTCCAGCTGGCATCTCTTAACTCTGCCCCCTCCGGTGAATTCCTTGCCCAGACATCAATTACTGCATCATCAGATGGAGAAGGGTCCAAGCAAAGTCTGACTCTGTGAGGCAACCTCTAGCAGAAGCTCATAGGTCTGCTCTTTGGAAATCTGCCAGTAACTAGGCTCTTCTGTGCCACTTAATGTAATAGTGTGGTAGAGACACCCAGACTTTCTGCCCAGTCTAGCTAGGGAGTTAGGGAAGCTTAACTACAAATTCACTAAAATGCTACCAGTATAATTCTAGGTAGGTGGATTTTCAGTGATCTTAAATCTGATTGTATACTTCTGAAGTCTCTAGACCTTTTACATTAGCACATATCACATCTATTGTTTGAACAGTCATTTCGAATAGAACAGAAATTTAGCATATCCAGCCTTTTTTTTTTTAATTTTTTTTTTTCAATTTTATTTATTTTGGGGACAGAGAGAGACAGAGCATGAACGGGGGAGGGGCAGAGAGAGAGGGAGACACAGAATCGGAAACAGGTTCCAGGCTCTGAGCCATCAGCCCAGAGCCCGACGCGGGGCTCGAACTCCCGGACCGCGAGATCGTGACCTGGCTGAAGTCGGACGCTTAACCGACTGCGCCACCCAGGGGCCCCATATCCAGCCTTTTTATATGTTGTGCTTTTTCATCAATTACTAGCAAAAGTGCCTCCTCCAGAGGTAGTCCACAGGGTTTAAGTCAATGGCCTTGCCTTAAAGTTCCAATGACAATTCATTCTCTTTTCAATAAGGACAATAACAAGGAGAAAGAAAACACTTCGTTTGATGCGGAATACATCACTCCTAATTTATAGCAAATATTTTGTCCCGCCTAGAAGTCAACTCAAGAATGATCCAAGGAGCCAGACTTCATAAATTTGGAGGAGAGTAACCTTCCCCTTCCTTGCGTGAGTACTTTTCCACGTTTGGAGATTACCACCAATTAGAGTCACCCTTCTTGGACTCCTTTGCCCTTTTTAAATGCCTCTTCTCAGTGAGGTTGCTCATTAAACCAAATAACTCACAGATGTCTTCCCCCAGCCTACAATAAAGGCATTCAAGATGACAGGGTTTCTAAGGTAAGAGAAGTTTTATAGATATAGTTCACCTTCACAACTTTCTTGGTTGAGCAAATAAGCAACATTTTGGTCAAGAGCAGATTATAAATCTGGGTAATGACTGGCCCTTGGTCACCATCAAATCACCTGGTAAAAGAACTTGAGTGCCATGGCTCAGATAAACGGTTTGGGGTTACACTTTTTCTAAACATGTAAGGCCTCAGTATGTCACAGATAGAAAATAACAATGATCCCCACATTCCTAGATTTTTACATTATGTAATAAATTATGGTAAATGTTGGAATGTCAACGTGCTCTACAAAAGCGAGGTTGGGTGTTTGGTTTCTAACCAAATAGAAATTTAGGGGTTTGAATCTTAGGTGTGGGGCTGGCCTCATGAATGTACATCCTGTGCATTCAAACAAAGCCCGGGTTTGGTCTGAACCTTTGCTCTTGTTATCTTGAAATTCTTAATAGGTTTTGAATGAGAGACTTATCTGCATTTTGCACTGAAGCCCCGCAAATTATGTAGCTTTTCCTGACATCAGATGCATGATACCACCCTGGTGATCAAACCTGTGCATATAGAAAAAGAGAATAACCAGAGATGTCTGTTGAGAATGAAGGTCAAAGTCTCTTTGAGTGGAGTGCCTGGGTGGCTCAGTTGGTTAAGCGTCCGACTTCGACTCAGGTCACGATCCCATGGTTCGTGACTTCGAGCCCTGGGTCAGACTCTCTGCACTGACAGCTCAGACCTGGAACCTGCTTCGGATTCAGTGTTTCTCTCTCTCTCTCTCTCTCTCTCTCTCTCCCTCCCCTGCTTACACTGTCTTTCTCTCTCTCTCTCAAAAATAAACTTAAGAAAAATTTTTTTAAAAAGTCTCTTTGAGAACATTTTCTAATAGTTCATATTTGTATTTGGTCATCTCCACCCTCCACCCCTCAGTCTCTAATTGTCAAGTCTTCGCCTGATCTTCAATGATTTAATCACTGCTCAGAAAAGAAGTGACCTTATACAAGAAAAGACAGGGCAGAAAGCTTTCTGCCACTGTCAACTGTCAGGCATGGTCAGCATGCACAATATTCACATCCTGGGCAGTCCTCACAGGCGCTGGGTACTGAGCCACGTCAGCCTCCACATAACCAAGTTCACCGGGGCAGAACATGGCTCAGAGCAAGGAAAAGCCGGGGGTCCTGGGCCACCTCTTGTTTCACAGTAAGATTACAGAGTAAGATTACAGAAGTGTGGTTTCCAAAGAGAAGCCCATTTAATCCCTGAGGAAACTTGGTGCCCTTGGGAAAAAAGACAAACAAAGGAAATGATGATCAAGTCTGAAGAGCTTGGACGAGGAGGAGTGGGGGTGGGAGGTAGGGAGCGGGAAGATGGCTGGCTAGGAAGAAATGCTAAACCCAGGTTCGGGACGTTCTGCCCCGAAATGTGGATTAAGGATATGGGCTGCTAATCCCTTGACTATCTCCTGCATGCTGGGCACTTTACAAAGATAATCTCTCTTGATCCTTGCAACATTCCTCATAGCAAAGCATGATTCCCATTTTATGGCTGAGGAAACCCAGGCTTGAAGCTGAAGTTTTGTGGGAATGAGCCAAGGGGTTCCCAGACTCCAATACTGGAGGCCTGTAAGACATGCTTTGTGGTTCCAGCAATGTCTGCAAAGCAAGAAAATGGACCGTGTATCAAAGGTGAAGAATGCAGAGTAACACTGATGTATTTGTGACTTTGTTGGCCTATGCCTCCAAGACCCTTACCACATGCCTCCTCCACCGTGGCAGGAAAAGACTGGCAGACCACCCTCCCTGCTCTCCACTTGGCCCCTGGGTCTCATCTTTTCCCTTTTTCCTACATGGAAACACCAAGTCGATATGTCTGTAACAGCAGCGCACACAGTGGACATAGGAACACAAACGAAGACTGGAAAAAATGTCACCGCACAGTACAAACACAGAGAAGGGGTTTCGACGCCGTCTTTAATGATGGCACATAGGACAGGAGAGAGGGGCTGCCCTCTGCCCAGCACCCCTCACCTCCTCCTACATAGGGAGGCACTTACTTGTTTGGCTGGTCTTGACAGCTCTGGTTCTGCTGTCTTCACATTACAAGCCCATGGGCTGACCAGTGCTGGACCTTTTCCATCAACAGTTCCTGAAAAAAGAGGACTGTTGGACATGCTATGTGCAGGTGACTGTCTCTATGTGCTATGTGCCCTAGAAGGCTGCACCTCATAGATTGCATTACCTGACCTCCTTTGCCTTCTCGCTGGTAGTTGGGTTTGGCCAATGGTAAGCAACGTCACGAAATCCAAGGATGGGAGGGGAGAGGCCAAGGTTCTTACTCCCTGCCTCCCTGCCTCCCTGCCTCCCTGCCTCTTACAACCCTGACTTGTCATTGTGTCTTTGGCAATGGCTATGTCCCTCCACAATTGTAGCTCCTGGTGAGTGGCCCTTCAGCCAGAGCAGGAAAGTTCTCTCCCTGTGCACAGACACTTCTGGCAGCCAGGCTAGAATTATTCTAAAACGGGTAACAGATCAAAGTGAAACACTAAGACTATAAAACTTCTGGGGTGCCTGAGTGGCCAAGTCGGTTAAGGGTCTGACTTTGGCTCAGGTCATGATCTCACGGTCTGTGGGTTCGAGCCCCGCATTGGGCTCTGTGCTGACAGCTCGGAGTCCGGAGCCTGCTTCGGACTCTGTGTCTCCCTCTCTCTCTGCCCCTCCTCCACTCATGGTCTGTCTGTCTGTCTGTCTGTCTCTCAAAAATAAAATAAACATGAAAAAAATGTAAAAGAAGACTATAAAACTTCTAAAGTCAAGCATAGGAGAAGATCTTGGTAACTTTGGGACAGGCACAGGTTTCTCACACAGGACCAAAAACCATGAACCATAGGGAGAATACTGATCAAATACACTTTATCAGGATTAAAACCTTCTGGTCTTTGAAATTGTGGAGAGCAAGATGGAGTCACTGATGTTAAGCAGGAGCCTGTGTCAAGCGATGGCGTAACAGCTAAGGGCATGGAAGCTAACACCAGATATCGCAGAGACCAGCGCCAGCTGATGAGACCCTCAGAACTGATAACCAGCAGAGACAGAGGAGGTCTGCAGAGGCCCAAGACTGATTAAAAACCTTTAAAAAGAGGATTTTTTGCAGCAAACTGTCAGACTCCTCAGACACTGACCTCTCTATGTCTGACCACTTCAGAAGGGCAGCTGCTACCCAGGGCTCTGCCTGATCGATCTCTGAACAGACCTGAGATCTGTCACTGCTTGAACATAAATAAACAGTAAGCCCGGAGAGCTGGCCTGGACCAGACTGAGGCCTTATCTCAACTGTGTGCCTGCAGACTGATAACGTGTTTGGTTTGTGAACTTCCTACCCCCTGTTCTATCTTGTTTGTTGTGTGACTTGTGCTTTGCTTTGTGTGTGACATGTAAGAAACCAAGTTAAACACATGGTGAAGTGTCATTGAGTTGGGAATCCTGAACCTGCTTTATAATTATGTTAACCTTGCTTGGTGACTGAATAAAGCAGATGCCTTGGAAAGACACAAGTTGTGTGCATGCCTTCACTGCATGCTCAGGACAGAAGTATATTGCAAAGATTATTGCTCTTCCGATTGAGCCAGCCAGGTACCCTGACAACCTAATTTTTAAAAGGGGGAAAAAGAGGGATGCCTAGGTGGCTCTGTCAGTTGAGCATCCATTTCTTGATTTTGGTTCAGGTTATGATCCCAGAGTCAGGGGATTGAGATCCCTGTTGGGCTCCACGCTGAGCCTGGAGTCTGATTAAGGTTCTCTCTCTCTCTCTCTCTCTCTCTCTCTCTCTCTCCTTCTGCCCCTCTCCTCTCCTCTCATGTGTTCTCTCTTTCTCTAAAGTAAAAAAATAAATGAAAAAAATCAGTAAAATAAAAGGTGGTAAAAGATTTGGATAGACACTTTACAAGAAAATAGATATTGAATAGCAAATCAGCATATGAACAGATACTTAGCATCATTAATCATAAGGGAAATGCAAAGAAGACCACCGTGAAATATCAGTACACACCCCGTAGGATGGCTACAATTAAAAAGTGTTACTATTAAATGTAAGTGTTACTGATAAATGTAAGTGTTACTATTAAACGTAAGTCATGGAGTCCAGCCTATGTTCAAGGCTGTGGATTGCCCAAGGGAATGAATACCAGAAACAAATCTGTAATGACAGAAAACAGATCAGGGGTGGCCTGCGGATGGGTGTGGAGGGAAGGAGTGACTGGGAGAGGCACAAAAGAACTTTCTGTTATGATGGAATGTTCTATATCTTGACTGTGGTGATGGCTGCACAGATGTGTAACTTTAACAGAACTCCTCAAAATGTATACTTCATAGTGTTGCATTTTATTGTATGTTGATTACATCTCAAACAGAAATCTCTGAAAGATGGAAGCAAGGCTGCCTGGGGACCTTAGGACTTGAGGAAAGACATGGCAATGAGTTCTCCGGGTTGCTCCTTGCCTGCCACTTATCCCTACAGCGGCACTGGAGAAGTCTGAAACCCAGAACCGTCAACAAAGAAAAGCTTGCTCCCCCTGGGCCAAGGCCAGGAAAAGGGTGGCCTCACAGAATAGGACACCTTTTGGACAACACCCACCTTCCTTCAGCCAAAGTGCCCCTCTCATTTTCCCAGTGTCAGCGGGGTGGGTGGGGAGCTGACCCTCCGTCCCACCACTCTGATCCCCTCCTGGCCCTCTGCTTTCCCACTCAGTGTCAACTGCCACTTCTGTATCCAGCAAATACATCCTTCAGGAATGAGGTGAAACAAGGACATTCTCAGATGAAGGAAATCTAAGAGAATTGGTTGCCGACAGACCTACGCTTAAAGAATGGCTACCGGGAGTCCCCTAAAACCAGAAAGGAAATGGTAACATAAGGAGGATGGGCCTCCAGGCAAGAAGACAGACTCATGGAGTGAGAAAAAGTAGCAGTAAATAGGATAGAAGCACTGTCTCCTCATGAGTTTTTAAGATCCTATTTTATGGTTAAAGCAAAAACTATAGCATCAGCTGATGTGGGTTCAATGTACATAGAGGAAATACTTAACTTATTTATATTTAAAGGGAAGGAGGATAAAAGGACCTAAATGGAAGTAAAGTGTCTCTACTTCGCTGCATGGATTTAAGTGCGAACACCAGTAAACTGTAATAGGTACACGTGTATATTGCATTGAAAAAACTATGACACAAACATTAAAATTATAAATAAAATAAAATGAAATACAGCTCTACAGAGACATATACTCAAAAACACTGTAAGTAAATAAAAATGGAGTTCCTAAAAAATGCTCAAGTATCCTACAGGAAAACCAGAAAAGAGAAAGAGGAATGAGAAGCAAAATGAACAAACAGAAAACAGAGAATAAAATGGCAGACTTAAGCTGTGATGCATCAATAATTACTTTAAATGTAGATGGCATAAGAATGGCAATCGAAAGAAATTAGCAGGATAGAGTTTTGTGCAAACATCACCCAACTTTATGCCGTCTACAAGAACCTTCAAATTTTACATTATTTTATTTTATTTAAAAAAAATTTTTTTTTCAACGTTTATTTATTTTGGGGACAGAGAGAGACAGAGCATGAACGGGGGAGGGACAGAGAGAGAGGGAGACACAGAATCGGAAACAGGCTCCAGGCTCCGAGCCGTCAGCCCAGAGCCCGACGCGGGGCTCGAACTCGCGGACGGCGAGATCGTGACCTGGCTGAAGTCGGACGCTTCACCGACGGCGCCGCCCAGGCGCCCCAAATTTTACATTATTTTAAAGATATATTCACATTTAAGCATAGTTTTATGCTTCTTGTACAAAAAATAGGTATCCAAATAAATTACAAAATAAAATTACTTAATTTTATAATGAACATAAACATGGGTGAACTTGGAAGCACATGAGACTGGGATTGTAAAGGATCACTCAGGCCACTGAAGTTTAATGGCTCCATCATGGAAAACTGAATTTAACAATATCTCCAACCAATAATTAATTTCCACGTGCTTCTCGGTACTTAAAATGGTGGGAGCCTCATCAATGTCAAGGCTGTCCATTCCTTATGTTGACCAAGAACAGTTTCAGCTCGTTGGCCTGAATTCTAAACAATGGAAGAATAAAGCAATAGTTTAATCCCTTTTAAGCTTGGTAGACCTTCAAGTATTTGAAGGAGTTCTTACATCTCCTTTATAAGTCTTGTTTTCTAAACTACAAATGTTTCTTTCAATCATTCATCACAAGACTTGGATCCAGTTCTTTTTAAAAAATGTTTATCTATTTATTTTGAGAGAGTGAGAGAGAGAGAGAAAGAGAGAAAGAGTGCATGAGCAGGGGAGGGGTAGAGAGAGCAGGAGAGAGAGAATCCCAAGCAGGCTCCACACCCAGCATGGAGCCCATCCCAGGGCTTGATGTCATGACTGCGAGATCATGACCTGAGCTGAATCAAGAATCGGGTGCTCAACCGACTGAGCCACCCAGGCACCCGGGACCCAGTTCTTTTATCACCCATACTGGCTGCCTCTAGAAACACTCCAGAGTAATGCTCTTCCTAAAATCACAAAATAAATCTAAAAATATTTAAGAGAATTGAAAGCACGCAGAGTTTGATTTCTGATCACAATTGGGTTAAACTAGAAATTAATAACAGAAAATTAACCAGAAAATATCCAAACATGTGGAAAATAAACAACCTACTTCTAATTAATTCTACAGAGTTTCTACACAGCAATGATGAGCACACGGAAACCGAAACGAAAAACACAATATGATTTAAAATTGCTTCGAAGAAAAGAAATATGTAGTAAACATGTATAGGATCAAATGCAGAAAGCTACACAAATTTTGATGAAAGGAATCAAGATCTAAATAAATACGTAAATAAATACATAAACAGACACACTGTGTTCATGGATTAGAAGACTAAAAACAGGAATGATGTCAATTCTCCCCCAACTTGGTAAGTCTCACACTATTTCTAGCATAGGCTTTCTGAACCCATAGACAAATATATATGGACAAACACAAGCCTTAGAATTGCTGAAGGCCTGTTGAAAAAGAAAAGGAAAGTGGGAGGAATCACTCCACCTGATATTAACATAAACTAGATAGCTACAGTAACCAAGACGGTATGGCATTAAAGGAAGGACAGACACATAGGTCAATGCGCCAGAATATGGTGCAATCCACAGAGGTATACTCAACTGGTTTTTGACAAACATGGGAGAGAAACTTAATGAAGGAAGGATAGCCTTCCTGACAAATTGTGCTCTAGCAATTAGGCATTCTTATCAAAAATCGGACCTGGACCTAAACTTCCAAACCTTCCACAAAAATGAACTCAAATGGACCACAGATATAAATGTGAAATAAAACTAATATTTTACCAAGAAAACACAGGAGAGAATCTTTGGGACCTAAGTCCTGGCAAAAACAAAACTAAACTAAACAAACCAGTTTTTACATCTGATGCCAAAACGACAATCCATAAGTCAATTGGACCTCATCAAAATTTAAAAATTTGTCTCCAAGAGAGCAGAATGAAAAGACAAACCTGCAGACTGGGAGGAAAATATTTGCAAACCGTGTGTTTGTCATATGTAGAATATATAAAAAAAAAAAGCTCACAAAACTCAATAATAAAAACCAAACACCTCAATTAGAAAATGACAAAAGACACTTCCCAGGAGGCTGGATTCAGTCTGGAACAAAAGGGTTTCTATGTGGCTTAAGCCTGAATTTCTGTGGCCCTTCGTTTTCAAATGATGAAGTTTTTCATTGTATTACACAAATAATACTTATACAAATGGATATACATATGTATACAGAGAGTAAAAAAAAAAAGCATGTCTTCCTAATGCCTTAACCAGAGGTAAACAATGTTGATGATTTGATCTATCTGCTCTAGCATTTTTTAATGCATTCACACCTGTGCATGGTTATGTTGTGGATAAAGCCATGATGCCACACAATAACCTAGTGTTTCTGAAATTCTCTTTTTTCCCCAATGACCATGTAGGTATGACAATTGCTCAAAAAGCGTATATAACTCTGCTGAGTTCCTTCATTAGAGAGATGCCACACATGTTCAACGTGATGATGAATAGGCATTTTGAGAGAGCCTAAATACCCAGGCCAGCCCTTCATATGAAAACTGGGCCGAGGTCATGGTGAATCTACTTCTTGCAGGCAGCTTTTCAAAAGTCATGCTATAATGAAGCTTGAACACTTCAGTAGTCTTGAAACCATGGTAAAGTTTGGGTTGGATGTGCTTTAGAACAAAGATGAGATGAAACCAGGAAAGGACTTTTAAGCCCACCAGCAAGGGGGGCGGGGAAAGCCATAAACAAGGGCAAATAAAAACTGAGAAGACCTTGTGCAGTATCCAGGGCAAAGATAAACTTAAGAGTACTTAGAAATCACTATGATGTGAAAGGTCGGGGTGCCTGGGTGGCTCAGCCGGTTAAGTGGGCTCAGGTGATGATCTCGAGGTTCGTGGGTTCGAGCCCTGCGTCAGGCTCTGTGCTGACAGCTCGGAGCCTGGACCCTCTGTGTCTCCTCTCTCTGCCCCTCCCCAACTTGTGCTCTATGTCTCTCAAAAAAATTAAATAAATATAAAAAAATTTAAAAAATCACTACGATGTGAAAGATAAAGACAACAGGGGTAGGGATGCCCACTCTCACCGCTGTTGTTTAACATAGTGCTGGAAGTTCTAGCATCAGCAATCAGACAACGAAAGGAAATCAAAGGCATCAAAATTGGCAAAGATGAAGTCAAGCTCTCGCTTTTTGCAGATGACATGATATTATACATGGAAAATCTGATAGACTCCACCAAAAGTCTGCTAGAACTGATACATGAATTCAGCAAAGTTGCAGGATACAAAATCAATGTACAGAAATCAGTTGCATTCTTATACACTAACAATGAAGCAACAGAAAGACAAATAAAGAAACTGATCCCATTCACAATTGCACCAAGAAGCATAAAATACCTAGGAATAAATCTAACCAAAGATGTAAAAGATCTGTATGCTGAAAACTATAGAAAACTTATGAAGGTAATTGAAGAAGATTTAAAGAAATGGAAAGACATTCCCTGCTCATGGATTGGAAGAATAAATATTGTCAAAATGTCAATACTACCCAAAGCTATCTACACATTCAATGCAATCCCAATCAAAATTGCACCAGCATTCTTCTCAAAACTAGAACAAGCAATCCTAAAATTCATATGGAACCACAAAAGGCCCCGAATAGCCAAAGGAATTTTGAAGAAGACCAAAGCAGGAGGCATCACAATCCCAGACTTTAGCCTCTACTACAAAGCTGTCATCATCAAGACAGCATGGTATTGGCACCAAAACAGACACATAGACCAATGGAATAGAATAGAAACCCCAGAACTAGACCCACAAACGTATGGCCAACTCATCTTTGACAAAGCAGGAAAGAACATCCAATGGAAAAAAGACAGTCTCTTTAACAAATGGTGCTGGGAGAACTGGACAGCAACATGCAGAAGGTTGAAACTAGACCACTTTCTCACACCATTCACAAAAATAAACTCAAAATGGATAAAGGACCTGAATGTGAGACAGGAAACCATCAAAACCTTAGAGGAGAAAGCAGGAAAAGACCTCTCTGACCTCAGCCGTAGCAATCTCTTACTCGACACATCCCCAAAGGCAAGGGAATTAAAAGCAAAAGTGAATTACTGGGACCTTATGAAGATAAAAAGCTTCTGCACAGCAAAGGAAACAACCAACAAAACTAAAAGGCAACCAACGGAATGGGAAAAGATATTCGCAAATGACATATCGGACAAAGGGCTAGTATCCAAAATCTATAAAGAGCTCACCAAACTCCACACCCGAAAAACAAATAACCCAGTGAAGAAATGGGCAGAAAACATGAATAGACACTTCTCTAAAGAAGACATCCGGATGGCCAACAGGCACATGAAAAGATGTTCAACGTCGCTCCTTATCAGGGAAATACAAATCAAAACCACACTCAGATATCACCTCACGCCAGTCAGAGTGGCCAAAATGAACAAATCAGGAGACTATAGATGCTGGAGAGGATGTGGAGAAACGGGAACCCTCTTGCACTGTTGGTGGGAATGCAAATTGGTGCAGCCGCTCTGGAAAGCAGTGTGGAGGTTCCTCAGAAAATTAAAAATAGACCTACCCTATGACCCAGCAATAGCACTGCTAGGAATTTATCCAAGGGATACAGGAATATTGATGCATAGGGGCACTTGTACCCCAATGTTTATAGCAGCACTCTCAACAATAGCCAAATTATGGAAAGAGCCTAAATGTCCATCAACTGATGAATGGATAAAGAAATTGTGGTTTATATACACAATGGAATACTACGTGGCAATGAGAAAAAATGTAGCCTTTTGTAGCAACGTGGATGGAACTGGAGAGTGTGATGCTAAGTGAAATAAGCCATACAGAGAAAGACAGATACCATATGGTTTCACTCTTATGTGGATCCTGAGAAACTTAACAGAAACCCATGGGGGAGGGGAAGGAAAAAAAAAAAAAAGAGGTTAGAGTGGGAGAGAGCCAAAGCATAAGAGACTGTTAAAAACTGAGAACAAACTGAGGGTTGATGGGGGGCGGGAGGGAGGGGAGGGTGGGTGATGGGTATTGAGGAGGGCACCTTTTGGGATGAGCACTGGGTGTTGTATGGAAACCAATTTGACAATAAATTTCATATATTAAAAAAAAAAAAGATGGGGCGCCTGCTTGGCACAGTCGGTTAAGCGTCCGACTTCAGCCAGGTCACCATCTCGAGGTCCGTGAGTTCGAGCCTCGCGTCAGGCTCTGGGCTGATGGCTCCGAGCCTGGAGCCTGTTTCCGATTCTGTGTCTCCCTCTCTCTCTGCCCCTCCCCCGTTCATGCTCTGTCTCTCTCTGTCCCAGAAATAAATAAAAACGTTGAAAAAAATTAAAAAAAAAAAAAGACAACAGGGGTAACAAGGCAATGAAATAATAAAGAAATACACATGAGCAGCAAACATACCAGAGAGGGAAAATGCGCCTGTGGCTTGGGGAAACTCTGCTGAGTTAGCAGAGAAATGTGAATTAAAGAAAGATCCAACAGGTCGCCCTGCGGGGTTTTCGGAGGAGATGGTGGGGCAGGGGATGAGGTAAACCGGGGGAGCCTTCCCAGTGGGCCTTCAATACAGAATCAGTATAGCGGTGCAGACCTTCCGGCCCTCCCCTCCCCTCCCCTCCCCTCCCCTCCAGGATACTGGGCAAAAGCAATCCCCGGGCAGCACCACCTTCCAAACCACTCACGCCCTCGGGCTCTGCCCTTGGGAGCCCAGGAGGAGGAGGGGCTTGCAGGCGGGGCGGTCCCGTAGGCGGGTCTACGACAGCGGCGGCCGCCCTGTAGCGCCCGGGAGGGGTGTGGCCAAGAGGGGGGCGGGGTTATACTGGCGGCCGCCGCTGCGGCAGCCGGTGAGGGGCGGAGCTTTCTGTGGGCGGAGCTCTCTGCGAGCTGCTCAGAAGGGGCGGTGGCGGAGGGGGCGGCGGTGGGGCATCCCGGGGCCAGCAAGGGAAGAGGTGACAGAGGGCGGCGCGGGGCGGGGCGCTGCAGGCCTCGCGTCCACCTGCCCGGCCGCTCGCACTCGTGTGGGTCGGCGGGGCCTGCGCGGGCCCAGGCCCATGGCGGCGTCCGCGGCTCTGTCGGCGGCGGCGGCGGCGGCGGCCCTGTCAGGCCTGGCGCTGCGGCTGTCGCGCTCGGCGGCGGCCCGCGGCTCGTACGGCGCCTTCTGCAAGGGGCTCACGCGCACCCTGATCACCTTCTTCGACCTGGCCTGGCGGCTGCGCATGAACTTCCCCTACTTCTACGTGGTGGCCTCGGTGATGCTCAACGTCCGCCTGCAGGTGCGGATCGAGTGAGCGCACGCCGCCGCAGCCCCGGCCAGAGGGACCGGCGCGCGCGGCCCAGACGGACAGGGGCGCCGGCATGGAGGACGGCCGCCGGCACGCGGCGGGGGCAGGAGGCGGGGCGGCCGGGGCCCCCGGACCCTAGACCTCCGCGGGAGGACGCGGGCCACCGAGCCACCCCGCCGGGCCGCGGCCGCGACCCGCCCACACGCGTCGCGGCCGGTGACCCATTGCACAGAAACTCACCAGACGGGTCCTTTCCGTCGGGCTCGAGAAAGAAAACACCATTTGACTGCGGCCGACCCGTCGCCTCACGTTGGCCGGGGTGGGGGAAGCAGAAAGGAAAAATTCTGCAGCAGGGCCTTGACTGGCCCTGACCAACAAGGTAGGAGGCCAGAGGCTGGGGCTTCGGGCCGGCGGGAGCGCTTGCCATGACATCGTGGTGGCCGGCAGGAGCTGTGCCCTGGACCCGAGGGAGCCAGGCCCTGAGCCGCCCAGGCAGGGGCGGGGCGGGGCGGGGCGGGGCGGGGAGGGGGGCGCCGCAGGTGCCCAGGACTCCCTGGGTCTCATTCCCAGACGGGTGAGGGGCGGCGGCGGCCTGGGCATCTCGGAGGGTCGGCCCATCCCCGCCCCGCTGTCCCCTGAGGCCCCTATGCTGCCACCGGAACCCCAGGGAATGGGCTGGGAGAGGCGCCGGGGAAGGCTCTAGAAGGAAAAGATGCTGCCACCTTTCACCCCCTTGTGGGGCCAGACAGGAAGGGTGGTTGCGTTCTTGGCCAAACCCGTGGTCGGTCCCCTTCTCGGGCCCCTGGGGTCGCCACAGCTCCCGCCCAGCCCTTGGCAGAACTGCCTCCTGTCCTGTGTTGGGGGCTGGGGGGGCCGCTCTCGGCCTGTTCCCGCTCCCCTCCCCCTCTGAGGGCATCCTGGGGCCGGTCGTTTGGACGTTTGGACGTTTGGAGACCTGGACGAGTGGCAAGGCTGCTCCGCCCTATTCCTGCCCCCACAGTCTTGCTCTTCCGCCATCGCAGCCACGCTCCACGCTCCCTCCGGCCCCTACCTCTGCCGGCCAGGTGCCACGGAATGCCGCCTCCAGCAGCCCCTGTGCACCCAGAGGAGCTAGGGCAATGGGGATCTCCTTGAGCAGAGGGCAGCTCTCAGGCTGGGGTGGGGAGAGCAGATGGACCAGGGGCTTGTAGAGGAGGCAGCACTTGGGGAAAGGGGAGGGGGTGTTCTGGGTGAGGAGGCACTGTCAAGTCTCCGTCTCTTTCTGTCTTTCAGGAACCAGTGTTTGTAGGTGGTGACCCGCCCCTTCTCTGGCCTTGTCAAGAGACTCAAATCCCTGCCCAGGGGCGCCCCTGGCCCTAGAGCTGCCCCGGGGAGCTGCTGGGCAAAGGGCCTGGCCCAGGAGGACAGGAAGGGCCTTCCAGGCAGAGGCACGGAGGGGTGGGGTACCCAGCGGTCCAGTTCTGGCGTGGGGAAGGATGAGACCCTGTCACCTCCACACTAGACCTCCTAGCAACACTTTGAGGGCGTTCTGTTCTCCCCACCCCATGATTGGAAAAGCGGGCTCTGAGACAGGAAGAGATTTGCCCTTGTCACACACATAAGAAGTGGTGGGGCTGAATCTGTCCCCTGTCTTCCAGAAAACCTGGCAGGACAGGTTGGGGTGGGGGAGGGGACCTCAAGGCCCTCGGGGCACCTAGGGGGAGAGAGGGGCCCAGGGTAGGGAGTGTGGGGAACTGGCTTTCCTTGGGGGGGAGGGGGTGGCAGGTCACAGGGAAGACAGTCGGGGCTGAGATGGACACGGGAGACAGTCCCAGAACCCCTTGTGGAGCCGAGGCCTTCATCTACACAGCCTGGCCTCCCCTGCCGCCCCACCCCAGGCGTGACCAAGGACTCCTCAGCAGTCGAGCGGCAGAAGCCTCTCAGTCTGGGTGGCAGAGTGGGGGTGGGGGGTAGCGTGGCTCCTGGGAACGTGATGGAACCAGGAGGGTGAAGGGATAAAGCTGGTGTGGGGGACGGGGCCGGGACCCACGCATAACCCCATCTCTCTGTCCCCAGGCTTGGCCCCCCGAGCCCAGGATCACGCGAGAGAACCTCCTCTAGATGGGCTTGGATGGTCCTGGAGGCCCCGGGTGTGCTGCTCCCCCTGTACCAGGATGGCCAGGCTCGGCCCCGGGGGAGCCAGGAAAGACCCCGGTCCCACAGCCGCTCTGCCGCTGGCTGCTCTCGGCCCCCAGTGCTCCGAGTTCCTGGGACTGAAAACTGAAGTGGTCCGGTCAGCCCCAGGGACAGAGTGGCCCAGGGTCACACCACCTGCCCTCCTCTGCCGTCCAGCTGCGAGCCCGGTCCTGGGTGAAGGGCTCTGCCTGCCTGGCCCTGGGGACTGAGGCCAGACGAGGCCACCATGTATCCCCTGCAGTTTCCCCGCAGACAGGGTGTACTGGCTTCCTTCCTTGTACCGAGTGTCCTGGGATCCCCGGTCCTGTGGCCCCTCCTGCACCCAATCCCCTTCCACCCGGAACCACTTGTGGGAGCCTGCCAGCCTGCTGACTCCATCCACACATCTGTGGGGACAGCCTGCGAGAGCCACACGGGCTGCCTGAGAGGAGAGGACGAGGGGCCTCCGCGGGGCTGATCCACAGATGTGCCCCGTTCAAGCCCAGGTCTCACCCTCGGGGTGACCTGCTCCCCAGCTGCAGCCTTGTGGCTCAGCTGGAGCTGCCCGGGGCCTATGACACCTCTTCCCAACAGGGAGAGGTGTGGGGGGAGCCTCAGGGCCCCTGGCCTGAGACCCCTCCTCTGCAGGGACGCCCCGCCCCGCCCCGTGGGTCCCCGGTCCCGGTCCCGAGGGCGCAGGAAGTCTCAGCACGAGGCCCGGGGACTGGGGAGGGTCCGCACATCTTCAGCATGTGTTCCTGCCTCTGCTTTTCTGACCATTTTGGCCTTGAGTAGTCAGCGTGCTTCCTCCCCCACCTCTCCCCTCTCCCCCCAGTCGGCCCTGGCTGCCTGATGGGCTCTCAGTGCACTTTATTTATTTGCAGTCTGTTTTCCAGGCAGCGAAGCTTCTTTCTACAAAATCAGAGACACGAGCTGAATAAGATGAGCGTCACTTTCCTGCGTGTGATTGACTGTACTGGTCAGCACCGTCTGCTGAGAAATGTTCTTGCTTCTGGTATTGTCAGATCTTGTCACTCTAAGTTCAAAACAAAACCAAACAAGACTCCTTGAGTTCAATAAAATAAAATAAGACCAGAGGCCTCCTCTCGTGGTGTGGGGCAATAGCCCGGAAGCCCCCCTTGGAGGGCCCGGAGCAGGGGGAGGGGGACCCACTTGGGAGGGCTGCAAGGGGGGTGGGGCCGTGGCAGGGATGCAGGCCCGCTCAGAAGATGCTCAGAGGCCCGACTTGCCTGGGCCAGTGCCCCTGGAGGAGAAGGCAGGAGCGCAGGCCTGACTGGGGGCAGTTGGTCCCATTCACAGCCTTTGTTTGCATAACCGAGTACCCAGTACCCGAGTCTTTTCTTCATTTTGCAGCCTGGTGTCAGAAAGCACTTCCTGCGGTCAGTCTTGATGGGGAGATGGGGGAGGTGGGGGGAAATGGGTTCTCTGCACCGAATTTGGGTCACCGGGAGGCCCCTCTGCAACAGCAGAGCGAAGTCCCCCTTGGCTCCCTGCCGTCCAGGTGGCCTCCCAGCTTTGGAAACGATGAATCACGGGGACTGAAAGCCGGCACCCCTTCTCCCCATCTTAGACCCGAGCTGTCCCTTCAGTGCTTCCCCAGGGAAGCCTGTCACGGGGTCCGAGGCTGCAGGGCTAAGGATGGGCAGTCAGGCAGAGAGAGGGCTGGTGAAGGGGGCCCGGGGAGGACCGCAGTGGTCGAGGTGAAGAAGGGAGGCCCACCGTCCCCAGGGCGGAGGTGTCCTGAGGATGCAAAGTCACGGTCACGCTGAGGAGCACAGCCTGGGTGCGCTCCACCCGCCGGAGCACCGTGACAAGAGCGACCCTTCCGACACCTGCCACCACAGGAGGGATGGACCCCAGGCCCTGCCAGCACCCTGAGCTTCCCTCTGCTTTGTCCGGATGGTCCTGTTCAGTGCCTGATGGTCCCGAACTCAGACGAGGGATCAGGTAGCCTGTCACAACCAAGATGGGAGGGTCAGACCAGGGCTCAGGGGCCCAGGCACACTGGTGAGGTAGGACCACCCTTCCCTGCCACCCAGCAAGGCAGGCGGCTTCCTCTCTGGTTAAGGGTGGCGCCCTGAGTCCAGCTCTTCTGACGACCACTGCCTGGCCCCAGTCAGGCCACATGTACTCATGGGTCATCAGTAGGGAGCCTTCAAGGTGGCTCTGAGCATTCAGCGGGTTCTTGGCTCTTCAACATTTGTCCTCAGGTCTCAACTGTAGCAGCCTTGTCACTATGAGGAGAGGAAACCAAGTGAAGGCAACTGGCCGGTGACAGGTGGTGAGATCCTGCCGGGCAACAGGTGCCATGCTGGGTGCTTTGTCCCCCTAAGCTCCCCATCATCCCCGTGGCCATCTTTGGAGGAGGTCATGGTGAGGATGTGGTCCCTGGTTGACCCGCGAGCTTGAGCCGGGCAATCAGAAGCTCCTCACCTCCTTCCCTGTCCTTGGAGTGCACGTTGTACCCACCGTCCCCTCCTGGGAGCTGTTCCCGGCTCGCAGCCTTCCGAGACTGAGGTGTTGCCGGGCCTCTCTGGACGGTATCTGTGAATGAAGGTTTTGGGGTGCCTGCGTGGCTCGGTCAGTTAAGCATCCAACTCTTGGTTTAGAATCAGGGCATGGTCTCACTCCAGGTCGGTGAGATCAAGCCCCAAGTCAGGCTCCGCGCTGACAGCATGGAGACTGCATGGGATTCTCTCTCTCCCAATCTCTCTCTGTGCCCCTCCCCTGGTCTCTCTCTCTCTCTCAAAATAAATAAATAAATAAACTTAAAAAACAAAGAAGCTTTTCCCTCATGCTGGGAAAGTGCAGGATGTCCACTTTTGCCATCTCAACTCCACATAAAACTGGAGGTTCTGGCCAGTGGAATAATCTCCCCATCCCACCAGAATAAAACCATTCTGATTGGAAAGGACAAAATAAAGCCATCTTTATTCACGGATGATCCATATGGAGAAAATCCCAAGAAATGCATGCAGAGAAAAAAGCTACCAGATCCATAAACATTTGGCAAGGCCACAGGACCCAAGATCAATATTAAGAGAGCAATTGTATTTCTATATACTAGCAACAAAAACTCAAAACATGAAATTGAGGAAATAACCTGGGACGCCTGGGTGACTCAGTCGGTTAAGCGGCCAACTCTTGATTTTGGCTCTGATCATGATCACTCTTCAGAACTGATTTTATTTTTATTTTTTTAATGTTAATTCATTTTTGAGGGAGAGAGAGAGCGACAGAGCGTGAGCAGGCAGAGAGCGAGGCAGACACAGAACTCAAAGCAGGCTCCGGGCTCTGACTAGTCAGCACAGAACCCAGCATGGGGCTCGAACCCGGGAACTGTGAGATCATGACCTGAGCTGAAGTCAGACGCTTAACTGACCGAGCCATCCATGCGCCCCCTCAAAACTTATTTTAAACCACAGTAATAAAGACAGTGTGGTATTGATGAAACAATAATGCATAAATAAGCAGAACAGATTGAGAGACTGTAAACAAATCCCTACATTTATGATCCATTGATTAGTTAATTCTGGCAAAATACAAATAATATGTAAAAAATTACAAATACATGTGGACAAAATACATATAATATCAACAGTGCATGTCACATTTACCATCGTAACCATTTTAAAATATACAATTCAGTGGCATGAAGTACATTCACAATGTTGTACAACTGTCACCAGTATCAAGTTCCAGAACATTTTCATCACCCCAAAATGGAAACACCATACCCATTAAGCTATCAGTCCCCGTTCCCTCCCTACCCCAGCCCTTGACAACCAAAAATATGCTGTGTGTCTCTGTGTATATGCCTCTTCTGGATATTTTATAAAAATGGAATCATACAAGTGGTGACCTTTTATGTCTGGTTTCTTAACGTAGCATAATGTTCTGGAGGTTCCTTCACATTGTTACATGTGTTATGATACATTTGATGTTCCACCTTTCACACCGAATTATCTTGCACTGCTTCTCAACGCAGTGTGTGTGCTCTTGTCCGACTGTGGTGTTCAGTCCCCATGTGGAGAAAGCCTTAGCTACGTCTAGGGTTTGGGCCAGGGAAATCTCCAGGGCTGAAGTGACACCAGTCCTGTGATCTCCCTGTATCAATGATGTGTGGGCACATGCATGGTGCGAGTCAGGTTTAGGGTGTGTGATAAAGATGAGGTGAGGTTTAGGTTCACGTGTATACTGTGGGTCACCGTTAAGATTAGGGCTTGATCAGAGGAGGCTCATGGCGCTGTACCCCCAGTAGGGCAGTTGTCTCCCTGCAGGGCTGCGTAGAGGGTCCAAGGTGGGTCTCAGTCAGGCTGAGTTTTGGGTGCCAAGGCCACTCCTTGGTTAGACCTCAAGAAGTCCCCTGTGGAGCTCCTTCTGGTCTTTGGAAATGACATTGTGATATTCCAGGTTCCATGCTGAATAATTCTCCTCTGCTTCTGGGGCCCATGTCCGTCATGTCCTCAGACTTAGGAATTGGGTCCCCATTAGGAGAAAGCTTTAGCCAAGGTTAAGTTTCGGTCCAGGGACGTTGCCAGGGCCAAAGTGACACCATTGCCGTGATCACCCTGGAGGGCTGAATGAGGGTCCATGCGCAGGTGCGGGTCACGTGTAGGGTTAGGTTTGAGTTGGGATGAGGCTTAGTCTTTGTGAGCCAGGGCCAGCCTCATGTGTGTGCCATCTTCAGTTGGGCCTCATCAACCCCCTTGTGCAGCTTCATGCGGACATTGGAAATGTCATGATGATGTTCCATGTTCCATGCCAAGTAATCCTGCACCGCTTTGGGCCCATTGTTTGTGGTGTTCTCAGAAATAGGAATTGGGTCCCCATCCAGAGAGATCCTTAACTAGGGTTAATGTTCTGTCCAGGGACTTCACCAGTGCTGAGGTGACACCATTCCTGTGTGTTGTGTGCGTTGGGTTAGGGTTTGGGATTGGGTTTGGTGTTAGGGGTTAGGGTTACGGTTAGGGTTGGTGTTAGGGGTTAGTGTTAGGGGCTAGAGTTAGGTTTATGCATTAGGGTTGGGTTTAGGGTTATGGTTAGGGGTTAGGGTTTGGAGGTAGAGTTAGGTTTAGGCGTTAGGTTTGGGCTTGGGTTAGGCTTAGGTTTAGGGTTATGGTTTGGGTTTGAGAGTTAGGGTTATGGTTAGATGGTATAGTTAGGGTTAGGTGTTAGCGTTAGTGTTAGGGTTTGTGTTAGGTTTAGGAATAAGGTGAGGTCTAGGTCTAGGACTTTGGTTATGGGTTAGGGGCTTGGATTAGGGGTTAGCGTTAGGGTTAGTGTTAGAGGTTTATGGTTAGGGTTAGTGTTAGTTTTAGGGTTTATAATTTTAGGGTTAGCAGGTAGAGTTAGAGAATTAGGATTAGAGTTTTAGGATTAGGGTAAGAGGGTTAGGGTTAGTTCTCGTTATGTTTACTTTTATGGTTCAGTATGGTTAAAGTTGTGTTTAGACATAGGGATAGGGGCAGGGTTTAGTTTAGGGGTATGGTTAGGGTTAGCTGTTAAGTTTAGGTGTTGGGATTTGGGTTAGTGTTAGGTTTAGGGCTAGGGCAAGAAGTAGGTCATGTTTGCTCCCCCCACTTGGAATGGGAGGATGTTCATGGGTGGACATGGCCCTCCATCTGGGAGGGATTCTGTTCATTTTATCTCCCCTGTCTGCCTGCACTGGAGGTTGTTCTCGCCTCGCCCCATTCGAGCTTGGTTGTGGGTTGTTTCACAACGTCACACTGCCCTCTCTTTTGTGGTAGGTTTTCACGTACTGCCTCATCCATTTTTTGTCCATGGGGTGCATAGTTTTAATCTTTATATCATTTATTTCTCCTCTGATTTTAATTATTTTCTTCATTCTGCTGTTTGGGGGTTTTGTTTGTTGTCCTTTGTCTGGCTTTTATAGTTATAAGAGTATGGAGTTTACTTCAGGGTTTTTTTGTTTTTCTTGAGGCATACCCGTATTGCTATAAACTTCCCTGTTAGAACCAGTTTTCCTGCTTTACAGAAGTTTGGATTGCTGTGTTTTCATTTTCATTTGTTTCCATGTCATTTTGGATTTTGTCTTTGATTTCTTGGTTGAGCCATTGATTGTTTAGTAGCATGTTATTTAACTTCCATCTTTTTGTGCCTTTTCCAGATTTTTTTTCTTGTTGTAGTCTTCTACTTTCATAGCATTGTGGTCTGAAAAGACACATGGTATGACGTCGATCAGTTTGATTTTGTTTTGGCTTGTTTTGTGACTTAATATTTTATCGAGTGTGGGGAATGTTCCATGTGCACGTGAAAAGAATGTGTATTGTGCTGTTTTAGGATGGAATATCTAAAATATATGGGTTAACTCCATCTGGTCTACTCTATCATTCAAAGTCACTACTTCCTTGTTGATTTTCTGATGGAATGATCTCTCCATTGATGTCATTGGGGTGTTAAAGTGCCCTACTATGATTGTATGACTATCAATTCTTGACTTTAGTTTTGGACTGTTTTGTGTATTTGGATGCTCTCAGGTTGAGCGCATATATGTTTACAATTGTTCTATCTTTTTGTTGGATGATACCTTTTATTAGTATAGTGTCCTTCTTTGTCTCTTGTTACAATTTTATTTTTAAATCTATTTTGTCTGATATAGGTATGGCTACTGCAGTTTTCTTTTGATACTTTAGTTCTATAAGTAGTCTTTTGTAGGTAGGAAATAGATGGGTCCTATATTGTATTCATTCTATCACCCAGTGCCTTTTATTATGAAGAGAGAGAGCACAGGCATGGGAGGGCGGGGTGGGGGGAATGGGGGAAGAGAGAGACAGAGAGAGAAAGAGGGAGAGAGAGAATGAGAATGAGAATGAATCCTCACCAAGTTCCATGCTCAGTGCAGAGCTCAGTTGGGGCTCAATCCCATGATCCTGGGATCATAGCCTGAGCCGAAATCAAGAGTTGAAATTTCAAGCGATTGAGCCATCCAGTTGCCCCTATCTGTCACCCAGTGCCTTTGATTTGAGCATTTATTCTGTTACCATTCAAAGTAATTGATAGACATGTACTTGTCCTATTATTACTTGATGTTGGTTGTTTCTGAATTTTTCTGATCCTTTCTTCTCTTTCTCTTTTTTTGGTTTGCTGGGTTTCATCACAATTTCACAGTTGAAATTGCTTGTCTTTATACTCTGCATATGTATTAGTGGTGTTTGTTTTGTGGTTATTATGAGGTTTGTACCTAACCACTTCTGCATATAGAAGTCTATATTAAGTTGATAGTTGCTTAAGTTTGAACCAGTTCTTTACTCCTCTCCTCCCCGTGTTGTAGCTATGTAGTGTTCCTATTTCAAAACCTTTCATATCGTGAATACCTTGACTGATGTTTTACAGATATACTCATTTTTATTGCTTTTGCGTTTCGCACTTTAATATTGTCACTTCAGGTGTTTCTTTTCCACTAACATTTATTGCGGGCGTGGTTTGTTGGTTGTGAGCTCGCTGAGTATTTATTTGGGAACCTCTTGATCTCTCCTCCCTTTTGAATGATAGTTTGCTGGATAGACTCTCTTTGGCTGCAGATGTTTTCCATTCAGCACCTTTACCATACCATGCTGGTCACTTACAGTTTCAAAGTTTCTTCTGAAAAACATCCAGTGATAACCTTATGGGGTTTCCCTTGTAGGTAAATGTCATCTTTTGTTTTCCTGCTGTGAAAATTTTCTTTATCACGACATTTTGAGTTTTAATTACTATATGACTTGGTGTGGATCTGCTTCTGTTGAATATATTGGGGGTTCTTTGTGCCTCCTGCTTCTGGATCTGTCTCCTTCCCCGCATTAGGGAAGTTTTCATCTATTGTGTCTTCAAATAAATTTTCTGGTTCTATTTCTCAGAGTTCTGAGAATGAGAAATAGGACAGAAAAGACCTATTGAAGGTTCTCTGATGAGGCACTGGATTTGCATGCGTGGAGGATAGATTTGGGACTCAAATGAACAACCTACCTTTAACTTCAAAGAACTAGAAAAAAAACAACAATCTATGTCCAATGTTCTCAAAAGGGAGAAAGTAATCCATATGAGAGTGCAAACCAATGAAACTGAGACCATGAAGTCAATAGAAAATATGAAGAAGACCAACAGGGGTTTTCAGAAGAGTGAAACAAAATTGTCAAGACTATACATAGACTACGCTAAGACAGAGAGAGTACCCAATTCAAAAGAATTATAAATAACAGAGAAGACATTACACCTTATACCAAAGAAACATAAAGGAGACAAAGAGGCGACTATGGCCAAATTAGATGCCAGCAAACCGCCTACCTAGAAGAAATGGATAGGTTCTTAGAAACACACAACCTACCAAGACTGTACCAGGAAGAAATAGAAGGTTTGCACAGACCCATTAAAGGAAGACTGTATCAATACAAGAAGATAACCAATGCAAGTAAATTGAATCAGTAATCGAAGTTCTCCCAGGGAAGAAAAGCCCAGGACCAGGTGGATTCACTGGTGAATTTGACCAAACGTTTGTAGAAGAACTAACAGCAGTCATCTCACTGATTCAAAAGGAATGAACACCACCAAACTCATTTCATGACACTGGAATTACCCTGGTAGGAAGCCAGAAAAGGATACTACCTGAACAGAAATCTATAGGCCAGTATCCCCGTGATGAATGTAGATGAATAATTCCCAATAATGTACAGGCAAACCAAATTCAGCAGCACATTAAAAGGATCATTGACCGTGATGAAGGGTTTTTTCCCTGCAAAGGAAGGATGTTTCAGAAATGCAAATCAATCAATGTGACCCCTCACATAATTGAATGAAAGAAAAATCAACCAGAAACAAGATTCTTAACTATAAATAGCAAACGGAGGGTTACTAGAAGGGAGGTGGGCAGGGGGATGGGTTAAATGGGTGATGGGCTAAGGAGGGCACTAGTAGTGAGGATCACTGGGTGTTGTATGTAAGTGATGGATGACTACATTCTATACCTGAAACTAACATTACACTGTATGTTAACCAACTGGAATTTAAATAAAAACTTGAAAAAATAAATACTAAAGAAATACATAAATACATTTAAACTAAACTAAATAAATACATTTTAAAAATAAAAAGAAAACTCATGTGATGATGTCAATAGACACAGAAAAAAAGTTCTGAGAAAATTTGGTATCCATTTGTGCTAAAAAACTCTTTAAAATTCAGTGTAGAAGGAACATATCTCAACATAAGAAAGGCCATGTATGTGAAGCCCACAGCTAATATCATACTCAATAGTGAAATTGTGAAAGATTTTCCACTAAATCAGGCACAAGACAAGGATGCCCTAGATATGTGAAGGGGATTGGGTGATGCAGGCTTCTGGTTATGCAATGAATAAATCACAGATAGAAGATATAGCATAGGGAACATAGAGACCAGTACTGGAATAGTGATGCATGGTGACAGATGATAGCTACACCTGTGTTAGCGTAGCAGAATGTATACACTTGTCCAATCACTATGTTGTTCATCTGAAACTAATGTAACATAGTGTGTCAGCTATTCCCAAATAACATGTTTTTTTTTTAAATAAGGTAAAGGACTGAAATAAAAAATTTAATGTAAAAGAACCTGTTAATATCTAATCAAGAAATGCAGTAAAGTTCCAAAATAGAAAGTCACCATATCAAATTCTGTAGCCTTCCTATACACTAACCCAATTATCTAAGAAGAAGTAAAGAAAACAATCCCATTTACAATAGCATCAAAAACAATAAAATTTATAGGAATAAATTTAGCCAAGGAAGTGAAAGATCTCTCTACAGAAAACTATAAAACCTGTGTGCAGGAATGGAAGAAATTCAATTTGGGTGAAAGAAACAGGAGAACACACAAGTCAGTGAAAAGCCATCCCATGTCCAACTTTCGGAGGAATTAATACAGATACAATGTCCATACTACCCAAAGCCATCTAGAGATTCAGTGCAATCTCTATCAAGACTCCGATGCAATTTTTATGCAATTAGAAAATCATATCCTAAAATGTATTTGGAACCACAAAAAGACCCCAAGTAGCCAACGCAAGAAAGAACAAAACAGGAGGCATCACACTTCTTGATTTCAAGCTTCATTCTAACACAAAGAAATCAGTTATGTCACTGGCATAAGCACACACACAAGACAATGGAACAGAAATTGAGAGCCCAAACTAAACCCATGCATGCACAGTCACCTAGTATTTGACAAGGGAGTCAATAATACACAGTGGAGAAGAGTAGTCTTTTGAATAACTGGTGCTGGGAAAATTGGATATTCACATGTATAAGAACAAAGCTTAGCACCGTATGTTACACCACTCCCTAGAGAGTGAAAGGAAGAAACAGAGAGAGATGTGGTTAGAGAGAAACAGAGACAAAGAGGAAGTACAAGGAGGAAAGTAGAGACCTGGTCCAGGTATGTGGACAGGGTTAGATGGGCCAGGGGAGAGGGGATGTATGAAGTGGCTCTGAGTGCTGGGGCAGAAAGGGCTTGTATCATGGGCATCAGAGTTCCATGACCCCAAGACTCCAACATCCCTGGGTCCAAGCTCTGCAGAGGCCATTGGAATTGAAAAGATGGGTATCCCTCATTTCTTCTGGAATTGTGAGGCTCAGCCTCACGTTCTGTCATGGAGAGGGATGTCTTGAGGGAGAGTGTGCTGCTCTTTGGCAGGTAAACTCCAGAGCCTGCCCTGTGGGGAGGTGTCCCGGGGCCATCTCCCTCACTGCCCCAGGCCCTGTTGGATTTCCCCCCTCCCCCCACCAGCTGGCCTTCCTCAAGTTCTGAACCCAGGCATCAGGCATTGTGTTGCCCCCAGGTCCTGCAGTCTGGACCTGGCAGAGGTGGACTAGTAATATTGATAAAAAAAAATATTTGACAATAAGGTCCATATCCTCCCTCTGGGACTAGTGGTGTGCATCCAAATCGTGGGTTGCTATCCTCCTGTCCACAACCAATCTGAGGATTCCAGAAGGTAGGTGAACCCTTTCAAACACCCTAGTCTTCTCTTACATCAAATTCAAAGACATTTTCTTGTCCCAGCTTTCTTTTAATTCTGAAGAGATGGCAATTAGTAATTGAAGGCATAATGGTCCTATAGGAAATTGACCTATATGACTGATGGACATTATTTCATCCATCCGTATCCCTAAAGCACATTTCATTGGAAATATTAGCCAAGGATACATACTGTAAATTCACAACAGATGTGTAGCTCCCTGTAAGTTGCATTCTGACCTTGTCACATATGTGTCATCAAAGATATTATTAGTGACTTTTCAGATAAGCTTTCAACATCAAGAAGGTGATGTTAGAGAATCTGGTATGAATGGAAATTCGCAGATTCTCAATGAGGAATGATTTTTCATTTTTAATGTTTCTTTTTTTGAGAGAACCCGAGCTGGGGAGGGGGATAGAGTGGGAGACACCGAATATGAGGCAGGCTCGAGGCTCTGAGCTCTCAGGACAGAGCCTGACGTGGGGCTCAAACTCATGGACTGCAAAATCATGACTTGAGTCAAAGTCGGACGCTTAACCGACTAAGCCACCCAAGCGCCCCAGGAATGATAGTTTATTGGCAAAGAAGGAGAAATTAAAGATAGTGTAAAGGATGTCTATTTTTAATTGAAATATTGTTCACACATTTGTTGTGTTAGTTTTAGGCATACATTGTAGTCATTCCATATGTCTATACATTATGTTGTACTTAACCACAAGTGTAGCTATCATGTGAAAGCATGCAACAGTATTATTACAGGATTGACTCCATTCCATTGGCTGTCCCTTGTATCCCTAGGACTCATTCATTCCATAGCTGGACGCTGGTATCTCTCTCTCAAAGGTGTCCATTCTTTATCTAACCTAAGTATTTTGGTGGGTAAATAAAATTACCTCTTATTCAGCACGTGTAAATTGGCGGTCTATTTTCTATGTGTAAATTGTATTGCTTAAAACATTACAAATGATGTCATTACGTTAATAAATTCGGTTTCATTCTTCACTCACAAGAAAGGAGAAGGAAAAGATTTTGTGTCCCAGGCCCTGTCACTAAAACCCTTCCCAATGTGGAGAACAGGCTTAGTTGCCCAGAGCACCTTCGGTCTCTCAGCTGAGCAACCAGGGCCTTCAACATTGCAGGAATTCCCATGGTGGCCAGCAGAGAGAGCTCGAGCACCACAGACCGGGAGGGGCGGGTTCCTCTGCTGGGCAGTGATAGCCAGCAGAGGGCGCACCATCTGCTTTTCTGACCCAGGGCACCTCAGAGCAGGAAGGGCTTCTATTGCTCCCAGAGGACTCAGGGCCTCTGCAGCTGCCTCAGTACAGAGAGCAGAGCTGCATTTCCAGCAGGTTCTGCCACCCGCCCCAGGGGAGACCTTGGGAGCTTAGCAGCAACTTGGCATCTCCTGAGTCGCCAGAGAGAAGCTGCCTTGTTGTACTGAGTGCTGAGGAGGGGGCGCCGGGTGGCTTCCCTGGTCAAGCTGGTTGCTGAGCTGCACAGGCCTTTGCATTTTCTGGGCTGTTCCCGTGTTTCATTCCACCCCTTCCCGGACAGTATTTGAACAAGACGTATTTTACTAAAGGACTCGTGGATTGCGGGGTCCCACGACATCACCTCATAGATGCAGTCGATGGTTTGTTCCAGATTCAGGCTTGTTTCCGGGAAGAAACCCTGACAGAAATTCAGAAGCACGGGAGCTGCAACCAGTTAGGACGTGGATGCATGAAATGCTCGTCTCTGGACCTTCTAGAAGAATGAGCTGGGACCCACGTTCCGAGTCCTGCTGGAACCAGAGACCAAGGTAAGGGCACAAACTGTCCCCCACATCATACATGCTTTTTTAAAAATTTCATGGTTATTTTTCCAACCTAGTGAAGTGATTGAAAACTACAGAAAACCTGGTTCGTACCTGTCATCAGCCTTATGTTATTTTTAATTTAAATTCCAGTGAGTAAAGATACAGTGTAATATTAGTTTCAGGTGTCCAATATAGAGCAACACGTCACCTGGTGCTCATCCCAGGTGCACTTCTTAATCCCCATCAGCTGTTTCACCCATTCCCCCACCTGGCTGCGGAACTCCTCAGTTTGTTTCCTAGTTAAAAGTCTGTTTGTTTGTCACTGTCCCCTCTCCCCCCCCCCCCCCCCCCCACTTTGTTTTGTTTTATTGCCATGTGTTAGTGAAATCATCGGGTATTTGTCTTTCTCTGACAGGCTTATTTCACCCAGCATAACATTCTCTCGCTCTATCCACCTCGTGGCAAATGACAAGATTTCATGTTTTTACGGCTAAATCATATTACATTCCATACTCTACATCTCAATTTATTCATCGGTTGATGGATGCTTGGGCAGTTTCCGTAATTTGGCTGTTGTAGAAAATGCTGCTGTAAACATCAGGGTGCATGTATCCCTTTGAAGAATTATTTTGTATTCTTTGTGTAAATACCTCGTAGTGAAATTGCTGGATCGTAAGGTAGTTCTATTTCCAGTTTGTTTGTTTTTTTTTTTTTTTTTACAAATCTCCATGATGTTTTCCAGAGTGGCTGCACCAGTTTGCATTCCTACCCACAGTGCAAGAGGGTTCCTCTTTCCCCACATCCTTGGCAACACCTGCTGTTTCATCATTCATTGATTTTAGTCATTGTGACAGATGTGATGTGTTATCTCATTGTACTTTTGAATTGTATTTCCCTGAAGATCAGTATTGTTGAGTATCTTTCCATGTGTCTCTTGGCCATGTGTATGTCTTCCTTGGGAAAATGTCTATTCGTGTCTTCTGCCCATTTTTAATCGGATTTCTCATTTTTTGGGTGCTGTATAACTTTATATATTTTGGACACTAACCCTTTATCAGATGTTGTTTGCAAATATCATTCTGTAGGTGTTTTAGTTTTGTTGATTATTTCCTTGGTGACAGAAGCTTTTTATTTTTACGAAGTCCCATTATTTTTGCTTGTGTTTCCCTTACCTCAGGAGATATATCTACAAAGACGTTTGTACAGGCAATGTCAAATAAGATACTACCCTTGTTATCCTCTGGGATTTTTATGGTTTCAGGTTTCACACCTAGGTCTTTATCCATGTTGGATTTATTTTTGTGTATGTTGTAAGAAAGTGGTCCGTTGTTGTTTTGTTTTGTTTTGTTTTGTTTTGCAGGTTGCTGTCCAGTTTTTCCAAAACCATATGTTGAGGAGACTTTAAGTTTATGTATTTATTTTGAGAGAGCACGCAAAAGAGGGGCAGAGAGAAATGGAGAGAGAGAATCCCACACATGCTCTGCACTGCCCTGAGATCATGACCTGAGCTGAATTCACAATCATATGCTTTGGTGACTGAGACAACCATGTGTCCCAAGACTATCTTTTTTTTCCATTGGATATTCTTTCCTGCTTTGTTGAGAATTAATTGACCATATAGGTGTGAGTTCATTTCTGGGTTTCCATTCTATTCATCTATGCCTCTGTGTTTTGTTGTTGTTGTTGTTGTTGTTGTTGTTGTTGTTGTTTTCCCAGTACCATACTGTTCTGACCAGTACAGCTTTGTAATATAACCTAAAGTCTGGAATTGTGATGTCTCCAGCTTTGCTTTTCTTCTTCAAGTTTGTTTTGGCTGTTTGGGGACTTTTGTCATTCCATACAAATTTTGAGATTATTTGTTCCCGTTCTGTGACAAATGTTTTTGTTAGTGTGATAGGGATTTCATTACATGTGTAGATTGTTTTGAGGAGTGTAGACATTTTAACAGTATTTTGTTCTTGCCATCCATGAACATGAAATGTATTTCCATTTCTTTGTGTCCTCTTCCATTTTTTTCATCAGTGTTTCATAGCCTTTAGAGTACAGGTCTTTCACCTCTTTGGTTAGGTATATTCCTGGTATCTTGTGGTATTTGTGAACCTGTCAATGGGATTGATCCCTTACTTTCTCTCTGTGTTAATTCATGATTCGTGTATAGAAATGCAATACATTTATGTACATTGATTTCTGTATATTGTGACTTGTCGAATTCATATATCAATTCTAGCAATTTTTAAGGGAGTCTTTCATGTTTTTTATAGAGTACATCATGTCAGTTCCAAATAGCGAAAGTGCTACTTCTTCCTTGCCGATTTGGATGCCTCTTATTTCTTTTTGTTGTCTGATTGCTGTGGCTAGGATTTCCCGTACTATGTGAATAACAGTGGTGAGAGGGGTCATCCCTGTCTTGTCCCTGACCTTGGAGGAAAAACTTTCAATTTTTCCCCATTGAGGATGAGATTAGCTGTGGGTTTTTCCTAGATGACCTTTATTATGTGCAGGTAGGTTGAGTCTCAATGTACTTTGCTGAGGGTTTTTATCATGAATGGATGTGACATTTTGTCAAATGGTTTTCCTGCATCTGTTGAAAGCATCATATTGTTCTTATCCTTTCTTCTATTACTGTGGTGCATCATGTTGATTGATCTGTGAATGTGGAACCACCCTTGCAGCCCAGGGATATATCCCACTTGATTATGGTAAATGATTCTATTAATGTATTGTTGACTTTAATTTGAAGGTATTTTAATGAGAATTTCGGCATACATAGTCATCAGGCTATTGGTCTGCAGTTTTATTTAAAAATTTTTTAACATTTTTTAAAATGTTTATTTATTTACTTAGAGTACATAAAAGTGAGGGAGGGGCAGAGAGACAGGGAGAGAGAGAATCCTGGCCATGCCCCACACTGTCATGGCAGGGTCCAACGTGGGATTCGAACCCACGCACTTCAAAATAATGTCCTAATCTGAAATTAAGAGTTGGACAGTAAACCGACCGAGCCACACAGGCGCCGCTGCAGTTTTCGGTTTTAGTGGAGGCTTTATCTGGTTTTGGTATCAGGGTAATGATGGCCTCATAAGATGAATTTGTAAGTTTTCCTTCTTTTTTATTTTTTGTAATAATTCGAGGAGAATACATATTACCTCTTCCTTAAATGTATGGTAGAATTCATCAATGAAGCCATCTGGCCCTGAACTCTTGTGTTGGGGGGAGATTTTTTTAATTACTGATATGATTTCTTTCTGTTTTCAGATTTTAGATATCTTCCTGTTTCAGTTTTGGTAGTTTGTGTGTTTCTAGGAATTTGTCCATTTTTCTCAGAGTGTCCAATTTGTTGCATATAGTTTTCATAATATTATCTTCTAATTGTATTTTTGTGGTGTTGACTGTTATTTCTCCTTTCTTATTTGTGATTTTATTTATTTGAGTCCTTTCTCTCTTCTTTGTGAAAAGTCTGCCTAGGAGGTTTTCAAGTTGATTACTGCTTTCAAAGAACCAGCCCCTGGTTTCATTGATTTGGTCTAGTGTCTTTTTGGTTTCTATATTCCTTATTTCTGCCTTAATCTCTATTATTTCCTTCCTTCTGCTGTTCTTTTTCTCATTCCTTTAGTTGTAAGTTAGGATTGTTTGAGATTTTTCTTGCTCTTTAAGGTAGGCTTGTATTGCTATATACTTCCATCATAGACTGCTTTTGCCGCATTCCAAAGGGTTTTACCAGTGTATTTTCATTTTCATTTGTTTCAGTGTATTTTCTCATTGATTTCCTGTTTGACCCATTCATTTAGTTCATTGCAAAAGGGTTCCCTTTCCCTGCATCCTTGCCAACATCTGTCGCTTCCCGAGATGTCAATTTTAGCCATTCTGATAGGTGTTAGGGGATATCTCATTGTGGTTTCGATTTGTATTTCAGTGAGGACGAGTGAGATGAAGCATCTTTTCATGTGTGACCAATTCGGATGTCATCTTTCTTAAAGTGTCTCTTCATGTCTTTTGCCCATTTCCTCACTGGATTATTTGGCTTTTGGGTGTTGAGTGTGATAAGTTCTTTATAGATTTTGGATACTAACCCTTTATCTCAAATGTCACCTGCAAATATCTTCTCCCATTTCATTCAGTTGCCTTTTAGTTTTGCTGATTGTGTCCCCTGCTGTGCAGAAGCTTTTTATCTTCAGGACCCAATAGTTCATTTTGGTTTTTATGGCCCTAGCTTCTGGAGACATGACAAGTGAGAAGTTGCTGCAGCCAGGATCAAGGAGGTAGATTGCCTGTTATCTCCTCTAGGATTTTGATGGTTCCTGACTTAAATTTAGATCTTTCAATCATTTTGAGGTGTGTGTGTGTGTGTGTGTGTGTGTGTGTGTGTGTGGTTTAAGAAAAGTGTCCAGGTTCATTCTTCTCACTGTCCAGTTTTCCCAGGACGATTTGCTGAAGAGACTCTTTTTTTCCATTGGATATTCTTTCTGCGTTATCAAAGATTACTCAGCCATATGTTTGAGGGTTTATTTATAGGTTCCCTATTCTCTTCCATTGATGTCTCTCTCCATTTCTGTGCCTGTACCATACTGTCTTGATGATTGCAGCTTTCTTTTTTTTTTTAATTTTTTGTTTTCAACGTTTATTTATTTTGGGGACAGAGAGAGACAGAGCATGAACGGGCGAAGGGCAGAGAGAGAGGGAGACACAGAATCGGAAACAGGCTCCAGGCTCTGAGCCATCAGCTCAGAGCCCGACGCGGGGCTCGAACTCCCGGACCGCGAGATCGTGACCTGGCTGAAGTCGGACGCTTAACCGACTGCGCCACCCAGGCGCCCCGCGGCTTTCTAATACACCATAAATCCAAAATTGTTATGTTTCCACTTTGTTTTCTTTTTCAACATGACTTTGGCTATTTGGTATCTTTTCTAGCTCCTTACAAATTTTGGGGTAGTTTGTTCTGCCTTTGTGAAGAAAGCTTGTGTCATTTTGATAGCAATTGCATTGAATGTGTCGATGGATTTGGGTAGTGTTGACATTTTAACAATGTTTGTGCTTCTAATCCATGAACATGGAATGTTTTCCATTTCTTTCTGTTTCTTCAATTTTACTCATAGACGATTTATGGTTTGTTCCTAGGGTCCCCAATGGGAGAGAGCCTGAGCTACAGTTAGGGTTCGGTCCAGGACGTTGCAATGGCTGAACCAATTCCAGTGTCGTGATGTCCCTCAAGGGCTGAAGTGAGGGCCCACGCGATGGTGCAGGTCAAGGGTAGGGGTAGGGTTCGAGATCAGGTTAGGTTTCCGTTGAGTGTCCTGGTTAGGTGCAGGGTTAGGGTTAGGTCCTAGGAAGCTCCAGGCACTGAATGCACAGCTATGCAGATGTCTCCCTGCTGGCCTGAGTTGAGGGCACAAGGGAAGGTTCCAGACAGGATCAGTTTGGCTTCCAAGACCACACAACTCTATGGGGCCCTGGTGGGGTAGGCCTCAGGAATCCTCTCGGGCAGCTGCAGCTGGGCCTGGGTAATGACATGCTGAGCTTCCAGGTTCCATGCCGAGTGAGCCTGCACCGATTCTGGACCCCAGGCGCGTGGTGCTCTCAGACTTTGGGCTTGCGTCCCCACGGGGAGAGAGCCTTAGCTAGGGTTAGGGTTCGGTCCAGGGACGACGCAAGAGCTGAAGTGACTCCGGTCTCGTGATGTCCCTCGAGCACTGAAGGGAGGGCCCATTCGACGGGGCGACTCATGTGGAGGGTTAGGGTTCGAGGCTGGCTTAGGTTTCGGTGGAAGATTCGGGTTTGGGGTAGGGTTAGGGTTAGGGTTAGGTCCCAGGAGGCTCCAGGCACTGAACCCACAGCAAGGCAGTGGTCTCCCCGAAGGGCTGAGTTGAGGGCACAAGGGAGGGGGCGACTCAGGATCAGTCTTTAGCTGCCATGGAAACACAAGTCAATGGGCCCCTGGTCGGGGAGGCCTCAGGAATCCTCTCGGGCAGCTGCAGCTGGGCCTGGGTAATGACATGCTGAGCTTCCAGGTTCCATGCCGAGTGAGCCTGCACCGAATCTGGGCCCCAGGTGCGTGGTGTTGTCAGACTTTGGGATTGACTACCCATGGGGAGAGAGCCTTAGTTAGGATTAGGGTTCGGTCCAGGGACGTCGCCAGGGCCGATGCGACTCTGGTCTCCTGATCTTCCTGGAGGGCTGAAGTGAGGGCCCATGCGACGGGGCGGCTCAAGTGCAGGGTTAGGGTTCGAGGCCGGCTTAGGTTTCGGTGGAGGGTTCCGATTCAAGATAGGGTTAGGGTTAGGGTTAGGTTCAAGGAGGCTCCAGGCGCCGAACCCACAGCACGGCAGTGGTCTATCCGAAGGGCTGAGTTGAGGGCACAATGGAGGGTGCCGATCAGGATCCGACTTTGGCTGCCAGGGCCACACACATGATTGGGACCCTGGTCGAGGAGGCCTCCGGAATCCTCTCGGGCAGCTGCAGCCGGGGCTGGGAAACGACATGCTGAGCATCCAGGTTCCATGCCGGGAGAGCCTGCACTGCTTCTGGACCCCAGACTCGTGGTGTTTTCCTACATTGGAATTGGGTACCCTTGGGGAGACAACCTTGCCTAGGGTTAGGGTTTGGTCCAGGGACTTCGCCACGGCTGAAGCGACTCTGGTCTCGAGATCTCCCTCGAGGGCTGAAGTGAGGGCCCATGCCACAAGGCGGCTCAAGTGCAGGGTTCTGATTTGAGGGAGGCGAAGGTTCCGGTGGAGGGTACCATTTCAGGGTAGGGTTAGGGTTAGGGTTAGGTCCCAGGAGGCTCCAGGCGCTGAACCCACAGCAGGGCAGTGGTCTCCCCGAAAGGCTGAGTTGAGGGCACAATGGAGGGTGCCAGTCAGGATCCGTCTTTGGCCGCCAGGGCCACACACGTGATTGGGCCCCTGGTCTAGGAGGCCTCCGGATCCTCTTGGGCAGCTGCAGCCGGGCCTGAGAAATGACATGCTGAGCATCCAGGTTCCATGCCGGGAGAGCCTGCACCGCTTCTGGACCCCAGGCGCGTGGTATTGTCAGACATTGGGATTGCGTCCCCATGGGGAGAGAAACTTAGCTAGGTTTAGGGTTGGGTCCAGGGACGACGCCAGGGCCGAAGCGACACCAGTCTCATGATCTCCCTGGAGGGCTGAAGTGAGGGCCCATGCGGTGGGGCGGCTCAAGTGGAGGGTTAGGGGTCGAGGCCGGAATAGGTTTCGGTGGAGATTCCCCCTTTGGGGTATGGTTAGGGTTAGGTCCCAGGAGGCTCAAGGCTTGAAACTCACAGCAGGGCAGGGGTCTCCCCGAAGGGCTGAGTTGAGAGCACGAGGGAGGTGGCCGCTCAGGATCACTCTTTGGATGCCAAGGCCACACAAGCCGATGGGCCCCTGGTCGAGGAGGCCTCAGGAATCCTCTTGGGCAGCTGCAGCTGGGCCTGGGTAACGACATGCTGAGCTTCCAGGTTCCATGCCAAGTGAGCCTGCACCGCTTCTGGAACCCAGGCGCGTGGTGTTGTCAGACTTTTGGATTGGTCCCCATAGGGAGTGAGCCTTAGCTAGGGTTAGGGATCGGTCCAGGGACGACGCCAGGGCCAAAGCCTTTCCGTTCTCGTGATCTCCCTTGAGGGCTGAAGTGAGGGCCCATGCGATGGGGCAGCTCAAGTGGAGGGTTCGTGTTCGATTCTGGTTAGGTTTCGGTGGAGGTTTCCCCTTCGGGATATGGTTAGGGTTAGGTCCCAGGAGTCTCCAGGCGCCGAACCCACAGCAGGGCAGTGGTCTCCCCGAAGGGCTGACTTGGGGGCACAAGGGACAGGCCGCTCAGGATCAGTCTTTGGATGCCAAGGCCACACAAGTCGATGGGCCCCTGGTCAAGGAGGCCTCAGGAATCCTCTCGGGCAGCTGCAGCCCGGCATGGGTAACGACATGCTGAGCTTCCAGGTTCCACGCTGAGTGAGTCTGCACTGCTTTTGGACGTCAGTCGAGTGGTGTTGTCAGACTCTCGGATTGGGTCCTCATGGGGAGAGCGCCTTAACTAGGTTTAGGGTTCGGTCCAGGGAAGACACCAGGGCCGAAGCGACTCTGGTCTCGTGATCTCCCTGGAGGGCTGAAGTGAGGGCCCATGCGGCGGGGCGGGTCAAGTGGAGGGTTAGGGTACGAGGCCGACTTAGGTTTCAGGGGAGGTTTCCCCTTTGGGGTATGGTTAGGGTTAGGGTTAGGTCTCAGGAGGCTCAAGGCGTGAAACCCACAGCAGGGCAGTGGTCTCGCCGAAGGGTTGAGTTGAGGGCACAAGGGAGGGGGCCTCTCAGGAATAGTCTTTGGCTGCCAAGGCCACATATGTCGATGGGCCTCTGGTCGAGGAGGCCTAGAAATCCTCTCGGGAGGCTGTAGCCGAGCCTGGGAAACATTTGGTGAGCTTCCAGGTTCCATGCCAAGTGAGACTGCATTGCTTCTGGAACCAAGGTGCGTGGTGTTGCCATATGCTGGAATTGGGTCCCCATGGGGATAGAGCTTTAGCTAGGGTTAGGGTACGGGCCAGGGATGTCGCCAGGGCCGAAGCGACTCCGGTCTCGTGATCTCCCTCGAGGGCTGATGTGAGGGCCCATGCCACAAGGAGGCTCAAGTGCAGGGTTAGGGTTCGAGGCAGGCTTAGGTTTTGGTGGAGGGTCCTGGTTCGTGATAGGGTTAGGGTTAGGGTTAAGTCCCAGGAGGCTCCAGGCGCTGAACCCACAGCAGGGCAGTGGTCTCCCCGAAGGGCTCAGTTGAGGGCACAATGGAGGGTGCCGGTCAGGATCTGTCTTTGGCTGCCAAGGCCACACACGTGATTGGGCCCCTGGTCGAGGAGGCCTCCAGAATCCTCTTGGGCAGCTGCAGCCGTGCCTGGTTAACGACATGGTGAGCTTACAGGTTCCATGCCGAGTGAGACTGCTCCGCTTCTGGACCCCAGGCGCGTGGTGTTGCCATTCTTTGGAATAGGGTACCCATGGGGATAGAGCCTAAGCTAGGGTTAGGGTTCGGTCCAGGGACGTCGCCAGGGCCGATGCGACTCTGGTCTCATGATCTCCCTCGAGGGCTGAAGTGAGGGCCCATGCCACAAGGCGGCTCACGTGCAGGGTGAGGATTCGAGGCAAGCTTAGGTTTTGGTGGAGGGTCCCGGTTCGGGGTAGGGTTAGGTTTAGGGTTAGGTCCCAGGAGTCTCCAGGCACCGAACCCACAGCAGGGTAGTGGTCTCCCCGATGGGCTAAATTGAGGGTACAATGTAGGATTCCAGTGAGGATCCGTCTTTGGCTGCCAAGGCCACACACGTGATTGGGCCCCTGGTCGAGGAGGCCTCCAGAATCCTCTCAGCCAGCTGCAGTCGGGCCTGGGAAATGACATCGTGAGCTTCCAGGTTCCATTGCGAGTGAGCCTGCATCGCTTCTTTACCCCAGGCGCGTGGTGTTGTGAGACATTGGAATTGGGTCCCCTTGGGGAGACAGCCTCACCTAGGCTTAGGGTTAGGTCCAGGGACGTCGCCAGGGCGAAGCGACTCCGGTCTTGTGATCTACCTCGAGGGCTGAAGTGAGGATCCATGCCACAAGGCGGCTCAAGTACAGGGTTAGGGATCGAGGCAGGGTTAGGTTTTGGTGGAGGTTCCCGGTTTGTGGTAGGGTTAGGGTTAAGGTTAGGCCCCCTGAGTCTCCGGGCGCCGAACCCACAACAGGGCAGTGGTCTCCCCGAAGGGCTGTTGAGGGCATAATGGAGGGTGCCGGTCAGGATGTGTATGGCTGCCAAGGCCACATACGTGATTGGGCCCCTGGTCTAGGAGGCCCCCGGAATCCCCTCGGGCAGCTGAACCCAGTTCTGGGAAACAACATGGTGAGCTTTCAGGTTCCATGCCGAGTGAGGCTGCATCGCTTCTGGACCCCAAGCGCGTGGTGTTGCCATACGTTGCAATTCGGTCCCCATGGGGATAGAGCCTTAGCTAGGGATAGGGTTCGGTCCAGGGACGTCGCCAGGGCCGAAGCGACTTTGGTCTCTTGATCTCCCTCGAGGGCTGAAGTGCGGATCCATGCCACAAGGCGGCTCAAGTGCAGGGTTAGGGTTCGAGGCAGGCTTAGGTTTCAGTGGAGGGTCCCGGTTCGGGGTAGGGTTAGGGTTAGGTTCCAGGAGGCTCCAGGTGCCGAACCCACAGCAGGGCAGTGGTCTCCCCGGAGGGCTGAGTTGAGGGACCCATGGAGGGTGACGGTCAGGATCCATTTTCGGCTGCCAAGGCCACATACGTGATTGGGCCCCTGGTGGATTAGGTCTCCAGAGTCCTCTCGGGCAGCTGCAGCCCGGCCTGGGAAACAACATGGTGAGCTTCCAGGTTCCACGCCGAATGAGACTGCATTGCTTTTGTACCCCAGGCGCGTGGTGTTGCCATACGTCGGAATTGGGTCCCCATGGGGATCGAGCCTTAGCTAGCGTTACGGTTCGGTCCAGGGACGTTGCCAGGGCCGAAGCGACCCCGGCCTCGTGATGTCCCTCGAGTGCTGAAGTGAGGGCCCATGCCACAAGGCGGCTCAAGTGCAGGGTTAGGGTTCAAGACAGGCTTAGATTTCAGTGGAAGGTCCCGGTCGGTGTAGGTTTAGGGTTAGGGTCAGGTCCCAGGAGGATCCAGGCGCCGAAACCACAGTACGGCAGTGGTCTCCCCGAAGGGCTAAGTTGAGAGCACAAGGAAGGTTGCTGGTCAGGATCAGTCTTTCACTGCCACAGCCTCACACATCAATGGGCCTCTGTTCGACGAGGCCTCTGCAGTCATCTAGGGCAGCTGCACCCGGGCCTGGGAATCGACATGGTGAGCTTCCAGGTTCCATGCCGAGTGAGCCTGGACTGCTTCTGGACCCCAGGCGCGTGGTGTTGTGAGACGTTGCAATTGGGTCCCCTTGGCGAGACAGCCATAGCTAGGGTTAGGGTTCGTTCCAGTGACGTCGCCAGGGCCAAAGTGACTCCGGTCTCGTGATCTCCCTCTAAGGCTGAAGTGAGGGCCTATGTCACAAGGCGGCTCAAGTGCAGGGTTAGGAATTGAGGTAGGCTCAGGTTTTGGTAGAGTGTCCCTGTTCCGAATAGGGTTAGGGTTAGGGATAGGTACCAGGAGGCTCTAGTAGATGATCCCACAGCAGGGCAGTGGTCTCCCCAGAGGTCTGAGTTGAGGGCACATGGGAGGGTGCCGGTCAGGATCCGTCTTTGGTTGCCAAGGCCACAAACGTGATTGGGCCCCTGCTCGTGGAGGTCTCCGGAATCCTCTCGGCCAACTGCAGCCGGGCCTGGCAAACGACATGGTGAGCTTCCAGGTTCCATGCCGAGTGAGACTGCATCGCTTCTGGATGCGAGGCGCGTGGTGTTGTCGGACGTTGGAATTGAGTCCCCTTGGGGACACAGCCTTAGCTAGGGTTAGGGTTCGGTCCAGTGACGTCGACAGGGCCAAAGCGACTCCGGTCTCGTAATCTCTCTCTAGGGCTGAAGTGAGGGTCCATGCCACAAGGCAGCTCAAGTGTAGAGTTAGGATTGAGGCAGGCTTAGGTTTCGGTGGAGGGTCCCGGTTAGGGGTAGGTTTAGGGTTAGGGTTAGGTCCCATGAGTCTCGCGGCGCCGAACACACACCAGGGCAGTGGTCTCCCCAAAGGGCTGAGTTGAGGGCCCAATGGAGGGTGCCGGTGAGGATCCGTCTTTGGCTGCCAAGGCCACACACGTGATTGGGCCCCTGGTCGAGGAGGCCTCTTGAATCCTCTCGGGCAGCTGCAGCCGTGCCTGGGAAACGACATGGTGAGCTTCAAGTTTCCATGCCGAGTGAGCCTGCATCGTGTCTGGACCCCAGGCGCGTGTTGTTGCCATACGTTGGAATTGGGTCCCCATGGGGACAGAGTCTTAGCTAGGGTTAGGGTTAGGTCCAGGGACGTGGCCAGGGTCGAAGCGACTCCGGTTTCGTGATCTCCCTCGAGGGCTGATGTGAGGATCCATGTCATAAGGCGGCTCAAGTGCAGGGTTAGGGTTCGAGGCAGACTTAAGTTTCGTTGGAGGGTCCCGGTTCAGGGTAGTGTTAGTGTTAGGTCCAGGAGGCTCCAAGCGCCGAACCCACAGCAGGGCAGTGGTGTCCCCGATGGGCTGAGTTGAGGGCACAATGGAGGGTGCCGGTCAGGATCCTTCTTTGGCTGCCAAGGCCACACTCATGATTGGGCCCTTGGTCGAGGAGGCCTCCAGAATCCACTCGGGCAGCTGCAGCCGGGCCTGGGAAACGACATGGTGAGCTCTCAGGTTCCATGCCGAGTGAGACTGCATCGCTTCTGGACCCCAGGCGGGTGGTGTTGCCACACGTTGGAATCGGGTCCCCATGGGGATAGAGCCTTTGCGAGGGTTAGGGTTCGGTCCAGGGCCGTCGCCAGGGCCGAAGTGACTCTGGTCCCGTGATCTCCCTCGAGGGCTGAAGTGACGGTCCATGCCACAAGGCGGCTCAAGTGCAGGGTTAGGGTTCTAGGCAGGCTTAGGTTTCAGTGCTGGGTCCCGGGTCAGGGTAGGTTAGGGTTAGGGTTAGGTCCCACGAGTCTCCAGGCGCGGAACCCACAGCAGGGCAGTGGTCTCCCCAAAGGGCTGAGTTGAACGCACAAGGGAGGGTGCCGGTCAAGATCCGTCTTTGGCTGCCAAGGCCACACACGTGATTGGGCCCCTGGTCGAGGATGCCTCGGGAACCATATCGGGCAGCTGCATCCGAGTCTGGGAAATGACATGGTGAGCTTCAAGTTTCCATGCCGAGTGAGCCTGCACCGCTTCTGAACCCCAGGCGCGTGGTGTTGCCAGATTTGGAATTGGGTCCCCTTGTGGAGACAGCGTTAGCTAGGGTTAGTTTTCGGTCCAGGGACTTTGCCAGGCCCGAAGCGACTCTGGTCTCGAAATCTCCCTCGAGGCCTGAAGTTAGCACCCATGCCACAAGGCGGCTCAAGTGCAGGGTTAGGGTTTGAGGCAGGCTTAGGTTTCGTGGAGGGTCCCGGTTCGGGGCAGGGTTAGGGTTAGGTCCCAGGAGGCTCCAGGCACCGAACCCACAGGAGGGCAGTGGTCTCCCCGAAGGGCTGAGATGAGGGAACAATGGAGGGTGCCAGTCAGGATCCGTCTTTGGCTGCCAAGGACACACACTAATTGGGATCCTGGTCGAGGAGGCCTCCGAAATCCTCTCGGGCAGCTGTAGCCGGGCCTGGGAAACGACATGGTGAGCCTCCAGGTTCCATGACGAGCGAGGCTGCGCCCCTTCTGAACCCCAGGCGCATGGTGTTGTCAGACGTTGGAATTGGGTCCCCATGGGGATAGGGCCTTAGCTAGGGGTAGGGTTCGGTCCACCGACGTCGCCAGGGCCGAAGCGACGCCGGTCTCGTGATCTCCCTCGAGGGCTGAAGTGAGGGGCCATGCCACAATGCGGCTCTATTGGAAGGTTCGGATTCGAGGGAAGCTTAGGGTTCGGTGGAGGATCCCTGTTCGGGGTAGGTTTAGGGTTAGGGTTAGGTCCCAGGAGGCGCCTGGCGCCGAACCCACAGCACGCAGTGGTCTCCCCAAAGGGCTGAGTTGAGGGCACAACGGAGTGTGCTGGTCAGGATCTATCTTTGGTGTCAAGGACACACACGTGATTTGGCCCCTGGTCGAGGAGGCCTCCGGAAGCCTCTCGGGCAGCTGCAGCCGGGCCTGGGAAATGACAGGGTGAGCTTCCCGGTTCCCTGCCAGGAGAGCCTTCACCGATTCTGGACCCCAGGCGCGTGGTGTTTTCAGACGTTGCAATTGGGTCGCCTTGGGAGACAGCGTTAGCTCGGGTTAGGGTTCGGTCCAGGGACTTTGCCAGGGCCAAAGCGACTCTGGTCTCGAGATCTCCCTCGAGGGCAGAAGTGAGGGCCCATGTCACAAGGCGGCTCAAGTGCAGGGTTAGGATTCGAGGGAGGCTTAGGTTCCGGTGGAGGATCCCGGTTCGGGGTAGGGTTAGGGTTAGGTCCCAGGAGGCGCCTGGGGCTGAACCTACAGCTCTGGAGTGGTCTCCCCTAAGGGTTGAGTTGAGGTCACAACGGAGGGTGCCGGTCAGGTTCAGTCTTTGGCTGCCAAGGCCACACACCTCGATGGGCCTTTGGTCGAGGAGCCCTCTAGAATCCTCTCGGGCAGCTGTAGCCGGGCGTCGGATACGACATGGTTAGCCTCCAGGTTCCATGCCGGGTGAGCCTGCACCGCTTCTGGACCTCAGGCGCGTGGTGTTGTTAGACGTTGGATTTCGGTCCCCATGGGATAGAGCCTTAGCTAGGGTTAGGGTTCGCTCCAGCGACGTCGTGAGGGCCGAAGTGATGCCGGTCTCGTGATCTCCCTCGAGGGCTGAAGTGAGGGCCCATGCCATAAGGCGGCTGAAGTGCAGGGTTAAGGTTCGAGGCAGGCTTAGGTTTCGGTGGAGGGTGCCGGTTCGGGGTAGTGTTAGGGTTAGGGTTGGGTCCCAGGAGGCTCCAGGCGCCGAACCCACCGCAGGGTAGTGGTCACCCTGAAGGGCTGAGTTGAGGGCACAATGGAGGTTGCTGGTCAGGATCCGTCTTTGGATGCCAAGGCCACACACGTGATTGGGCCCCTGGTCCAGGAGGCCTCTGGAAGCCTCTCGGGCAGCTGCAGCCGGGCCTGGGAAACGACAGGGTGAGCTTCCCGGTTCCCTGCCGGGAGAGCCTGCTCTGATTCTGGACCCCAGGCACGTGGTGTTTTCAGACGTTGCAATTGGGTCGCCTTGGGAGACAGCGTTAGCTCGGGTTAGGGTTCGGTCCAGGGACTTTGCCAGGGCCGAAGCGACTCTGGTCTCGAGATCTCCCTCGAGGGCAGAAGTGAGGGCCCATGCCACAAGGCGGCTCAAGTGCAGGGTGAGGATTCGAGGGAGGCTTAGGTTCCGGTGGAGGATCCTGGTTTAGGGTAGGGTTAGGGTTAGGTCCCAGGAGGCGCCTGGCGCCCACCCCTCAGCGCAGCAGCGGTCTCCCCCAAGGGCTGAGTTGAGGGCACAATGGAGGGTGCGTTCATGATGAGTCTTTGGCTGCCAATGCCACATACCTTGATGGTCCCCTGGTCAAGTTCGCCTCCAGAATCCTCTGAGGCAGCTGCAGCCGGGCCTCGGAAGCAACATGGTGAGCGTCCAGGTTCCATGCCGAGTGAGCCTGCACCGCTTCTGGACCCCAGGCGCGTGGTGTTGTCAGACGTTGGTATTTGGTCCCCATGGGGATAGAGCCTTAGCTAGTGTTAGGGTTCGCTCCAGCAATGTCACCAGGGCCGAAGCAACGCCCATCTCCTGATCTCCCTCAAGGGCTGAAGTGAGGGCCCATGCCACAAGGTGGCTCAAGTGCAGGGTTAGGGTTCGAGGCAGGCTTAGGTTTCGGTGGAGGGTCCCGGTTTGGAATAGTGTTAGGGTTAGGGTAGGTCCCAGGAGGCTCCAGGCGCCGACCCCACAACACAGCAGTGGTCTCCCCCAAGGGCTGTGATGAGGCACAATGGAGGGTGCCGGTCAGGATCCTTCTTTGGCTGCCAAGGCCACACATGTGATTGGGATCCTGGTGGAGGAGGCCTCTGGAATCTCGGGCAGCTGCAGCCGGGCCTGGTAAACGACATGCTGAGCATCCAGGTTCCATGCCTGGAGAGCCTGCACTGCTTCTGGACCCCAGACGCGTGGTCTTGTTAGTCGTTGGAATTGGGTCCCCTTGGGGAGACAGCTTTCGCTAGGGTTAAGGTTTGCTCCAGCGATGTCGCCAGGGCCGAAGCGACTCTGGTCTTGAGATCTCCCTCGAAGGCTGAGGTAAGGGCCCATGCCACAAGGCGGCTCTGAAACGCCCAGAGTCCAAGAGACCCCCCCCCCAAAACGAACCACCAGAGTCCAGAGTCAAAGCTAAGCAGCAAGTGTCATTTATTGCAGGTTCGAACCTGGATCTCTGCGCACTTGTTGCCGGTGACGCTAAGAGGCCCCGAGAGAGGTTTTTACACCCCTTTTATAGACAGGTACAAACAAGTCATGGGGTAATCAGGAATTTCCCACAGTTACAGAGCTGCGATTGGTTGGTGTTTAAAGTTGGACACTTAGCAGTATTTGATTGGTTCCTGACTTTAGGTCAGACCATAACCAGGGGTACAGGTATCACAATGATTGATCAGGAATACACGGATGTGCCAAGCAACAACGATTGATCAGGAATACACGGATATGCCAAGCAATTGTACAGAAGCGGAACAAGCTGGTTAGGCTTGGTGAGGTTTCAGTTTCCCGTAACTTAAGCTTTTAAGTTTCAGTTTTCTCAGGCCTCTCATTCCCCCCTTTCTCAAGTACCTGAGGACCCAGTCTTGGGTCCTACAGTGTTACCTATTTAAGCTCGCTTTCTATGTTTAGGAGCTGATACTGTGGCCTAAGGACCATAACCTGAATGGTGTTTAGTCCGTCCCTGATAAAGTTTATTATTTTGTTCGACATGCGAGGTCCTCTTGGAGCTATTTAATTTTGGTCCGAACTATTCCTGATTTATTGGCATAAAAGCAACATTTTTCTTGTAGGGCTACGCAGATGCCGCCTTGTTCTGCGGTTAGCAGATCTAACCCTCTTCTATTTTGTAACACCACTTCTGCTAGGGAATCTAGCTGATCTTGCAGATCCTGGATCGTCCCTGACAAGGCCTCGACATCGTTAATTAGTTGCCGAGAGAGTCGCAGATAGGAGTGTATGGAGACTCCTAATCCTGCTGTCCCGATAGTTAATGCACCTGTAATTCCTAGGCTTGTCAGGAGGGGGATAACAACCACAGCTCGTTTGGATCTGCCAGTTGCAAAGTTTAAACTAGGGATGGGCATGGGGGTTCCAGCAGATGGCGGCTCCAACTGAGCCACGGCAGCCGGCTTGAAGTTGCATATTATTATCACTAGCTATTGCTGCCCTGTTACCCTGTAGGATAGCTGTAAAGTAGGTAGTGGAGTTGTCTGGCCCTATACATTGCTGATAGGAGTCCTAACAAGAGCTATGCATCGACTCCTGGAAAGTAGAGCAAGGGCATTCTGCTGTGGGGGGCAGGGGCCTAGGTTTGTCAACACATAACCACTGCTGTTTTTGGGGTCCTGTGATGTCATAGGTCTGGGTTAAGTGAGCAATTGTGGTCCCACAGTCTTGGGTTTGAGTGTATCTTCGCTGATAGTGACCACCCCTTCCTACAGAGCCGGCTACTAGTCTGTTACCATGTGGCAGGGTAAGGGTTCTAACTACGCCACCTCTGCAATCACAGGGCCTTCCATACAGAGCTCCGTACAATTTCTGTTTGTCAACGGGGGCATTTAGTCCTCCCTCCAGGAGGTTGAGGTTGAGGGCTAGTAGGACAAGGGTTACTATCCTGAACATGTCTAGGGGAGGCACGGTGCAAGGTTAGTTTGAGGGGGTTTTTCTTACTCCGGTCTACAGTCCAAGTAGTATTTTTATCAGTGTGTCCCACGAGGTCAGACAGCGGGTCGACAGGCTTCATGTGGGTGTGGTGGATCCAGGTGGGGAGGTTATCTACCTTTATGGCGGTGGGAGTCATCAGGAAGATTTGGTAAGGTCCTTTCTACCTGGGTTCAAGGTTCTCCTGCCGGTGTCGCTTGACAAGGACCCAGTCTCCTGGATGATACTGATGAGGAGTGGGTGCGGGCCCCGTCTCATACAGTTCTTTTAGTTTGGGCCACACGGCCTCATGAACCCGCTGTAGAGCCCTGAGAGAAGATAAGAGGCTGTTATCTTGGTCTAATTGAATGAGGTAGGTATGATGAGGTAGGTATGATAGGTGTGGGTCGGCCAAACATGATTTCATAGGGTGTAAGGCCCAACTTGTATGGGGAGTTGCGAACCCTGTACAGAGCGTAGGGGAGTAACTTTACCCAATTAGCGCCAGTCTCCATAGTCAATTTAATAAGGGTCTCTTTTAATGTTCTATTTATTCTTTCTACTTGTCCTGAGCTTTGGGGCCGGTAGGCACAATGTAATTTCTAATCTGCCCCAAGTACGGAAGCCAATCCCTGACTTACCTTAGAGACGAATGCAGGTCCATTGTCTGACCCTATCATGACTGGAAAACCATACCTGGGCAGGATTTCTTCTAGGATCTTTTTGGCTACTATCTGCGCCGTTTCCTTCTTGGTTGGAAAGGCTTCAGTCCATCCTGAAAAAGTGTCTACGAACACTAGTAAGTATTTATAGCCGTATTTGTCGGGCTTTACCTCGGTGAAGTCCACTTCCCAGTGGGCTCCTGGTATGGTTCCTCTTTTTCGGTGGCCTTGGGCTGTGGCGTGTGGGTGCGCGTTCTGGAGTATTTTTGTCAGGATTGCGTGGCCCAATTTTTCGGGAAGGATAAGGCGGTCTCTGGAGTCCCTCCACCATCCGTCTGTAACTTGGGTCATGGGGAGCTTGCGCATCCAGATAAGATCATCTTCTGAGTATTCAGGCTGTGGGGGTAAATCTCGGGGCCCTGGGTCTGGTAGCTGCGCAGGGAGTACTTGAATGGGTTTTTGCGCTACCTGGCGTGCAGCTTGGTCAGCGAGGTTATTTCCTCGAGAGATTGGATCAGTTATTTTTTGGTGACCCGGGCAATGTACTATGGCCAGTTTTTTAGGGGCTCAAATAGCGGCCAATAGGGCCAGAATTTCATCTTTGTTTTTGATGTCTTTGCCTTCAGCAGTGAGTAGTCCCCTCTCACGGTATATTGCCCCATGTATGTGGGCCGTAGCAAAGGCATACCGGCTGTCTGTATATATAGTCACTTTGCGGTCCTGCCCCATTCTTAATGCTTGGGTCAATGCAATTAGTTCTGCCCTTTGGGCAGAAGTCCCTGGGGGCAGAGCCTCTGCCCATATCACTTCAGTCTCAGATGTCACTGCTGCCCACACATACCTCTGTCCTTGATGGATGAAGCTGCTTCTGTTAGTAAACCAGGTGACCTCAGCATCAGGTAACGGCCGGTCCTGTAGGTCTTTCCTTGTTCCATGGATCTGCGCTAGGATGTCGGCACAGTCATGGAGCGGGGAGTCCAGGTCAGGGTCGGGTAGCAGCGAGGCTGGGTTTAGAGTTCGGGGAGGGGTGTATGTGGTCCGCAAGGGATTTAACAGGAGTCCCTGATAGTGGACCATCCGAGCATTGCTCATCCACCTGTCGGGGGGGCTGCTTGAGTACTCCTTCGGTGACGTGGGGTGTGATGACATGTAACTCTTGACCCAGGGACAGCTTATCGGCCGTAGCCGCTATTATCCGGAGACAAGGGGGCCATCCTGCGGCTACAGGGGCCAGTTTTTTTTTTTTTTTTGAGAGATAGGCCACTGGTCTGGGCCACAGACCTAGATGCTGGGTTAGCACTGCCTTGGCTATGCCTTTATGTTCATCCACATATCAGTGGAAAGGCTTAGAGATATCGGGCAGTCCTAGAGCTGGGGCCGATAGGAGAGCTCTCTTTATCTGTTGGAATGCCTGCTCAGCTTCCACAGACCATTCAAATGATGGTTGGTTTTTAGAAACTGCGTAAAGGGGTTTGGCCATTTCAGCAAAACCTGGGATCCACAACCGGCAGAATCCCACAGACCCCAGGAATTCCTGAGTTCTGGGTAAATAGGATGGGGGCCGCTTTGGTTTGCCATGGCTCTGACCCCGAGCGCAGTTGCTTCTTTTTGGGACAGTCACGAATCCAATGTCCTTTTTCTTTACAGTAGGCACATTGGTCTTTGTCTAGGGGGCGCCTGGGGGGGTGAGTTTTCTGCTTATCCTCTGGAGCGTCCCGATTATTATATACCCGCTGAGCAATGCGGAGTAAATCCTGGATCTGTTTTCCTTCTAAATCCTCTAATTTTTGGAGTTTCTTTTTGATATCAGGGGCAGCCTGGTTTACAAAAGATAGATTTTCAGGGGCCTCAGGGTCCATGGGAGTGTACTGCCTAAAGGCTTCCATTAATCTTTCTAAAAAGTTGGCAGGGCTCTCTGTCTTACCTTGTATTTCCGAGTACACCTTGGCCAAATTGGTGGGCTTGCGTGCTGCAGCCCGGAAACCCGCCATTAGAGTCTGGCGATAAATGAGCAGTCGTCCCCTACCTTCTGCCGCGTTGTAGTCCCAATTAGGCTGAGTCAGGGGAAATGCAGCATTAATGAGGTCAGGATTAACAGTGGGTCGACCATCTTCCCCGGGGACCAGCTTCCGCGCTTCAAGTTGAATTCTCTCCCTTTCTTCCGTGGTGAACAGGATTCGCAAAAGCTGTTGGCAGTCATCCCAGGTAGGCTGGTGGGTGAACATTATGCTCTCTAGGAGGGCTATAAGATCTCTAGGGTTATCAGAAAACCGAGCATTTTGGGTTTTTCAATTATATAGGTCACTGGTGGAGAAGGGCCAATACTGGAGTCGGGGATTGCCCGTTTCATCGGGGGGTCCTATTTCCCGCAGGGGTAGGGCTACAGCGGAGTCGGGGAGGTGAGAGCTTGCCTCACGCTGGGTGCGCCTGCGAGTTTGGCCGGCTGGCCCTTCACGGTTGATTTCATTTTCAATAGGGCTTGGCACGGCTGCTGCCTGTAGCCTCCCTGGTTCTGGCACAGCTGCCGATTCCCGCCCCCCCCCCCCACCCGGTTCCCCTTGAGGGGCAACCAGCGGGGCAACAGGTGGGGTGGCCGCTGCAGGCAGGGCCTGGGGTGCAAGGGGAGGGGGAAGATAGGGTGGAGGGTTTTCAACAAGATCTTGCCAGACGGGGATGTAGGGAACCTGGTCTGGGTGGCCCTGACCTTGGCAGCTATAGGCAAACAAAAAGTGCCCTCGGTAGGCCAGCCCACCCCGAAAGTGGGCCACTGAGACCGGCAGAAAGTGATGAGTCTCGACTGGCGGATGTCCAGGCGTAGGTTATGGCCTCTCTCCCTTCTTCCAGCCCGGTCATCCTTGAAATTAGCTAGAAGAAGGGAGAGAGGTGTACTCTGGTTCTGTCCCATAGCCTGTATAGGAAAAAATAAATGGGCCAAGTTAGTTTCTGTTCCGGAAGCGAGTTGGATATACCTGCAGGGGAGAGGAGACAAGTTAAATCACAAGCGCGGCGGCAAACAGAAAGTGCCTTGGAGAAGAGACCAGATACAGAACGGGTGTCCGTAACCCGAACAAAGAGTCCTGATGGGCCAAAATAGTGCCCCAGACGGGAGCCAGAGGACGTCTCCTACTGGTCCCAACTGACTTCCCTATAGCGCGTGCACCAGGGCTAGGTCAGTCACTGATACAGATCCCACGCGGGAGAGCCAGAAACGAGCAGACAACTCACACAGACACAGACACAGACAGAGCCGGCTCACTTACAGATCGGTCTCAGAAATGACCCGTTGACTTGGGGTCTGGTGGGTTTGGGGGGGGCTATCCCGGACGAGCCCCCAGTGAAATGCCCAGAGTCCAAGAGACCCCCAAAAACGAACCACCAGAGTCGAGAGTCAAAGCTAAGCAGCAAGGGTCATTTATTGCAGGTTCGAACCTGGATCTCTGCGCACTCGTTGCCGGTGACGCTAAGAGGCCCCGAGAGAGGTTTTTACACCCCTTTTATAGACAAGTACAAACAAGTAATGGGGAAATCAGGAATTCGCCACAGTTACAGAGCTGCGATTGGTTGGTGTTTAAAGGTGGACACTTAGCAGTATTCGATTGGTTCCTGCCTTTAGGTCAGACCACAACCAGGGGTACGGGTATCACAATGATTGATCAGGAATACACGGATATGCCAAGCAATTGCACAGAAGGGGAACAAGCTGGTTAGGCTTGGTGAGGTTTCAGTTTCCCGTACCTTAAGCTTTTAAGTTTCAGTTTTCTCAGGCCTCTCAGCACAAGTGCAGGGTTAGGATTCGAGGGAGGCTTAGGTTCCGGTGGAGGGTCCCGGTTCGGGGCAGGGTTAGGGTTAGGGTTAGGTCCCAGGCGGCGCCTGGTGCTGAACGCACAGCACAGCAGTGGTCTAAACGAAGGGCTGAGTTGAGGGCACAATGGAGGGTGCCGGTCAGGATCAGTCTTTAGCTGCCAGGGCCACACACCGGATTGGGCCCCTGGTCGAGGAGGCCTCTGGAATCCTCTCGGGCAGCTACAGCCGGGCCTGGGAAACGACATGCTGAGCATCCAGGTTCCATGCCGGGAGAGCCTGCACTGCTTCTGGACCCCAGACGCGTGGCGTTTTCCAACGTTGGAATTGGGTCCCCTTGGGGAGACAGCCTTGCCTAGGGTTAGGGTTCGGTCCAGGGACTTCGCCATGGCTGAAGCGACTCTAGTCTTGTGATCTCCCTCGAGGGCTGAAGTGGGGGCCCATGTCACAAGGCGGCTCAAGTGCAGGGTTAGATTTCGAGGGAGACGAAGGTTCCCATGGAGGGTCCCGCTTCGGGGTAGGGTTAGGGTTAGGGTTAGGAACCAGGAGTCGCCTGGCGCCCAAACCACAGCAGGGCAGTGGTCTCCCTGAAGGGCTGAGTTGAGGGCACAACGGAGGTGCCAGTCAGGATCAGTCTTTGCCTGCCAAGGTCACACACCTCGATGGGCCCTTGATCAAGGAGGCCCCCGGAATCCTCTCGGGCAGCTGCAGCCGGGCCTCGGAAACGACATGGTGAGCTACCAGGTTCCATGCCGGGTTTACCTCCACTGCTTCTGGACCCCAGGCGTGTGGTGTTGTCAGACGTTGGAATTGGGTCCCCATGGGGATAGAGCCTTAGCTAGGGTTAGGGTTCGCTCCAGCGACGTTGCCAGGGCCGAAGTGACGGCGGTCTCGTGATCTCCCTTGAGGGCTGAAGTGAGGGCCCATGCCAGAAGGCGGCTCAAGTGCAGGGTTAGGGTTCGAGGGAGGCTTAGGTTTCGTTGGAGGGTCCCGGTTCGGGGTAGGGTTAGGTCCCAGGAGGCTTCAGGCGCCAAACCCACAGCAGGGCAGTGGTCTTTCCGAAAGGCTGAGTTGAGGGCACAATGGAGGGTGCTGGTCAGGATCCGTCTTTGGCTGCCAGAACCACACACGTGATTTGGCCCCTGGTCGCGGAGGCCTCTGGAATCCTCTCGGGCAGCTGCCGCCGGGCCTCGGAAACGACATGGTGAACATCCAGGTTCTATGTCGGGAGAGCCTTTACCGCTTCTGTATCCCAGACGCGTGGTGTTTTCCGACGTTGGAATTGGGTACACTTGGGGAGACAGCCTTGCCTAGGGTTAAGTTTCAGTCCAGCGACTTCACCAGGGCTGAAGCGACTCTGGTCTCGAGATCTCCCTCGAGGGCTGAAGTGAGGGCCCATGCCACAAGGCGGCTCAAGTGCAGGGTTAGGATTCGAGGGAGGCTAAGCTTCCTATGGAGCGTCCCGGTTCGGGGTAGGGTTAGGGTTACGGTTAGGTCCCAGGAGGTGCCTGGCTCCGAACCCACAGCACGGCAATTGTCTCCCCGAAGCGGCGAGTTGAGGGCACATCGGAGGGTGCCGGTCAGGATCAGTCTTTAGGCGACAAGGTCACACAACTCGACGGGCCCTTGATCAAGGAGGCCCCCGGAATCCTCTCGGGCAGCTGCAGCCGGGCCTCGGAAACGACATAGTGAGCTTCCAGGTTCCATGCTGGGTGAGCCTGCACCGCCTCTGGACCCCAGGCACGTGGTATTGTCAGACGTTGGAATTGGGTCCCAATGGGGATAGAGCCATAGCTAGGGTTAGGCTTCGCCCCAGCGATGTTGCCAGAGCCGAAACGACGCTGGACTCTTGATCTCCCTCGAGGGCTGAAGTGAGGGCCCATGTCACAAGGCGTCTCAACTGCAGGGTTAGGGTTCGAGGCAGGCTTAGGTTTCAGTGCAGGGTCCCGGTTCAAGGTAGGGTTAGGGTTAGGGTTAGGCCCCAGGAGACTCCAGGCGCCTAACCCACAGCAGGGCAGTGGTCTCCCCGAAAGGCTGAGTTGAGGGCACAATGGGGGGGGGGGTCCGGGCAGGAACCGTCTTTGGCTGGCAGGGCCACACACGGGATTGGGCCCCTGGTCGAGGAGGCCTCTGGAATCCTCTCGGGCAGCTGCAGCCGGGCCTGGGAAACGACATGCTGAGCATCCAGGTCCATGCCGGGAGAGCCTGCACCGTTTCTGGACCCCAGACGCGTGGTGTTTTCCGACGTTGGAATTGGGTCCCGTTGGGAGACAGCCTTGCCTAGGGTTAGGGTTCGGTCCAGAGACATCAGCACGCCTGAAGCGACTCTGGTCTCGAGATCTCCCTCGAGGGCTGAAGTGAAGGCCCATGCCAGAAGGCGGCTCAAATGCAGGGTTAGGATTCGAGGGAGGCGAAGGTTCCGGTGGAGGGTCCCGGTTCGGGGTTGGGTTAGGGTTAGGGTTAGGTCCCAGGAGGCGCCTGGCGACGAATCCACAGCACAGCAGTGGTCTCCCCGAAGGGCTGAGTTGAGGGCACAACGGAGGGTGCCGGTCAGGATCAGTCTTTGGCTGCCAAGTTCACACAGCTCGATGGGCCCTTGATCAAGGAGGCCCCCAGAATATTCTCAGGCAGCTGCAGCCGGGCCTCGAAAACGACATGGTGAGCTACCAGGTTCCATGCCGGGTGAGCCTGCACTGCTTCTGGACCCCAGGCGTGTGGTGCTGTCAGATGTTGGAATTGGGTCCCCATGGGGATAGAGCCTTAGCTAGGGTTAGGGTTCGACCCAGCGACGTCGCCAGGTCCGAAGCGCCGCCGGTCTCGTGATCTCCCTCGAGGGCTGAAGTGAGGGCCCATGCCACAAGGCGTCTCAACTGCAGGGTTAGGGTTCGAGGCAGGCTTAGGTTTCAGTGGAGGGTCCCGGTTCGGGGTAGGGTTAGGGTTAGGGTTAGGTCCCAGGAGGCTCCAGGCGCCGAACCCACAGCAGGGCAGTGGTCTCCCCGAAAGGCTGAGTTGAGGGCACAATGGAGGGTGCCGGTCAGGATCCGTCTTTGGCTGGCAGGGCCACACACGTGATTGGGCCCCGGGTCGAGGAGGCCTCCGGAATCCTCTCGGGCAGCTGCAGCCAGGCCTGGGAAACGACATGCTGAGCATCCAGGTTCCATGCCGGGAGAGTCTGCACCGCTCCTGGACCCCAGACTGGTGGTGGTTTCCGATGTTGGAATTGCGTCCCCTTGGGGAGACAGCCTTGCCTAGGGTTACGGTTCGGTCCAGAGACTTTGCCACGGCTGAAGCGACTCTGGTCTCGAGATCTCCCTCGAGGGCAGAAGTGAGGGCCCATGCCCCAAGGCGGCTCAAGTGCAGGGTTAGGATTCGAGGGAGGGTAAGGTTTCCGTGGAGGGTCCCGGTTCGCGGTAGGGTTAGGGTTAGGGTTAGGTCCCAGGAGGCTCTTGGCGCCGAACCCACAGCACGGCAGTGGTCTCCCCGAAGGGCTGAGTTGAGGGCACAACGGAGGGTGCCGGTCAGGATCCGTCTTTGGCTGCCAAGGTCACACAGCTCGATGGGCCCTTGATGAAGGAGGCCCCCGGAATCCTCTTGGGCAGCTGCAGCCGGGCCTCAGAAACGACATGCTGAGCTTCCAGGTTCCATGCCGGGTGAGCCTGCACCACTTCTGGGCCCTGGGCGCGTGGTGTTGTCAGACGTTGGAATTGGGTCCCAATGGGGATAGAGCCTTACCTAGGGTTAGGGTTCACTCCAGCGACGTCGCCAGGGCCGAAGCGACACCGGTCTTGTGATCTCCCTCGAGGGCGGAAGTGAGGGCCCATGTCACAAGGCGTCTCAACTGCAGGGTTAGGGTTCGAGGCAGGCTTAGGTTTCGGTGGTGAGCCCCGGTTCGGGGTAGGGTTAGGATTAGTGTTAGGTCCCAGGAGGCGCCTGGCGCCGATCCCACAGCACAGCAGTGGTCTCCCCGAAGGGCTGTGTTGAGGGCACAATGGAGGGTGCCAGTCAGGATCCGTCTTTGGCTGCCAGGGCCACACACGTGATTAGGCCCCTGGTCAAGGAGGCCTCGGGAATGCTCTCGGGCAGCTGCAGCCGGGCCTGGGAAACGACATGGTGAGCCTCCAGGTTCCATGCCGGGAGAGCTGGCACCGCTTCTGGACCCCAGGCGCGTGGTGTTTTCTGACGTTGGAATTGGGTCCCCTTGGGGAGACATCCTTGCCTGGGGTTAGGGTTCGGTCCAAGGACTTAGCCACGGCTCATGCGACTCTGGTCTCGAGATCTCCCTCGAGGGCTGACGTGAGGGCCTATGCCACAAGGTGGCTCAAGTGCAGGGTTAGGGTTCGAGGCAGGCTTAGGTTTCATTAGAGGGTCCTTGTTCGGGGTAGGGGTAGGGGTAGGGGTAGGGTTAGGGTTAGGGTTAGGGTTAGGTCCCAGGAGGCTCCAGGCGCCGAACCCACAGCAGGGCAGTGGTCTCCCCGAAGGGCTGAGTTGAGGGCACAATGGAGGGGGCCGGTCAGGATCCGTCTTTGGCTGGCAGGGCCACACACGTGATTGGGCCCCTGGTCGAGGAGTCCTCCGGAATCCTCTCGGGCAGCTGCAGCCGGGCCTGGGAAACGACATGCTGAGCATCCAGGTTCCATGCCGGGAGAGCCTACACCGTTTATGGACCAGAGACACGTAGTGTTTTCCGACGTTGGAATTGGGTCCCCATGGGGATAGAGCCTTAGCTAGGGTTAGGCTTCGCTCCAGCGACGTTGCCAGGGCCGAAGCGACGCCGGTCTCGTGATCTCCTTTGAGGGCTGAAGTGAGGGCCCATGCCACAAGGCGGTTCAAGTGCAGGATTAAGTTTCGAGGCATGCTTAGGTTTCGGTGGCGGGTCCCGGTTCGGGGTAGGCTTAGGGTTAGGGTTAGGTCCCGGGAGGCTCCAGGCGCCGAATCCACACCAGGGCAGTGGTCTCCCCGAAGGGCTGAGTTGAGGGCACAATGGAGGGTGCCGGTCAGGATTCGTCTTTGTCTGCCAGGGCCACACACGGGATTGGGCCCCTGGTCGAGGAGGCCTCTGGAATCCTCTCGGGCAGCTGCAGCCGGGCCTGGGAAACGACATGCTGAGCATCCAGGTCCATGCCGGGAGAGCCTGCACCGTTTCTGGACCCCAGACGCGTGGTGTTTTCCGACGTTGGAATTGGGTCCCGTTGGGAGACAGCCTTGCCTAGGGTTAGGGTTCGGTCCAGAGACATCAGCACGCCTGAAGCGACTCTGGTCTCGAGATCTCCCTCGAGGGCTGAAGTGAAGGCCCATGCCAGAAGGCGGCTCAAATGCAGGGTTAGGATTCGAGGGAGGCGAAGGTTCCGGTGGAGGGTCCCGGTTCGGGGTTGGGTTAGGGTTAGGGTTAGGTCCCAGGAGGCGCCTGGCGACGAATCCACAGCACAGCAGTGGTCTCCCCGAAGGGCTGAGTTGAGGGCACAACGGAGGGTGCCGGTCAGGATCAGTCTTTGGCTGCCAAGTTCACACAGCTCGATGGGCCCTTGATCAAGGAGGCCCCCAGAATATTCTCAGGCAGCTGCAGCCGGGCCTCGAAAACGACATGGTGAGCTACCAGGTTCCATGCCGGGTGAGCCTGCACTGCTTCTGGACCCCAGGCGTGTGGTGCTGTCAGATGTTGGAATTGGGTCCCCATGGGGATAGAGCCTTAGCTAGGGTTAGGGTTCGACCCAGCGACGTCGCCAGGTCCGAAGCGCCGCCGGTCTCGTGATCTCCCTCGAGGGCTGAAGTGAGGGCCCATGCCACAAGGCGTCTCAACTGCAGGGTTAGGGTTCGAGGCAGGCTTAGGTTTCAGTGGAGGGTCCCGGTTCGGGGTAGGGTTAGGGTTAGGGTTAGGTCCCAGGAGGCTCCAGGCGCCGAACCCACAGCAGGGCAGTGGTCTCCCCGAAAGGCTGAGTTGAGGGCACAATGGAGGGTGCCGGTCAGGATCCGTCTTTGGCTGCCAGGGCCACACACGTGATTGGGCCCCGGGTCGAGGAGGCCTCCGGAATCCTCTCGGGCAGCTGCAGCCAGGCCTGGGAAACGACATGCTGAGCATCCAGGTTCCATGCCGGGAGAGTCTGCACCGCTCCTGGACCCCAGACTGGTGGTGGTTTCCGATGTTGGAATTGCGTCCCCTTGGGGAGACAGCCTTGCCTAGGGTTACGGTTCGGTCCAGAGACTTTGCCACGGCTGAAGCGACTCTGGTCTCGAGATCTCCCTCGAGGGCAGAAGTGAGGGCCCATGCCCCAAGGCGGCTCAAGTGCAGGGTTAGGATTCGAGGGAGGGTAAGGTTTCCGTGGAGGGTCCCGGTTCGCGGTAGGGTTAGGGTTAGGGTTAGGTCCCAGGAGGCTCTTGGCGCCGAACCCACAGCACGGCAGTGGTCTCCCCGAAGGGCTGAGTTGAGGGCACAACGGAGGGTGCCGGTCAGGATCCGTCTTTGGCTGCCAAGGTCACACAGCTCGATGGGCCCTTGATGAAGGAGGCCCCCGGAATCCTCTTGGGCAGCTGCAGCCGGGCCTCAGAAACGACATGCTGAGCTTCCAGGTTCCATGCCGGGTGAGCCTGCACCACTTCTGGGCCCTGGGCGCGTGGTGTTGTCAGACGTTGGAATTGGGTCCCAATGGGGATAGAGCCTTACCTAGGGTTAGGGTTCACTCCAGCGACGTCGCCAGGGCCGAAGCGACGCCGGTCTTGTGATCTCCCTCGAGGGCGGAAGTGAGGGCCCATGTCACAAGGCGTCTCAACTGCAGGGTTAGGGTTCGAGGCAGGCTTAGGTTTCGGTGGTGGGCCCCGGTTCGGGGTAGGGTTAGGATTAGTGTTAGGTCCCAGGAGGCGCCTGGCGCCGATCCCACAGCACGGCAGTGGTCTCCCCGAAGGGCTGTGTTGAGGGCACAATGGAGGGTGCCAGTCAGGATCCGTCTTTGGCTGCCAGGGCCACACACGTGATTAGGCCCCTGGTCAAGGAGGCCTCGGGAATGCTCTCGGGCAGCTGCAGCCGGGCCTGGGAAACGACATGGTGAGCCTCCAGGTTCCATGCCGGGAGAGCTGGCACCGCTTCTGGACCCCAGGCGCGTGGTGTTTTCTGACGTTGGAATTGGGTCCCCTTGGGGAGACATCCTTGCCTGGGGTTAGGGTTCGGTCCAAGGACTTAGCCACGGCTCATGCGACTCTGGTCTCGAGATCTCCCTCGAGGGCTGACGTGAGGGCCTATGCCACAAGGTGGCTCAAGTGCAGGGTTAGGGTTCGAGGCAGGCTTAGGTTTCATTAGAGGGTCCTTGTTCGGGGTAGGGGTAGGGGTAGGGTAGGGTTAGGGTTAGGGTTAGGGTTAGGTCCCAGGAGGCTCCAGGCGCCGAACCCACAGCAGGGCAGTGGTCTCCCCGAAGGGCTGAGTTGAGGGCACAATGGAGGGGGCCGGTCAGGATCCGTCTTTGGCTGGCAGGGCCACACACGTGATTGGGCCCCTGGTCGAGGAGTCCTCCGGAATCCTCTCGGGCAGCTGCAGCCGGGCCTGGGAAACGACATGCTGAGCATCCAGGTTCCATGCCTGGAGAGCCTACACCGTTTATGGACCAGAGACACGTAGTGTTTTCCGACGTTGGAATTGGGTCCCCATGGGGATAGAGCCTTAGCTAGGGTTAGGCTTCGCTCCAGCGACGTTGCCAGGGCCGAAGCGACGCCAGTCTCGTGATCTCCCTTGAGGGCTGAAGTGAGGGCCCATGCCACAAGGCGGTTCAAGTGCAGGATTAAGTTTCGAGGCATGCTTAGGTTTCGGTGGCGGGTCCCGGTTCGGGGTAGGCTTAGGGTTAGGGTTAGGTCCCGGGAGGCTCCAGGCGCCGAATCCACACCAGGGCAGTGGTCTCCCCGAAGGGCTGAGTTGAGGGCACAATGGAGGGTGCCGGTCAGGATTCGTCTTTGTCTGCCAGGGCCACACACGGGATTGGGCCCCTGGTCGAGGAGGCCTCTGGAATCCTCTCGGGCAGCTGCAGCCGGGCCTGGGAAACGACATGCTGAGCATCCAGGTCCATGCCGGGAGAGCCTGCACCGTTTCTGGACCCCAGACGCGTGGTGTTTTCCGACGTTGGAATTGGGTCCCGTTGGGAGACAGCCTTGCCTAGGGTTAGGGTTCGGTCCAGAGACATCAGCACGCCTGAAGCGACTCTGGTCTCGAGATCTCCCTCGAGGGCTGAAGTGAAGGCCCATGCCAGAAGGCGGCTCAAATGCAGGGTTAGGATTCGAGGGAGGCGAAGGTTCCGGTGGAGGGTCCCGGTTCGGGGTTGGGTTAGGGTTAGGGTTAGGTCCCAGGAGGCGCCTGGCGACGAATCCACAGCACAGCAGTGGTCTCCCCGAAGGGCTGAGTTGAGGGCACAACGGAGGGTGCCGGTCAGGATCAGTCTTTGGCTGCCAAGTTCACACAGCTCGATGGGCCCTTGATCAAGGAGGCCCCCAGAATATTCTCAGGCAGCTGCAGCCGGGCCTCGAAAACGACATGGTGAGCTACCAGGTTCCATGCCGGGTGAGCCTGCACTGCTTCTGGACCCCAGGCGTGTGGTGCTGTCAGATGTTGGAATTGGGTCCCCATGGGGATAGAGCCTTAGCTAGGGTTAGGGTTCGACCCAGCGACGTCGCCAGGTCCGAAGCGCCGCCGGTCTCGTGATCTCCCTCGAGGGCTGAAGTGAGGGCCCATGCCACAAGGCGTCTCAACTGCAGGGTTAGGGTTCGAGGCAGGCTTAGGTTTCAGTGGAGGGTCCCGGTTCGGGGTAGGGTTAGGGTTAGGGTTAGGTCCCAGGAGGCTCCAGGTGCCGAACCCACAGCAGGGCAGTGGTCTCCCCGAAAGGCTGAGTTGAGGGCACAATGGAGGGTGCCGGTCAGGATCCGTCTTTGGCTGGCAGGGCCACACACGTGATTGGGCCCCGGGTCGAGGAGGCCTCCGGAATCCTCTCGGGCAGCTGCAGCCAGGCCTGGGAAACGACATGCTGAGCATCCAGGTTCCATGCCGGGAGAGTCTGCACCGCTCCTGGACCCCAGACTGGTGGTGGTTTCCGATGTTGGAATTGCGTCCCCTTGGGGAGACAGCCTTGCCTAGGGTTACGGTTCGGTCCAGAGACTTTGCCACGGCTGAAGCGACTCTGGTCTCGAGATCTCCCTCGAGGGCAGAAGTGAGGGCCCATGCCCCAAGGCGGCTCAAGTGCAGGGTTAGGATTCGAGGGAGGGTAAGGTTTCCGTGGAGGGTCCCGGTTCGCGGTAGGGTTAGGGTTAGGGTTAGGTCCCAGGAGGCTCTTGGCGCCGAACCCACAGCACGGCAGTGGTCTCCCCGAAGGGCTGAGTTGAGGGCACAACGGAGGGTGCCGGTCAGGATCCGTCTTTGGCTGCCAAGGTCACACAGCTCGATGGGCCCTTGATGAAGGAGGCCCCCGGAATCCTCTTGGGCAGCTGCAGCCGGGCCTCAGAAACGACATGCTGAGCTTCCAGGTTCCATGCCGGGTGAGCCTGCACCACTTCTGGGCCCTGGGCGCGTGGTGTTGTCAGATGTTGGAATTGGGTCCCAATGGGGATAGAGCCTTACCTAGGGTTAGGGTTCACTCCAGCGACGTCGCCAGGGCCGAAGCGACGCCGGTCTTGTGATCTCCCTCGAGGGCGGAGGTGAGGGCCCATGTCACAAGGCGTCTCAACTGCAGGGTTAGGGTTCGAGGCAGGCTTAGGTTTCGGTGGTGGGCCCCGGTTCGGGGTAGGGTTAGGATTAGTGTTAGGTCCCAGGAGGCGCCTGGCGCCGATCCCACAGCACGGCAGTGGTCTCCCCGAAGGGCTGTGTTGAGGGCACAATGGAGGGTGCCAGTCAGGATCCGTCTTTGGCTGCCAGGGCCACACACGTGATTAGGCCCCTGGTCAAGGAGGCCTCGGGAATGCTCTCGGGCAGCTGCAGCCGGGCCTGGGAAACGACATGGTGAGCCTCCAGGTTCCATGCCGGGAGAGCTGGCACCGCTTCTGGACCCCAGGCGCGTGGTGTTTTCTGACGTTGGAATTGGGTCCCCTTGGGGAGACATCCTTGCCTGGGGTTAGGGTTCGGTCCAAGGACTTAGCCACGGCTCATGTGACTCTGGTCTCGAGATCTCCCTCGAGGGCTGACGTGAGGGCCTATGCCACAAGGTGGCTCAAGTGCAGGGTTAGGGTTCGAGGCAGGCTTAGGTTTCATTAGAGGGTCCTTGTTCGGGGTAGGGGTAGGGGTAGGGTTAGGGTTAGGGTTAGGGTTAGGTCCCAGGAGGCTCCAGGCGCCGAACCCACAGCAGGGCAGTGGTCTCCCCGAAGGGCTGAGTTGAGGGCACAATGGAGGGGGCCGGTCAGGATCCGTCTTTGGCTGGCAGGGCCACACACGTGATTGGGCCCCTGGTCGAGGAGTCCTCCGGAATCCTCTCGGGCAGCTGCAGCCGGGCCTGGGAAACGACATGCTGAGCATCCAGGTTCCATGCCGGGAGAGCCTACACCGTTTATGGACCAGAGACACGTAGTGTTTTCCGACGTTGGAATTGGGTCCCCATGGGGATAGAGCCTTAGCTAGGGTTAGGCTTCGCTCCAGCGACGTTGCCAGGGCCGAAGCGACGCCGGTCTCGTGATCTCCCTTGAGGGCTGAAGTGAGGGCCCATGCCACAAGGCGGTTCAAGTGCAGGATTAAGTTTCGAGGCATGCTTAGGTTTCGGTGGCGGGTCCCGGTTCGGGGTAGGCTTAGGGTTAGGGTTAGGTCCCGGGAGGCTCCAGGCGCCGAATCCACACCAGGGCAGTGGTCTCCCCGAAGGGCTGAGTTGAGGGCACAATGGAGGGTGCCGGTCAGGATTCGTCTTTGTCTGCCAGGGCCACACACGGGATTGGGCCCCTGGTCGAGGAGGCCTCTGGAATCCTCTCGGGCAGCTGCAGCCGGGCCTGGGAAACGACATGCTGAGCATCCAGGTCCATGCCGGGAGAGCCTGCACCGTTTCTGGACCCCAGACGCGTGGTGTTTTCCGACGTTGGAATTGGGTCCCGTTGGGAGACAGCCTTGCCTAGGGTTAGGGTTCGGTCCAGAGACATCAGCACGCCTGAAGCGACTCTGGTCTCGAGATCTCCCTCGAGGGCTGAAGTGAAGGCCCATGCCAGAAGGCGGCTCAAATGCAGGGTTAGGATTCGAGGGAGGCGAAGGTTCCGGTGGAGGGTCCCGGTTCGGGGTTGGGTTAGGGTTAGGGTTAGGTCCCAGGAGGCGCCTGGCGACGAATCCACAGCACAGCAGTGGTCTCCCCGAAGGGCTGAGTTGAGGGCACAACGGAGGGTGCCGGTCAGGATCAGTCTTTGGCTGCCAAGTTCACACAGCTCGATGGGCCCTTGATCAAGGAGGCCCCCAGAATATTCTCAGGCAGCTGCAGCCGGGCCTCGAAAACGACATGGTGAGCTACCAGGTTCCATGCCGGGTGAGCCTGCACTGCTTCTGGACCCCAGGCGTGTGGTGCTGTCAGATGTTGGAATTGGGTCCCCATGGGGATAGAGCCTTAGCTAGGGTTAGGGTTCGACCCAGCGACGTCGCCAGGTCCGAAGCGCCGCCGGTCTCGTGATCTCCCTCGAGGGCTGAAGTGAGGGCCCATGCCACAAGGCGTCTCAACTGCAGGGTTAGGGTTCGAGGCAGGCTTAGGTTTCAGTGGAGGGTCCCGGTTCGGGGTAGGGTTAGGGTTAGGGTTAGGTCCCAGGAGGCTCCAGGCGCCGAACCCACAGCAGGGCAGTGGTCTCCCCGAAAGGCTGAGTTGAGGGCACAATGGAGGGTGCCGGTCAGGATCCGTCTTTGGCTGGCAGGGCCACACACGTGATTGGGCCCCGGGTCGAGGAGGCCTCCGGAATCCTCTCGGGCAGCTGCAGCCAGGCCTGGGAAACGACATGCTGAGCATCCAGGTTCCATGCCGGGAGAGTCTGCACCGCTCCTGGACCCCAGACTGGTGGTGGTTTCCGATGTTGGAATTGCGTCCCCTTGGGGAGACAGCCTTGCCTAGGGTTACGGTTCGGTCCAGAGACTTTGCCACGGCTGAAGCGACTCTGGTCTCGAGATCTCCCTCGAGGGCAGAAGTGAGGGCCCATGCCCCAAGGCGGCTCAAGTGCAGGGTTAGGATTCGAGGGAGGGTAAGGTTTCCGTGGAGGGTCCCGGTTCGCGGTAGGGTTAGGGTTAGGGTTAGGTCCCAGGAGGCTCTTGGCGCCGAACCCACAGCACGGCAGTGGTCTCCCCGAAGGGCTGAGTTGAGGGCACAATGGAGGGTGCCGGTCAGGATCCGTCTTTGGCTGCCAAGGTCACACAGCTCGATGGGCCCTTGATGAAGGAGGCCCCCGGAATCCTCTTGGGCAGCTGCAGCCGGGCCTCAGAAACGACATGCTGAGCTTCCAGGTTCCATGCCGGGTGAGCCTGCACCACTTCTGGGCCCTGGGCGCGTGGTGTTGTCAGACGTTGGAATTGGGTCCCAATGGGGATAGAGCCTTACCTAGGGTTAGGGTTCACTCCAGCGACGTCGCCAGGGCCGAAGCGACGCCGGTCTTGTGATCTCCCTCGAGGGCGGAAGTGAGGGCCCATGTCACAAGGCGTCTCAACTGCAGGGTTAGGGTTCGAGGCAGGCTTAGGTTTCGGTGGTGGGCCCCGGTTCGGGGTAGGGTTAGGATTAGTGTTAGGTCCCAGGAGGCGCCTGGCGCCGATCCCACAGCACGGCAGTGGTCTCCCCGAAGGGCTGTGTTGAGGGCACAATGGAGGGTGCCAGTCAGGATCCGTCTTTGGCTGCCAGGGCCACACACGTGATTAGGCCCCTGGTCAAGGAGGCCTCGGGAATGCTCTCGGGCAGCTGCAGCCGGGCCTGGGAAACGACATGGTGAGCCTCCAGGTTCCATGCCGGGAGAGCTGGCACCGCTTCTGGACCCCAGGCGCGTGGTGTTTTCTGACGTTGGAATTGGGTCCCGTTGGGAGACAGCCTTGCCTAGGGTTAGGGTTCGGTCCAGAGACATCAGCACGCCTGAAGCGACTCTGGTCTCGAGATCTCCCTCGAGGGCTGAAGTGAAGGCCCATGCCAGAAGGCGGCTCAAATGCAGGGTTAGGATTCGAGGGAGGCGAAGGTTCCGGTGGAGGGTCCCGGTTCGGGGTTGGGTTAGGGTTAGGGTTAGGTCCCAGGAGGCGCCTGGCGACGAATCCACAGCACAGCAGTGGTCTCCCCGAAGGGCTGAGTTGAGGGCACAACGGAGGGTGCCGGTCAGGATCAGTCTTTGGCTGCCAAGTTCACACAGCTCGATGGGCCCTTGATCAAGGAGGCCCCCAGAATATTCTCAGGCAGCTGCAGCCGGGCCTCGAAAACGACATGGTGAGCTACCAGGTTCCATGCCGGGTGAGCCTGCACTGCTTCTGGACCCCAGGCGTGTGGTGCTGTCAGATGTTGGAATTGGGTCCCCATGGGGATAGAGCCTTAGCTAGGGTTAGGGTTCGACCCAGCGACGTCGCCAGGTCCGAAGCGCCGCCGGTCTCGTGATCTCCCTCGAGGGCTGAAGTGAGGGCCCATGCCACAAGGCGTCTCAACTGCAGGGTTAGGGTTCGAGGCAGGCTTAGGTTTCAGTGGAGGGTCCCGGTTCGGGGTAGGGTTAGGGTTAGGGTTAGGTCCCAGGAGGCTCCAGGTGCCGAACCCACAGCAGGGCAGTGGTCTCCCCGAAAGGCTGAGTTGAGGGCACAATGGAGGGTGCCGGTCAGGATCCGTCTTTGGCTGGCAGGGCCACACACGTGATTGGGCCCCGGGTCGAGGAGGCCTCCGGAATCCTCTCGGGCAGCTGCAGCCAGGCCTGGGAAACGACATGCTGAGCATCCAGGTTCCATGCCGGGAGAGTCTGCACCGCTCCTGGACCCCAGACTGGTGGTGGTTTCCGATGTTGGAATTGCGTCCCCTTGGGGAGACAGCCTTGCCTAGGGTTACGGTTCGGTCCAGAGACTTTGCCACGGCTGAAGCGACTCTGGTCTCGAGATCTCCCTCGAGGGCAGAAGTGAGGGCCCATGCCCCAAGGCGGCTCAAGTGCAGGGTTAGGATTCGAGGGAGGGTAAGGTTTCCGTGGAGGGTCCCGGTTCGCGGTAGGGTTAGGGTTAGGGTTAGGTCCCAGGAGGCTCTTGGCGCCGAACCCACAGCACGGCAGTGGTCTCCCCGAAGGGCTGAGTTGAGGGCACAACGGAGGGTGCCGGTCAGGATCCGTCTTTGGCTGCCAAGGTCACACAGCTCGATGGGCCCTTGATGAAGGAGGCCCCCGGAATCCTCTTGGGCAGCTGCAGCCGGGCCTCAGAAACGACATGCTGAGCTTCCAGGTTCCATGCCGGGTGAGCCTGCACCACTTCTGGGCCCTGGGCGCGTGGTGTTGTCAGATGTTGGAATTGGGTCCCAATGGGGATAGAGCCTTACCTAGGGTTAGGGTTCACTCCAGCGACGTCGCCAGGGCCGAAGCGACGCCGGTCTTGTGATCTCCCTCGAGGGCGGAGGTGAGGGCCCATGTCACAAGGCGTCTCAACTGCAGGGTTAGGGTTCGAGGCAGGCTTAGGTTTCGGTGGTGGGCCCCGGTTCGGGGTAGGGTTAGGATTAGTGTTAGGTCCCAGGAGGCGCCTGGCGCCGATCCCACAGCACGGCAGTGGTCTCCCCGAAGGGCTGTGTTGAGGGCACAATGGAGGGTGCCAGTCAGGATCCGTCTTTGGCTGCCAGGGCCACACACGTGATTAGGCCCCTGGTCAAGGAGGCCTCGGGAATGCTCTCGGGCAGCTGCAGCCGGGCCTGGGAAACGACATGGTGAGCCTCCAGGTTCCATGCCGGGAGAGCTGGCACCGCTTCTGGACCCCAGGCGCGTGGTGTTTTCTGACGTTGGAATTGGGTCCCCTTGGGGAGACATCCTTGCCTGGGGTTAGGGTTCGGTCCAAGGACTTAGCCACGGCTCATGTGACTCTGGTCTCGAGATCTCCCTCGAGGGCTGACGTGAGGGCCTATGCCACAAGGTGGCTCAAGTGCAGGGTTAGGGTTCGAGGCAGGCTTAGGTTTCATTAGAGGGTCCTTGTTCGGGGTAGGGGTAGGGGTAGGGTTAGGGTTAGGGTTAGGGTTAGGTCCCAGGAGGCTCCAGGCGCCGAACCCACAGCAGGGCAGTGGTCTCCCCGAAGGGCTGAGTTGAGGGCACAATGGAGGGGGCCGGTCAGGATCCGTCTTTGGCTGGCAGGGCCACACACGTGATTGGGCCCCTGGTCGAGGAGTCCTCCGGAATCCTCTCGGGCAGCTGCAGCCGGGCCTGGGAAACGACATGCTGAGCATCCAGGTTCCATGCCGGGAGAGCCTACACCGTTTATGGACCAGAGACACGTAGTGTTTTCCGACGTTGGAATTGGGTCCCCATGGGGATAGAGCCTTAGCTAGGGTTAGGCTTCGCTCCAGCGACGTTGCCAGGGCCGAAGCGACGCCGGTCTCGTGATCTCCCTTGAGGGCTGAAGTGAGGGCCCATGCCACAAGGCGGTTCAAGTGCAGGATTAAGTTTCGAGGCATGCTTAGGTTTCGGTGGCGGGTCCCGGTTCGGGGTAGGCTTAGGGTTAGGGTTAGGTCCCGGGAGGCTCCAGGCGCCGAATCCACACCAGGGCAGTGGTCTCCCCGAAGGGCTGAGTTGAGGGCACAATGGAGGGTGCCGGTCAGGATTCGTCTTTGTCTGCCAGGGCCACACACGGGATTGGGCCCCTGGTCGAGGAGGCCTCTGGAATCCTCTCGGGCAGCTGCAGCCGGGCCTGGGAAACGACATGCTGAGCATCCAGGTCCATGCCGGGAGAGCCTGCACCGTTTCTGGACCCCAGACGCGTGGTGTTTTCCGACGTTGGAATTGGGTCCCGTTGGGAGACAGCCTTGCCTAGGGTTAGGGTTCGGTCCAGAGACATCAGCACGCCTGAAGCGACTCTGGTCTCGAGATCTCCCTCGAGGGCTGAAGTGAAGGCCCATGCCAGAAGGCGGCTCAAATGCAGGGTTAGGATTCGAGGGAGGCGAAGGTTCCGGTGGAGGGTCCCGGTTCGGGGTTGGGTTAGGGTTAGGGTTAGGTCCCAGGAGGCGCCTGGCGACGAATCCACAGCACAGCAGTGGTCTCCCCGAAGGGCTGAGTTGAGGGCACAACGGAGGGTGCCGGTCAGGATCAGTCTTTGGCTGCCAAGTTCACACAGCTCGATGGGCCCTTGATCAAGGAGGCCCCCAGAATATTCTCAGGCAGCTGCAGCCGGGCCTCGAAAACGACATGGTGAGCTACCAGGTTCCATGCCGGGTGAGCCTGCACTGCTTCTGGACCCCAGGCGTGTGGTGCTGTCAGATGTTGGAATTGGGTCCCCATGGGGATAGAGCCTTAGCTAGGGTTAGGGTTCGACCCAGCGACGTCGCCAGGTCCGAAGCGCCGCCGGTCTCGTGATCTCCCTCGAGGGCTGAAGTGAGGGCCCATGCCACAAGGCGTCTCAACTGCAGGGTTAGGGTTCGAGGCAGGCTTAGGTTTCAGTGGAGGGTCCCGGTTCGGGGTAGGGTTAGGGTTAGGGTTAGGTCCCAGGAGGCTCCAGGCGCCGAACCCACAGCAGGGCAGTGGTCTCCCCGAAAGGCTGAGTTGAGGGCACAATGGAGGGTGCCGGTCAGGATCCGTCTTTGGCTGGCAGGGCCACACACGTGATTGGGCCCCGGGTCGAGGAGGCCTCCGGAATCCTCTCGGGCAGCTGCAGCCAGGCCTGGGAAACGACATGCTGAGCATCCAGGTTCCATGCCGGGAGAGTCTGCACCGCTCCTGGACCCCAGACTGGTGGTGGTTTCCGATGTTGGAATTGCGTCCCCTTGGGGAGACAGCCTTGCCTAGGGTTACGGTTCGGTCCAGAGACTTTGCCACGGCTGAAGCGACTCTGGTCTCGAGATCTCCCTCGAGGGCAGAAGTGAGGGCCCATGCCCCAAGGCGGCTCAAGTGCAGGGTTAGGATTCGAGGGAGGGTAAGGTTTCCGTGGAGGGTCCCGGTTCGCGGTAGGGTTAGGGTTAGGGTTAGGTCCCAGGAGGCTCTTGGCGCCGAACCCACAGCACGGCAGTGGTCTCCCCGAAGGGCTGAGTTGAGGGCACAATGGAGGGTGCCGGTCAGGATCCGTCTTTGGCTGCCAAGGTCACACAGCTCGATGGGCCCTTGATGAAGGAGGCCCCCGGAATCCTCTTGGGCAGCTGCAGCCGGGCCTCAGAAACGACATGCTGAGCTTCCAGGTTCCATGCCGGGTGAGCCTGCACCACTTCTGGGCCCTGGGCGCGTGGTGTTGTCAGACGTTGGAATTGGGTCCCAATGGGGATAGAGCCTTACCTAGGGTTAGGGTTCACTCCAGCGACGTCGCCAGGGCCGAAGCGACGCCGGTCTTGTGATCTCCCTCGAGGGCGGAAGTGAGGGCCCATGTCACAAGGCGTCTCAACTGCAGGGTTAGGGTTCGAGGCAGGCTTAGGTTTCGGTGGTGGGCCCCGGTTCGGGGTAGGGTTAGGATTAGTGTTAGGTCCCAGGAGGCGCCTGGCGCCGATCCCACAGCACGGCAGTGGTCTCCCCGAAGGGCTGTGTTGAGGGCACAATGGAGGGTGCCAGTCAGGATCCGTCTTTGGCTGCCAGGGCCACACACGTGATTAGGCCCCTGGTCAAGGAGGCCTCGGGAATGCTCTCGGGCAGCTGCAGCCGGGCCTGGGAAACGACATGGTGAGCCTCCAGGTTCCATGCCGGGAGAGCTGGCACCGCTTCTGGACCCCAGGCGCGTGGTGTTTTCTGACGTTGGAATTGGGTCCCGTTGGGAGACAGCCTTGCCTAGGGTTAGGGTTCGGTCCAGAGACATCAGCACGCCTGAAGCGACTCTGGTCTCGAGATCTCCCTCGAGGGCTGAAGTGAAGGCCCATGCCAGAAGGCGGCTCAAATGCAGGGTTAGGATTCGAGGGAGGCGAAGGTTCCGGTGGAGGGTCCCGGTTCGGGGTTGGGTTAGGGTTAGGGTTAGGTCCCAGGAGGCGCCTGGCGACGAATCCACAGCACAGCAGTGGTCTCCCCGAAGGGCTGAGTTGAGGGCACAACGGAGGGTGCCGGTCAGGATCAGTCTTTGGCTGCCAAGTTCACACAGCTCGATGGGCCCTTGATCAAGGAGGCCCCCAGAATATTCTCAGGCAGCTGCAGCCGGGCCTCGAAAACGACATGGTGAGCTACCAGGTTCCATGCCGGGTGAGCCTGCACTGCTTCTGGACCCCAGGCGTGTGGTGCTGTCAGATGTTGGAATTGGGTCCCCATGGGGATAGAGCCTTAGCTAGGGTTAGGGTTCGACCCAGCGACGTCGCCAGGTCCGAAGCGCCGCCGGTCTCGTGATCTCCCTCGAGGGCTGAAGTGAGGGCCCATGCCACAAGGCGTCTCAACTGCAGGGTTAGGGTTCGAGGCAGGCTTAGGTTTCAGTGGAGGGTCCCGGTTCGGGGTAGGGTTAGGGTTAGGGTTAGGTCCCAGGAGGCTCCAGGTGCCGAACCCACAGCAGGGCAGTGGTCTCCCCGAAAGGCTGAGTTGAGGGCACAATGGAGGGTGCCGGTCAGGATCCGTCTTTGGCTGGCAGGGCCACACACGTGATTGGGCCCCGGGTCGAGGAGGCCTCCGGAATCCTCTCGGGCAGCTGCAGCCAGGCCTGGGAAACGACATGCTGAGCATCCAGGTTCCATGCCGGGAGAGTCTGCACCGCTCCTGGACCCCAGACTGGTGGTGGTTTCCGATGTTGGAATTGCGTCCCCTTGGGGAGACAGCCTTGCCTAGGGTTACGGTTCGGTCCAGAGACTTTGCCACGGCTGAAGCGACTCTGGTCTCGAGATCTCCCTCGAGGGCAGAAGTGAGGGCCCATGCCCCAAGGCGGCTCAAGTGCAGGGTTAGGATTCGAGGGAGGGTAAGGTTTCCGTGGAGGGTCCCGGTTCGCGGTAGGGTTAGGGTTAGGGTTAGGTCCCAGGAGGCTCTTGGCGCCGAACCCACAGCACGGCAGTGGTCTCCCCGAAGGGCTGAGTTGAGGGCACAACGGAGGGTGCCGGTCAGGATCCGTCTTTGGCTGCCAAGGTCACACAGCTCGATGGGCCCTTGATGAAGGAGGCCCCCGGAATCCTCTTGGGCAGCTGCAGCCGGGCCTCAGAAACGACATGCTGAGCTTCCAGGTTCCATGCCGGGTGAGCCTGCACCACTTCTGGGCCCTGGGCGCGTGGTGTTGTCAGATGTTGGAATTGGGTCCCAATGGGGATAGAGCCTTACCTAGGGTTAGGGTTCACTCCAGCGACGTCGCCAGGGCCGAAGCGACGCCGGTCTTGTGATCTCCCTCGAGGGCGGAGGTGAGGGCCCATGTCACAAGGCGTCTCAACTGCAGGGTTAGGGTTCGAGGCAGGCTTAGGTTTCGGTGGTGGGCCCCGGTTCGGGGTAGGGTTAGGATTAGTGTTAGGTCCCAGGAGGCGCCTGGCGCCGATCCCACAGCACGGCAGTGGTCTCCCCGAAGGGCTGTGTTGAGGGCACAATGGAGGGTGCCAGTCAGGATCCGTCTTTGGCTGCCAGGGCCACACACGTGATTAGGCCCCTGGTCAAGGAGGCCTCGGGAATGCTCTCGGGCAGCTGCAGCCGGGCCTGGGAAACGACATGGTGAGCCTCCAGGTTCCATGCCGGGAGAGCTGGCACCGCTTCTGGACCCCAGGCGCGTGGTGTTTTCTGACGTTGGAATTGGGTCCCCTTGGGGAGACATCCTTGCCTGGGGTTAGGGTTCGGTCCAAGGACTTAGCCACGGCTCATGTGACTCTGGTCTCGAGATCTCCCTCGAGGGCTGACGTGAGGGCCTATGCCACAAGGTGGCTCAAGTGCAGGGTTAGGGTTCGAGGCAGGCTTAGGTTTCATTAGAGGGTCCTTGTTCGGGGTAGGGGTAGGGGTAGGGTTAGGGTTAGGGTTAGGGTTAGGTCCCAGGAGGCTCCAGGCGCCGAACCCACAGCAGGGCAGTGGTCTCCCCGAAGGGCTGAGTTGAGGGCACAATGGAGGGGGCCGGTCAGGATCCGTCTTTGGCTGGCAGGGCCACACACGTGATTGGGCCCCTGGTCGAGGAGTCCTCCGGAATCCTCTCGGGCAGCTGCAGCCGGGCCTGGGAAACGACATGCTGAGCATCCAGGTTCCATGCCGGGAGAGCCTACACCGTTTATGGACCAGAGACACGTAGTGTTTTCCGACGTTGGAATTGGGTCCCCATGGGGATAGAGCCTTAGCTAGGGTTAGGCTTCGCTCCAGCGACGTTGCCAGGGCCGAAGCGACGCCGGTCTCGTGATCTCCCTTGAGGGCTGAAGTGAGGGCCCATGCCACAAGGCGGTTCAAGTGCAGGATTAAGTTTCGAGGCATGCTTAGGTTTCGGTGGCGGGTCCCGGTTCGGGGTAGGCTTAGGGTTAGGGTTAGGTCCCGGGAGGCTCCAGGCGCCGAATCCACACCAGGGCAGTGGTCTCCCCGAAGGGCTGAGTTGAGGGCACAATGGAGGGTGCCGGTCAGGATTCGTCTTTGTCTGCCAGGGCCACACACGGGATTGGGCCCCTGGTCGAGGAGGCCTCTGGAATCCTCTCGGGCAGCTGCAGCCGGGCCTGGGAAACGACATGCTGAGCATCCAGGTCCATGCCGGGAGAGCCTGCACCGTTTCTGGACCCCAGACGCGTGGTGTTTTCCGACGTTGGAATTGGGTCCCGTTGGGAGACAGCCTTGCCTAGGGTTAGGGTTCGGTCCAGAGACATCAGCACGCCTGAAGCGACTCTGGTCTCGAGATCTCCCTCGAGGGCTGAAGTGAAGGCCCATGCCAGAAGGCGGCTCAAATGCAGGGTTAGGATTCGAGGGAGGCGAAGGTTCCGGTGGAGGGTCCCGGTTCGGGGTTGGGTTAGGGTTAGGGTTAGGTCCCAGGAGGCGCCTGGCGACGAATCCACAGCACAGCAGTGGTCTCCCCGAAGGGCTGAGTTGAGGGCACAACGGAGGGTGCCGGTCAGGATCAGTCTTTGGCTGCCAAGTTCACACAGCTCGATGGGCCCTTGATCAAGGAGGCCCCCAGAATATTCTCAGGCAGCTGCAGCCGGGCCTCGAAAACGACATGGTGAGCTACCAGGTTCCATGCCGGGTGAGCCTGCACTGCTTCTGGACCCCAGGCGTGTGGTGCTGTCAGATGTTGGAATTGGGTCCCCATGGGGATAGAGCCTTAGCTAGGGTTAGGGTTCGACCCAGCGACGTCGCCAGGTCCGAAGCGCCGCCGGTCTCGTGATCTCCCTCGAGGGCTGAAGTGAGGGCCCATGCCACAAGGCGTCTCAACTGCAGGGTTAGGGTTCGAGGCAGGCTTAGGTTTCAGTGGAGGGTCCCGGTTCGGGGTAGGGTTAGGGTTAGGGTTAGGTCCCAGGAGGCTCCAGGCGCCGAACCCACAGCAGGGCAGTGGTCTCCCCGAAAGGCTGAGTTGAGGGCACAATGGAGGGTGCCGGTCAGGATCCGTCTTTGGCTGGCAGGGCCACACACGTGATTGGGCCCCGGGTCGAGGAGGCCTCCGGAATCCTCTCGGGCAGCTGCAGCCAGGCCTGGGAAACGACATGCTGAGCATCCAGGTTCCATGCCGGGAGAGTCTGCACCGCTCCTGGACCCCAGACTGGTGGTGGTTTCCGATGTTGGAATTGCGTCCCCTTGGGGAGACAGCCTTGCCTAGGGTTACGGTTCGGTCCAGAGACTTTGCCACGGCTGAAGCGACTCTGGTCTCGAGATCTCCCTCGAGGGCAGAAGTGAGGGCCCATGCCCCAAGGCGGCTCAAGTGCAGGGTTAGGATTCGAGGGAGGGTAAGGTTTCCGTGGAGGGTCCCGGTTCGCGGTAGGGTTAGGGTTAGGGTTAGGTCCCAGGAGGCTCTTGGCGCCGAACCCACAGCACGGCAGTGGTCTCCCCGAAGGGCTGAGTTGAGGGCACAATGGAGGGTGCCGGTCAGGATCCGTCTTTGGCTGCCAAGGTCACACAGCTCGATGGGCCCTTGATGAAGGAGGCCCCCGGAATCCTCTTGGGCAGCTGCAGCCGGGCCTCAGAAACGACATGCTGAGCTTCCAGGTTCCATGCCGGGTGAGCCTGCACCACTTCTGGGCCCTGGGCGCGTGGTGTTGTCAGACGTTGGAATTGGGTCCCAATGGGGATAGAGCCTTACCTAGGGTTAGGGTTCACTCCAGCGACGTCGCCAGGGCCGAAGCGACGCCGGTCTTGTGATCTCCCTCGAGGGCGGAAGTGAGGGCCCATGTCACAAGGCGTCTCAACTGCAGGGTTAGGGTTTGAGGCAGGCTTAGGTTTCGGTGGTGGGCCCCGGTTCGGGGTAGGGTTAGGATTAGTGTTAGGTCCCAGGAGGCGCCTGGCGCCGATCCCACAGCACGGCAGTGGTCTCCCCGAAGGGCTGTGTTGAGGGCACAATGGAGGGTGCCAGTCAGGATCCGTCTTTGGCTGCCAGGGCCACACACGTGATTAGGCCCCTGGTCAAGGAGGCCTCGGGAATGCTCTCGGGCAGCTGCAGCCGGGCCTGGGAAACGACATGGTGAGCCTCCAGGTTCCATGCCGGGAGAGCTGGCACCGCTTCTGGACCCCAGGCGCGTGGTGTTTTCTGACGTTGGAATTGGGTCCCCTTGGGGAGACATCCTTGCCTGGGGTTAGGGTTCGGTCCAAGGACTTAGCCACGGCTCATGCGACTCTGGTCTCGAGATCTCCCTCGAGGGCTGACGTGAGGGCCTATGCCACAAGGTGGCTCAAGTGCAGGGTTAGGGTTCGAGGCAGGCTTAGGTTTCATTAGAGGGTCCTTGTTCGGGGTAGGGGTAGGGGTAGGGGTAGGGTTAGGGTTAGGGTTAGGGTTAGGTCCCAGGAGGCTCCAGGCGCCGAACCCACAGCAGGGCAGTGGTCTCCCCGAAGGGCTGAGTTGAGGGCACAATGGAGGGGGCCGGTCAGGATCCGTCTTTGGCTGGCAGGGCCACACACGTGATTGGGCCCCTGGTCGAGGAGTCCTCCGGAATCCTCTCGGGCAGCTGCAGCCGGGCCTGGGAAACGACATGCTGAGCATCCAGGTTCCATGCCGGGAGAGCCTACACCGTTTATGGACCAGAGACACGTAGTGTTTTCCGACGTTGGAATTGGGTCCCCATGGGGATAGAGCCTTAGCTAGGGTTAGGCTTCGCTCCAGCGACGTTGCCAGGGCCGAAGCGACGCCGGTCTCGTGATCTCCCTTGAGGGCTGAAGTGAGGGCCCATGCCACAAGGCGGTTCAAGTGCAGGATTAAGTTTCGAGGCATGCTTAGGTTTCGGTGGCGGGTCCCGGTTCGGGGTAGGCTTAGGGTTAGGGTTAGGTCCCGGGAGGCTCCAGGCGCCGAATCCACACCAGGGCAGTGGTCTCCCCGAAGGGCTGAGTTGAGGGCACAATGGAGGGTGCCGGTCAGGATTCGTCTTTGTCTGCCAGGGCCACACACGGGATTGGGCCCCTGGTCGAGGAGGCCTCTGGAATCCTCTCGGGCAGCTGCAGCCGGGCCTGGGAAACGACATGCTGAGCATCCAGGTCCATGCCGGGAGAGCCTGCACCGTTTCTGGACCCCAGACGCGTGGTGTTTTCCGACGTTGGAATTGGGTCCCGTTGGGAGACAGCCTTGCCTAGGGTTAGGGTTCGGTCCAGAGACATCAGCACGCCTGAAGCGACTCTGGTCTCGAGATCTCCCTCGAGGGCTGAAGTGAAGGCCCATGCCAGAAGGCGGCTCAAATGCAGGGTTAGGATTCGAGGGAGGCGAAGGTTCCGGTGGAGGGTCCCGGTTCGGGGTTGGGTTAGGGTTAGGGTTAGGTCCCAGGAGGCGCCTGGCGACGAATCCACAGCACAGCAGTGGTCTCCCCGAAGGGCTGAGTTGAGGGCACAACGGAGGGTGCCGGTCAGGATCAGTCTTTGGCTGCCAAGTTCACACAGCTCGATGGGCCCTTGATCAAGGAGGCCCCCAGAATATTCTCAGGCAGCTGCAGCCGGGCCTCGAAAACGACATGGTGAGCTACCAGGTTCCATGCCGGGTGAGCCTGCACTGCTTCTGGACCCCAGGCGTGTGGTGCTGTCAGATGTTGGAATTGGGTCCCCATGGGGATAGAGCCTTAGCTAGGGTTAGGGTTCGACCCAGCGACGTCGCCAGGTCCGAAGCGCCGCCGGTCTCGTGATCTCCCTCGAGGGCTGAAGTGAGGGCCCATGCCACAAGGCGTCTCAACTGCAGGGTTAGGGTTCGAGGCAGGCTTAGGTTTCAGTGGAGGGTCCCGGTTCGGGGTAGGGTTAGGGTTAGGGTTAGGTCCCAGGAGGCTCCAGGCGCCGAACCCACAGCAGGGCAGTGGTCTCCCCGAAAGGCTGAGTTGAGGGCACAATGGAGGGTGCCGGTCAGGATCCGTCTTTGGCTGCCAGGGCCACACACGTGATTGGGCCCCGGGTCGAGGAGGCCTCCGGAATCCTCTCGGGCAGCTGCAGCCAGGCCTGGGAAACGACATGCTGAGCATCCAGGTTCCATGCCGGGAGAGTCTGCACCGCTCCTGGACCCCAGACTGGTGGTGGTTTCCGATGTTGGAATTGCGTCCCCTTGGGGAGACAGCCTTGCCTAGGGTTACGGTTCGGTCCAGAGACTTTGCCACGGCTGAAGCGACTCTGGTCTCGAGATCTCCCTCGAGGGCAGAAGTGAGGGCCCATGCCCCAAGGCGGCTCAAGTGCAGGGTTAGGATTCGAGGGAGGGTAAGGTTTCCGTGGAGGGTCCCGGTTCGCGGTAGGGTTAGGGTTAGGGTTAGGTCCCAGGAGGCTCTTGGCGCCGAACCCACAGCACGGCAGTGGTCTCCCCGAAGGGCTGAGTTGAGGGCACAACGGAGGGTGCCGGTCAGGATCCGTCTTTGGCTGCCAAGGTCACACAGCTCGATGGGCCCTTGATGAAGGAGGCCCCCGGAATCCTCTTGGGCAGCTGCAGCCGGGCCTCAGAAACGACATGCTGAGCTTCCAGGTTCCATGCCGGGTGAGCCTGCACCACTTCTGGGCCCTGGGCGCGTGGTGTTGTCAGACGTTGGAATTGGGTCCCAATGGGGATAGAGCCTTACCTAGGGTTAGGGTTCACTCCAGCGACGTCGCCAGGGCCGAAGCGACGCCGGTCTTGTGATCTCCCTCGAGGGCGGAAGTGAGGGCCCATGTCACAAGGCGTCTCAACTGCAGGGTTAGGGTTCGAGGCAGGCTTAGGTTTCGGTGGTGGGCCCCGGTTCGGGGTAGGGTTAGGATTAGTGTTAGGTCCCAGGAGGCGCCTGGCGCCGATCCCACAGCACGGCAGTGGTCTCCCCGAAGGGCTGTGTTGAGGGCACAATGGAGGGTGCCAGTCAGGATCCGTCTTTGGCTGCCAGGGCCACACACGTGATTAGGCCCCTGGTCAAGGAGGCCTCGGGAATGCTCTCGGGCAGCTGCAGCCGGGCCTGGGAAACGACATGGTGAGCCTCCAGGTTCCATGCCGGGAGAGCTGGCACCGCTTCTGGACCCCAGGCGCGTGGTGTTTTCTGACGTTGGAATTGGGTCCCCTTGGGGAGACATCCTTGCCTGGGGTTAGGGTTCGGTCCAAGGACTTAGCCACGGCTCATGCGACTCTGGTCTCGAGATCTCCCTCGAGGGCTGACGTGAGGGCCTATGCCACAAGGTGGCTCAAGTGCAGGGTTAGGGTTCGAGGCAGGCTTAGGTTTCATTAGAGGGTCCTTGTTCGGGGTAGGGGTAGGGGTAGGGGTAGGGTTAGGGTTAGGGTTAGGGTTAGGTCCCAGGAGGCTCCAGGCGCCGAACCCACAGCAGGGCAGTGGTCTCCCCGAAGGGCTGAGTTGAGGGCACAATGGAGGGGGCCGGTCAGGATCCGTCTTTGGCTGGCAGGGCCACACACGTGATTGGGCCCCTGGTCGAGGAGTCCTCCGGAATCCTCTCGGGCAGCTGCAGCCGGGCCTGGGAAACGACATGCTGAGCATCCAGGTTCCATGCCGGGAGAGCCTACACCGTTTATGGACCAGAGACACGTAGTGTTTTCCGACGTTGGAATTGGGTCCCCATGGGGATAGAGCCTTAGCTAGGGTTAGGCTTCGCTCCAGCGACGTTGCCAGGGCCGAAGCGACGCCGGTCTCGTGATCTCCCTTGAGGGCTGAAGTGAGGGCCCATGCCACAAGGCGGTTCAAGTGCAGGATTAAGTTTCGAGGCATGCTTAGGTTTCGGTGGCGGGTCCCGGTTCGGGGTAGGCTTAGGGTTAGGGTTAGGTCCCGGGAGGCTCCAGGCGCCGAATCCACACCAGGGCAGTGGTCTCCCCGAAGGGCTGAGTTGAGGGCACAATGGAGGGTGCCGGTCAGGATTCGTCTTTGTCTGCCAGGGCCACACACGGGATTGGGCCCCTGGTCGAGGAGGCCTCTGGAATCCTCTCGGGCAGCTGCAGCCGGGCCTGGGAAACGACATGCTGAGCATCCAGGTCCATGCCGGGAGAGCCTGCACCGTTTCTGGACCCCAGACGCGTGGTGTTTTCCGACGTTGGAATTGGGTCCCGTTGGGAGACAGCCTTGCCTAGGGTTAGGGTTCGGTCCAGAGACATCAGCACGCCTGAAGCGACTCTGGTCTCGAGATCTCCCTCGAGGGCTGAAGTGAAGGCCCATGCCAGAAGGCGGCTCAAATGCAGGGTTAGGATTCGAGGGAGGCGAAGGTTCCGGTGGAGGGTCCCGGTTCGGGGTTGGGTTAGGGTTAGGGTTAGGTCCCAGGAGGCGCCTGGCGACGAATCCACAGCACAGCAGTGGTCTCCCCGAAGGGCTGAGTTGAGGGCACAACGGAGGGTGCCGGTCAGGATCAGTCTTTGGCTGCCAAGTTCACACAGCTCGATGGGCCCTTGATCAAGGAGGCCCCCAGAATATTCTCAGGCAGCTGCAGCCGGGCCTCGAAAACGACATGGTGAGCTACCAGGTTCCATGCCGGGTGAGCCTGCACTGCTTCTGGACCCCGGGCGTGTGGTGCTGTCAGATGTTGGAATTGGGTCCCCATGGGGATAGAGCCTTAGCTAGGGTTAGGGTTCGACCCAGCGACGTCGCCAGGTCCGAAGCGCCGCCGGTCTCGTGATCTCCCTCGAGGGCTGAAGTGAGGGCCCATGCCACAAGGCGTCTCAACTGCAGGGTTAGGGTTCGAGGCAGGCTTAGGTTTCAGTGGAGGGTCCCGGTTCGGGGTAGGGTTAGGGTTAGGGTTAGGTCCCAGGAGGCTCCAGGCGCCGAACCCACAGCAGGGCAGTGGTCTCCCCGAAAGGCTGAGTTGAGGGCACAATGGAGGGTGCCGGTCAGGATCCGTCTTTGGCTGGCAGGGCCACACACGTGATTGGGCCCCGGGTCGAGGAGGCCTCCGGAATCCTCTCGGGCAGCTGCAGCCAGGCCTGGGAAACGACATGCTGAGCATCCAGGTTCCATGCCGGGAGAGTCTGCACCGCTCCTGGACCCCAGACTGGTGGTGGTTTCCGATGTTGGAATTGCGTCCCCTTGGGGAGACAGCCTTGCCTAGGGTTACGGTTCGGTCCAGAGACTTTGCCACGGCTGAAGCGACTCTGGTCTCGAGATCTCCCTCGAGGGCAGAAGTGAGGGCCCATGCCCCAAGGCGGCTCAAGTGCAGGGTTAGGATTCGAGGGAGGGTAAGGTTTCCGTGGAGGGTCCCGGTTCGCGGTAGGGTTAGGGTTAGGGTTAGGTCCCAGGAGGCTCTTGGCGCCGAACCCACAGCACGGCAGTGGTCTCCCCGAAGGGCTGAGTTGAGGGCACAATGGAGGGTGCCGGTCAGGATCCGTCTTTGGCTGCCAAGGTCACACAGCTCGATGGGCCCTTGATGAAGGAGGCCCCCGGAATCCTCTTGGGCAGCTGCAGCCGGGCCTCAGAAACGACATGCTGAGCTTCCAGGTTCCATGCCGGGTGAGCCTGCACCACTTCTGGGCCCTGGGCGCGTGGTGTTGTCAGACGTTGGAATTGGGTCCCAATGGGGATAGAGCCTTACCTAGGGTTAGGGTTCACTCCAGCGACGTCGCCAGGGCCGAAGCGACGCCGGTCTTGTGATCTCCCTCGAGGGCGGAAGTGAGGGCCCATGTCACAAGGCGTCTCAACTGCAGGGTTAGGGTTCGAGGCAGGCTTAGGTTTCGGTGGTGGGCCCCGGTTCGGGGTAGGGTTAGGATTAGTGTTAGGTCCCAGGAGGCGCCTGGCGCCGATCCCACAGCACGGCAGTGGTCTCCCCGAAGGGCTGTGTTGAGGGCACAATGGAGGGTGCCAGTCAGGATCCGTCTTTGGCTGCCAGGGCCACACACGTGATTAGGCCCCTGGTCAAGGAGGCCTCGGGAATGCTCTCGGGCAGCTGCAGCCGGGCCTGGGAAACGACATGGTGAGCCTCCAGGTTCCATGCCGGGAGAGCTGGCACCGCTTCTGGACCCCAGGCGCGTGGTGTTTTCTGACGTTGGAATTGGGTCCCCTTGGGGAGACATCCTTGCCTGGGGTTAGGGTTCGGTCCAAGGACTTAGCCACGGCTCATGCGACTCTGGTCTCGAGATCTCCCTCGAGGGCTGACGTGAGGGCCTATGCCACAAGGTGGCTCAAGTGCAGGGTTAGGGTTCGAGGCAGGCTTAGGTTTCATTAGAGGGTCCTTGTTCGGGGTAGGGGTAGGGGTAGGGTTAGGGTTAGGGTTAGGGTTAGGTCCCAGGAGGCTCCAGGCGCCGAACCCACAGCAGGGCAGTGGTCTCCCCGAAGGGCTGAGTTGAGGGCACAATGGAGGGGGCCGGTCAGGATCCGTCTTTGGCTGGCAGGGCCACACACGTGATTGGGTCCCTGGTCGAGGAGTCCTCCGGAATCCTCTCGGGCAGCTGCAGCCGGGCCTGGGAAACGACATGCTGAGCATCCAGGTTCCATGCCGGGAGAGCCTACACCGTTTATGGACCAGAGACACGTAGTGTTTTCCGACGTTGGAATTGGGTCCCCATGGGGATAGAGCCTTAGCTAGGGTTAGGCTTCGCTCCAGCGACGTTGCCAGGGCCGAAGCGACGCCGGTCTCGTGATCTCCCTTGAGGGCTGAAGTGAGGGCCCATGCCACAAGGCGGTTCAAGTGCAGGATTAAGTTTCGAGGCATGCTTAGGTTTCGGTGGCGGGTCCCGGTTCGGGGTAGGCTTAGGGTTAGGGTTAGGTCCCGGGAGGCTCCAGGCGCCGAATCCACACCAGGGCAGTGGTCTCCCCGAAGGGCTGAGTTGAGGGCACAATGGAGGGTGCCGGTCAGGATTCGTCTTTGTCTGCCAGGGCCACACACGGGATTGGGCCCCTGGTCGAGGAGGCCTCTGGAATCCTCTCGGGCAGCTGCAGCCGGGCCTGGGAAACGACATGCTGAGCATCCAGGTCCATGCCGGGAGAGCCTGCACCGTTTCTGGACCCCAGACGCGTGGTGTTTTCCGACGTTGGAATTGGGTCCCGTTGGGAGACAGCCTTGCCTAGGGTTAGGGTTCGGTCCAGAGACATCAGCACGCCTGAAGCGACTCTGGTCTCGAGATCTCCCTCGAGGGCTGAAGTGAAGGCCCATGCCAGAAGGCGGCTCAAATGCAGGGTTAGGATTCGAGGGAGGCGAAGGTTCCGGTGGAGGGTCCCGGTTCGGGGTTGGGTTAGGGTTAGGGTTAGGTCCCAGGAGGCGCCTGGCGACGAATCCACAGCACAGCAGTGGTCTCCCCGAAGGGCTGAGTTGAGGGCACAACGGAGGGTGCCGGTCAGGATCAGTCTTTGGCTGCCAAGTTCACACAGCTCGATGGGCCCTTGATCAAGGAGGCCCCCAGAATATTCTCAGGCAGCTGCAGCCGGGCCTCGAAAACGACATGGTGAGCTACCAGGTTCCATGCCGGGTGAGCCTGCACTGCTTCTGGACCCCAGGCGTGTGGTGCTGTCAGATGTTGGAATTGGGTCCCCATGGGGATAGAGCCTTAGCTAGGGTTAGGGTTCGACCCAGCGACGTCGCCAGGTCCGAAGCGCCGCCGGTCTCGTGATCTCCCTCGAGGGCTGAAGTGAGGGCCCATGCCACAAGGCGTCTCAACTGCAGGGTTAGGGTTCGAGGCAGGCTTAGGTTTCAGTGGAGGGTCCCGGTTCGGGGTAGGGTTAGGGTTAGGGTTAGGTCCCAGGAGGCTCCAGGCGCCGAACCCACAGCAGGGCAGTGGTCTCCCCGAAAGGCTGAGTTGAGGGCACAATGGAGGGTGCCGGTCAGGATCCGTCTTTGGCTGCCAGGGCCACACACGTGATTGGGCCCCGGGTCGAGGAGGCCTCCGGAATCCTCTCGGGCAGCTGCAGCCAGGCCTGGGAAACGACATGCTGAGCATCCAGGTTCCATGCCGGGAGAGTCTGCACCGCTCCTGGACCCCAGACTGGTGGTGGTTTCCGATGTTGGAATTGCGTCCCCTTGGGGAGACAGCCTTGCCTAGGGTTACGGTTCGGTCCAGAGACTTTGCCACGGCTGAAGCGACTCTGGTCTCGAGATCTCCCTCGAGGGCAGAAGTGAGGGCCCATGCCCCAAGGCGGCTCAAGTGCAGGGTTAGGATTCGAGGGAGGGTAAGGTTTCCGTGGAGGGTCCCGGTTCGCGGTAGGGTTAGGGTTAGGGTTAGGTCCCAGGAGGCTCTTGGCGCCGAACCCACAGCACGGCAGTGGTCTCCCCGAAGGGCTGAGTTGAGGGCACAACGGAGGGTGCCGGTCAGGATCCGTCTTTGGCTGCCAAGGTCACACAGCTCGATGGGCCCTTGATGAAGGAGGCCCCCGGAATCCTCTTGGGCAGCTGCAGCCGGGCCTCAGAAACGACATGCTGAGCTTCCAGGTTCCATGCCGGGTGAGCCTGCACCACTTCTGGGCCCTGGGCGCGTGGTGTTGTCAGACGTTGGAATTGGGTCCCAATGGGGATAGAGCCTTACCTAGGGTTAGGGTTCACTCCAGCGACGTCGCCAGGGCCGAAGCGACGCCGGTCTTGTGATCTCCCTCGAGGGCGGAAGTGAGGGCCCATGTCACAAGGCGTCTCAACTGCAGGGTTAGGGTTCGAGGCAGGCTTAGGTTTCGGTGGTGGGCCCCGGTTCGGGGTAGGGTTAGGATTAGTGTTAGGTCCCAGGAGGCGCCTGGCGCCGATCCCACAGCACGGCAGTGGTCTCCCCGAAGGGCTGTGTTGAGGGCACAATGGAGGGTGCCAGTCAGGATCCGTCTTTGGCTGCCAGGGCCACACACGTGATTAGGCCCCTGGTCAAGGAGGCCTCGGGAATGCTCTCGGGCAGCTGCAGCCGGGCCTGGGAAACGACATGGTGAGCCTCCAGGTTCCATGCCGGGAGAGCTGGCACCGCTTCTGGACCCCAGGCGCGTGGTGTTTTCTGACGTTGGAATTGGGTCCCCTTGGGGAGACATCCTTGCCTGGGGTTAGGGTTCGGTCCAAGGACTTAGCCACGGCTCATGCGACTCTGGTCTCGAGATCTCCCTCGAGGGCTGACGTGAGGGCCTATGCCACAAGGTGGCTCAAGTGCAGGGTTAGGGTTCGAGGCAGGCTTAGGTTTCATTAGAGGGTCCTTGTTCGGGGTAGGGGTAGGGGTAGGGGTAGGGTTAGGGTTAGGGTTAGGGTTAGGTCCCAGGAGGCTCCAGGCGCCGAACCCACAGCAGGGCAGTGGTCTCCCCGAAGGGCTGAGTTGAGGGCACAATGGAGGGGGCCGGTCAGGATCCGTCTTTGGCTGGCAGGGCCACACACGTGATTGGGCCCCTGGTCGAGGAGTCCTCCGGAATCCTCTCGGGCAGCTGCAGCCGGGCCTGGGAAACGACATGCTGAGCATCCAGGTTCCATGCCGGGAGAGCCTACACCGTTTATGGACCAGAGACACGTAGTGTTTTCCGACGTTGGAATTGGGTCCCCATGGGGATAGAGCCTTAGCTAGGGTTAGGCTTCGCTCCAGCGACGTTGCCAGGGCCGAAGCGACGCCGGTCTCGTGATCTCCCTTGAGGGCTGAAGTGAGGGCCCATGCCACAAGGCGGTTCAAGTGCAGGATTAAGTTTCGAGGCATGCTTAGGTTTCGGTGGCGGGTCCCGGTTCGGGGTAGGCTTAGGGTTAGGGTTAGGTCCCGGGAGGCTCCAGGCGCCGAATCCACACCAGGGCAGTGGTCTCCCCGAAGGGCTGAGTTGAGGGCACAATGGAGGGTGCCGGTCAGGATTCGTCTTTGTCTGCCAGGGCCACACACGGGATTGGGCCCCTGGTCGAGGAGGCCTCTGGAATCCTCTCGGGCAGCTGCAGCCGGGCCTGGGAAACGACATGCTGAGCATCCAGGTCCATGCCGGGAGAGCCTGCACCGTTTCTGGACCCCAGACGCGTGGTGTTTTCCGACGTTGGAATTGGGTCCCGTTGGGAGACAGCCTTGCCTAGGGTTAGGGTTCGGTCCAGAGACATCAGCACGCCTGAAGCGACTCTGGTCTCGAGATCTCCCTCGAGGGCTGAAGTGAAGGCCCATGCCAGAAGGCGGCTCAAATGCAGGGTTAGGATTCGAGGGAGGCGAAGGTTCCGGTGGAGGGTCCCGGTTCGGGGTTGGGTTAGGGTTAGGGTTAGGTCCCAGGAGGCGCCTGGCGACGAATCCACAGCACAGCAGTGGTCTCCCCGAAGGGCTGAGTTGAGGGCACAACGGAGGGTGCCGGTCAGGATCAGTCTTTGGCTGCCAAGTTCACACAGCTCGATGGGCCCTTGATCAAGGAGGCCCCCAGAATATTCTCAGGCAGCTGCAGCCGGGCCTCGAAAACGACATGGTGAGCTACCAGGTTCCATGCCGGGTGAGCCTGCACTGCTTCTGGACCCCAGGCGTGTGGTGCTGTCAGATGTTGGAATTGGGTCCCCATGGGGATAGAGCCTTAGCTAGGGTTAGGGTTCGACCCAGCGACGTCGCCAGGTCCGAAGCGCCGCCGGTCTCGTGATCTCCCTCGAGGGCTGAAGTGAGGGCCCATGCCACAAGGCGTCTCAACTGCAGGGTTAGGGTTCGAGGCAGGCTTAGGTTTCAGTGGAGGGTCCCGGTTCGGGGTAGGGTTAGGGTTAGGGTTAGGTCCCAGGAGGCTCCAGGCGCCGAACCCACAGCAGGGCAGTGGTCTCCCCGAAAGGCTGAGTTGAGGGCACAATGGAGGGTGCCGGTCAGGATCCGTCTTTGGCTGGCAGGGCCACACACGTGATTGGGCCCCGGGTCGAGGAGGCCTCCGGAATCCTCTCGGGCAGCTGCAGCCAGGCCTGGGAAACGACATGCTGAGCATCCAGGTTCCATGCCGGGAGAGTCTGCACCGCTCCTGGACCCCAGACTGGTGGTGGTTTCCGATGTTGGAATTGCGTCCCCTTGGGGAGACAGCCTTGCCTAGGGTTACGGTTCGGTCCAGAGACTTTGCCACGGCTGAAGCGACTCTGGTCTCGAGATCTCCCTCGAGGGCAGAAGTGAGGGCCCATGCCCCAAGGCGGCTCAAGTGCAGGGTTAGGATTCGAGGGAGGGTAAGGTTTCCGTGGAGGGTCCCGGTTCGCGGTAGGGTTAGGGTTAGGGTTAGGTCCCAGGAGGCTCTTGGCGCCGAACCCACAGCACGGCAGTGGTCTCCCCGAAGGGCTGAGTTGAGGGCACAATGGAGGGTGCCGGTCAGGATCCGTCTTTGGCTGCCAGGGTCACACAGGTGATTGGGCCACTGGTCGAGGAGGCCTCCAGAATCCTCTCGGGCAGCTGTAGCCGGGCCTGGGAAACTACATGGTGAGCATCCAGGTTCCATGCCGGGAGAGCCTGCACTGCTTCGGTACCCCAGGCGCGTGGTGTTTTCAGACGTTGGAATTGGGTCCCCTTATGGAGACAGTCTTAGCTAGGGTTAGGGTTCAGTACAGGGACTTCGCCAGGGCCGAAGCGACTCTGGTCTCGAGATGTCCCTCAAGGGCTGATGTGACGGCCCATGCCACAAGGCGGGCAGTGGTCTCCCCGCAGGGCTGATTTGAGGGTAAAATGGAGGATGCCGGTCAGGATCTGTATAAGGCCTCACACGTGATTGGCCCCTGCTCTCGGAGGCCTCCGGAATTCTCTCGGGCACCTGCAGCGGGGCATGGGAAATGACATGTTCAACTTCCAGGTTCAATCCCGGGTGAGCCTGCACCGCTTCTGGACTCCAGGCACGTGGTGTTGTCAGACGTTGGAATTGGATCCCCTTTGGGAGACAACCTTAGCTAGGGTTAGGGTTCGCTCCAGCGACGTCGCCAGGGCCGAAGCGACACCGGTCTCGTGATCTCCCTCGAGGGATGAAGTGAGGGCCTATGCCACAAGGCGGCTCAAGTGCAGGGTTAGGATTCAAGGGAGGCTTAGGTTTCGGTGTAGGGTCCCGGTTTGGGGTACGGTTAGGATTAGGATTAGGTTCCAGGAGGTTCTAGGCGCCGAACCCACAGCAGGGCAGTGGTCTCCCCGAAAGGCTGAGTTGAGTGCACAATGGTGGGTTCTGGTCAGCATCCGTACTTGGCTGCAAAGACCACACACGTCGATGGGCCTCTGGTCAAGTAGGCCTCCAGAATCCTCTCGGGCAGCTGCAGCCGGGCCTGGGAAACAACATTGTGAGCTTCTAGGTTCCATGCCCAGTCACCCTGCCCGCTTCTGGACCCAGGCGCGTGGTGTTGCCAGATGTTGGAATTGGGTCCACATGGGGAGAGCCTTAGCTTTGGTTAGAGTTCGGTCCAGGGTTGTCGTCAGATTGGAAGCGACTCTGGTCTCGTGATCTCCCTCGATGGCTGAAGTGAGGGCCCATGACACAAGGCGGCTCAAGTGCAGGGTTAAGGTTCGAGGCAGGTTTGGGGCGCCTGGGTGGCGCAGTCGGTTAAGCGTCCGACTTCAGCCAGGTCACGATCTTGCGGTCCGTGAGTTCAAGCCCCGCGTCGGGCTCTGGGCTGACGGCTCAGTGCCTGGAGCCTGTTTCCGATTCTGTGTCTCCCTCTCTCTCTGCCCCTCCCCCGTTCATGCTCGGTCTCTCTCTGTCCCCAAAATAAATAATAAAATGTTGAATAAAAATTAAAAAAAAAAAAAGTTTCGAGGCAGGCTTACGTTTCAGTGGAGGGTCCTGGTTTAGGGTAGGGTTAGGATTAGGGTTAGGTCCCAGGAGGCCCCAGGCGCTGAACCCACAGCAGGGCAGTGGTCTCCCCGAAGGGCTGAGTTGAGGGCACAATGGAGGGTGCCGGTCAGGATCCGTCTTTGGCTGCCAACATCACACACATGATTGCTCCCCTGGTCGTGGAGGCCTCCGGATTCCTTTGGGGCAGCTGCAGCCGGTCCTGGGAAACAACATGGTGAGCTTCCAGTTTCTATGCCTGGTGAGCCTTTACCGCTTCTGGACCCCAGGCGCGTGGTGTTGTCAGACGTTGGAATTGGGTCCCCATGTGGAGAGAGCCTTAGGTAGGGTTAGGGTTGGTCCAGGGACATCGCCAGTGCTGAAGCGACTCCGGTCTCGTGATCTCCCTGGAGGGCTCAATTGAGGGCCCATGGTACAAGGTGGCTCAAATGCAGGGTTAGGGTTCCAGGCAGGCTTAGGTTTCAGTTGGGGTTCCCGGGTCCGTGTAGGGTTAGGGTTAGGGTTAGGTCCCAGGAGGCTCCAGGCGCTGAACCCACAGCAGGGCACTTGTCTCCCCAAAGGGCTGAGTTGAGGGAAGAAGGGAGGGTGCTGGTCAGGATCCGTCTTTGGCTGCCAAGACCACACACGTCGATGGGCCTCTGTTCGAGGAGGCCTCCAGAATCCTCTCGGGCAGCTGCAGCCGGGCCTGGGAAAGGATATGGTGAGCTTCCAGGTTCCATGCGAGTCAGCCTGCACCGCTTCTGGACCCCAGTCGAGTGGTGTTGACAGATATTGGAATTGGGTCCCCATGCGGAGAGACCCTTAGCTAGGGTTAGGTTTCGGTCCAGGGACGTCGGTAGGGCTGAAGCGCCTAAGGTCTCTTGATCTTCCTTGAGGGCTGAAATGAGGACCCATGCTACAAAGCGGCTCAATGGCACGGTTAGGTTTTGAGGCAGGCTTAGGTTTCAGAAGAGGGACCCGGTTCGGGGTATGGTTAGTGTTAGGGTTAGGTCTTAGGAGGCTCCAGGCTCCGAACCCACAGGAGGGCAGTGGTCTCCCCGAAGGGCTGAGTTGAGGACACAAGGGAGGGTGCTGGTCAGGATCAGTCTTTGGCTGCCAAGGCCACACAGTTCCATGGGCCCCTGGTCGAGGAGGCCTCAGGAATCCTCTCGGGCAGCTGGAACCAGGCCTAAGAAATGACATGGTAAGCTTCCGGGTTCCATGCCAAGTCAGCCTGCACCACTTCTGGACCCCAGGCGCGTGATGTTGTCGGAATTTGGGATTGGGTCCCCATGGGGAGAGATCCTTAGCTACGGTTAGGGTTGAGTCCAGGGATGACGCCAGAGCCGAAGCGACTCAGATCTTGTGATCTCCCTGGAGGGCTGAAGTGAGGGCCCATGCGACGGGGTGGCTCAAGTGGAGGGTTAGTGTTCAAGGCCGGCTTAGGTTTTCGGTGGAATTTTCCCCTCGGGGTATGGTTAGGGTTTGGTTTCGGTCCCAGGAAGCTCAAGGCGTGAAACCCACAACAGGGCAGTGGTCTGCCCGAAGGGCTGAGTTGAGTTCACAACGGAGGGGACCACTCAGCATCAGTGTTTGGCTGCCAAGGCCACACACGTCGATGGGCCCCTCGTCGAGGAGGCCTCAGGAATCCTCTCAGGCACACTGCAGCCCGACTTGGGTAATGACATGCTGAGCTTCCAGGTTCCACGCCGAGTGAGCCTGCACCGCTTCTGGACCCCAGGCGCGTGGTGTTGTCAGACTATGGGTTTGGGTCCCCATGGGGAGAGAGCCTTAGTTATGGTTAGTGTTCAGTACAGGGACAACGCCAGGCCCGATGCGACTCCGGGCACGTGATCTCCCTCAAGGGCTGAAGTGTGGGCCCATTAGATGGTGCGGCTCAAGTGTAGGGTTAGGGTTCGAGGCCGCCTTAGGTTTCGGTGGAGGGTTCTGGTTAACGGTAGGGTTAGAGTTTGGTTTAGGTCCCAGGAGGCTCCAGGCGCCAAACCTACAGAAGTAGAGTGGTCTCCCCGAAGGGCTCAGTTGAGGGTACAAGGGAGGGTGCCAGTCAGCATCAGTCTGTGGCTTCCAAGGCCACACAACTCTATGGGCCCCTGGTCGTGGAGGCCTCAGTAACCTCTCGGGCATCTGCAGTCGTGCCTGGCAACCGACAGGGTGAGCTTCCAGTTTCCATACCGAATGACCCTGCACCGCTTCTGGACCCCAGGCGCGTGGTGTTGTCAGTCTTCGGTATTGAGACCCCTGGGGAAACTGCCTTAGCTAGAGTTTGGGTTCACTCCAGGGACGTTGCCAGGGCCGAAGGGACTCCAGTCTTGTGATCTTCGTGCAGGGCTGAAGTGAGGGCCCACGCGACGTTGTGGCTCAAGTGTAGGGTTAGAGTTCGAGGCCTGCTTAGGTTTCTGTGGAGGGTTCCAGTTAGGCGTAGGGTTAGTGTTAGGTCCCAGGAGGCTCCAGGCGTTCAATCCACAGCAGTGCAGTGGTCTCCCCGAAGGCCTGAGTTGAGGGCACAAGAGATGGTGCCTGTCAGCATCAGTCTCTGACTTCCAAGGCCGCACAACTCTATGGGCCCCTGGTCAGGTAGGCCTCAGGAATCCTCTCGGGCAGCTTTAGGTGGTCCTCGGAAAGGACATGGTGTGCTTCCAGGTTCCAAGCCGAGTGACCCTGCATAGATTGTGGACCCCAGGCACGTTGTGTTTTCAGACTATGGGATTGGGTCCCCATGGGGAGTGAGCCTTAGCTAGGGTTAGCGTTCAGTCCATAGACGTCACCAGGGCCGAAGAGACTCCAGTCTCGTGGTCTCCCTCGAGGCCTCAAGTGAGGACCCATGTGATGGTTGGGTTCAAGTTTAGGGTTAGTTTTCGAGGCTGGCCTAGTTTTCCGTGGAGGGTTCCTGTTAGGGGTAAGGTTAAGGTTAGGGTTAGGTCCCAGGAGTCCCCAGGAGCTGAACCCACATCGGTGCAGTGGTATCCCCGAAGAGCTGAGTTGAGGGCACATGGAGAGTGCTTCTTCTCTGGTTACTGTTTTCCCCCTGAGCCCAGCTCTTCTGGTTTACTGCCTGGCCCCAATCTGGCCACATGTACTCATGCGTCATCAGTAGAGATCCTTCATGGTGGCTCTGAGCTTTCATCGGGTTCTTGGCTATTCAACATTTGACCTCAGGTCTCACCTGGACCACCCTTGTCACTATGACTAGAAGAAAGGATGTGAAGGCGACTGCCTGATGACAGTTTGCGAGAGCCTGCCCGGCACCAGGTTCCATGCTGGATGCTTTGTCCCCCTAATCTTCCCATCATTCCCATGGCCGTCTTTCGAGGAGGTCATGGTGAGGATGTGGTCCCTGGTTGACCCTCGAGCTTGAGCCGGGTAATCGGAGGCTCTTCACCTCCTCCCCTGTCCTTGGAGTGCCCGTTGAACCCACTGTCCCCTCCTGGGAGGTGTTCCTGGATCATAGCCTTCCATGACTGAGGTGTTGCCGGGCCTCCCTGGACGTTATCTGTGGCCAAACCCAGTGAAGGCCTCACGACAACCCTTGGGACTCTGGCAAGTGCGTATGTGGACATGTCCCCCGCTGCAGGGGCCAAGACAATTCTGGCGTGTGAGTTCCCTGGTGCTCGACACCTGCCTGCCCCCAGCACACATGTGCCCCCAGCCACATGTCAGGTTATTCTCTCGTCCTCCTCCCCAGAGCTCACTGTGGTGGTTGTTCTGGGCATGTGGCTTGGACTGTACATCGTCCTGACACATATGCTCTGTCAGTATCAACAGCCTCTCTTTGTCATGTTCAATGTGTGGTTGTTTGATTTGTTTGGTTGGACATTGGAAAGGCCATTTCTTCCGCCATTTCTCAGGGTTCTATGGTTCCCTTTTTTGGAGAAATTTGAGTGGAGAGTTTAAAAGACTTATTCCTATCTCTACTGAAAACCAGGAGATTACACAATACCTCCAGTTCCCGTCCGGGGCCCAGGGGTCACCCCAGCATTCCCTCTCTCTCCACCTCTCTGTGTTTGCAGCCGGCTTTCGACCTGGGGAGCGCTCCCGCCATATCCTCCGTCTGGTCTATTGGCTTCTTTGCAGAGTCACGCTGTGTGCACTGTGACACTGCCGGGCAGCTCCTCACACCGGCCTTGGCTTCCGGTGCCACCTTTGTACCCTTTCTGCACAGGCTTGCAGTCCCCCCAGCCTACCCTCGGTGCCCTGCCCTCCAATGCAGGAAAGGGAGAGAAAAGGGCTAAGCCGCAGGCTTCTGTGGCCGACTCAGCTGAGACTCCACCACTCTGCAGGGCTCACGCTCTGCGGGCAGAGAAGCTGCATGACATCCGGGCACCAGGAAGGCCGGGTCCCAGCTGGGAGAATGACGCTGACCAAACACACACTCACCCCGTGGAAGGAAGTGCCTCCGAGCCGGGGCACACACGTCAGGGGGTGGCTGCTGGGCCTCCGGGCCTGGGGGAGAACAACTAGGGCCCCCGCTCTCCCCTGCTCGCGTCTCCCTGCCCCCTCTGTAAAGCGGACGGGACAATACTCTGACTTCCCTCCTGAGGGCTTTCCGAGGATCAAATGGCACGAATGGCCCCTAAGGCCCCGAGCCCAGCGCTTGGCACACACAAGTGCTCAGCTCGGCCGATGAAAGCACTTCGGAGCAGGGACGCCGGCCACCCCGGCACGCCCTCTCGGGTTTCACGGGTGCCCAGCGACACAGGGACGCCTGCACCGGGGTCCCCTGAGTCATCCATTCAGGGCCCGACCCTGGGGCCGGAGTTCAGGACACAGAGGGGAGCGAGTTACATGTGGCCCCTGGCTGCGGACCAGCGACAGACATAGGACTTGGCCACCTGGCTTCAGATACACGCGTGTTTGGTTTCAAATACACGCGTGTTTGGGAAACAAGATGAAATGCAATCTCAAGTCAGGGAGCCTCAGCATGCCCAAACTAGGGACGGGAATCTGCTACAAGAGCTCTGAGGGGTGCAGGGGAGTGGAACCTCCCCCCACGGGCTTCTCTGCCAGCATCTTTTCCGTTTAGGTGTGACTGAAGCATTTGGGGCTTAGGTGGATGCAGGCCCAGCTGTGGTGGACTTGGGAACATACCCCTCATGCACACAAGCCAGACCCACCCTTGCAGCCTGGACCAGGGGTAAAGGAGCCCCTCTAGAGAGGATCCTTACATGGGGGACAAAGGAACTGAGATAGTCCCTGCCAGGGCACCGGACTGCCTCAGGCAGTCCCCTTCCGCACAGTGCACCCTCCTGTGGAAGAAGACCACAGACCTGGTCTCAAGCCTGAGCAAGGCCCCATCGTCACCACCAGCTGCATGGCCCGCCACACAAAACAAAGCACACATCCTGCCTCTCTCGAAGCCTCGGCCTCATGGTTGCCCTAAGTTCACAGCAGCCTCTCAGCACCACACCTCCTACTCCGGACCCACCTCAGAACACTGCTGCCATCCCAGGACCAGGCACGTGCCCCAAGCTGGGTGCCCCTGAGGCTCCTCGCGTAGGGTCCGCCCCCAGCGCCATCCAGCCAATGGGAACTCCTGTAGCCACTAAGAGGTGGAGCACAAGGATGTCACTGTTGACCCAGCAAACATGGCGGCCATAGAGAAATGGGCCGGGGTGTGCCCCTGAGTGTGCTTTAGGGCGACGAGGGGCTCCTGTGTGCAGCCTTTGGGAAGATGAGAGCCTGTCGTGGAAGGCTTGTGGGCAAGGCTGCAGCCCTATAAAGTGCTGGCAGTTCCACAGCCCCAACACCGTGATTCTGTTTTCTCTGCCTCATGGACAACACCCTGTGTGAATGGTAAGTAGGGAGACCAGGCAAGGCCTGGTCCAAACACCCTAGAGATATACACCATGACCAAGTGAGATTTTTCCCTGGAATGCAACGTGGGTTTAACATCTTAAAATCAATTAATGTTATAGTCCATATTAATACAGGAAGGAGGGAAACATGACCATTGCAATAGGTGCAGAAAGCAGATTTGACAAGATCCAACACCCGTACATGATAAAAATTTTCAACAAATTTGGTATAGAAAGGAATTTCCTCGGCCTACTAAAGAATACCTACATAATCATATGCACAATACTGAATGGTGAAAGAATGAAAGTTTTGGGGTGCCTGCGTGGCTCGGTCAGTTAAGCATCCAACTCTTGGTTTAGAATCAGGGTCTCACTCCAGGTCGGTGAGATCAAGCCCCAAGTCAGGCTCCGCACTGACAGCATGGAGACTGCATGGGATTCTCTCTCTCCCAATCTCTCTCTGTGCCCCTCCCCTGGTCTCCCTCTCTCTCTCTCTCAAAATAAATAAATAAATAAACTTAAAAAACAAAGAAGCTTTTCCCTCATGCTGGGAAAGTGCAGGATGTCCACTTTTGCCATCTCAACTCCACATAAAACTGGAGGTTCTGGCCAGTGGAATAATCTCCCCATCCCACCAGAATAAAACCATTCTGATTGGAAAGGACAAAATAAAGCCATCTTTATTCACAGATGACCCCATATGGAGAAAATCCCAAGAAATGCATGCAGAGAAAAAAGCTACCAGATCCATAAGCATTTGGCAAGGCCACAGGACCCAAGATCAATATTAAGAGAGCAATTGTATTTCTATACACTAGCAACAAAAACTCAAAACATGAAATTGAGGAAATAACCTGGGGCGCCTGGGTGACTCAGCCGGGTAAGCGGCCAACTCTTGATTTTGGCTCTGATCATGATCACTCCTCAAAACTGATTTTATTTTATTCTTTTTTTTAAATGTTAATTCATTTTTGAGGGAGAGAGAGAGACAGAGTGTGAGCAGGGGAAGGGCAGGGAGCGAGGTAGACACAGAACTCAAAGCAGGCTCCGGGCTCTGACTAGTCAGCACAGAACCCAGCATGGGGCTCGAACCCAGGAACTGTGAGATCATGACCTGAGCTGAAGTCGGACACTTAACTGACCAAGCCACCCAGGTGCCCCCCTCAAAATTTATTTTAAACCACAGTAATAAAGACAGTGTGGTATTGATGAAACAATAATGCATAAATAAGCAGAACAGATTGAGAGACTGTAAACAAATCCCTACATTTATGATCCATTGATTAGTTAATTCTGGCAAAATACAAATAATATGTAAAAAATTACAAATACATGTGGACAAAATACATATAATATCAACAGTGCATGTCACATTTACCATCGTAACCATTTTAAAATATACAATTCAGTGGCATGAAGTACATTCACAATGTTGTGCAACTGTCACCAGTATCAAGTTCCAGAACATTTTCATCACCCCAAAATGGAAACACCATACCCATTAAGCTATCAGTCCCTGTTCCCTCCCTACCCCAGCCCTTGACAACCAAAAATATGCTGTGTGTCTCTGTGTATATGCCTCTTCTGGATATTTTATAAAAATGGAATCATACAAGTGGTGACCTTTTATGTCTGGTTTCTTAACGTAGCATTATGTTCTGGAGGTCCCTCCACATTGTTACATGTCAGTCCTCTGTTCCTTTTCAGGGGTGAATAATATTCCATCGTGTGTCTACACCACTTTGTTTTTCCATTCACGTGTTGATGGACATTTGTGTTGTTTCTACCTTTTGGCTCTTATGAAAAGGGCTGCTATGAACGTTCAGGTACCAGTTCTGTTTGAACACCTGATTCCAAATTGGGGGGTGCATATCTAGGAGTGAAATTCCTGGATCACATGGTCACTCTACATTTGACTTATTGAGGAACCACCAGACGGGTTCACATGGAGGCTGCACCGTTGTATATTCTCGCTAGTAACATAGGATGGTTCTAATTTTTCCTCATCCTCTCCAATACTTATTTTCTTTTTTTAAATTATGGTCCTCCTAGTGGGTGTGAAGTAGTCATTTTAAGTTGCAATTCCCTAATGACTAAGGCTGTTGAGCATCTTTTCATGTGCTTTTGGCCATTTGTGTATCTTTGTAGAAAGATTAGTACTTAGGGATGAATTTGACAAAAGCTATGCGAGGCCTGTACCCTGAAAACTGCAGAAGAAATTAAAGAACACACATAAACGCAGAACTGTGCCATACCCACAGATTTGAGGACTGCGTATTGCTGTCCACACAATGTAAGTGATGTATAGATTCGCGAATTTCCACTAAAGTCATAGCAGAACTTTTTTTAAAGTGTGTTTATTTTGAGAGAGATCAGGGGAGGGGCAGAGAGAGAGGGGGAGAGAGAGAGAATTCCGAGCACTGTCAGCACAGAGCCCCACTCAGGACTCAAACTCACGAACCGTGAGATCATGACCTGAGCTGAAACCTAGAGCCAGATGCCCAACCGACTGAGCCGCCCAGACGACCTGGCATAGCAGGACTTTTTAAAGAAATTACTAAGGTGATTCCAACACTTATACAGAAATGCAGAAGACTTAGGACAGCCAAATGATCTTGAAAAAGAACAGAGTTGCAGGACTTTCACCACCTAGTTTCTTTAAAAAAAATTTCTTTTTAAGTTCATTTCTCTTGAGAGAGAGAGAGAGAGAGAGAGAGAGCACAAGCAGGGAGGAACAGAAAGAGAGGGAGAGAGAGAATCCCAAGCAGGCTTTGCACTGTCACTGTAGAGCCCGATGCGGGGGCTTGAATTCAGGAGCCATGAGATCATGACCTGAGCCGAAATCAAGAGTCAGTCGCTTAACTGAGCCACCCAGGCACCCCCTCACTACCTAGTTTCAAGGCTTAGTGTAGAACAGCAATCATCCAGAAAGATAGAGCTCAATGAACAGAACACCGAATTCACAATACACTCATAACTCTATGGACAAGTGAGTTTTGACAGGGGTGTCAAGGCAATCCTATAGAGAAAAGATATTTTTCACAAATAGTACTGGAAGAGCTCATCTGTAAAAACGAAACTTGACCCTTAACTCACATCATATAGAAAAATTAGCTCAAAGTCAGGACATACATGTAAGAGACCAAACCGTAATACATGCCACCTGCGGGGTACTTCTGTTCTCAGCTGCACTGCTGGGGGTGCTTTCCCCCGTGTCAAATTCAATGAAAAGTCAGACCACATCACCCTGGGAATCCCAGTGCAATGGCTAAGGCAGACGCTCTGCAGCCTCACACTGACACCCACGTGCCCCACGCCCTTCCTGTGTCCCGAGACCTCTCTTCCCTTCCCCTGACCAAAATCTGCCATGCACCCTGACTGTCCCTCTGGCGGAAGGCCATGGCAACACCCCAAGGGCTTTCTGATGTAGTTCAAGGCAGTCACCAGTAGATGGCGCTGCTCTGTTAGCACAAGCCAGAATAGGGCTGCGGCCAAGTGCATTTCGTCCAGCCTTGACAGAATTAGCTTCCTGTAAATGAATACACCATATGGACGAGATACATAGGTATTCGAGTTACACGAGGTGCATGATCTTGAGCAAATAAGAATCCACGAACGGATTATGTGCTTCCGACTGCATGCACGCTACAACCGTGGTTCTCAAACACGGTGTGGGGAGCAGGGCACCCCCACGTCTTCAGGGTCTTTTCAGAACGTCATTGACATTGGGAGATGGTCAGTCCCATGTGGACACCAGGCGCAGTGCGGCTCCAGCAGGGTTGGGAGGGGGCAGCCAGGTCTGAACCCTGAACCCTGGCTCTTCAGGTTGTGAGCGGGTTTGGAAGAGGTAACGTCTTCTGGGTATGAGTATGGCCCGGCCCCTCACTCTCTGACCTTCACTTCCTTCATCTACACAAGGATTCGTAATTCAGAGGTTCAGTGCGGAATCCGTGAAATAATATGCATCAACGACTAAACACTGAGCCCCGGTGCCTGCCTCGTGGAAGGGGTCAGTGAATGAGGACTAGTCTTTATCAGCTATTAGCCTTATTCGTAGCTAGTCATCCAAGCTGTTCAGTCTCAGGGACCCCAAAAGGCAGCATTGTGTCAAGGCCACAAACTTCGTCGTTAGATAAAGCTGCCGTGCCTCTTCGCAGGGGCCGTGGGAACAGCACTCGCTCCCTCCGCCCCCCCCCCCCCCACCAGCCCTGGCGTCCTGACTGACAAAATTCGCATGTGCAACATCCTCCTCACAGGTTGTCATGGGGACCAGATGCCGCGGCGCTGGCAGGTGCCTGGCACATAGGGAGGGCCCCACGGGTCACGGCTGCTGTTGTGGCATCCTGCACGCCAGGAGCACCACCCACAGCGCACCGGCCCACGGAAACAACTCCTTCCTTCTGCCTTGTCTACACCTTGTCCATTACGTCGCCTCCGCCAGCACTCAGACGCGTGGGGGCGGGGAGCAGACATGGACAAGGAGAGACAGGAAAACATAAAGCAGAGGGGATTCCATCCATCCACTGTTTCCAGCTTTGGAAAAGACAGCCATCCGTGCCTTTGATGGCTGTATTGCAGCTTCAGCCCGCAGTGAGATCCCCGAAGCTCCCAGCTTTCCTCTGCTGGCTCCCAACGTCCTGAGTCCTAGCAGCCACAGCAGCAAGACTCTTGGGGCCATTTCTCATCTCTCTCGCCAGTGCCTCTGGGAGAACTGAAGGGCGAGAGCCTGGCCACATTCCTGCCCCCACTCCATTCCTTCCTGTGACTTCGCCTTTTCCCTTGCCAGGGAGAAGCAGGCCTTGTAATGCTTTGCGCAGTTTCCTGTCCCTGCTTCCTGAGAGCTCTCCAAACTGGGCCCACTTGTTCCCCACTTTGGTGTTCAGCCCAGCCAGGGAAGCTCTGCAGCCCGACTCATTTGGAGTGGGAAGAATTTGGAAGCCCAGCCTTTTTGCAACCAAAGATAGTCTTTATGTTCCTTTGTTGTTGCTTTACATTTGGTTTGGGTTGCTTTGATTTCATCATCATCACTAATATTTATTGGACACTAAGGAGGATAAAGCCCCTGGCCTAGGCACCGTGTAGTACGTGGTTCCACAATGTTCTTTGTAGGCAATATAGGGGAAATGGAACAGCTTATGTCAGGTAAACATAAGGCAGTCAAAAAACAATTAAGTTGTTTTTGTTTTCAATCTCGAAAGCTTCTTCCCCCTCAATCTTTCAAATCTGGCTTGAAGCAAAGCAATAGAATACAGGCAGTGAAAATTATGCCAGAAAGGTGGTAACAAAGCATAGAGGGACAGAAATGGGTCAGACAAGGAAAGGCATTTTATAGGCATGTCCCAAAGCGTTTCCTGAGTCCAAGTTGCCCTCATGTCTTGCTTGGGGGGCAGCAACAGCCTTCTGGAAGCTGCTCCGTACACAGCAGAAAGTCTGGGTTTTTTTGAGACATAAAGCATGTTTCTTCCCCTTCCTAAAGTCCTATGATTTGGCACTTAGGCCATGCAGCAGATACTGTCCTTCTGCTGTTCTCTTGTGCTCTGCCAAGGATCCTGCCACATGTGCCTTGGGAGGAGCTGAATGGAAAGCCTCACCCTGGTCATGTCATGGGACCCTCTTCTTGTCATTCAGACCTCCGCTTAACATGACATGTCAAAGAGGCCTTTGCTGACCGCCCTCTGCCACACCTGCGTATTGACTGTTTCTCGCTAGAGAATGTGAACCCCAGGGGGGCATGTCCTTGTCTGGCCTGCCCCCCACTTACTCCCAACACTTAGGACGGACCCTGGCACACAGTGATTCTCCACCTGGTATTATGCTACTTCATGGTGACTTTAAGCTTGTAAGTGGACAAGGGGACCAGATATGGATTCTTGTACTTGAGGAATCTTGGTTAAGTGCTTCAGCTAATCTATACTTCAGCTCGACTTAAGTCTACTTACCTCCTGGGCTGTGAGTTTGGATAAAAAATGTGAAAGCTTTGATGAACGACAGAGCACTGTCTCTACCACAAGAGAAGAGAGGTGAGGAAAAAGAAGCCCAGAAAAACTAAGTAAGTAAGCAGAGATGTGACCACTGCGCCCCGCCATAAAGCACAAATACTAAACGATATGCAAATGAATTGACTTTAAGCAAATAAAATACCAACACAACACTTGTTAGAAGAGGGACTAGGTGTTGAACAACAGTGGGAAACTTTAATGGATTTTTCCCCTTTTCAAATGTTTCTCTTCTTTTTCTCACATTGCTTGGCCTTGAGGATTTTAAATAAGCTCATAGCACCTTGGTCGATATTTTTTTTTAACATTTATTTATTTTTGAGACAGAGAGAGACAGAGCATGAACAGGGGAGGGGCAGAGAGAGAGAGGGAGACACAGAATCTCAAACAGGCTCCAGGCTCTGAGCTGTCAGCACAGAGCCTGACGCGGGGCTCAAAGTCACGGACCTCGAGATCATGACCTGAACTGAAGTTGGACGCTTAACCGGGTGAGCCACCCAGGCGCCCCTGTCGATATGTTTTTCTGAGCACCTGGCTGGCTCAGCCAGTGGAGCATGTGACTCTTGACATTGGGGTCATGAGTTCGAGCCCCACATTGGAGGGTAGATTGTACTTAAAACTTAAAAAACAATCTTTAAACAAAAGAAATAGGGGCATCTGGGTGGCTCAGTTGGTTGAGCATCCAACTTTTGATTTTGGCTCAGTTCATGATCTCATGGTCATGGGATTGAGCCTCATGTTGGGCTCTGTACTGAGCGTGAAGTCTGCTTAAGATACTCTCTCTGCCTCGCCCCCTGCTTGTGCGCGCGCTCTCTCTCTCTCTCTCTCTCTATATATATATATATATATATATAAAATAGACAAGTCCCTCATTTAAAATATGGAGCTAATAAAAATCTATCTTACAAAGTTGTCAGGAAGAGTCCATGAAAATTGTGTATGTGCAATGGGGCACCTGGGTGGCTCAGTTGGTTGGGCATCTGACTTTGGCCCCAGGTTGTGATCTCACAGTTCATGGGTTTGAGCCCCGTGTCGGGCTCTGTGCTGACAACTCGGAGCCTGGAGCCTGCTTTGAATTCTGTTTCTCCCTCTCTCTCTGCCCCTTCCCTACTCACACTCTGACTCTGTCTCTCAAAAATAAATAAACACTGAAAAAAAATTTTAAAAATTGTGTATGTACATTTCCTTACACATAGTAAATGTTCAGAATTTTGCCACTTCTTAGAATCTTAGATTAATAAAATGTTGAATGTTTTCTCAGATACATTCCATATTTATCATCCAGTAGTTCAAACATCTGACTTATTAGAAGCGTGAAAAAAACACAAAGGCATAACTAGTTTTCACTGCATGATAATGTGAAAGTGTACTTAAAAGTTTTGAAGGACAATGTCCCACATATGTGAAAAATCAATTTTACCATGAAGTATGAATTATATGAAGTTGAAACCCCCCCCAAAGACTATCCCCAACTACCACCCATTTGTTTAACTTGCCATTACATTCTATTTGAGTCAGAATAATCTTTATTTCAAAAGATCATTTTCAGTATATAAAAACATAAAAATCCAGCAAAACCAGAAATACAGATAGGTTTTCCTGGGCTTTCATATTTGTTGATTTATTGATTTTTATTTGCAATCTCTTTTTCAGTACAACTTACAACCTCACCTCCCTTTCCAGTCTCATTATACAAGCGCTAAGTGGCAGAAAGATCTGGAATAAACTCTGGAAAACAGTATGGAGGTTCCTCAAAAAATTAAAAATAGAACTACCCTATGATCCAGCAATTGCACTACCAGGTATTTATCCAAAAGATACAAAAATGCTGATTCTAAGGGGCACATGCACCCCAATGCACTATCGACAATAGCCAAAGTATGGAAAGAGCCCAAATATCCATCGACTGATGAATGGATGAAGATGTGGTATATACGATGGAATATTACTTGGCGATCAAAAAGAATGAAATCTTGCCATTTGCAGCAACATGGATGGAACTGGAGGGTTTTATGCTAAGTGAAATACGCCAGTCAGAGAAAGACAAATATCATATGATTTCACTCATATGTGGAATTTAAGAAATAAAATAGATGAACATACGGGAAGGGAAGGAAAAATAAGATAAAAACAAGAGGGAGACAAATCATAAGAGACTCTTTTTTTAATGTTTTAATGTTTTATTTACTTTTGAGACAGAGAGAGACAGAGCATGAGCAGGGGAGGGGCAGAGAGAGAGGGAGACACAGAATCTGAAGCAGGCTCTGGGCTCTGAGCTGTCCACACAGAGCCCGATGCGGGGCTCGAACTCACGAACTGTGAGATCATGACCTGAGCCGAAGTTGGACGCTCAACCGACTGAGCCACCCAGGCACCCCATAAGAGACTCTTAAGTACAGAAAACAAACTGAGGGCTGCTGGTGGGATATTGGGTGAGGGGGGGGTGGACTAGATGGGTGATGGGCGTTAAAGAGGGCACTTGTTGGGATGAGCACTGGGTGTTACATGTAAGTGATGAATCACTAAATTGTATTCCTGAAATCATTATTACACTAAATGTTAACTAACTTGGATTTAAATGAAAAAATTAATTAATAAAAAGGCAAAGTTGTGAAACTAAGTCGCATCCATCATGTTCTTATGAGGGTGGGAGCAAGTGTCTGGGAAATATAACAGAGTAAGACACAGAAATTGGAAGTTTCTATCTGAAGTTCTTTCAATGATCTTTTTCTATTGCTTCATGTTTAAAGATGCTCATTGAAATTTCCCTGTTTGTCAATAGCCTCTGTACAGCTTATGTACTTCCTTGTTGGGAGACCAATCTCCCGTTGTCAACAGCTCTCAGATAATGTTCTCAAATCGTGTTGCTTTTTCATCAAAGCAAGCAGAAGCGTTTCTGATATCTTATGGATCTGTGCCGTCCAACTTCTCACCAAACATCATGAGGAGTGAAGTGAAATTTATGGGCCCTGGGGCATCATTCATCATGGCATCGAGGTATGCATCAGTTGGATTCTTCCCTAGAGAAGAAGCATATCATGCAAATTATCCTTGATGAAGCCATCTGTGTTTGGATCAATCATGTCAAAGACCTCTTTGAATTCCTAAATCTGTGCCTGGCCAAACACGGCAAACATTGGATATTGTGTTCTGAGGCCACTTCTTGGTGTTCTCGGTCTTTGCCTTTTGGCTGTGTAAGGTGGCTGTTTAATTCTGGAGAGTGTCCTTAAGACGCTACAGCTCAGGTTGTCTAAACTCATTCTCCTATAGCATGAATGAGTGTCCAGTCCGCCACCGTAGAAGTTGTTTCATTTAACAGAGCTGGCCACCAGACACCAGAACAGAGAGGCTGCCCTGGTTTTTAAAGTTCTTATCAGTTGGATTTAAAACAGGATTGACAGAATGGTGGTACTTGATGAGGCTGGGTAGTGGGTACATGCGAGTTTGTTATACTTCCCTTTTGAATTTGGTGTGTGTTTGAAATTTTCCAGAATAAAAGTAGGTTAAAATAGCCCCGCCCCCCCAAAGGGCTGTAATCCAATGGCTTCCAAGCTCTTTAAAAAAATAAACAGAGGCACCTGGGTGGCTCAGTCGGTTTCGCCTACGATTCCTGGTTTTGGCTCAGGTCAAGCCCCACATCGGGCTCTGTGCTGACAGCATGGAAACTGCTTAGGATTCTCTCTCTCTGCCCCTTCCCCCTCCCCTCTTTCTCAAAATAAATAAATGAGCTTAAAAAAATAAACAAAAAGACCCCTTTTATTTTTCAAATAAGATGTTAAAAGTGGAACCCTAATATGCAAATCAAATCAAAGGCGAGCTGCTCTGGCTGAAGCTTGGGGGCTGGTAACTAGAGTTCTGCCTCTGGCCTTCTACCCACACCAGCCCTGAGCCACTCTGTGGTCCTCTATGCTGGCCCACTACTCCAGTGTGGTCTAGGGACCAGTAGCGACCGCACCACTTGGGGGCTTGTGACTCTGAGGCCCCCACATTACAATTTGAAAAGCATGTGATAGCTTGATGCTGCAGAGAGTCTGCAAGTGAACTTCCTTATTTTACAAATGAACCAGAGAAGGCTCACAATGATGTGCACAAAGCCGTACAACTAGCAGGCAGGAGAGCCCAGGTGGGTGACCAGGTTGCCTGACCTTCAGCCCAGACATTTCTGCACCACTCTCGTCAATTGCACCCTGTGGCAGATTTCTCACTGGGTCCCAGTGGCCAGGCTGATGCTTTGTTTCTGCACTGAGCCCCAGCCTTCTGCCTGGTGGTGATAACAGGGCCCTTGTCCCATGTCCTTGAAACTAAATCTGTAACTTACTTTCTCACCTAACACCAAGTTCCTCCAGAGCTGGGTTCAAGAATATCCCCCCCTTACTCGCCCCTCCCAACACATTCCTCATCCCAGTCCCTGCTAGAAACTGTCTTTGACGAGTCGGGCAGTCTAATGGGAAAAGGTCTAAGAAGGTAAACATTTGGCCTCAGGGTGTCCCCAGGTAGGTTGGAGTTCAAGACTAAGATTCCAGTTTCTGGCAGGTTCTGGGATGAACCATGGGGAGTCTGATATCCAGTTCCTTGGCCACGTGATCACCGGTTGCTTCTGCTTCTGCCAAAGCTGTTAGGCAGGATGCTTGCCACTGACAACAGACATTTCAGCCCTGTTCCTTCTAAAGAACATTTTATTTTATTTTATTTTATTTTATTTTATTTTATTTTATTTTATTATTTTATTTTATTTTATTATTTTATATTTTATTTTAATTTAATTTAATTTAATTTATTTTATTTTATTTTATTTTATTTTATTTTATTTAGAGAAAGAGGGAGAGAGAATCCCAAGCAGGCTCCACGCGGTCAGCACAGAGCCTGGCACGGGGCTCGAACCCACAAACCGTGAGATTGTGACCTGATTCGAAATCAAGAGTTGAACACCTAAGGGACTGAGTCATCTAGGTGCCCCAAGGCCATTTTAAATCACAGTGGATACACAGAATATTCTATAAAGTCCTGGTACCCTGTTGCCACCAACAGGCTGGTAGTGTATATTTAACTGGACTCACTCTCCATACACACCTGAACTGCAACAGTCTACCAGCAGATGGAGGTGAGGAGGGAAGAAAACAAACCCTAGAACCTTCTTCCCTCCTCCCGGGCTTGGTCTGAATCGCCTCAGGACTCTCAGAACCCATTGGGCAGGAGCGCAGGAAGGGGATGTGGGGTTGATGGATCGGGCAGGAGCCCACTACGTTTTGAAACGAAGCACTTGGGGCATAATCTGCTAGGGGTGAATGACTTCTGTTAAGAGACTGTTGCGAACATTTCCAAACTCGAGTCCATGCACGTCTTCAACCGCAGACGCAAGAAAGAAGGCTGGCAAGGTCCGAATGTGCCTGAGGTCCTTCTGCCGGGTAGTGCATCTTGCATTCAGGGCTGCTGCGTGAGCCCTCTCATTCTGGCCAATGGCTTATGACTAGCCACCCGTGGCTGGGGTTTTAAGAATTTGAGGTACATCTCATGATGTGTCAGGTGTTCCTGTTAGATTTCAACACACGAAGCAGAGCGTGTCTGGGGACAGGGACTGCATAGAGCTCTCTGTGTCAGGTTCTTGGAATAACCTGAAGTGAAGTAACAGCTGAGTGAAGCTGGGGAACAATAAGCCCCCTTAACCAGAGTAATTTCTCCAGGCCTCTCTGTAAGTTACGGGCGGCTATTAGTATCTTGGGGGGGGGGGGGGCGCGTCGGAAGCACTGCTTTGAAGAAAGAGTTCTTTCCTTGCCGTCTGGCCCCTCCCAGAAAGTACCAAGAATGAAAGACTTCTGGTTTGCATGGGTCATAGAAGATATTTGGGGAAACTAGCCCCATTATTGCAAAGCCCCTTAAATATTCTGGATTCATGGTATTGGCTCTGAATTGGGGCCTTGACAGGGGAAGGGGGCAGGTCAAGGATGAAAAAGACAGAGGTCAGGAGTCTGGGAGCGGGTGAGCTGGCTCCTCTGCTTTGGGTCCAAACCAGTCTGCACTTTTTCATCTGAAGGTCGGGACCGTCCTGCAAGCTCACTGGTTGTTAACGGAATTCCTTTCCTCGGGGGTTCAGGACATTCTTGCTGTCAGCTGGGGGTCACTCTCAGCTTCTAGAGGCTGTCCACAGTTCCTTGCCAAGTGGCCCCCATATTTTTTAAAAAGAGAGAAGTGCATCAGGCTTGGCTCGAGGCGAGAGGAAGTCTGGAATGGCAGCACGAGGACCTTCGTGAACCTGCTCCTCCAGAAAAGCAATGAAACTGTCAAAGTCATCGTGTTCAGAACTCCGGATATTAACCCAAGGCTTGCAACAACCTGAGGAGCTTTGATTTGAGAAAAACAGCTGAATCTCAGTAACAACGGAGGGTTTATGGCTTTTTAACTTGGACTATTCCCATCCCCTTCTCCCCAGCTTCACAGGAGTCTTCAAACCCACCTTGCAATCACCATAGCTATAAAAACCAGGCACCTAAAAAAATAAGCCTAAAAACAAAAAAGCCACAATGGAAAACAGTCCGAATATCCTCCCATGAATACTGATTGATGATCTGAGCGGGAATTTGAGCAACTTTTGCTTTTCACTTTATAGCATTTCTATATAATTAAATTGTTACAAGAATATTACTTTAATTTTTTTTATTAAGTAAACTCTACCCCCAATGTGAAGCTCAGACTCATGACCCCAAGATCAAGAGTTGCATGCTCTACTGACTGAGCCAGCCGGGCACCCCACAAGAGTGTTACTTTAAAAATAAATAATACAGGGGCGCCTGGGTGGCTCAGTCGGTTAAGTGTGCAACACTTGACTTTGGCTCAGCTCATGATCTTATGGTTCATGAGATCCAGCCCTGCATGGGCTCTGTGCTAATGGTGCAGAACCTGCTTGGGATTCTCTCTCTCCTCTCTCTCTGCCCCTCCCCCCCCCAAATAAATAAACATCAAAAATTTTTTAAAAAATAAAGCAGGGTCGCCTGGGTAGCTCACTTGGTTAAGCGTCTGACTCTTGATTTCCACTCAGGTCATGATCTGACAGTTCATGAGATTGAGCCCCACATCAGGCTCTGTGCTGACAGTGCAGGGCCTGCTTGAGATTCTCTCTCTCCCTCTCTGCCCCTCCCCTGCTCTGTCTCTCTCGCTGAAGATAAATAAATAAACATGAAAAATAAAAACAAATAATACAAATAAAGATCAAATACAGGAAGAGAGAGTTCCTGAAAATGCTCTAGTGATTAAGGGATGATAGATAGAAATTGTACAGAACTATTTTGACTATTTCTAGCTTACGACCTGTATAATACATTGACGTTCCTTGTATTTGATGAGCCATCTTTAACATTTCATTTTACTAACATCCAAAAAACGTTTCGAAGAGTTTTACAGACTCACATCTGACCTTTGGTTCCTGACTCTACTTTTCCCCACAAAGTTCTAAGTTTGTCAACTATAAATTCTCTTCCCATGGTGGTTTTCAGACACATAACCATAGCAAGTGGAGAAACACTACAGTATAGGGGTTTATTGGGCAAGCTGACTCTACTACTTTTTGCAAAAATCACTATGAGTTAACTCATCTATAATCCTAATAGCTAACCAGAAGTTTCTGGTTAACAGCTCAACCAGAAACCATCATAAGCAGATTTTTGTACCCACTGTTATAGGCCAGTCTGAAGCCTGAAACTATTTTTGACAGGGCAGAATAATGCCTGCTGTGCCCAAGAGGTATATTAGCAGGAAGGCTTTAGGTAGCCACCTACTGTGATAACATCCCCACAATTATTCAGGAGGCCATCTGTGTGAATGAGCTGAGGAAAAAACCTGCCATGAACAAAATTCCCCACCTCCCACTCCAGACACAACAATTATTCATGTTTTGTTTGAGACCAGGAAGTAACCTGCAGGGTTCAAATTCTCCCATAATTATTGGAAAGTATCTCTGCTTAAGACCAGGAAGTAACCACTGTGATAAAATCCCCCACAATTATCTGTGGACCATGGATGGGATTCAGACCGTCTTTGATGGCCCTAAAATTGTAGGTACAGTTTTGTGCTAATGTGAATTGGGAGAGGGTCCATTGCTTTCATCAGCTTCCTGAGGTGGCTTGTGGCCAAAAGAAATATAACATCCACTGATCTAAGGGTTTGCTGGATTGAGACTAGGAAGTACCAGACCGATGAAAGGCATTCCTTTCCCTCACCTCCCCCGAGATTCTTCAAAGACAGCTCTGAGTCTAGGGTAATCCCTGTACCTGCAGTTTTTTGGATACTATGTCCAGTCAGAGGATGTGTAGGGGCCAAGGGCAGGCTGCCCCAAGATGTGCCACTTTGGCATCTGATTATTTAAAACAAAAGTTGCTTAAGAGACAGCCTATGCAAGAAGGACACTCAGAATCTCCTCTGTCTCCCCCAAAGCAGGAAATAAATTTCTCATATGCAAGGTGCCCTTCCCATTCCAGGAGGTAAAGAGACATACTTATCGCCAGAGGTGGGAAATTGAGAGCCCAGAAGGCTGTAGAAACAACTCTTGTTACCTTTTATTGATGTACTACCCCAACCCAAATTCTGTTTCGAATTTCTTACTACCTGAAGCTCCCAAAGTTAAGTTGTCTTTGTCCTGTCAATTCCTCACAGATTTATTGTCTCTTTGACCAAAAAGGATAAAAACTGCCTGCGTCGGTCATTTCTTTAGATCTCAGTGTCATTGTTGAGTCTCCGTGCACATGTAATACAATTTTTAGTTTTGTCTCCTGTTTATCTGTCTTACGTTGATTTAATTCTTAGCCCAGCTGGAAGACCTTGAAGGGTTGAGGGACAATTTTTCCTTCCTTACGGATGGAGCACCGAGGGGAGGGCTGGCGGTGGGAAAACATGACAAAACAGAAGGGTGCTTCCAAGCTCCTGACCTGGAAGGGTCTTCAAGGAGAAGGATCTGTCCCAGTTTTGAGAGTAACCCCAGTCTTCCCCAGGCTGTGGAGCCTCGAGAAGAGGGTAGCTGGATGTTTCTGGATGTGTGGACCAATGAGGAACTGCTATGTTAGGAACCTTCATAGATTCAGTTGTTACTGGATTCAGAGGAATTGCCCCTGGAACCAGCCAAGATAGGACCAAGGGCCAGGACTGGGGGAGATAGGCAGCCCAGCCTGAAGTGAAATGGGCCAGAACAAGGCAGAAGCATAACATATAGGGAGAGTTGACCAGCATCCCACGTCCATGGCTCACTAGCTATGTGCATTTGGCCCTTAAGCCTTTTGAGATCTCATTTCCTTCCCTGCAGACTATGAGCTTTGGCCTAATGACACTCCCAAGCATGCATCTTTTAGGATTTAAACCTTTGTTTACATTTCCCAAACTCAGCAAAGCGTGACTTAGGAGCTAGTTTTTGCCAAGTGAGATGTCTATCGCTTTGCCAAGTGAGACGTCGTCTATGTAGTGCCCCTTCCTGGGGCCCTGAGATGCCTCGTGCCACAGTTGGGTAGATTTTGATGCCTCAGGTGCCATCTCAGAGTATTCTGATTGAATGAAACGCTTGAGAGGGAAGGGCTGGAAGTAGAACGATCCTAAGGGCTTCAGCCAGAAAGGAGAGGAGAGAGAAATGCATTCATTCCTCTGGTGGAGGCAGCAGAATTGAGCCGAGGAAAACTAGGAGAAGATCCCGTTTGGGGTGCAACTTTACCAAATGAATCAAAAAAACTCTTGGGGGACAATTCTTAGCCTATGTAGACTATCATCACCATAGAGGCTCACCTACACCTTGGGAGCATTAAACTTCAGAAGCAGTTGATGAAATATCCACTAACAGTCTCCCATATTCCTGGTAGGAGTGTCAATGGCTTTAACCCTTTAGGAAAACAGTTTTCAAGGGTTCAATAAGAGCCATGAAAGTGTAACCTCTGACCTAGCAATTTCCATTTTGGAGACTTTGTCCTCACGAAGTGAGCCAGATGACTGAAAGTTCATCGTGCACAGATTGTCATCCCAGTGCCACCACTCTCACCAGAATACAGGGAAATGATGCACAAGGTGTGCAAAATAACTGATGTACTATAGGCCACCCCCTCCCCACTTCCCCAGCCCCCACCAGCTGCCCAGCACTGTGCACACACGCTCTAGTTGCCATTCGTTTATTTGCAAAAATACCCCTTAATGCGTCACTGTCACATGCACTGTGCCGAAGGCACTCACCCCCTTCTCAAAGGAGACAACCCATAATCTCATCTTTTGTTTTACATCAGGCTTCAAGCACAATTCCTCTGGGTGATGGTCTTTCCTTTTGTTCGTGTCTAGGTGTGGCGCTTCTTAATTCATAATTTCACCTGCAGTTAAAAGAGGACATGACCTACCCCCAAGAGTCCCAATACAAGATGAGAGTAAGATAACAGAAAACCTGTAATACGATGTCCATTTAGAAAAGGAAGGGAAGAAATCACCTATGGTGGTCCCAGAAATGTCACGTATCTCACATTCTGCTAGACAGGAAAAAGCAAGGGCTCCCCATTCTGATGAAGGAACGAGTTGCTTGGGCCACATTTCTGCTGCTCCCGGTTTCTGCTCTCTGGGAAGAAAAACCTTGTCCATCCTTGTCCTGGCCACATCTGAGAATGGCACAGGGAAAAGAGTACCCTTCTGGGGGGTGTAGCAGTCTCCTTCCTGATGATAGGTTAGGTGCCTGGTGGGGGTAAGCATTCAGATCCTTGATTGTGAGGCTGGAAGTTTCTCCAGCAAGACGACCCTTTTATCAATTTAGGAGGTTTGGGATCTCTTTGCTTCTGGCCAATTCTATGGCCTAATGATTCAAGAGGACACTCACCAAACCATAGACTTCAGATTGGGTGGTTTTGTCTCTTACCATCATTCTTTGTTGCTAAGTCCAATCCCCCTGGTCCTCAGCTTAATAACCTTCCGAGGCTTCTGTTTTAGGATAATTCTAAACAATAGCCTGAGATGGAGAGGGTCTATGGGGATAATTGGTATTTTTCCCGGGCAAGGAATGTCCAGCCTGAGGTGCTTAGAAAAGGCTGGGAGGATTAGACTTGGCTCCTCTTAGGTCTCTGCCTTAACTGGTCCCACCTTCGCCCTGGGGCAGATAATTGGGCTTGGTCCACTTTGCACAGTTGTCTGATTCAGCCATCTTGGAATGTAGGCTGCAAGGGTCCTGTTTTCTTCTCTGTCTGCTTTCAGATGGATCAGTTTCACCATCCAAAACTTGTCTCTTCCCTGTAGAACCTTTCTGAATGCCACAAGGAGCAACCAAAAGAACACCTATATCTCAACCCTCTACAAAGTCCTATAAGGCCCTAGCTTTGCTGGGTACACAGTTTACCAAAAAATAAAAATAAAAAAGACCACTTTGAAGCCATATAATGAAGTTTGCCCATTGCCCAACACAGGATAGAGAGCTCTTCACTGCCATCTACCTACCCTTGCCTTAGTCAATTCTACATTGTTCAGCCTGGCCTCTGCCAGACCCCACTTCCAGGGGACCAATTTCTGTATAGGATAGTTTCAGTTGTTTACAATGGAAAGATCAAATCATTGTGTTCTTGTGAGTTCACCTGAATGGGTGTCAAATAATGTCGGATTGTGAGGTGGAGCTGGAGGAGTGAACATTTCCCATGCTTTGATTTTAGTTTTTCTGATGTCTGCCAGTGCTTCTGATGCCCCCAATATTTGGGCAACTTGAAAGTGCCCTTGACCTTCAGCCTATGCCCCCCAGGAGTACACCCGTAGTTGAACAGGTTGGGTTTATTACTCATTGCAGTGAGGAGAAATAAACACCATGGGGGAAGCCATGGGGGAAACACCGTGGGGGAAATCCTCCCAGCCTTTTCTAAGCACCTCAGGTGTGTCAGTAACAAAAGTGTGATGGGGTTCTCCCAAGTAGTTCAGACTGAAGGGTAAAGGGGAGGGGCAGAAATTGAGCAAGAAAGTAATAGAAGAACTGGATTCTGTCTAGGGAGTCCAGCCTGGATAAGAAGTCACGTCACAGAAAGAGAAATTTGAGGGTGCAGAGGAGGAGGGCGGTGGTCAACAGCATTCAATACTAGGTAGATGACCAGAAGGAAAATGTCTGAATTTTGTCAAGACCGATATCAGTTGAGTGATAAGGCTGGAAGCCATATTGCAGCAGCTGAGGAGTGGCTAGGAGAGCAAGATTTGGAGACAGCAAATACAGACAATTCTTTTAAAAAGCATGACTGTGAAGGAGGAAGAAAGGACAACTGCTAGAGAGGGCCAGAGTCAAGGTGTTGGTTACATTGATGTTGTTTTCATGGGAAAGACGTGGGTTTGTTTAAATGCTGGTGAGACACATTAAAGAGTGGAGAAGAGATCGAAAATAGAGGGTAAGGGGCGCCTGGCTGGCTCAGTCAGGGGAGCGTGTGACTCTTGATCTCGGGACCATGAATTCAAGCTCCATGTTGGGCACAGAGCTTACTTAAAAGACTACATAAAATTTAAAAATTTAAAAAAAAAGAAAATGGGGGGAAAGGGTGGAAACCAAGGAGAGGGGACAAGTGAGGATTCAGTCTCAACAAGTGCTTAAGGGGCTGCCATATTCCCTGCATTATATAGGTCCTGAAAATGCAATGGTAATCCAGACCCAGAGCACAGATGGACAGACAGACCGGGCTCAGGTGGGGCAACTTCTCTTCCAACATGACAAGACGAGAGGAGGCAAGGATGGCCTGCTGAAATGGGTGAGTTTTTAGTGGTGGGGAGGTAGGAAGCTAAGGGGCTTCCTGCCCAACAGTGTCCATTTTCTCTGAGGAGTGGGAAGCAAACCTCTTTTATTACCACCGAGGGTTACAAGTGGAGAAGGTTTCAAATAGTTTTTATGGGGCATGGAAAAATGTGATGGTTAATTTTATGGTTCAACTGGGCTAGGACACAGTTTGATATTTGGTCAAGCACTAGTCTAGATGTTGCCGTGAAGACTTTTTTTTCAGATGAGATTAACATTTAAGTCAGTAGACTTGGAGTAAAGGAGATTACCCTCCATAATATGGGTGGGCCTCATCAGGTGAAGGCCCTAAGAGGGAAAGACTGAGGTCCCCGGAGGAAGAAGGAATTCTGCTCACAGACTGCCTTCGAACTCAAGTTGCAACATCAAATTTTCACTGGGTCTCCAGGCTGCTGGCTGGTCCTGTCAAATTCCAGCTTGTCAGCCCCAAAGCCATGTGAGTCAATTCCTTATAATCTCTTTCATGACAGATGGGTACATAGGTGATAGATAGATAGATAGATAGATAGATAGATAGATAGATAGTAGATAGATAGATCGGTCAAGATACATCCTATTGGTTCTGTTTCTCTAGAGAACTCTGACAGAACCTACAGTTAGAGGCTGAGTCTGCTGGCTTGGAACACAGAGAAAGGTTGCTGGATGGCATCAAGGACTCGGTTGAGGTTTGAGACCGTGAATTTGTAGTCTACCCATCCATATGGTTGCAGGATTTTCTCTTGAAGTGCTCAGAAGCTCTAGATAAGGAGGCAGAAATAAGGCAGATGTAGTTAGATTGATCCGGGATCGGACTTCTGGAGAAATGGAATGGAAATATAAGGGGAATAAGACAGGGAGTTATCACATGATGTACTGCCAGTCTAGTCTGGATTGGGAAAGAACTGATGACAGAAAGGGGTTGACTGAGTAGGAGAACATGGAAGAACCGGGGAGCTGGAATCTGGTGAGATTAAACAACCAAACCAAAACAACAACAAATGGTATGCTATGGGTTGAATTGTGTTCCCCCTCCCAAAAAGAGATGTTGAAGTCCTAACCTTCAGTGCCTCAGAATGTGACCTTATTTGGAAATAGGGTCTTTACAGAGGTAATCCAGTTAAAACAAGATCATTAGTGTAGACTCGAAACCAATATGATGTTATATGTCCTTATAAAATGGGGAAATTTGACACAGAGACAGACATGTATAGAGGGAAGGCAATATAAAGACACAAGAAGAATGCCATGTGACAGAGTATTAGAGATGCATCTATAACCCAAGGAAAACCAAAGATTGCTGGCAACCCATTGGGAGCTAGTAAGAGGCAAGGTAGAAATCCCATAGAGGTTTCAGAGGGAGCATGACCCTGCTAACACTTTAATTTCAGACTTCTAGTTTCCAGAACTGTGAGGCAACAAATTCCTGTTATTTTAAGCCACCCAGTTTGTGGTGCTTGTTACAGAAGCCCTAGGAAGCTAATACTACAAATGTGGAGAGTAAGGGAGTCAAAGAGCCAGAAGGATGAGAGTTGATTAAAGAGTACATTCTAATTGGGGACAGACCCCTGCAGCAGTTGGATAATCTTGAGGGGGTGTACAGACTCATCAGTCCCCTGGAGTTTCTGAAAGACCTAGATTTGTAGGGTCTGATGCTGAGTAACTTAGGGGGCTTCGCTGCAGCCACTGGACTCTTTCCTATGTCATCTCAAGCCTCGGTGGGGGTCCTAGGGAGCAAACCAGGGGTTCAGAATGTAAGACCTCCCCAAGGTAACCGTTTTGAGATCAAATGAGCACTGCACTGCCTTCACCAAACATTGCTATGAGGCCATTTTGTGTGAAGCTGTAATGGCAAACAGACTTGCGGTTCACCATAGGGTGACTTCCTTTGGCCGTCACTAGGCAACAAATCAGGATAGATCCATCTGTAGCCAATTACATGCTCTCCAGAACAGCACACTTTCTTTAGGAAGCAAAACTAAAAGTCCTAGATTACCAAAACCACAGCAGAAATCCTTTTACTTTGCTAAGAACACTTTGACCTTTTGGAATTGCTTCAAAACGAGGCCAGAATTTCATGCCATATACTGGGTTCCAAGTTGTAGTGAAGACAGTCGTTACCGTATGAGAAACGTCTTGTTTTGTTCTATAAAGCGAGGGTGGCTGGTGACCCATTTCATTGACCTACTTTCAGTTTAAGTAGAAAGTGTCAACTAAAACCTACCTCACGTCAGTTGCAGAGATCTGTCTTTCAATATCGATGTATTTCTAAATTTTATTTCTAGAGAGAGAGGGCGAGAGTGCAAGAGGGGGAAGGAGGCAGAGGGAGAGAAAGGGAGAAGCCCAAGCAGTTTCCACGCTCAGCACAAAGCCCAACTCAGGGCTTGATCGCATGACCCTGGGATCATGACTTGAACCTAAATCAAGAGTTGGACGCTTAGCCGCCGGAGCCACCCAGGCGCTCCTCAATATTGACGCATCAAGGAAACATATTACTTCAGGTTTCCTCATAATCAAAAAGAAATGTCTTTTGGCCATCGTCTTCAAAGATGATTAGGACACAGGTCCTGGCAGTAAATGTAAATAGAAAGATAATAATACAGAGTAGCATGGGGAATATCTCATTTAATCTTTGTAACAATCCTGTGAGGGGGGTAGTATTATTTTAACCATTTTACAGATGAGGAATTCAAGGCACAGACAGGTTAAATAAATTGCCCAAGACAACATAGCTATCAAATGGTACCGCTGGGGTATTGGAGTCCAGGTGGTTTGGTTTCAGAGTCCATACTCTTCAGACTACACTCGAGTAAAAAGGAAACACTCTTTGAATGGCAGCCCTTCAGGTATTCCGAGTCTTTTTTTTTTTTATTTTTTTTTTTCAACGTTTATTTATTTTGGGGACAGAGAGAGACAGAGCATGAACGGGGGAGGGGCAGAGAGAGAGGGAGACACAGAATCGGAAACAGGCTCCAGGCTCCGAGCCATCAGCCCAGAGCCCGACGCGGGGCTCGAACTCCCGGACCACGAGATCGTGACCTGGCTGAAGTCGGACGCTTAACCGACTGCGCCACCCAGGCGCCCCAGGTATTCCGAGTCTTGAGCTAGGACAATTGAGAGAGAGAAAAGCCTTTGAACATAATTTCACATTCCAGACCCTCGTTAATAATGTGGATGGCTTTTTCAAAGTACACTAGGTTATTACAGACAGCCAGTATGAATCAATTATTATAAAAATTCTCTGGTTTCTTGCCTTCATTACTTCCTCTGACTCCACTGTGGTGGTCTGCCATATGGCCAGCTGACAAAATATAATGACTTATAAAGGACATACAACCTTACATTTGTATTTAAAGAAGAAAAGCTCTTATGTATTTTTTAAATGTTTATTTATTTTTGAGGGAGAGAGAGAGAGAGAAAGTGCACACATGGGGGAGGAGAAGAGAGAGAGAGAGGAAGGCAGAGAATCAGAAGTAGGCTCCAGGCTCTGAGCTGTCAGTGCAGAGGCCGATGCAGGGCTTGAACTCACAAACCATCAGATCATGACCTGAGCTGAAGTCGGACCTTTAACTGACTAGGCCACCCCACCCAAGTATCCTTGTATTTTTTTTTAAGGAGGCTTCAGGCCCAGCACAGAGCCCAACACGGGCCTGAACTCACGACACTGAGATCACGACCCGACCTGAGATCAGGAGTTGGACGCTCAACTGACTGAGCCACCCAGGCACCCCAATAGCTCATGTGTAGTATTACTGTATATCAGCCTGTTTGTATCTATAATATCAATCTTCACCAAAAATCTATGGAAATAGTGTTGTTATTATTATGCCATTTGGCATCTGAGGAAACAGGTGCATATTGGTTAAAGTACACACAGCTAGTGAGTGGTGGCGGGGACCAGATCTGACCAGCTGGGGTCTAGTCTCTTAAATTCTGCACCCTAATGAGTTCCATGCAATATTGACTGAGAAAATTATGTCTGCATGTCAGTTGACTATGCTGTTGTATATTCCTATTAGTATTTGTATGTTCATTCTGGATACCTCTTCTTAGCTTATTTTAAATGACTTTAGGACCCCCTGTCATTAATTTATGCAGAGAAACCAGAATTCCTCTATTTCTATGTCGTATGGCAAACTTCTCTAATTTGAGCTAACTCATTAATTCATCCACTCTTCTTATTTAGGGCTGCGCATGTATATGTGCATGCATGTGTATGTATGCACATGGGCACACCTATGAGTGTGTATTGAGCAACAATTCAGCTCAGAAGATCTATAAACGGGGGCACCTGGGGGGCTCAGTCAATTAAGCATCTGACTGCGGCTCAGGTCATGATCTCATAGTTCGTGAGTTTGAGCCCCACGTCGGGCTCGCTGCTGTCAGTGCAGAGCCTGCTTCTGATCCTCTGTCACTTTCTCTCTCTGCCCCTCCCCCACTTGCTCTCTCTCTCTCTCTCTCTCTCTCTCTCTTTCTCTAAAACTTAAACATTAGGGGTGCCTGGGTGGCTCAGTCGGTTGGGCGTCTGACTTCCGCTCAGGTCATGATCTCGCGGTCCGTGAGTTCGAGCCCCGCGTCGGGCTCTGTGCTGACAACTCAGAGCCTGGAGCCTGTTTCGGATTCTGTGTCTCCCTCTCTCTCTGACCTTCCCCCGTTCATGCTCTATCTCTCTCTGTCTCAAAAATAAATAAACGTTAAAAAAAATTTTTTTTAATAAATAAATAAATAAAAATTAAACATTAAAAAAGAAGATCTATTAAATTAAGGACCCAAAACCCTTGTGTTTCTAGATACTTTTGCTGTGAGAGACCTATCACACACACACACACACACACACACACACACACACACACGACTTTGGTTGGGTCAAGTCAACAAAATCATCCCTACCTTAAGGCCAACTGGGGAGATGGCTTTGGGGGCCCAACGTGCTGGAGCTTATGTAAGGGGCATGCTGGGAGAGATAATAAGTCCCTGACGTAGAAAAATAAAATTACCTGAGGCTTATAAACTGAGTCTAGAAAGTGGTGAGAGCCTAGCTTCCCTGGCGGCCACTCAGTCACCCTGCTCTTTGACTCCTTTTCCCACTAAAGCTATCCCGATGTGCATTTTAACTTGCTTGCCTCTGGATTTGAAACATAGATTGCAATGATCAGGGAAGGCACTGTGAGGTGATTTTCCCGGCTCCTATGCCTGATGACTTAAAATCTTCTAGCACCATCTATTCTTCCCCAGCCCCACCCCTGCCAACCTAGCTCAGGGTCTCATTTTCTCGTACCTGAATGGTCACCAGCTGACCTGGATCATCACAATGACTCCCACCTTCGGTCCATCCCAAGTACCGGATGCCAGGGTAATGATCCCTCAACGTCACATGTGACACTCACTCCCCTGGGCTAAATGTTTCAGATTTCCAGTAGCAGACAGTCGAAACTTCTATGTTAGCCACCAAGATTCCGCCACCCTCACCCCCCATCAGGCCGCCGTGCCCTTATTTCTCTGCAACGCCTAACATGCCTCTTCTACTCTGGTCAGGCCTGTCCATCGGTGCCCCCGTGAACCTTGAAAGCTCATTCATTCACAGATGGTCGTATTATATGATGAAACACCATATTTGCTTCACTCAAAATGTCTTACGGACCTACTCTGTGCCAGGATCTTGATGAGGCGCTAGATCCCAAAGGTGAACAGGATGGTCCTTCGCCATCTGGTAGAGGTGAACAGAAAGGCAACCGTTCGGCAGCATGCTAAGTGAGCGGCGAGATGCCGGAAGAGAGGCACCTGACCCAGACCCAGGGCGGCAAGGAGGGATTCAAGAAGTGGTGTGATAATCCTGAGGCATGAGGAATGAGTCAGAGCTAGCTGGGCCAGGGGCTAGAGAGTACAAGTGACATTCCCTGGTCGAACGAGCGGCATGGACAAAGGCCTGGAGAGAGATGTGGACCTGTTCACAGAACTGCCGGTACCTCAGTTCCGGCCGAAGGGTTGAGAGTAGGAAGGTGAAAGTGTTACAGGAACCCACCTGGGAAGCAGGGAATCAAAGACAAACAGAGACAGCGGGGTCTGAATATGTTTCAGACATTTTGCGTCGTGCATGTGCACCACACAGCCTCCCGGGCGCATAAGAAACACTCGTGAATGATCCTTACTTGACCCTTCTGCCTCTCCACCTGCTAGGCCATTTAGCGGATTCATTGTGACCAACGGACGATGTATTAATCATGCTGCAGTACCAATGCCCAAATCTCAGTGGCTGACTAATTTAGCCCAGGTGACACGTGGGGGCAGCTTTCCGCCATGTGGTGACTCAGTCATACCGGTTGCTCTCATTTTGTGGTCCCCACATCTCCACATGTGCCTCCACAATCACTACAGGCAGGTAGACAGAAAGCATAGGGTCTCACACAGGCAGTTCAGGGCCCTGGTCATGAAATACATCCCTTCATCGCACAATTCATTGGCCACACTGAGGCCCCTGGCTCCTCCCAATAACCAAGGGGCGTGGGGAGCTGGAATCCTCCAGGGCCCTCCCTCAGAAGAAGAAGACCAGTTAGACTGACACCAGCTGGGTGAGCACTAGACTTCTCCTAAGCAGATACCACTTATGTTTATTGTACACCAAGTTCGTTTGTCGGTTATTGCATCTAGAGAGCCAAACACTCAAATGTCTGAGCTTGAATGGTTTTGTTACAGTCGTTTTTCCTGACTGGAGATTATGCCATCATCTGTTCTTGGGTTTGAGCCAACAACGCTAAGTCATCTGGCAAAGTGATTCCCGCTCCTTGAGCCGCAGTGTTAGCGATGCTGTTGTCACCACTTGGAAAGTGTGATTTGTACATGGTGTAAATGAAACGAGACAAACCGCTAAGTGGCGGACCCGGGGGGCACACCCCCTATGCTCTCTAGGTCGCCGTTCCCCGATAAAGATTTTCTTTGTCTGTGCCTTTTGATGGGTGATTCGGCTATCTCCTTGGATTAGGTTAGTGTACACCCTGAGTTACACCTATTATCCATTTCCGTCTATATTTCCTATCTAGAAACTCTATGAAGTAATATTTACCAAACATTTGTCTTAGAGCGTGTTCGCAGAGTGGACATCTGACATGCCAGGCCCTGAGAAATGGCCCTAATAACTTTCTGAAGATGTTTGCAGGTTATATGGAAGAATGACAGAGGCCAGTTAACCCCCTAAATAGTGGTGTTTCCTAATTCACCCTAAATAGGGATTTTTAGCATGCATGGAGTATTGGAACAATAAGATACCTTTTTTTTTTTTTTTTGGTCCATCATACTAGGAGAGGTTTAAAACTTTGATAATATTGAAGAGGATGTGAACAAACCGGCAGCCTCTGGCTGAAAGTGAAAATTGGTATAACATTTTCAAAGGGTAATTGGATAGCATTTATTGAAAGATAAGTTTTCAGAGGCACCTGGGTGGCTCAGTGGGTTGAACGTCCAACTTTGGCTCAGGTCATGAGCTCACGGTTTGTGGGTTCAGGCCCCTCATCGGACTCTGTGCTGACAGCTCGGGGCCTCGGACCTGTTTCAGATTCTCTGTCCCCCTCTCTCTCTGCCCCTCCCCCACTCTCTCTCTCAAAAAAAGATAACTTTTCTCTCTCTCTCTCTGTCTCTCTCTGTCTCTCTCTCCCTCTCTCAAAAAAAAAAAGATAACTTTTCAGACCCAGTGAATCCACATTTCCAGTGCTAAAAATGTACTACAAGTGTGATAAGAAATTTGCCACAAATTTGCAAAGATTTATATACAAGATGTTGAATCCAAATGTCTATTCATACAAGAACTGAGAAAATATACAATGGTGCATTATTTTTTTAAAATTAGATAGGTTTACATGATATGGGAAAATGTCCATGCCATATAGATCAGTGAAGAAAGTTTACAAATTCCATGAATAGTTTGTTTAGAAATGGTTTTTTTTTTTTCTTAATAAATGCTATTATACATACAAGAAAAAATGTTTGGAGGACTAGATACTAACTTAACAGTTGTTATCTCTCGAGGGCTGGAATGATGGGACACTTTCACTTTCTGTAATATTTGCAGAGTTCCATAATGTTAGAAAATTTTGGAATCAGGAAACGACATTACTTTTTTTTCTCATCTAAAAAAGGATGTAAAACCTTTCTCCAAGAAAACCTATAATGAAATTCTTTGAATAAAACCCGAGTTCTGAGAAAATCCTGGTTCACTCCATAGCTCAGGGAATAGATGTGACAGCTCTTAACTTGACCAGCCAAGGGTAACAGAGTGGAGCTTAGCAAAAGGCTCTGAGCAATTAAAGTTGCAGAATAATTCCCAGCTACCAGAGCTTCTGATGGAACCCTGGCCTTTGCACTGTCGTCTTTGATCTGCTCTCAGGACCCACAGTTCTAAGTGCTTAGCACTTTGGGGATGAGACCACAGTGCTCATCAGACCACACTCTTTAAAACTTTTCATGGCTACCAGTTGCCTGCAGAATACGTCCAAATCATTTAGCATGGCAGTAAAGGCCCTATGCGATTTGCCAGCCCTCAGTCCCAACCTTGTCAAAGGGCTTAGACAGCAAATGTTTAAGAGTTCAGGCTTTAGATCGTTAGCCAGATCTAATATTGAATTTTCTGCTTCATCTCCATTTCAAGACACCCTAAACCATTTGTCTTGCAAAGCCAAGTTCACCTGCCCTTTCTCCATCACCCCCTCCTTCCAGATCCCTATTGGAAAGCATCAAACTGTCTTTCCCCGAAACTCCGGCGGGGTTGTGTCACTTCTGCCTCCGTGGCACTGACACTTTCTTACAACCTGGTTTTTCTTTTATGACCTCCCTAAGAAGCTATGAGCCGCATGAAGGTCTGACCTCCCCCATAGAGTGCAGCACTTTGCTTACACGTGCCAGGCTGACAGTAAATATTTGTGGAATTGAACGAACAAATAAATCTATTTCCCTTTTAACAAGGGCCCCACCAATTTGCATATGTCGCCAGCTCCTCTGCCATTCAGCACTTTGCTGCTCATCAGAGCCTAAAATCCTAAAATAAAATTTAAAAGTCCTTATGCAGGGGTAAGACAATTTGGCAGAGTTGCAAGTGCTGAACTCAGAATCAGGCAACATGGCCTCGTGGCCTCAGATCTGCCACTAACTAGATAGGTGGCTTGCAATTTCCTTCGCTTTCTGAATCTTTTCTGTGTCTTTTTTTTTTTAATTTTTTTTTTCAACGTTTATTTATTTTTGGGACAGAGAGAGACAGAGCATGAACGGGGGAGGGGCAGAGAGAGAGGGAGACACAGAATCGGAAACAGGCTCCAGGCTCCGAGCCATCAGCCCAGAGCCCGACGCGGGGCTCGAACTCACGGACCGCGAGATCGTGACCTGGCTGAAGTCGGACGCTTAACCGACTGCGCCACCCAGGCGCCCCGACTGTGTCTTTGAAACGAACCACAGAATGGGATGCTTTCCAGAGTTGGACACTCTATGATGTTCATAGTCCGCAAACTCCAGATAACTAGAGCTATGAGATCCTTGGATAGTGGCCACCATCATTTCTCATCTATTCTAGAACAGACTTATGATCACAATAGGGACAGAGGCATTTCCTTAGAAATTCTTTTCAAATGCTCTTTCCTTGTTTAAACATAACGGGATACACTGGGGCCTGACCATCCCACCTTCTCTGACTAGTGTTGACTTGAATGAGGACTCTGGGTAACACTCCTCAGAAGTGGGAGGAAGATGGGGCACCTGGGTGGCGCAGTCGGTTAAGCGTCCGACTTCAGCCAGGTCACGATCTCGCGGTCCGTGAGTTCGAGCCCCGCGTCAGGCTCTGGGCTGATGGCTCGGAGCCTGCAGCCTGTTTCTGATTCTGTGTCTCCCTCTCTCTCTGCCCCTCCCCCCTTCATGCTCTGTCTCTCTCTGTCCCCCCAAAAATAAATAAACGTTGAAAAAAAAAAGAAAATTAAAAAAAAAAAAAGAAGTGGGAGGAAGAGGAGGATGAGGGGAAGGAAATTTGGTTCAAGAACCGTGAGATCAGCCAAGCCCTCTAACAGCAGGAAGGAACTCTTGCTGTATTTATTTTGAAACCTCGGTTTTTCTTGTGCATAAACGTGTTTAAAAAGTTATGTTCTGGGGAAGACGTATTGACCTTTTATAATTACTGTTATAATTCAGCTACTAAAATTTTTAAAAAATTATTTCTTTGGAGAGAGAGAGGATCCCAAGCAGGCCCAGTGCCGGCAGCACAAAGCCTGAGACGGGGCTTGAACTCACGAACCATGAGATCGTGATCTGAGGCAAAACCAAGAGCAGGATGCCTAACTGACTGAGCCACCCGGGTGCTCCAGCTATTTAAAAAATTTTAAAACCACAGTTCTGGATTTATCAGTAAAACACTGTCTTTGCCTTCCCAATTGGGGAGTGCACCTGAAGCCAGGGACCCAAATGGTGCAGCCGAAGGTTAGAGTCTAGAGGCCAAGGCGAGTGCAGGCAGGCATGAGGACAAGAGAAATTCTTACCACTTAGGTTAGGTTATTTATTTACTAATTTATTTATTTATTAAAAATTTTTTTTGGTTTAATTTGAAAGACTGAGAGAGAGAGAAAGAGAGAGAGAGAGGGAGAGCATGGGGTAGAGGCAGAGAGAGAGGGAAAGAGACTTCCAAGCCGGCTCCGGCGTGACACAGTGCAGAGCCCTATGTGGGGCTTGAACTCATGAACTGTGAGATCATGACCTGAGCCGAAATCAAGAGCCGGACGCCCAACCGACGGATCCACCCAGGCGCCCCTAAGTCAGATTTTAAGTGTGAGAGAGGACAAAGAGCTGCCGAGGTACTCAGAAAAAAAAAAAAAAAGAAGACATACCAATTAATATTTTATTTTTGACCAACAGATTTAATGGGTATTGCATTCAAAGTTTTGGTACTCATAAAACTGTAATACGAGGATATACTTTTTGATGAAAAGTTGAACTTGGTATAGAAGTCTGGTTCTAGCTCCAAGGGAAAATCTTCTCCCTTTCCCCATTATCTCGTGGCAGAGGGTGCAAATTACAAGAGCAGAGATGAAATTTGGACAGGGAAATTAACAGGTGGAAAGAATGTTTCTTAGTTTACGAGGAACAACTAAAAATTAACTTTTGCTGAACCAATGATATTAATGCATCTAAAGAAATAATATGTAGACAACAGTATGAGAGAGAAAGAGATTCTATCTGTGCATGTGCAGCATTGTCTAAGGGAGAGACAAACTGAATCTCATATAATATTAAGTGGAATACCAGATTTCAACCTGTCTACACAAGAGCATCCATTGCCTTTTTGGAGATATGATTGACATAACATTTTATTAGTTTCACTGTACCATTGTCTTTAGTTGTAGTGCACACACATAGAAAAATGAACGGCAGGGGTACTTGGCTGGCTCAGTTGGAAAAGCATGTGGCTCTTGATCTCGGGGTCGTGAGTTCAAGCCCCAAGTTGGGTGTAGAGGATACTTAAATAAATAAACTTGAAAAAAAAGAAAAAATGAATGGTAGAAAACACACAAAATATATTCACAGTGGTTATGACAGTAAGCAATTTTTATTTTCTTCTGTATAATTTTCTGTGTCTTCTCAGTTCTCTACAGAACTTGTAAAAGTTTTACAACGTAAAACATAAAGTTAATGTAAAGGCCTATTCATTTTTTTAATGTTTATTATTTTTGAAAGAGAGAGAGCGAGAGCGGGGGAGGGGTGGGCAGAGAGAGAGAGGGAGACGCAGAATCCAAAGCAGGCTCCAGGCTCCAAGCTGTCAGCGCAGAGTCCTACGCGGGGCTTGAACCCACGAACCAGGAGATTGTGACCTGAGCCGAAGTCAGAAGCTTAACCGACTGAGCCACCCAGGCGCCCCTAATGTCAAGGCCTATTATGTGAACAATGAAAAAGACAAGTATGGCTAAAGTTCTCCAGATCCTTGAAGGCCGTCTTGCTGGCCAAACCCCGCAGATTCCCTAATCCCAAAGATGCCCCAGGAAAGAGCCAACGTAGTACTGAGTCTCTAAGTAGTTAAATTTCCTGGTAAACTGGCCCGAAGTGTAAGTGACATGAAAGGACACCTCTTGTCCTTGAGCTTAAAGGAATTTAGGCTAGAGGTAGGCCTGCCTTTTTCTCCTTGGCCCACTATAATTTCCTCTTTGGGTGAGGTCAAGGGTGCCTGCCCATCACAGGAGGTGACCCTGGTCTGTCTTGTCATAACAGCCACATGAGACGCAGGGGTTAAAAGGATACAGAGAGAACCTGCATCACACTGAAAAGCTGGCTTCAATCCTGTTCCAAAATCCCTTTACTATTTTCAGAAAAACTCCAACTCCCAGTAGGGGAGGGGAAAGGCAAAAGCAGGGGCTCGAAGACTTTGGTGACAATCCCAGTATACACATACCACACACTGTCTCACACACACACACACACACACACACACACACACACACACCCCTAAAATAAAACATTCGTAAACAATACCTTATAATCAAGGCCGGCTTCCCAGGCATGTGGCTAGTACAGTAGCACAGAGGTCCGTGCTCAGAAGGGTCCCCACACTTGGTTTAATGTTCTGCTGTTGCTGTCTTGAAATTCTTTGTAATTTTATTTTTGAACTTGTGTTTTGCAGGTGAAGTCGGGTGGAACAGTGGCGCCTGCCCATGCGCAGATGAAACTCAGGCAACATGCGTATCTGCTGTCATTTCTCGCTGCTCGTTTGCCCACGGCTTTGCGGATGCTGCCACCCCACCCCACCCCCCACCCCCCCCCCGGCTCTGGGGCGTCGCACTCCGGCGGGCCCGTGGTGCAGCGGGGTTCAGCAAGACTCCGGGCCAGGACAAAGTGAGCGCGTCGCATCTACCAGTGAGTAAGGTGGTGGTGACAAACCAGAGGCCACACTTTTCCTTTTGAACCAGAGCTTGTTTCCAGCACAGAAAGAAGTCAGTGGCATTCTGAGAAGCATGGAGACCCAGGAACCCCAGCATACCCCAGTGAGTTACTTTCCTGTATTAGCTAACCATTGATGCTGGAAATAATGACACAGGAGGCAAAGAGAAACCCACTCATCGGGAAGCTGAAGGTAGAGACTATTGGTGAAATGGACATGTATCAAGAAAGGAAATAACATTTTTTTCCCTTGGGATGAGAATAGCACATCATGGTGTTGTACAACCAAAACGAGTATCATGATATATGTCAATTATATCCCAACAAACATTTAAAGAACGCGAAATAAAAATTTAGAAAATGAAATGAAATCAAAACAGCTGAATGAGTTTTGTGAAGTGTGGTCAGTATTCTGGTAAGAACTGAATACTTAGTATACGTGCATGCATGGTGATTCGGCCTGTTGGTTAGGTGTTCTTACATTTACATTTTATTTTTTAATTTGAGAGAGAGTGTGTGAGCAAGTGGGAGGGAAGGGGCAGAGGGAGAGAGAGAATTTTTTTAATGTTTACTTATTTTTGAGAGGGGGGGGAGAGGGGAAGAGAGAGAGGGGGACTGCAATCCAAAGCGGGCTCTGTACTGACAGCAGAGAGCCTGATGTGGGGCTCGAACTCACGAACCACAAGATCGTGACCTCATTTGAAGTCAGACGTTGAACCGCCTGAGCCATCCAGGTGCCCTGAGAGAGAGAGAGAGAAAGAGAGAGAGAGAGAGAGAGAGAGAGAATCTTAAGCAGGCTCCATGCTTAGTGCAGAACCCAGTGTGGGGCTCTATCCCACACCCTGGGATTATGACCTGAACCCAAATGAAGAGTTGGACGCTTAACCAACCAAGCTGCCCAGGTGCCCCATTACATTTGCATTTTATCTATCTATCTATCTATCTATCTATCTATCTATCTATCTATGCATCTATCTATATATTTATTTATTTACATTTGCATTTTAACCTGGCATTGCAAAACATAAAAACGTATGGTAAAATTCATGTTAATGACCAAAGTTTTTGTTTCCTTAGGATGATAACAAATAGATAAAGAGCATGTAAAAATTCTGTGATAAGTCAAAACAAAGACTGCAGAAGAAGGGGAAAACCTTTATATTTACATGCCTTTCATACCACCCGCCTTTTGATGAGGAACCCCACATTTTCCATATTCTGTAGCCAGTCCTGCCTCTAATGTGGCGGGGTGGGGGGGGAGGCTGGGATGCTTTCTGCTCTGGTCTTCTCTATTTGTTCTTAAACGCTGTTCATGATTTGCTCCCTCAAGGCCTTATAGTTATGTCTCTTTGATCTTACCCCAGAAATCTCTGCAATCCATCAAAGTAATGCTTCAATTAAGTTTATCCCAAAGCCATTCCAGGTACTAGGTCAAGAAGTCACCCCCGATTCTACTTCCCATCTAAAATCATACACGACTGCATTATCTCAATAAGGTCATTGGACATAATTATACAATGTGTGCCAGATATTAACATCCACAGAGGAAACTACATTTCTGACAAAACAAACACTATGGTGGTTCAGAGCATAAGCAGAGGAATCAATTAGACACAGATACTAATCCCAGTTCTTCCCCCTCTCTTGGGCACATGATGATCTTTCTGAGTTTTGATGACCTCCTCTGTAAAACAGGGATATTAATACTTGCCTCATAGTGTCGATGTGAGGAGTAAATTAGTTAATGTTTGCAAAGTGCCTAATGACACTTAGTAAATGATAGCTGTTTTCAATTGTCTTTCCAACACAGAAATTGAAGTAAAATGATCAAAGTAAAGCTCCTTATATAGCTTTTATCTGGAGTTGTTTAGTCCAGCCTAAAGGGTCTTTCTGGGGTGCCTGTTCTGTGGTTCTAAATAGGGGGTGACATCGCCCCACCAGGCGATATTTGGCAATGTCAATGTCTGGAGACATCTTTGGTTGTCACTACTGTGGGGAAGGTGTTACTGACATTTAGTGGGTGCCGGTAAACACCCTACTATGCACAGAATGCTCCCCCACTCCAACATACAACAAAGAATGACCCTATGCAAGATGTCAGTAGAGCCAAGGTTGAGAAATCTTGCCCTGGTTGAAGCCTGGACCATCTACAGCATCTAAAGGAAAGTGTATAGCTCCTTCAACACCTCAAACACTGGATTACTCCAACCTCTTATCTTCCAGTCTCCAGATCTAGCAGAATACACGGTGTCGTAGCAAAGGAAAATATCCCTGGTTATCTGAAAAAGTTATTGAAACACTAATCTTTTTTTCCAACTACGTATCTATATGAGGCCTGATTCTCTTTACATCCTGTAACCAAAACAGCATATGGCAACCGACTGACCACAGAAGCCAATTTGAGGATCTAGCCATCTTTTATTATGCCAGACATTAAAGAGAGTTTCTTTTTTTTTTAATTTTTTTTTCAACGTTTATTTATTTTTGGGACAGAGGGAGACAGAGCATGAACGGGGGAGGGGCAGAGAGAGAGGGAGACACACAATCGGAAACAGGCTCCAGGCTCTGAGCCATCAGCCCAGAGCCCGACGTGGGGCTCGGACTCACGGACCGCGAGATCGTGACCTGGCTGAAGTCGGACGCTTAACCGACTGCGCCACCCAGGCGCCCCAAAAGAGAGTTTCAAAAATGCAAGACAACACCACTTTTCTCACTAGTTCTTTCTGTTTTGGAAAGTGTAAGGTTTTGGGGGAAAAAAAATTCATGTTGCCAGTTCTGAGAAACGCTTATCCTCAATACGAGATTAAAATAGCAAATGGGACACAGCCTTCATCACCTACTTGGATTCCTATCACAACTGTGAATCTTCTCCCTGCGAGGAAAGGTATTCTAAGTAAGAATCTAGCTGACATTTCTCGTCTGGTTTCTAGGGATAGACATAACTGGAGTGAGAATCCATGGATTCCTGGAAAAAGTGTAACTGGAACCTAAGTAAGAACAGAAGACTATTCTCACTGACAAGGTTAGACGATGGTAAGGGAGGGAGCTGATGGATGGATGAGTAGATACCTTGAGGTAGAACGTGGTGAGGTAAACAAGTGAAAAGTGAATTGAAGCTGCGTCTTACCCCGTAACAAAACTTTAATGAAATTCAGACTGACAGTTAGCCACTGGGAAACTATTCAAATGCCCATCAGCAGAAGGATGGAGAAACCATTGGGGATGTATTCATACGGTGGAATGCTACTCAGCAGTGACAAGGCATGTTCTGCTGATACACACAACACAATTTCAACAATATTATGATGAGTGGGGGAAAAAAGCCAGGCATGAAGGAATATAGGCGGTATGATTCCCTTTATAGAAAGCTAAAGAACAGGCCAAAATAACTGATGGTGATATAATTTGGAATAGCGGGTACCTATGAGAGGGTACGCATCGACTGGAAATAGGCACGGGTTGGGGGGGGGGGCTCTCTGGGATTCCTTGGGTAATCGTAACATGGCTGTGTACGTCTTGCGAAGATCATAAGACTGGGCAGGCAAGATCTGTGCCTTCGATGGAATTAAATTGTGCCTCAGTGAAACAAATAAATTCAAGAACCAATGGCTCAATCGCATTTCAAAAGAATCTGTTGTGGGTCACTGATCTCTCCTGAGATGCCCTCCTTTCCAACTGGAGTGGTTGAAGCAAGGCTGTCACCACCCGTGGTCTGTTCTTGTGCAACTGACACAATTCTCCCTCCCAGAGTATGTCTAGCCTTACACGTGTGTGCCCCTGTGTCCTAACACGGAGCTCTATGTGATTCCTCGCTTGCAGATCCAGAAAGGACCAGAATGGGGGAAAAGGCTCATTTCTCCAGCAAAAACATCCCACGCATCTACTTCCTGCCTCCACTACTCCGCCCAGAGTACCCTGGGATCCTCCCATGTGGACTCCCTCCTTCCAGTGGTGCCCCGCTACAATCCTTTGTCTACACAGCAGCTGGGTCAACCGGATCATATGTACCACTCCCCTGATCAAGCCTTCCAGTGGCTTCCTGCCATATCCAGGAAGAAATCCAAGCTCTTCCCTCTCTCCAACAAATCCCTGAATGAGCTCTTCCTGCCTTTCTCACTAGCCACTCTGCCACTTGCTACTGTGCTCTGCCCACCCTGGCTTTCTTTCACTTCAAAAGCGCCAAGTTCTTTCCTGACTCTGGACAATCACCCAGGCCATGTCTTCTGCCCAGAGAGCTCATCTCTGTCCTTCTTCTGACTAATTCACACATCCTACAAATCTGCTAGAATGTTGCTTCCTCAGAAAGGCCTTTTCTGATTCTCCAGTCTGTTCGATTCCCCTGTTATTCATTCACAGAGCACATCATGTTCTTTTCTTTCACGGAGCTTCTGGTGATTTATAGTTACATGTTTCCTAGTGTACTCATATGTTTATTGTGTAATATTCCCTACTAGAAGGCTGCTGCCTCCAGAGTGCAGTGCTCATTGGCCAATAAATATTGGGCGAATGAACGAATGCTCTCATTCTGCTAATGACCTTGAAAGTCTTCTAATGGAATACTTTGGAAGCTGCTAGGAAGACTGGCCTAATGAAAACGACAAGGGAGCATTAGAAGTATTCCACGCAAAATAGAAAGAGCAGTCGTGCAACAATGAAGGACATCTGTTGTTTCAATGACTGCCCTAGGTGGTTCTGAGGCAGATGGTCCTAAAATGAGACTCATGCTTTAGTTGATGCGACAAATACTTCATTAGCACTGGGTGCTGGGGATACCGCCGAGAACAGGATAGATAGTCCCTGCCCCCATGGAGTCCACGGACCAAGAAGTACCACCCTAGCCTGATCCCTTTGCTTCTCTCTGCTGTCTCCCTATGTTAGACTACATCCTGACCAGGTCATTGCCTTTCCTGTTTTCACTGTGTTTCCCAGCCATGGCTACACAGTGGGAGCCTTTAAAAATACTGATACTCTGGGCTCCGCTCCCCTAGATATTCGGTTTTAATTGTTCTGGTACGTGGTCCCGACAGGCAGATTTTTTAAAGTTCCCAAGACGACTCTAATGTGTAGCCAAGGTTGAGATGCTGAACAAGAAAGAATAGTGCAAGACGCAACAAGGTTGGACATCTGGGATCTTCTCGGCCCTTGGCCGAGCACGTTAACCCTAACTAGAGGTTCTCGTGTGTGGTCCTCTCATTGCCTGAATCTGCTGGGGAGTTTGTTGAATGCGAACTCCTAGATTCTACACCCAGAGTTGGAGATGAGACCCATGAACCTGTCTTACTGCACCGTACAGAACTTCCAGCGCTATGTTGAATGGCAGTGGTAAGCGCAGATATCCTTGCCTTGTTCCTGGTCTTAGGGGTGAAACATCGATTCTTTCCCCATGAAGCATGATGTTAGATGAAGGATTTTTGCAGATTTTTTTAAATCAAGTTAAGGAAGTTACCCTCTATTCTTATTTTTAATAGTGTTTTAAAAATTATAATTAGATGTTGAATTTTGTCAAAAATTTTTTCTGCATGGATTGACATAATCATGTGATTTTCGGGGCACCTGGGTAGCTCAGTCAGTTGAGTGTCTGACTCCTGATTTTGGCTCAGGTCATGATCCTGGGGTCACTGGATTAAGGCCCGCTGAGCGTGGAGCCTGCTTAGGATTCTCTCTCTCTCTCTCTCTCTCTCTCTCTCTTGTCTCCTCTGCCTCTCTCCCTTGCTCGAGCTCTCTCTCTCTCTCTCCCTCTAAAATAAAAAAAAAAATTAAATCATGTGGTTGGGTGTATTTGGGTGGCTCAGTCAGTTAAGTGTCCAACTTTGGCTCAGGTCATGATCACAGGGTTCGCGAGTTGAGTGCTGCAACGGGTTTGCTGCTGTCAGTGCAGAACCCACTTTGGATCCTCTTTCCCCCTCTATCTACCCCTGCCCCTCTGGTTCTCTCTCTCTCAAAGTAAATAAATAAAAACTTAAAAAAATCATGTGATTTTCTTGAGCCAGTTATTATCGTGGATTATATTGATTCATTTTTTTTTTATTTTTTTTTCAACGTTTATTTATTTTTGGGACAGAGAGAGACAGAGCATGAACGGGGGAGGGGCAGAGAGAGAGGGAGACACACAATCGGAAGCAGGCTCCAGGCTCTGAGCCATCAGCCCAGAGCCCGACGCGGGGCTCGAACTCACGGACTGCGAGATCGTGACCTGGCTGAAGTCGGACGCTTAACCGACTGTGCCACCCAGGCGCCCCTTGATTCATTTTTTAAAACTACAGAACCAGCCTTGCATCTCTGGAGTAAAACTCAATTGGTTATGTAGTAGAATTGTTACATTGATGGATTCTATTTGCTAATAGTTTCTTGAGGATTTTTGCATCTCGGTTCATGAGGAATATTAGTCTATACTTTTTGGTCGGGTTTTTTTTTTTGTTTTTGTTTTTGTTTTTTTTTTTTTTTTTTTTTTCGTGTGTGTGTGTGTTCTGCTTGGTTTTGATATTAAAGTAAAACTGACTTCATGAAATGAGTTGAAAAAGTGTTCCCCTCTTCTGGAAGATATGGTGGATTATTGATGTTAATTGTCTGTTAAATGTTTGGTAAGATCCTTTAGTGAAACCAACTGGGCCAGGAGATGTCTTTTTAGAGAGATTTAAAGTTATGAATTCAATTTCTTTCATTGTTGTAGTACTATTCAAATTATTTATGTCATATTGGGTGAGTTTTGGTAGTTTGTGCTTTTCAAGAATTGGTCCATTTTATCTAAGTTCTCAGATTTCCATGTGTAGAGTTATTTGTAGTATTTTCTTATTATTCTTTCAAGGGCTGCAGTGTCTGTAGTGATGTCCCCTGTTTTGCTCCTGATGTTAGTTGTTTGTGTCTTCTCTCTTTCTTTCCTTTTTCAGTCTTGCTAGAGCTTTGTAAATTTTATATACTTTTTCACAGAACCAGCTTCTCGTTTCATTGATCTTACATAATTTTTTTCTACTTTCAATTTTATTGATTTCTGCTTTTTTATTATTTTCATCCTTTTCCTGGCTTTGGATCTATTTTGCTCTTCTTTTTCTGAGTTCTTAAAGTTGGGGCTTAAATTACTGATTTGATCCTTTTCTTTTTTAAAAAAAATGTTTCTTTGCTTGCTTGCTTGTTTGTTTATTTAGAGTGGGGAAGGGGCAGAGAGAGAGAGAGAGAGAGAGAGAGAGAGAGAGAGAAGGAGGGAGAGAGAATCCCAAGTAGGCTCCTCGCTGTCAGCACAGAACCCAATGTGGGGCTTGAACTCAGAAATTGTGAGATCATGACCTGAGCTGAAATCAAGATTCGGACACTTAATCGACTGAGTCACCAAGGCGTCCCTGATTCTTTTCTTTTCTATTGTAAACATTTGGTGCCATAAATTTCCCCTCTAACACTGCTTTATCCGGGTCTCAGAAATTATATGTCAGATTTTAATTTTCATTCAGTTCAATGTATTTTTTTAATTTCCCTTGAAACTTCTTCTTTTGATCTCTGGATTATTTAGAAGTGTGTTCTATAGTTTCCAAGTGTTTTAAAATGTTTCTGTTAGCTTTCTCTTCCTAATTTCTAATTTGATCCCATTGTGGTCAGAGAACAAACTGTGTGCTTTCAATTCTTTTAAATCTGTTGAGGTTTGTTGTATGGCCCAGTGCATGGTCTCTCTTGGTATTATGTGTCACGGGGGCCTGGAAAGAATGTGCGTTCCTCTGTTGTTGGATGGGATATTCTATAAATGTTGATCAGATCCTTTTGGTAGATGGTTTGGTTCCTCTGTATCTTTGCTGATTTTCTGCCTGGTTGTTCTATCCGTTGTTGAGAGCGAAGTGTTGATGTTTCAACTAAAATTGTGGATCTATTTTTCCTTTCAGTTCTATCAAGTTTTGCCTCACAAACTCCTCAGCTCTGCCATTTGGTGCGTACACATTCGGGATTCTTAGCAGATTGGCTCTTTTATCATTATGTAATGCTCCTCCTCTGTCCCTGATACTTTTCTCTATTTTCTAGTTCTTATTTTCCTGTAGGTTATTTGAATGTTTGGTGTTTTTTTTTTTTTTTAGAATCCCATTTTGAGGTAAATATAGTGTTTTTTAGTGTATCTTCTTTTACAGCCTTTTAGTGGCTGCTCTGGGCCTGATGCCTATAGAACTCATCACAGTCTACTGGTACCATCATTTCCCCAGTTTGGGTGAGTGTAGAAAACATAATTGAGAGAACTGAAAAGGAGACACGTTTTCTAAATGGTGTTTGCCAATTGAAGCAAAGACGAAAACACTACCTTGACCCGGTGGTCATTTATGAAGACAATTACACTATAAATGGGGGAAGGTAAAGGGAAGCAAAGTCTCTGCCTGGGGTGGCTCCCCATTACTGCTGTACGGGGATGGTAATTCTGGCTCTTCGTATGGTCTCCGCTGATACCGGCTCGGGTGGAAAAGGTTGGAAAGCTTTGTTGCTTACTTCTCACGGGGCCTTCGCTGATATTCGGGAACTGTGGGTGGTGTGGGGTGACCTATATTCCGCTAGAGGTCCTGGCCCCTCATTAGGCCTTTTCAACTCCACCCTGGCAGGGGGAGGAGACAGCTCTGGGACAGCCTCTTGGGGGCGGAGTATAGGCTCTGCACCAGGACCCCCTGAGAATGGCTGGGTTGAGGCTTCAGGATTTTCCGTGGGGTTTGGCTAGAGTGGTTATTGTCTAAAAGATTTCCGTCTTGCTAGGCTGCCTCTCTCCTTGGTCTTTGGCTAGAGAGAGCTTGGAGCTTTTTTGTCTGTGCCTTTTGGCATTTGGGGTCGCCAGCCTCTCCAGAACCCAGTCTGGAGAGACTTCACTGTTTAGTTCTTTGCATCCCGTGTTTTCTCCTCCACCTGCCTTTTTCTTCCCACCTTTAAGTGTCTTCTTGGGTTTGTTTCATAAGTAATGTCCAGGGGTTTTAGCTGTACTTAGTGGGAGCACGAGGGGGAAGCACATCTACTCCATCCTTCTGGAAATGGAAGTCTACAGATATGTTTTGAAATTCTGAATTTGGGGGGATTTGAAGGTGACAGTGTGAGGCACGGTGATTCTCAGACTTGAGCCTGCATCAGAATTGCCTGGGTGCTCCTGGGTGGCTCAGTCGGTTAAGCAGCGGACTTCGGCTCAGGTCATGACCTCGCAGCTCGTGAGTTCGAGACCCTGAGACCCGTCGGGCTCTGTGCTGACAGTTCAGAGCCTGGAGCCTGCTTCGGGTTCTGTGGCTCCGTCACTCTCTTCCCCTATTCTGTTTGTGCTCGCTTTCATTCTCTCCCTCTCTCTATCAAAAATAAGTAAACATTTAAAAAATTAAAAAAAAAAAAGAATTGCCTGGAGGGCTTGCTAAAAGCACGATTTGCTGGGCACATTCCCCAGATATTAAGATTGGCTAAATGTGGGATGGGGGTTGGAAATGCGCCTGACAAGTCCGTGCCAATACTGCAGCTTCAGGGACTACATTTTAAGATCACTCCCTTAGGGATATCTCTGTAGTGATTCTCAACTCTGGCTTCTCCTTAGGCTAGTCCAGTGAGTTCGATCTTTTTAAAACAAAAATGTTCAGCCACCACCTATCCCCCACCCCTCCGGTACTTTCTTTCCATTGGTCTGAGGTGAGCCCCAGAAATTTTGTAGCTTTCAAAGCTCCCCAGACCTTGTTCATAATCGCCAAAAAGTGCAAATAACCCCTACATGCATCAACTGAAGAATGGAGAATCAAAATGTGTCATACCCACATAATGGAACAGTATTCAGCCATGGAAACGAATGAAGTACATTATGTAAAGTGAGAGAAGTCAGATGCAAAGGGCCACCCACATATTATGATTCCATTTATATGACATGTCCAAAACAGGCAAATCCACAGAGGCAGAACTTAGATTAGTGGTGGCCAGGGCTGGTAGGATTGGGAGGAAATGGGAAGTGCCTGCTAATGGCCATGGGGTTTCCTTTTGGGCATGATAAAATGTTCTGGAATAAGACAGTGATGATGGTTGCATGATTTTGTGAAAATGATAAATGCCACTGAAGGGCACTCTTGATTTTTTTTATTTTTTAAATATAATTTATCATCAAATTGGCTTACAGACAACACCCAGTGTTCATCCCAAGTGCCCTCCTCAATGCCCATCACCCATGAATGGCACTCTTCAAAACGATGCAGTTTATGGTATGTGAATTCTACCCTGATTAAAACAAATTCCTCCTAGGTGATATCCTGAATGGTCCGACAACTGGAACAATGCAGCATCATGCCTCGCACTGAGTTACAAATGCTGCCAGAAGTCATGGAAATTTGTAAACGTCCAGGTGCAACATTTGTACTTTCTTTTTTTTTTTTCCAAAAAAAATTTTCAATGTTTATTTATTTTTGAGAGAGAGAGCAGGGGAGGGGCAGAGAGAAGTGGAGAAATGACAGAGGGGCAGAGAGAGAGAGACACACAGAATCCGAAGCAGGCTCCAGGCTCTGAGCTGTCAGCACAGAGCCTGATGTGGGGCTCGAACCCACGAACCGTGAGATCATGACCCGAGTCAAAGTCGGATGCTCAACAGACTGAGCCACCCAGGTGCCTCTAAATATCTGTTCTTTTAAAATACCTGGAATGATTTTGACATGCAAGTAAGGTTGGGAAACACCATCTTTTGGGTTTTTTTTTTTTTTTCGAATAAAGATTTCTTTTTGATTAAAAGTTTTTGTTTTCTTTCTTTAAACTGAAGTACAGTTAACACAGAATGTTACATTAGTTTCAGGTGCACAACATACTGATTGGACAAATCTATATATTATGCTGTGCTCACCACAATGAAAAAAACCAGCATCTTAAGTGAAGGGAAGCCACTGAAGGTTTATTCTCTTTTAATTGCGGATTGTTATTTTCCAAATGTTTCATTGTTTCAGCAGCTTATTAGAATAGAGTTAATTTAATGAGAATTTTGATTTACCACACGTTTGCCAAAGAGCCATTCAGCGCCCTTACACGTGAGCTATGTTAAACAATGGGATACGGGCTGTGTATTTATAAAGCCCATTTGATGTTGAGTCTAATTATGTCTCTGTAGTCGGTTCCCACAGTTCGCAGAAGGGAATTGATGTCAACTGTAGATTTCTAACTGCTTGCTCATTGTTTCCCCGTCTTGTTCCTTTTTTCTTTTAGCCATGCGTAGCACGTTTCTAACATTTACATTATTTATGCAGTGTTTCTCAAAATGGAAAAGATCTTTCCTGACAGTATTAAACAGAATTGTTTTTAACTATAAGGGGAAAAAAAATTAAAGCTCTCCACAGACTCGCCTACTTCCCAGAAGGAACTTCTGTTGATGCTGTGTTACATATACTTCAGACCCTTTCTGCATGCACACGAAAATGGAATTACACTGTGCCTTCTGTCTTTTCCCCTTACTTTGGTGAACACCTTCTCCTGACACTGCTTTCAAGAGCTACCTTGTCCATATTAATGACTGTATAGGGCAAAGATTAGCAGACCTTAATAGTACCCTGTTTTGGCTAAAGTGTTATGTGGATGACAATTGGTCCAACCCCATTAGGACAATCTTGCATTTCCTATCAACATTTAAATTGTCGACGCGCTTGGGTAGCTCAGCGGGTTGAGCATCTGACTCTTGATTTCAGCTCCGGTCATGATCCCAGAGTTGTGGGATTGAGTCCTGCATGTGTGAGCATGGAGCCCACTCAGGATTCTCTCTCTTTCTCCCTCTGCCCCTCTCCCCCACCCTTGCACTCACTCTCTCTCTCTCTCTCTCTCTCTCTTAAAAAAACTGTAAAAAATATTTAAATTTTCAACACCTTACGATCCAGTGGTCACATTTCCAGGACTCCAACCACTTCTACAGAAATGGCACAAGGACATCAGGACATTTGCACAACGGTCCCCACTGCAGCACTAGTTGGTAGCAAAATGTAGAAACAACCGAATGTTTTCCAACAAGGAAATGGTTAAATAAATGATGGTGCAACATACTGTGTAACTCTTAAAATGAATGAAGCAGATCCACATGTGCTGTCATGGAAAGAGACGCAGGAAGTAATGTTAGGTGAAAAAGCAAAATTGCCAAAAAAAAAAAAAAAAAAGCAAAATTGCAGAACATCGTGTGTGCTGTGATCTTAGCTTTGTAAAAAAAAATGTTTCTGAAACATATCTATTGTGTATGTGTATACAACATGTACATTTTTATACACACACACACCCCTAGAAAAATGTCTGCAATAGAACATAGCAAATGTTAACGGTAATTCCCTTTGGTGAGTGAGATGTTCATTTTTTAAAAAATACATCTGTATTGTAACAAATCTAAATTTATTACAATGAACAAGCAAAGTGTAATTTATGTGTGTGTATGTGTGTGTATATATATATATATATGTACATATATATATATGGAATATATAAATTGCAGCTGGAACTGTACGATTCCATCTGGAAGTTGTGCTTCTGTGAAAGTTGGCAGTTCTGGAGACATTTGAACATGATTCAGGCAGGGCTTTAATCTGGAGAGAGACAAGCACCAAGAGAAAGGACCGGTGGCAGACATACTCTATAGAGGAAAATCTACAGGACTTAATGACTCATTATATGCAAACTGAGAGCTCAGTCACTGAAAGAACCTGGGGATACCAGTTCCCTGGATAGGGAAGCTAAAGGAAGAATTTTAAAGGTGCTATCGTAACTGCAGAGTGTAGACAAGTGTACCAGTTCTCTATTGCAGCAAAATAAGTTCCTCCAAAACTTAGTGACTTAAGATAACAATGATCATGTGGCATCTGTATGGTTTCCGTGGGTCAGGAATTCAGACTAGGCACAATGAGGAAAACTCGTTTCTGCCCCATGACATCTGTGCCCTCTGCTGGAAGATCCAGGATATGGGGGCTGGAATCATCTGATGTTTCTCTCACTCGAGTGTCTGAAGATTGATGCTGGTATCAACCAGAAGGCCAACTTATGGCCTGTTCAGGTGGCCTGGCTTCCCCACAGCATGGCGGCTGAGTTCCAAGAATGAGCATCCCGACAGAAAGAGAGCAAGAGAGAAAGAAGGGCCCAGGTGGAAGCCATATTGCCTTTGTGACCTTGCTTTGGACGTCCCCCGGCACTGCCTCCACTGCATGCCATTGGCCAGTGCAGTCTCAAGCCCTTATCCCCAGATTCAAGGGCAGGAAGAACAGACCTCACTTTGGGAAGAAAGTTAGCCACGTGGTAAGAGCACATGAGCAAGATCCATAGGTGTGACTATCTTTGGAAAATACAATCTCTCACACCTACATCATACCTTAAGATGAATTACACTATTAATGTCGCAATGGATCATCACTTTCAGAGAGATCTGTATTTAGCTAAGGACTCCGGTAGTCCCCTATGCCTTGGCCTAAATGAATAGTCAGTGAATGTGGGGAGGCTATGTCATCAAAGTGGGAGGCATAATTTGAGGAAGAGTGCTGTAGTCTAATATAAAAGGCTTAATGTAAGAATAAAAAAGACTCGAAAGTCTTGAACACAGCATACAAGGTTCTCTATGATCTGGCTCTTGCCTAATTCTCGGGTTTAATCTGGTTTAATCTTCCAATTATTCCTAGGTTCCTACCTTAAATACAAGATAGGCCAAATTTCTAGAAGTTCATCAAACATACCATCTCAGGTCGGGTTCCCCAGAAGCAGAGCCTGAGACAAGGATCTGGGTGCTTATAATTTACTGAGGGAGAGCTCCCAGGAAGAAGGGAATAAGGGATGTCCCCTGGAGCAGGGAACGGAGCTGGGGAAGGATGTGGTCCCATTTGGAGTCTAGCTTTGGCCAGATCCCAGATCCCTATGAAGGATGTTTGATACCACAAAGTGATCCCGTTCTAAGGCAAGGGAACTGTGTCCATCAGTCATTGGCTGCAGGTTGGAGGAGGGGAGGCAGGCAGGCAGGCTGCCCACGTGGCATGGTGCCTGACCTCTGGACCAAGGCAGCTCTCACACCTCAGGGCAATTTTCCAGAGAAGGGAGAGAACTTGTGAGCTTTTAGCAGCCCACATTCACAGCAGCTGTGGGGACTTGGGGCAGGGCACCAGCAAAGGCCATCGTGCACGTTAATCTGTTTCAAGCCCTCAGACTCTGGCTCGTACTAGTCCTTTATCCTGGGATACGACTGCCTCTTGTTTTCTTCACTGGTATCACCTCCTCCGGGAGGCTTTCCCTGATAACTAGCTGACTACACCCTACCCTTCTGTGCTCACAAAGAACCCTGTGAGACTCTCCCCAGAGCTCAGCATTTACCAGGTACTGAAAGTATCTGCTTACATAACTAGACTTCCCCTACGGATAGACACCAAGGCAGGAACCACCTCAGTTCATCTTTTTGCCCCAGGCGCTTGGCAAAGTGCCAGGTGAAGCAGGCCTAAATAAATAGCTGGTGAATCGAACACCAGGTAAGTGGCTTCTTAAGGTGACGGTGCTCAGCCAGCCAGCCCTGCTGTCAAGAGCTTTTCCGTCCCCATGTCGTAGTATTGTCACATTTAATTTTTTTTTTTTTTTTACTCATTAAAAGTTCTTTAAGTTTATTTATTTTGAGAGAAAGCGTGCGCTCGTGCACAGAGGAGGGGCAGAGAGAAAGAGAGAATCCCAAGTGGGTTCCACACTGTCAGCACAGAGCCTGACATGGGGCTCAATCCCACGAACCCGTGAGATCATGACCTGAGCTGGATGCTCAACCAACTGAGCCACCCAGGCCCCCCTATTGTCACATTTTAAAGAATATGTCCTAACATGGTTTAAATGTTGTCACTTTAAAAAACAACAGTGTTGAGGTGCCTGGGTGGCCTCATGGGGATTCTGTCTATAAATGTTTGGCTTTACATTTTCAGTTGAAGGGGCGCCTGGGCGGCTCAGTCAGTTAAGCATTCAGCTCAGGTCATGATCTCGCTGTCCATGAGTTTGAGCCCCGCGTCGGGCTCTGTGCTGACAGCTCGGGGCCTGGAGCCTGCTTCTGTGTCTCGCTCTCTCGCTGCCCCTCCCCCACTCATGCTCTGTCTCTCTTTCTCTCTCAAAAATAAATAAACATTTAAAAAAACTCAAAAAACAACAGTGTTAAGGTGAAGAGGGAAAGATGATGAAATCTATGTTTTCACAGGAAGAGAAGTGATTTTTTTTTTTAGCAGCTGTGGCTCGGTGTAAGCTGTGGGAGAGTTTGTCACAGCACTAATCCTGCCAGGACGTACAAAGAGAAACTGAAGTTATGTCAGTGCCATTGGCAACTCAGACGCAAAGGGCCTGAATCCAGGGATAAGGAGGGAGATGAATTTGAGTAATACCTACAAGATAAAGGCTCCTGGGTACTCAGTGACCTGGTGGATGTGGGGGAAGGCAGAGGAAAAGGGCTCCAGGTTGCCAGAGGCCAGACACGCCAAGGCCAAGGCCAAGGCCGGTTTCCCTGCTGCTGTGCTTGGAATCATTCTGCGTTTGACGTACACCCCTGGAGCGCCACAGAGTGCCGGTGTTCTTGCCTTGTGGGTGTCTGACTGAGGCTCCACACGATGGGGAATAGGGCAGTGGCCTCAGGGCAGTGAGGAGGAAGGAGGCGAGCACAGCAGAAGATGTGAAGGGGAAACACTGGGATCCCAGGACCTCAGCCCAGAGCCTCCTGCACCCCGACTGGTGACAGGAAGTTGCCCAAGTGGCAAAAACCTCTGGGGACCTTGTCCGGGGGCTGCTCTGGGCCAAATTTCATCACCAGCTATTTTGATTTTTAGCCTGCACCACCTCTCAGGGTAACCAGGTCTATAAATGTCCGTATAACTCGCTGTGTCTGAGCTCAGGGCAGAAAGGAACAGCTAAAAAGGATAGTGCTCGGCCCCTGTGCTGGGCGATTTGCCGCCCACGGTTGGCACCGGCCTGGATCTCACACCCCTCGGGTTACCTCACCAGTCCTCCTCCTATCAGGTTTCACAAAGAAGGTTCCCTGGGCACAGGTGAATCAACAGCCGCCAGCAGGCAGATCACAGCAAACCCAGGTCCCACACCACCTCGCAGGATGGGTTATCCAAGGCCTACCCCTGGGGGATGAGATGGCAGTCTACGGGCCCGTGGTGCCGCCTGGGGCTGGTGGACCACTCACGCCCTCCTCTCTCGGGCCCCTCTGCATCCTGCTGGTGAGCGGATTCCTGCTTGGCTGCCTCGAATCCGGGGGTGGGCTCTCGGGCACCTGCACGTACCCTCTCATCCCGCTGATGTTCCTGCCAAGTGGGGAAGGAGAGCTGGGGCTCCGGGCTGAGGCAGCTGAGCACCTGAGGGCCTGCAGGTTCCGGCCCCGGCACAATGGGATGAACAGGCCTCACCTCACAGGACTCTCGCCCTGAAATTAGGTGTGCAAAGCGCCAAGCACCTTGCTTTGCACACAGTTCGCGCTTAAGTAACGACGCACCCGTAAGTCTGATGTGTTCCCCCCAACTCTGCAAGAACGGGGTGGCCTCTCGTCCCTTGGAGGCTTATTCTTATACTTTACCCGGCCAGCTTGCCTCCGACTTCTTTTAGACTTGGGTCTCCTTCCTTTATTTTCTCCGTAAAACTTGTCACCATCTCCCGCACTACATATTTGCTTGCTTACTTATCCTCCATTCCTGAGGGCAGAGAGCTCAGCCTGTCTTGTTCACAGGTGTTTCTCCAGCTCCTGGAACAATGTCCGATGCGTAGTAGATGCTTAATAAACATTTGTTGCGCGAGCCACCCCCCAATATGCGTGTGGCCCCGCAGTTGCCCTGTTGCCCAAGCCAGGGTACTGGTCCTCCTCAGCGCCTTCCCTCGCCTCACACCCACGTTCAATCAAGGGTTAACACCTGACTGTCCCACCACCTAAAGGTCCCTGGCACCCATGCACTTCCCCTCATCCCCTTGTTAACATGACAACGTGGCTCACTCAGAATAAACAAAGAGACTCCTACTTTGTCTTCTGGATTCCATGTTTGCCCACACCTAACCCACCGTCTATGCTGAAGATGGACTGATGTTACCCAAATAATTCTTCAGTGGTCCTTTACTGCCCCCAGAATAAAAGTCCCTCCCTAGCAGGGCCTACTAGGCGCTCATGGTGTGGCCCCTGCTCACCTCTGTGCCCATCCTGCTCCTCTGCCCTCCCTCCCCTTTAATACAGAAATTTCCTTTTTCTACTGGGGTCTCCTTTTTCTTTTTAAGTTTATTTATTTATTTATCTGGTGGAGGAGGGTGAGAGAGAGAGAGAGAGAGAGAGAGAGAGAGAGAATCCCAAGCAGGCTCCACGCTATCAGCACAGAACCTGATATGGGGCTCGAACCCACGAACCACAAGACCATGAGCTGAGCTGAAGTCAAGAGTCAGACGCTTAACTGACTGAGCCACCCAGGTGCCCCTCTACTAGGTGTCTCTCTCTCTCTCTCTCTCTCTCTCTCTCTCTTTTTAAATATAATTTATTGTCAAATTGGTTTCCATACAACACCCAGTGCTCATCTACTAGGTCTCTTTTAATGTCTCTCAGAATCTTGCCCACCTCACCATTCCCTGTCTAGAACACTGTCCCTCGTCTCCTTGAGCCATGCCTCACCTGCACCAGCCCTCCTTCACCAGGCTACTCCCTTCGTGCCTCTTGAGTGACAGCTTCAAAGTCATCTCCTCAGGAGACCTTCTCTGTGTGTCCCCTTGACCTCTCCACACCCTGCAGAACATATGCTCCTTCCCAGCGTCCCCATAACACAATGCATTGCCTCTCTCACAGCACTTCTCCCACTGCATCTACTCTTTTAATTATTTTCCCCAATAGAATATAATCTCCATGGCCACGGACGATATCTGCTCTTGCTTTGGTTTAACCCTGACATAGAGCTGACTCTGTGCTAAGCACCTCTAGAAACTCTTTACAAATATTAATTCCTTTGATCCTCATAACAGTCCTATGAGGCAATACTGTTATTACCATCATACAGGCAAGGTAGCTGAGGCAGAGAGGGGTCAAGGAACTTGCCCAAGGTCATAGAGCTAGTCATGGGCAGAGCTGGGATTTGTACCCCCAAATCCAAGCTCTCAACCATTATAATACACCAGTTCCCTTGTTCACTAAAGTATTCTCTCTCCCTTTATTTTTTAAGTTTATTTATTTATTTTGAGAGACGGCACGTGCGCTTGTGAGTGGGGCAGGGGCAGAGAGAAACAGAGGGAGAGAGAGAATCCAAAGCAGGCTCCGCCCCGACAGCACAGAGCCCAACGCGGGGCTTGAACTCACAAACGGTGAGATCATGACCGGAGCCAAAATCAAGAGTCGGATGCTTAACCCACTGAGCCACCCAGGCGCCCCTCACCAAGATATTGCCTGTCACATAGCAGGTGCACCCAAGAAATATTTGGAGAAAAAAAAAAGAATGACTAAATGGATACTGACCATGGGAATGGCAAAGTCTCTTGTGGAACAGTAGGAGAGGGAACAGAGGTAGCCACACACTGAGACAGAATGTAAGTTTAGGAGTCAGAGGAGTCGAAAGCAAATAGTCCAAACAGTAAGGAAGACGCCCAGAGAAGTGGCAGGTGATGAAAGAAAAGGTGGCCGGGGAGGGAGAGCTCAGAATGGCCAGTGACAGATAGCTCTGCCTTCAACAAAGGAAATCTAGACCAGACCATGGGATCTGGCCAGGAGGTGGCCCTGGGGGACATCGGAGCAGTTTCCAAAGAGTGCTGGGAAGAGAAGCCAGACTGCAAGGCTGAGGAGGCAGTAGGTGCTGCAGAAGCCAGACAAATTTTACTCCCCTCCGAGCCACGACAGGCGACTCCGGGAGGGGGAACAATCAGGTTAAGTCAGGTCTTGTTAACATGCAGTGATCGGGGTCCACTTAAAGGCAGGGGGTCACACATTTTTGGGAAGTGAGAAGTCAAACCAGCTGTCACCAAAATACCCCACCACGGCCAATGCCAGGGAGTGTAAACGTGGGACAAAGCATGCTAACATCTGTTGTGAAGGGAATGAAGGCCAGAAGGGCAGTGCTTGGTAGGAACTTTTTCCTGAGAGATGTCTGCTAACCCCAGCCATAAGGTAGACAGATCTGGAATCGGGGAGTATGGTGAAGTATTAAAGCAAATTGATTTAGAAGCTACCGGTGAAAGAAAAGCAGATAAAGGGCAGAGACATGAAGAGGAAAGAGGAAACTATTTTCAAGAGCTCACGAGTTCAAAAAGCATGAGGAAACCAGAAAGAAGACAGGACGGTCAGTGCAGGGCATAGAGCTGCAAAGAACAAAGAATCCTGTTACCTGGCCAGAGGCCTGGCAGTGAAAATGGGCCTGAAATGGGAAAGCAGTCAGGCACAGGGTTTGGCTGGGGGGGGGGGGGCGGTAAACAGTGAGCAGTGGCCCAAAGAAGAGTCATTTTGGAAGGAAGCATGAGTAGAACCACAGGGAAGCAGCAGGGTTTTGTTTTTGTTTTGTTTTATTTTGTTTTTGTGGGGCGTGGTGGGGATCATCAGCTCAGGGGGCTCGGCCTGAAGAAGCCCAGTGGTGCTCAAACCCCAAAGAGACAGGGAGCCATCCTGCTTAAGCGGGGGTGGGGGGGGGTGGCAGGCAGGGGCCAACAAGGCAGGCTGGGAACCCAAGGAAAGCAGCACCCAGGAAGACAATGAAAAATAGTGCCGCGAGCAATTTCTTTCAACAACCATTTGCTGACCAGGCTCTTTGCACCAGGCACTGGTTATAGGCTCTACCTGCTCTCCAGGAGAGTACCTTCCTATAGGAGGCAAAGCCAAAGCACAACTTAACCTATAACAGAGGGGACTGGTGGTCCAGAGTGGAAAAAGATGTAAAAAGGAAGTGCTCTGAGGGGTTCAGTGTTGATGTGTGCCAGAGAAATGCAATAAAGAGGTATATATGCACACTCAAGCACAATACAAGGTTTACTTTCCTCCAGGAAGTGAAAGAGAGAGGTTGTATGCTGTGGGCTTGGGGTTTGGTGCGATCTGAAGAAGTCAATAAATCCACTAGATGGCTATTTTTTTATATATCGTCACTTTTATAGTTTTATAATGAGACACAGATATATTTCAGATTCTATATTTATATCATTTCAATTCCATTTGTCCGTATGCCGAGAAAGATCAATAACATGCCCTGTTAGGGGGGAAAAAAACCATGAAAAGGCATTTACCTGCATGGGGAGCACATCCTAAGGATGGTCCTGAGGGGCCCGCCTGCCCTCAACACAGGGAGCACTGCCTGACTGAAACCATGTGTGCTTCTGGAATACTGCTGAAGCCGTTTTGAAAACTGTTTCAATAGTATTCACCTTGGAGGGATTGTTTTGAATACTTTGTATGCAATTTTGTAACATAATCTCTTTTCTGATTATAAAAGTAGGGCACTCATTGTAGAAAAGTTGGGAGGAAAGTATAAAGATTTTTTTTATGTCATCTCAAAATGCCATTTGTGAACTGGGGCATACCTCTATCTACCTACCTACCATCTATAATATAATATAATATAATACAAATGTTTATAATTAAATATTTATTATATTTATTACTATAAATAAGTATTTTATATAGATATAAATGCATAAATAGGGAGTGTGATCTGCCTCAATTCACAAATGGTATTTTTATGTATATTATATGACATATATTAAATTATTACATATTATTAAATTATATATATTATATATTATTATATAATATATATAATATTATATACACTCCTAATAGGAAATCTTGATATAATATATATATCATATATATATATTTCCTATATATATTATGATCATATATATATACACATATATATATATATATATGATATAAACTCCTGATAGGAAATCTTGTACATCTTCAACCAAATCAACCAATCATCCCCATGCATTGATCTCATGGAATGAAAGTGGCATATTATTACTTGGAGTTGACTTTAGCAAAAGCTGTGAGCCAGGGAAAGTTTGTTTCTAGGTAATAATCCCACCCCCACCTAATGTTAGGCAGAAGTCTTAAGATGACTCCCATGATGTCCACCCCCCGATGTTACTTCCTGTATAATCTTCTGTCCTTAAGTGTGGATGAGACCTGTGACTTCCCTCTAGTCAATCGAATACGGCAAAGGCAATGGGTGTCACTCAAGATTAAGTTACGTCATATAAGGCTCCATCTCAGCAGATGGGAGCAAGCAGTTTCCCTGATGGCCCTGAGCAAGCAGATAGCCATGCTGTGGACAGCCTCCGGAGAGGGTCACATGGCAGGAAACTGCAAGTGCAGGGAGACCTGAAGGTGGCCATCAGCAAAAAGACAGCCACAAGGAAGTGAATTCTGCCAACACGCTGACTGACCTTGGAAGCTGATTCCTTCCCAGTCGAGTCTCCGGATGAAAACACAGCCTGGCCGACGTCCTGATTGCAGCCTTTGAGACTGAGCAGAGAACCTAGCCGCTCCATGCCCAGACCCCTGATTCATGGCAACAGTGAGGTAATAAATATGCATGTCGTTTTGAGCTGCTGACTCTGTGGTAATTTGTTACACAGCAGTAGAAAACTAACACACCAGTGCCCCAACCAGGCCTGCACTTTCAGCTCGTTGGCCCATGTGAACCTTGCCCTTCTCTAACCATATTTGTATCAGAATGGAAATGGAAGCTTCTAGTGCCTTTTTCATCCTGATTTCCTCATTAATTCCCACCAGGTGTATCGCACCAGACTGGCCTGGAACGCCCCATGCATATAACTGTTACTGGTTTGAATTTTTGTTCACCCTATTCCTTCCAACCCAGAATCCCTCCCTTCTGCCTCTGTGCCCCTTCCATGAAACCTTCCGAACTTCCAGACCACTAGACCATTGCTTTCATTGCCCTCTTTATTTGCATTGCTTGTTTGTCTCTGGTTCAAATGCTGCCATGGCGCCTCTTCTGAAATCTTATTTTTTTCTGAAAATGTTATTGAATGTGTATGCATGTACTATATATGTATACGTGTGCGTGTGTGCGTATATATGTATCACATTACAAAGCACATATGAATTGTAAGCTCATTGAAGCTCAGGACTCCATGTTATGCATAGCATACTGCTGGGATCACACCTCCATATTTAAAAGTTGTTACACCAAGTAGTCAGCCGAGCACGGTTGGCCCTCCACTGAGCCTCTCCATGGAAGCAGACTTGAGAATATCCCTCAGTGTTACCCTAATTCTAGCAAGCTGCACTTTCCTTTACTGGAAGTCAAATATAATGCCATCTAGCCCAATTATTTCAAAGATTAAATAAATCCAACGTGGGTGCCCGGCACATCGTAGGTGCTCAATAAGTGAGAGTTGAATCAGAACCTAGGGTGGGAAACCTCCCATGTGTAAAGGCTGTAGCAGGCACAACCATGGGTAGAATTATCACAGTCAGGCCAATACTTGAAAAGCTCAATGAAACTGAAGAAGCTTGTAGATACAAAAGGCCAGTTTAGGTAACCGTGTTTGTTCCAAGCTTTGGTTTTCTTTCTAAGTAGATATATGTGGAATGCAAGGCCAGCAACCGCCTTACAAATACTGATCAAGAGTGGGGAGGCATCGAAAGGAATGCGAGTAGGTCTTGCCAGGAAAGAAGTTTGCTGCTTCTGAAATGTTTTGGTCTTAGCCACTGGCAGGATTGATCGATTGCAGTTAGCAGAGCGTTTTCTGTGCAGCCTGTCCAAGCATCTGCTTCTGTAGTGCTGCGCAACTGTTGCTCAAATTCACTCTTCCTTTCGAGCCATCGTGTTTGAAGAGCAAGAGAATATCCATCCAAACCACCCTAAGTACCCTAACGGCTTCCAAGTCATTTAAAGGAGGGTCCTTAACATCTCCCCTCACTTACCCCCCGCTTGGGTTCAAACTTCAACTCCCAGGGTTCGCCCAAGTCCCGCCCCTTGCCCTGTCATCTAATGAATATGCAAATACCACATAATTGGCAGCCAATGGCGTGGTTTCTGGTCACATGGTGCCCATGGTAGGTGAGCGGACAGAAGTTGTGTGTCGGTGAACAGAGACAGCTCTCAGTCTGGGGCGAGCGCTTGAGTGAGCGTGGACGGATGCTTGGGCAGTAGTCCCTGCGGCGGCGGCGGCGGCGGCGGCAGTAGTGGTGGCAGGGGAGGGGAAAGGGGGAGGGCCCCGAGGGCTACACACGCTCCCACTTTCAAGTTCCCTTGGAGGGAGAGGAGGTGGGGCTGCAGAAAGAGGAGGCCAGGAGCAGTTCCATCCGTCCCGTCCCGTCTCCCCCTTTTCCTCTTGCTCCTTGCACCCTGCGTCTGCGAGAGTTGAGGGTTCGGGTGGCAGTCCGCGGCAGTGAGGGCAAGAGGGCCAGGAGAGTGGGCAGCGGAGCCAGGGGTGCGGGGGAAGATGCCCATCCTGCTGTTCCTCATAGACACGTCCGCCTCTATGAACCAGCGCACTGACCTGGGCACCTCCTATTTGGACATTGCCAAAGGCGCTGTGGAGTTATTCTTGAAGGTAAAGGGAGGGGAGGGGAGAGCTGGGGAGAGCTCCCGAGGGATGGGGGTGGTGGTGGATCTAGGTGCTTCTGTAACGTCTGTATCGCCCCCCTCCTCCCTCCTTCCCTTCGCGGCCCCCTCCGTCATCCCTCGTCCCGCAGCTGCGCGCCCGGGACCCGGCCAGCCGCGGAGACAGGTACATGCTGGTCACCTACGACGAACCCCCGTACTGCATCAAGGTAAAGGGGCCACCGAGGGAGTGGGCGGGCGGGAAGTGGGAGCCAGGCTCCCCGGGGCTGCCGCCCCTGCCCCCGCCCGAGGCGGTGCTGCGGCGCCCGGCGGGGCGCGCGGGCCCGGCGGGCGGGGAGGGGGGGGGGCGCGCGGAAGGCGGGCGGAGCGGCGGCGGCGCCCGGGGCCGGGGCCGGGGGACGCCGGAGGGGCGGCCCCGGGACGAACGGCGCGGAGGCCGAGCCGGCGGCGGCGCCGACCGCAGCGGCCTCGGAACATGGCGGACATTTTGCTTTTGTATGAGCCAGAGAGGGAGACTGAGGGCGCTGCTGAGATGGAAAGGAGGGAGGGGAGGGAGGGGAGGGGAAGGAAGACCCGACACCGGGAGGGAGGTTGCGGGATGGGCCCGCCCCCTCGGGGCGCACCGGGAGCGGCGGCGGCGGCCCCGGGGCCGAGCGGGCTGGGCGACTCCGCCCCGAGGTGCTGCGGGCCCGGCGCGCGGGCTCTCCCGGCGCCGGCTCCTCCTCCTCCGGGCCCAGCCTCCTCCCCCTCCCCCCTCCTCTGCCCGCCCCTCCCCTCCCCCCCCCCCGCGCCTCCCCCTTCTTCCTCCCGCTCCCCTCCCCTTCCTGCTGAGAGCGTGGCAGAGCCAGCCGCCGGCCTTCGGAGTGGAGCCGGAGCCCGTGCACGTCTGTGGTCTCTACCCCGCCCCACCCGATGGCAGATCAGCCCGCGGAGCTAGCCTCCCCCACCCTAGACCCGGAGAAACTTCTCATTTCTCCCCCTGGATCGGTCCGCTCCAGCCCGCTCTCGGGCACCTTAGCGACTGTTAGTGTTTCCTTGCAGACTCCGCCGAAGCCGCGACGGGCTGGGGCGGGGACGTGCGGATCGGAACTCACTGGGGGCCCGAGCTTTTTAAGGACCTGGCCTACCTATTTACATCCTAAATTAGGTTGCTGTTAGCCACGCAGGGATTTGTCCGGGGAGAAGAAAGGAAGGAAGGGGGAGGACTCGACTGCGCGAGGCTGCGGTAGTCCAATTCGATGATTCGATCCACGGGATTCTGACCTACAGGCGAAAAGTAGGGAGGATTTAACCTCCGTGGGGTAGTTAATTCCTGTTCCTAATGGTGAGGAGATAAAGAACTGCCTTGCCTGCAGTGGCCCGATAAACTAGAACTCAGACTGTTAAGTCAACCTGCATGAGAGTCCTGCTTGCATGTTGAAATTTCAAAAATATATTACCATAATCCTTGACGTCTTTTGCTAGACGCCTTCTTTTTCTCAGAATTACCTTAATTGTGCTGGGGAGCTGCAGTCGGGACATGTTGTAATCCGTTTCAGCCGAGGGACGTGTTTAAAAGAATGGAACCTACCAAACTGAAGAGTTGGCCAGAGAGAGCGTGCCTTCAGAAATAAGGCCAAAGGGAGGCTTTAAATTTGTAACTCGTAGCTTGGGTTCACAGTTTGATTATTAGGTTCCCCTTCAAAGTGTTCTGGTTTGGGGGCTTTGTTTTCAGTTTGTGATTTATCTGTGTTAAAAACTGCAGCAAGTAGACCGCTTCCAAAATGCCACAAGCTTTTAAAAAATGTCAGTTTCCCAAAAGGGTGTGACCATTTTTTTTCCACATAGAAAAGCAGATGTTTGTACGTCCTAAGTCTGAAAGTCTACACCCTTTGAGTACTAATACAGATAAGAACCCACCATTTGTAGGGTGGCCATTTGAAATTCTCCTTAATTTGAACGAGGAAAAAGGATAAGCCACAAAGCCGTGTGGCTTTTTTTTCTGTAAAGGATAACTTACTTAACATTTTTCTGAAATGCCAAGACTTGCCATTTAAAAGTGTTGTTGTTGTTGTTTTTGGTCTAGAAACATTTCGTGGCAATATTTACAGAATCTTTGGAAAGGAAAAAGAAAGTCTCACCTTCCCACCCCATCCCACAGCGCCCCCCTCCCCCCCCCAACAACCATGGTGACATCTTTTTACCTAGCATCTTTATCATGGTATATACATGTTACTTTATGTCCTGCTTTTCCCGCCTGTTTTGTCCCATGAATTATTCTGGGTTGCCACATAGTCTTCATACTTAAAATTTTTAGTGGCTGTGTAACTTATCCATGGTATTTTAGAGGCTCCAGATAGTTCTATGAACAGAGGGGGAAAGTTGGACTTTGTTTTTAGTGGAAATTTCATCTCTCAGCTCTCTTAATCCTGCCATGTTATATATCACATTTTTTCCCCTTTAGAAAAAAAGCATCCTTCCAAGTTGAATTTGATCTTTCTTTTCTTCTGTAGATGGGATAGGAGAAGGCACCCTGTGTAATACTTTTAATTAACGATCATTAGTTAGCTTATGATTTAGCCTTGATGCTTTTCAAAGGTTTGCTCAGGTTTTTCATTTTAATCTCACATGATACTTACATGCGCTAGAAAATGGTTACTGGTTAGTTATCTTAATGATGTCCTCGTCATGTTGCTGTCCGTACCTGAATCACTAACGATGTACATCTTTGGTAGCATTTTCTTTTTCTGGGTCTCCTCAGCCAGTCCTCTGCCTCCCCCACCCCGCCCCTCAGCATGTGGTAACTATTTGTTCTTTGGCTTTTAGGATCTAGGCATTTGGGAAGGCCTGAAATTTTAGAACATCTGGTGACTTTTTCTTAAAAGTTAGTTGAGTCTTTCATTAGCTAATAGCTGGGAGCCAGAAAGGTCTGTTTTCTGTCACACCGATTATCAAATTGGTCTTTCTTTGATTGTCAGCAGGCATCTTGGTCCCTACTCAAAACTTCACTCTCCGTTAAGAGTCTGGGTCCCTTCAGCCAAGTGATGTTACATAGGGCTTTGCCGGTAGCTTATTTGTCTGCAGAATAGTGTGAACTGTATTTCTCAATTGCTCTCCAGTTGGAGGGTCATTGTTTATCTCTTCTCAAAATAACTACTTATTTCTCAGGTCTTGGTTATATCCAGCTCCAAACACTGCCGAACGAATTGTGTGTGTGTGTGTGTGTGTGTGTGTGTGTGTGTGTGTGCGCTACTGGAAGATTCAGGGCTGTTGGTGGTGTAAACAGGCATGAGTTGTGCATTTGGGAGGGTTTTTTGTTTTTTTTTTCTAATAGGCGTGGAACTCTTCCCAGTATATCCACTTACAGGCTCTGACAATAAATCTTGTCAAAAGTTACAGTGACTGGAATTTTTCTCTGATGTATACTGTTGTGTACATGAATATAGTATTTCACGTAGGGCTTAGTGGATTCTTACTGCACTTAGGGATGGCTATGTGCTCTTTTAAAATTCGTCATACCTGTTACTTGCAGTCTGGCGTGGATGGAATTCGGTTTGATTTGGGGACCGTATAGAAAGCATGTGGAATGCAAGCATTTTGTGCTACATCTGTTTCAAGCTTTGCTTTGTAGACAGGTTTTATACATAGTGTCACAAAGCTTAACACTACTTTCATACAACGGTATCTACACAGCTGGGATGAAACCCTGTTTAATAGTTTAAAATTTCGAGTATATCCATATAAGACTAATACATGATTTAAAAAAGTGGGCTTTAGGGGCATCTGGGTGGCTTAGTTGGTTAAGGGTCTGACTTCAGCTCAGGTCGTGATCTCTGGGTTCGTGGGTTCGAGCCCCGTGTCGGGCTCTGTGCTGACAGCTCAGAGCCTGGAGCCCGCTTCGGATTCTGTGTTTCCCCTCTGTCTCTGCCCCTCCTCCACCCACTCCCTGTCTCTCTCTCTCAAAAAAAATAAATAAACAGTAAAAAAAATTTTTTTAAAGTGGGCTTTGTTTTGCATACTAGTTCCTAATAGTTTTGGCTGAGGTTCCGCTGCCTTGTGTGTGTTGTTTTGCCATGAATCACAATTTCCTTTTATTCAGTGAAAGATAGCTGAGGTAAGCCTGTGGGTACTACCAGCTCCCAGCAAATTGAGGGCACCAAGAAGAAAGTGAACCATGAGACTGGGGAACATAATAAATATTCAAAATAGTTTGAAGTGACTTTCTTAAAATGATATCTTTTTTATTGAAGGAAATGCTTTTTTAATATAAACCTGAGTCACTTTTCTAGAAATAGCTGAAACACATGTATAAATAGTGGGCAGAAGTGTTTTTTTTTTTTAACATATAAATAGGAAGAGATGTTTCAAAGAACTAGCCCAAGTCTGTAATTTGAAAACATAGAGCATTTGAAAAAGTGAAACTTTCCCTTGAGTGTTGCTTTTTTTCACATCCTGTAGCTAGTTGTGTTTACTGGTATCTGTATGCCTTTATCAACATGTATCAGCAAAGGCAGTATTTGGGCTTACAGATTTAGGAAGTAAACTTGGGCTTTTTAAACAATTTTTCTTTTACATTTATTTATTTTTGAGAGACAGAGAGAGACAGAGTGCGAGCAGGGGAGGGGCAGAGAGAGAGGGAGACACAGAATCCGAAGCAGGCTCCAGGCTCTGAGCTGTCATCACAGAGCCCGACGTGGGGCTCGAACCCATGAACCGTGAGATCATGACCTGAGCCGAAGTCGGACGCTTAACCGACTGAGCCACCCAGGCGCCCCTAAACTTGGGCTTTTTAAATGACCTGTGTTCCCAGCATTTATTGGTATTTTAACGAACGCATAACTTTTTCATATGCCCACAAGTGTATTTTATGGGCCTTATTTGGACAGAAGAGTGACCTTTAGGGGAGCCTTTCACTGTGGTTGGAAGCTAAGGAAGTGCTTTTGGGTGAAACAGTAGCCACACGGCCTATGAGAGTAGAGGGTGCACTCTACACGCAAAATGCCACAAAGGCGGTGCATTGACTTTTGTGATGAATTGTGTCTCCCCTGACCTAGCTTCCTTTTCACCTTCCTCGCTGGCCCCTCAAAGCATGCGATGATCGTTATTTTGACATTAGAAAAGGGAGGAGAACCATTAACAAAATGAAAAGGCAACCTACTGAATGGGAGAAAATATTTGCCCATCACGTATGTACCTGATAGAGGTCAATATCCAAAATCTGTAAAGAACTCCTCCAACGCAGTAGCAAAATACCAATCTGGTTCACAGATGGGCAGAGGATCTGAATAGACGTTTTTTCCCAAGAAGACCTAGAGATGGCCAACAGGTGCATGAAAAGATGCTCAAGGTCATTAAGCGTCGAGGAAATGCAAATCGAGACCACAATGAGGTCTCACCTCATGCGAGTTAGAATGACTGTCTTCAAAAAGATAAGAGATAGCAGGATGTGGAAAAAAGGGCACCCTTGTGTGCTATGGGTGGGAATGCAAACTGGTGCAGCCACTCTGGAAGAGTGTGGAGGGTCCTCAAAAAATTAAAAATAGAACTACCCTATGCTCCAGCAATTCTGCTTCTGGGTATTTATCTCAAAATAAAAACACTGATTCAAAAAGATACCTGCACCCCCGGGCCCCTGGGTTTATCGCAGCATTATTTACAATAGCTAAGATATGGAAACAACATCAGTGTCCATTGATGGATAAATGGATGAAGAAATAGTGATACCTATATTATCCAGCTGCACAAAAGAAGCAGATCTTGCCATTTGCAAACCATGGATCGTGCTAAGTGACGTAAGTCAGACAGAGGAAGACAAATACTATCTGATCTCCCTTATATGTGGGATCTAAACAAAAGACGAAAACGACACACAAGCTCACAGGTACAGAAAACAGATCGGCGGTTGCCAGAGGCGGGAAGTGGGAGGTGGGCAGAATTGACTGAGGGGCCCAAAAGGTACAACCTTCCAGTTATAAAATAAATAAGTCATGGGGATTTTTTTTTGGTAATGTATGGCATGGCGGTGATAGTTAAAATACTGGGTTGCATATTTGAAAGTTGCTAAGGGAGCAAATCTTAAAAGTTCTCATCATAGGAAACAAAGAAAACCGTTTTGTGGCTGCACATGGCGGTGGATGTTAACCAGGCTTAATGTGGTGATCGTCCCGCAATATATACAAATACCACATCCGTATGTTGTATACGTGAAACTAATATAGCAATATGTCACTTATACACACATACCTACGAAGTCAATGCTTACCGACTTTCGTCCAACCTATGATTTAAATGTAGTTTACCAGAAAGAATTTGAAGAGTGAGGTACCGTTGAGTGGTAGCACTTTTTTCCCTTAGGCCAGGAATTAGAACTTTAGTGAAGAGCCTATACAAATAACCCTTCATCACTCATATATGTCACTCGATCCGAACCTCTGCTGGTTGTTTTGCAGTGAATAAAATATTTCTTCAAAAAAAAAAAAAAAAAAAAAACCAAGCAAAGTTTTCGATAAAAGACTAGATCTCTGGCCAGGGGAGTAAGTGCTGTCTCCAGACTGGGCACCCGCTGCCAGGTGACGGGGAGTTCTGGCAGAATTGCAGAGTCCTGTGTGTTCTGTACCCCCAAATCTCTCCTCTAGCCGTTCATTCTTACCTGCTTCTCCCTTGTTTCACTCTTGGTCCTTCCTCACCTGGACTGCTTTTGCAACAGCCACTCCGCTGGTTTCCCTGCTTCTGATCTGGTCTTGCCCCTCACTGATTCCTCCCCCTCATTGCCACCAGATTGGTCGTTATTTTTTCTTTAAGTTTATTTCATTTTGAGAGAGAGAGAGCGCGAGAGGGGCAGAGAGAGAGAGAGAGAGAGAGAGAGAGAGAGAGAGAGAGAGAACCCCAGGCAGGCTCCATGATGTCAGTACAGAGGCGAACTCCGGGCTCAAACTCACGGACCCTGAGCTCATGACCTGAGCTGAAATCAAGAGGCAGATGCTCAGCCAACTGAGCCATCCAGGTGCCCCTAAATCGGTCATTCTTAAAAGTAAAATAAAGTCACCCCCCTCCTAAAATCCTTCAGTGGTTCCCCCAGTACATTTCAGAGTAAAAGCCAGACTCCTCCAAGGCTTCCATGACCCTAGCTCACCTTCTCAACTGTGTCTTTCCACTCCTTTCCCTTCTCCTGGACCTCAGCCTCTGGCCACAGCGAGAAGGCTGTCTTCCCCAGACTTACTATGCCTCTTGCTTCTGTGCCATCGCATATGTTGTTCCCTGTGCCGGGGACACACTTGTTGACCTGACGCGCCTCAACTCTTGGTCCTACATTCTCAAAAGTCATTCTGCCCCTCTGCCCCACCCATACTCCCAGCAGTGTGACCACTCCCACTGTGATCCCCTGACACTGTCCAGACCTTCACTATAGCAATTAGCGTGTCATGTGGTGATTCCCGGCGTTCATGTTGGCCTCCCTAATGTGAGTTCTTTCAAGGGCACATACTTGAACTTCTATCTGAACCCTGAGCACTTAAGGGAGTGCCTAGATTTTAGCAGGTGCTCAGTAAATAGACAAAAAGTAATGTAGCAGAATTGTATTTTTTACAGGACCGATGTATATGCATCCCCTTTCTTTGTTGAAGTATAACTGATATACTGAAACACAGCAATCTTAACAACTCAATGCATTTTTACACCTTCATACGTTCATGTAACCTCCACCCCAGACCAAGATACAGAACGTTTCCGTCAACTCAGAAAATGCTTCTTCCTGTGATCCCTTCCTTCCTGCAGGTAACTGTTGGTCTGACCTTTGTCACCACTGTGGTGATATGATCAAAATGGTGTTTCCTGAAGAGAAGTCTGCCAGTGGATTGCTACTGTAGCGGTCTAGCTGTTCATTTGCCATAGGTTCACTGAGCACCCTCTCTGGACCAGGTCTGTTACAGGGGCCTATGACATAGGCCAGAAAGTCCTGGCCCAGGGAGAGACCAGCAGAGTAAAAGACGCAGTCCTAGTCATCAAAGTTCTTGAGAATGGACATTGGAAAAAGGTGACTGGAAAAAGTGGATTCGGGTATGGGGTGTGTGAAGAACAGTGGACTCTTTTTTTTTTTTTAAGTTTGCTTATTTATTTTGAAAGAGAGAGACAGAGCACAAGCGGGGGAGGGTCAGAGAGAAGGAGAGAGAGAATCCCAAGCAGGCTCCACACCGTCAACGCAGAGCCCGATGTGGGGCTCGGACTCTTGAACTGTGACATCCTGACCTGAGCTGAGATCAGGAGTCAGACGCTTAACTGTCTGTGCCACCCAGGCGCCCGAAGAACGGTGGGCTCTTAACCAACACACTGGAAGTGAGGGAGGAGGGTGGGCAGGACACAGCAGTGTGAATTCAGTTCATCCAGTCAGGATTGTAACTAGCCGAGACGAGACCACAAAAGGGCTTTGAAACCTCTGAGCTAGAGTTTGTACGTTTTTCCTGGGATGAAGAGCTTGCTGTCTGTACATTTGTTTGCTTATTCGCAGTGGCCTGCGTTGAGGTGGGCTAGGGAGTGGGCAGAAGGAAAGGGGGAGGCGACCCCCAAAATGGAGTTGCAATTGCCTCGTTTTGCATCAGTGCTGATCGCGTGAGAGCTTTTGGGCTGGAGGTTGGGATCAGGGTGGACGGGATGGCAGAAGGGCAGGGCGCATGTCAGGCCAGGGCAGATACTGTCCTCCGTTTGCCTGTGCTTCGAGAAGATAATCAGAACGGCTCATGAGACAGGGTTCGTAGGTGCACGGAGTGGTCAAACATGGCTACGGTTCCCACGACTCAGGGAGAGATGCGCTTCCCAGAGAAAGGCAGGGTCGAAGGACCCTCTGTAGGGGGGGAGCGACAGGTATGAAGGCGGGACCCCACTGGCTTAAGTTCTTAAATGAAGAATTCGTTGTAAACGTGGCCTCTGGTTCCCTTTCACCGAGAGTGTAAATGAGAGATCCAGGCAGTCCCTTCGTGTGAGTGCTTTCTGTGAGCTGGACCACGCTATCTCCTGGATACGATGTTCTAAATGGTGATTAGGTTCCCAGACCTTCCTCCCCAGGAAAGCCTTCTTAACCCTTAATGTCAGTTAGCCAGAGAACTATTGTGTTTGTTATTGTTTCCACGGGGGAAATGGATTTGGGTTTCCAAGGCGATTTGTGAAAAACACATCCTTCCCCCTCCTTTCTCACAACCCAGGGATGGTGGGGGCGGGGGGCGACATTATAAAGGCTCCAGCGATGAGGGTGAAGGGCTGAGGTGTTGGTGAGAGTAGGCACAGCTCTTCAAATATACCATTCATGTTTTAGATTGGCTATATTTACCCTGTTAAGAACAGTACCCACTGGCCACATGTGGTTTTTGAGCACTTGAAAGGTGACTTGTCTGAATCGAGATGTGCTGTAACTGTGGGACGCCTGGGTGACTCAGTCAATGAAGCGTCCACTTCGGCTCAGGTCACGATCTCACGGTACCTGAATCGGAGCCCCGCGTGGGGCTCTGTGCTGGCAGCTCGGAGCCTGGAGCCTGCTTCGGATTCTGTGTCTCCCTCTCTCTCTCTGCCCCTCCCCAGCTCGCGCTCTGTCTCTCTCTCTCTCTCCCTCTCTCTCAAAAATAAACATTAAAAATGAAAAAAAAAAAAAAAAGATGTGCTCTAAATGTAATTTAAACACTTGATTTTGAAAACTCGGTACAAAAATGTATAAAACATCTCATTAACCACTTTTAGATCAATTACAAATTTAAGCAACCATACTTTTTATATATTGGGTTAAATGAAATATACTATCAATTTCACCTACCTCAGTTTTTAAAAATGTGGCTACTTAAAAATACAAAATGACATATGTGGCATGCACTATGCTTCCGTTGGACAGCGGTGTTAGTTTCTATTCTTTCTTAAGATATTTCTGACTTTCGCATCCTAGAAATTACTTGCCAAGGAAGTTCCTTTCTCTTCAAGTTCTGTTTAAAATTAACACCATAATGGACTCATTTGTGTATGAAAGGTTATCATACAGTTCAGAGTTGATGGGTTGATAACCCTTGGCCCTGGGGCAAAATATGAAAGCATCCCATTCTTGTTTGTATTGAAAGCCAGTTTGGTGATCTAACTGGTTGGGTTAGAAGTGTTTTCCTAGGCTAAGTACAATAGAATATATGTGTGAACTCCTAACGTAAATGCGGGAATTCAGAATTCTGTTGGTAATGTGTGCTCGCCAGTGGCTCGAAATGTTCCATGCTTTTAGTGTTATTAGAAATATGTGACATAGCCCTCATTTGACTTAGAGAGCTCCTTGGCCCAAGAATTCTTAGGAACAGTATTCATCAATAAAAGTAGGATAAAGGATAAATTCTCTAGCTTGGCATAGTACAAAACCTAAGAAACAAAGGGAGGTTTGTATCACTGCTCTTATTGAAGACTTTCTGGATGTTCCCTAGCAAGCCCTTGTCTTATATCATGGGATGTCATCAGTAGCATTGAAAGGGGGGGTGGGGGTGGGTCCAGGTTCACACGATGGGAGAACTCCCATGATTATTACTTTCTCTAACCTCACTCCTCCTAATGGGGGTTACAGAAGTGACCACGTTATTTTTTGTGAGTGTGATGACTTCCACTTAAGGAAGAAAAAGCAATGTTTAATCCTGAGTCTGGACAAAAGTACTGAATGGCACGTATTTTGCATGTAACAGTTCATAGATGGTTTGGGGTCCTTCTAAAACCCTCCCTTGTAGTCGAAGGTGTTATCCGACTTTTACAGATAGGATTGGACATATAACTACTTTCTTGTAATAATGAACAAGAATACAAAAGCTTTCTAATAACAGCAGCTGACATTTATTGAGTAATGCTTATGCACCGGGCAATGTGCCAGTGAATATAAGGTACTTATTTTATTTATCTTCCCAACCAGCCTAAGTCAGAGGTACTGTTATTATCCCCATTTAACGGATAAGGAAACCGGGGCCCAGAGAGGTTAAGTAACACAGCCAAATAGTGACCCGGGTCTGTCTCTATTCCAGAGGCTTCGGTAATGAGCCGCTTTACTTTTCCTATCAGTCACGGGAGAACATTCCTTTTAATAACTTCTCGCTTGGATTTTCTCGTCATGATATATGTCCTGGAGCCGTGTTATTTAGACAGAACTGTCATGCTCTTAACTTACGGTTGTTTTTGGTATAGCAGTGCTTGGCACGATAGCAAGCCCTCACTGACTGAACATTATTACTGCCAGAGTCACTAGTTCTATTTTTTTCTGACGATTTCTAGGCGAGTATCACAGTGCATTCGTTTGTGAAACAGTTTGGCTTTTGATGGGCCACAGTTCTGCCCCTACCCTGGCAGCGTGTGGAGTTGGTGGGGATTGAGACTGGTTAGTGTGTCCATGTCAGGGGTGGAGTTTGAGGACGGTTCGCCTGGGCTGAGTAGACCCTATAGGAGAAGCAGTAGGCTTGAAAAAGCAGCAGGGTAGTCTTTGGCCTTCGAGTGGCTGCCAGGATCTGATTTGGCCACTTTGACTTTATCAATCTCCTGACAAATGTGTTTCTGGTAAGGAAAAGAAAGACATTCGGGATACTTCACAGTAACCGTTGCTTTCTTCCAAGCCACAACCTGTGGGGAGGCAGAGCGGCTTGGAAAAGGCTGGAAGGCACCATAAGCACCTTTACGGAGTTTTATGTATCGGCCTGTGCCTTTACCCGATGGTACCATTCTCATTGGCTCCACATCTCCCAGTCTCCCCAAGTCCCCGACCCCTTCCGGAGCCAGATACCTATTTCTCCTTCCTGCTTAGTTAAGCTGGGAAGGGTGGATTTCCGAGAAGGAACAGCGATGCCGCCCACTCAGCCACTGGGGTCCTAACCAGAGAAAAGGTACATGAAGGCTTTTGTACTGATGTGCCAGATGTTGGGAGAAAAAGTGGGGGTTCTGTTGCTTAAACCATGTGCTCCTGATTATGAGTCGTTAATGGCAGTTGGTTTTTTTTGTTTTGTTTTGTTGTTGTTGTTGTTGTTGTTATTTATATCCTGCCCCATAGGTCAAATAGTTCAGTAAACTTAGTACCAAGAGCCACATTTTGGACTTGAATGCGAGTGAACCAAAGGCAGAACGCATTTATGTTTGTGCAAGAAAGGAACAGTATGAATAAGAAAGGGCTGAGTTACTAATGTTTATTCTCTTTGCCCTTGACTGCCTTGTTCGTGGTCTCAAGTATTCCTTCCACACCGATGGCTCCCCATCTTCAGTTTCTTACCCAGGCACCTGTAGCTGACTACAGGGCATCTCCACTTGGCTGTCTGTCCTGCCATCAGCTCATAGTGACCATGTCAAGAAGACCCTGTGGTTCTAAACCTATCCCCTTTTCCATATTTCCCAGCTTTTAGTCACCCAGGGTTGAAAGCAAGGCATTATTTACCTTTGACCCTGTCCTTCCATTTCTTCTGAGATCTGTCCATCATCCCTGGGAAATGCTTCTTACATACGTTCCTTCATCACAATTTCTGCTGCCATCACCTGAGTCCAGATCCTGAAATTTGGTTCTTTGACCACTGTTAACAACCTTCGACTTGGTTCTCCAAAGTACCCCCCAAATTCCTACTCTTCCCACACCAACCGCCAAGTTTCTAAAAAAGATGGTGTCGACCCCTGTCCCCGCAACCAAGCCTCCAAAGACTCCCTAGGCCTATGGATGCCATCCTGAGCCCTCTGCAATCTGCTCCATGAGTGCATAGAAACTTATTCCCCGTCATCTGCCCACGGGAGTTCCCTGCATCAGCCAGACCTGTCTCTTCCACCCCCTGAGTTGGTCTCCCTTAGAGCATCAGTGAACCAAAAGAAGGAGGGAGATACAGAGAGGTGAAGGGGGGGAGGCGGGGAGGGAGGAGTGAACTGGCAGCATTCCAGTGAGGGTGTGACTTGAGGGGGAGGATGTGACCAAAGGTGCTTTATTATAATGAAGAAAAGTTGCAAAAGGAAGAGGGAAGAGGCTGGAGTATGACCTTTAGAGGTTGATTAGTCTGAACTAGACCAATAGGTTGTGATTTAAATTGGCCTGAAGTTGCCCGGAGGCACGGTTTAATCTGGAGCCCCATCTCTCTTTGCATTTGTCTGTGCCAAAGGGAGCCCGCATAACTAGACAGTAGACTGCAGGTTCCAGGGGAAAAAAGCTAGGCTTTCATACAGCCATGGCATTGGGAAGTGGGGGGCCCTCCTGTTTTATTTCTTATGGAAGAATGCTGAAGATGTGCGGGGCAAAGCTGTCCATGTTTCTTGAAAGCTTACTTGTAACCTCCATTTCATAGTGATGTTTTCAAGCTGTGTGTTAGAAGTCTGTTTAAATCTAGGTACTTTTACAAAAATCAGGTTTTAAAAAATGGTCATGGTACATCCTGTCTGGTAGATCACCCCACGCACTGTCGTGTACGTGTGCCAAGGGGTGTCACTTCAACTCTTAGCCACAGTCTGCCACTGATTAGATAGATACATGACCCTGGGCAAGTAAGTCGCTTACCTTTTATGTGGTCCATTTTCTTATCTATAAAATGAAGGGATTAGATTAGGTTATTTCCAGTGTTCTTTCCAAAAAAAGTATAGGCGAGAACGGTATAACTGAAAGGCAGGAAGGCGAATAATTGAGGTATGGGTTTCAGGGCGATTTCAAACTTGCTTTTTAAATTTTAGAAAACGGTTCCTGGCCATGCTTACTGTGCTTTCTTGGACACTTACTCATTATGTTGATGAATGTCACTCCGTTTTCGTTGGTAAACGGGACTCCATCTCATTGGTGTCATTTCTGTTTGCTGATAACAGTTCAATGATCAAGACAGATTCCTGGCAATGGTTACCTCTCAAGAGGGTGGCCCTGGGAGTTTGGGGAAGGTATTGACTGGCCTCCTATTTCTGTTGGAATTTTTAACATTGAATGTATGTTACTTGCATAATGTAAAAAACTGCTCATAGGGACACTTGGGTGGCTCAGTTGGTTGAGCAGCCGACTTCAGCTCAGATCATGATCTCATTCATGGTTTGTGAGTTCGAGTCCCACATCAGGCTCTCTGCTGTAAGTGCAGAGCCTGCTTCAGATCCTTGGTTCCCCCCTCTCTCTGCTCCTCCCCCACTCATGCTCTCTTTCAAAAATAAACATTTAAAAAACTGCTCATGGGGCGCTTGGGTGGCTCAGTCAGTTGAGCGACTGACTTCAGCTTAGGTCATGATCTCAACCTCCATGGGTTCAAGCCCTGCGTTAGGCTCTATGCTGACAGCTCAGAGCCTGGAGCCTGCTTCGGATTCTGTGTCTCCCTCTCTCTCTGCCCCCCTCCCCTGCTCACGCTCTGTCTCTCTCTCTCTCTCTCAAAAATAAACATTAAAAAAATAAAAATAAAACAAAATTTTAAAATGGTCATAAATTTTTTTGAGAAAATAATTTTTAAAAATTGGAAGAAAGAGATGCCATGTAATACTTTGGAAAGTAATGAATGGCCCTTCTGCGGCCTCCTCTGTTCAGTTCTTTCTGCAGTGTTTGGGTGGCTCTCACTCCTGTCCTTGCGTTGTTCCAAGGCCATCTTTGCTCATTTTTATTTTGTGTATGTGTTCATAAAAATGTCTCCTATCTGGGGGCGCCTAGGTGGCTCAGTCGGTGAAGCGTCCGACTTCAGCTCAGGTCATGATCACGAGGTCCGTGAGTTCAAGCTCTGTGCTGACAGCTCAGGTCCTGGAGCCTGCTTCAGATTCTATGTCCCCCTCTCTCTCTCTGTCCTCCCCCACTTGCACTCTGTCTCTCTTTCTCAAAAATAAACATTAAAAAATTTTTTTTAAATAAATAAAAATAAAATGTCTCCTATCCGAACCCAAAGTCTCAACAATTGAGCATGTGATCTGCACAATAGCTTTTTTTTTTTCCTGATAATAGGTCAATAGCCACAGTTGAAATGGTCTGAGAGTGAGAGAGGAAACATTTAACACTGTATCTGACCGAGTTTGGCCAAGTCTTTGCTACTCTAAGATATTCTTCTTTCACTAACAATATAATTGACTCTTGGACAAAGGAGAAAAGTTTCTAAAATGTGGCTTCTATCTCATAATTTCTTCCTGATTCTCTGGGGCAAGAGAAATTTTGAAAACTCAAAAATGCATTTTGCATATATTTTAGACTTACCTCTAGGATTGTTTATCCCCTTAAAAAATCCCTCATACTAGGTATTCTAGAGACCCATGATGCAAAATCGTGAACTCTGTGTCAGTAGACTCAAACTGTGGATCATTTCTTTGCCCAGTTTACTTAAAAATAGGTGCTCATGATGTGGGCCTTTAGCCATCTGCTGGAAAAACAATCCTGCAGGCCATAGACTGTCAAATACATTTCTGCAGTGTAGTATGGGGGTCTATTTCTTTGTTTTTTAATGTTCTTTTTTTAATTTGTTTTTAAAATTTTCATCCAAGTTAGTTGGCATATAGTGCAACAATGATTTTAGGAGTAGATTCCTTAATGCCCCTCACCCATTTAGCCCATCCCCCCTCCCACAGCCCCTCCAGCGACCCTCTGTTTGTTCTCCATATTTATGAGCCTCTTCTGTGCTGTCCCCCTCCCTGTTTGTATATTATTTTTGCTTCCCTTTCCTTGTGTTCATCTGTTCTGTGTCTTAAAGGCCTCATATGAGTGAAGTCATATGATATTTGTCTTTCTCTGACTAATTTTGCTTAGCATAATGCTAGGGAGTCAATTTCTTAAGAGTGTCTCTTAAAAACTAGGAGATTCAAGTAAGCTAGAATTCTTTTGCATGGTCTTGACTGGTATTATTTCAGTTGTCTCCGGGAGAGAATTGATGCAATCAAATCAAATGGACTTTGAGGCTTTTAGCAAGTTCAGGACACCAAGCGCCCCTGGGGAAGTAGCTTAGACAAGAAGGAATCCAAGAGAACTGGATGGTCTTAAGTAATTTTATAAGAAGAAGCTGTGTCCGTGCACATCAAACACAGAATCCTAGATAGCCCCTGTCGAACCTGGAAGCGTATCGGTACCTTGAGCCAAGGGAGAAAAACCACAAAAAAGTGCTAGCAGTCCAAATTGCTGGAGTTTTTTTTTTTTTTTTTTAATGTTTTATTTATTTTTGAGACAGAGAGAGCATGAACGGGGGAGGGGCAGAGAGAGAGGGAGACACAGAATCGGAAGCAGGCTCCAGGCTCCGAGCCGCCAGCCCAGAGCCCGACGCGGGGCTCGAACTCACGGACCGCGAGATCGTGACCTGGCTTAAGTCGGACGCCAACCGACTGCGCCACCCAGGCGCCCCATTGCTGGAGTTTTAAGGGGGAAAACCGTTGTGTCAGGGTCAGAAAATGCAATGCCGGAAGGAAGTTTTAAAAGAGATAGGAGAAGCAAGACAGTTCTGTTCTTTCACCGATACAGCGTCTTCCTAATGTGTGCGTTCATCGTGTTAGCACCCTCCTTTGTAGGTGTGCTGCAGGTAAGCACAATTGAGAAAGATGCTTGAACATTTTAAGATGATTCAGCTGTCACAGTGTTCTGTTTACGTGGGAGGCCAAGTAAACCGTGTCTCCTCTCTGTCCGAATTAGGGTCTGTTTCAGTCGTGAGGAGAAAACTCCAGAAGCTTTTCAAGCGTTAACTCACACGGATATTCCGTATAAGGCTCGAGGGAAAAGTCATGTGTCTCCTTGGGAGGCGGACTTGATTGGAAAAGCAGGGCTTCTTCCTTCCCATGTCATTCTGTCTCGCTGGTCCGGTTACCAATGCAAGGACGATATGCCGTGACAAAGTCGATAGAATGTCGGGTTGCAGAAGAAAGTGAGTTGGTTGAAAAATGCTGTTGAGGTCGATTTAGTCAGGTTGTCTGAGTTGTTGCAGAACCAGTTCCCCGCCCCCATCCCCAACTTGTGGAGAACAGATGGAAAAAGGAAAATAGTTTATCTTTCAACAAGAGAAATGGTGGCCCTGCTAAATTTAAACTCTTTGGCTTTAACTTGCGACATCTGGGAAAATACTCAAATCCGTTAATCATCTAGTTTGTAATCACCTCGAAGAAGAGCCCAAGGTCCAGGATAGTCCCCTCTGTATGGGACTCTGAAGGGCAAATGTTGCCAGCCTGATTTCATTTCCTTGAATAAAAGATTTTTTTAAACAAGTCTTGTCAAGGAGAGGGAAGCAACTTGTATTTTCTCTCCCTGGATCCCAGGAAGACTTGGGCGGAGCTTTTCAGGGGAGCATCCAAATGGGCTTTCGGGCGTGTGTGCCCAGAATGGGTCAGTGCGGTGGCTCAGCACCGAGTCAGAGGGACAGAGAGAGAGCCTGGCATGTGACAACCTATAATATAGAAGGACTATTTGTGCTCTTTGAAAAGATTCACTGTAATTCCCTTTCACACCCAGCACAGAGCCCAACGCAGGGCTCGAACTCGCGACCCTGAGATCAAGACCTGAGCTGAGATCAAGAGTTGGATGCTTAACCGACTGAGCCACCCAGGCACCCCTTCATTTATTTCTCGATTTGCAAGTTATTCCATTCATGTCATTTTTAAGGGGCACTTCTCTTGTGGAAAGTTAGATGTAGCTGCCCTAAATATGTTCCTCCGTTACCTTAGATGAGGAGATTCGTAGCGTGTTCCTTAGATTTGCACATGACGCTAAGCCTAACAAGGTCATTTGTATTTTGGAATTGGATTACAAGTGACCTCTAGCGATGGGAGCAGGGCCTTAATAAGGTTGCAGAGGATAGTAGGACATATTTCTTTTAGGCTTTGCCGTTCCAAGGAAAGGAGTGCAGATTCTCTCCTTTCTGTGGTGATGTGAGTGGACGATAAATGGCTAGTCGCTAGTCTGGAGCTGGGACAGAACCCAAGGCACTGGTAGACTGAAAAGCCCATACTTCTTCTGTTGGCATTCAAAGACGTTTTCAGTTGCCAGTACACATTTCAACCAGGCCCGAACTAACGTACTGATTCAGATGTGAGTTGTTTTCTCTCTGTAAGTCAGATTTATATAAAGGTATGGAATTACAAGATACAAAAACCCAAAGGGACCTTCCAGTTGGTTTTTCAACCTTTTCGTTGCTTAGATGAGACAACAGCCCCAGTAAGGGATAAACGACTTACTCTGGACCAGTTGCTTTGCTAGTTGGCTATAGCCACGAATGGACCAGGGTCTTCCAAGTCCTAGGTCACTGCCCCCCACACGCAACTGGTCTGCATTTAGACATGAGGGAAAGGAAGTTTCACTGAAAGGAAATTCGGAAGTTCCATTAAGTGTATGACTTTGGAGCTATAACAAGACTTGTCTACAAGGTGAGGATGTGGACTACCTAGACGATTCTCGAGTATAGTGGTTTAAATTGGTGGGCTCTAGGGGCGCCTGGGTGGCGCAGTCGGTTAAGCGTCCGACTTCAGCCAGGTCACGATCTCGCGGTCCGTGAGTTCGAGCCCCGCGTCAGGCTCTGGGCCGATGGCTCGGAGCCTGGAGCCTGTTTCCGATTCTGTGTCTCCCTCTCTCTCTGCCCCTCCCCTGTTCATGCTCTGTCTCTCTCTGTCCCCAAAATAAATAAACGTTGAAAAAAAAATTTTAAATTGGTGGGCTCTAGAATTAGGCTACCTGCGTTCAGATCCCAGCCGTGTCATTTCCTAGTTGTTCGCCCTGGACAAGTTGCTTATCCTCTCTGAGCCTCAGTGTGCTCATCTATAAAATGGAAGTCATAACAGCACCTACTTCGTGGGGTGGTGAAGGTGCCCAGATGAGGCTACAGATAGAATGGTATGCTGAGCCTAAGTGAGGTCCTGACACATAAGCACAGATGCACATTACCTGTGATTATTACTGACCACCATTACCGTCTTCATCATCGTTGTGACTTTACTCCAGGGAGACTTTTACAACTTGACCTAAAACAGTAAACCCTTAGTTCAGGAGTTCACTCATCTCAGGTTGCTCCTTCATCCCAAACCTCTGTCCCTCTGGTCTCCCGGGCTAGAAGTTTTGTAACCACCTTTGCGCTGTCTCCTTCACGCTCATGGTCGGTCTGTCACCAAGTCCTATCTTGTTGGTTTAAAATGTTTCTGCCTTCCTGTTCATTCCCAGGCTAACTCAGGTCCTGATTCCCTCAGGCTGGGATTACTAGTCAAGGCTCCTAGCTGCTTTTTCCTGGCTATGGCCAGAAATCTGTAGCCTGCCTTCCTTCCCCAATCTGTCCTATGTGTCACTGCCAGACTGACCTTCCTGAGACACTGCTTTGATCCTGTTTCCCCCTCCCCTGGAATCTGTAATGAGTCTATTGTCTGCCGAAGCCAGGCCGAGCTCCCTTGCCTGACCTCCAGGTCCTTTAGCACATCTGTATCCAACAGACATATAATGCCAGCCATACACAAATTGTAACCTCGTCTAGTAGCCACGTTAAGAAGTAAAAAGAAACAGGTGGAACTTTTAGTAATACATTTTATTCAACTGCGAAAATTTAAAACACTATCACTTCGGCACATAACCAATATAAAAGTAGATACTGAGATAGTGTCATTCTTATTTTTCTTCTAAGTCCTCCAAACGCCGCATGGATTTTACACTTACCTCACATCTCAAGTCAGACTAGCCGTGTTTTGGGGGTTTTGTTTTTGTTTTTGTTTTTGTTTTTGTTTTTGTTTTTTAGAGGGCAGGGAAGGGGCAGAGGGAGAGAGAGAGAATCCCAAACAGGCTCTGCTCTCAGTGTGGAGCCCATGCGAGGCTCGATCCCCAATCCTGCCACTGTCACCCCCACAAACAAGACCGACTTAAGTCTTACTTCTTCCTGGTTTCGGCAAACAAAATAGCGACGGTAATACGATGCCTATTTTATAGGGTTGTCCTAACCAAATGTGAAATGTGAAAGTACTTGGTAAGCTGTAAAGCTTCCATAAGAATGTATGGAACTCATTATCGTGAGTCAAGATTTTACTGACCTGTGGAGTAAATTGGAAGAAAAGACTGTGTTAAGAAGACTGTGTTAGGAAACGGGCTGTCCCGAATTCATTTCTATAAAAAAAAAAAAAATCAACTCCAAACAATGAGCGAGAAATAGAAACACAGACTTTCTGCCACCAGCTCTTCATGATTATCTTTTGGGAAGAAATTTGTCACATGAATCAAGTCCTCAAGATAGTGAGATTAATCCATAGGCCCTTTCCCCTTCAGCATGGTGAGGAATGCGTTTAGGGGCTTTTCGTTCTTGCGTTGTTCAGTTCATTGCAAACAATTGGGATTGACCTGGTAACAGACTGCCAGCGATTCAAGTGCAGGAATGATTTGTAAAATGCTTCCTTCCAATCCATAGGCTAAAGAGAAATCGAAAGAGCAATTATTCCGACAGATTCATTAGCAAGACTCTGAACAATTGGGACACGGTATTTTCAATATGGAGGAGTTACAGGGTGCTTGCCTAAGTGGTACCCGCATCTTACCCCAGCCCTTTACCAAACCAAGCTGTCTGCTCATTTTTCTTTAGTCATGCCGCGCACTGCTTTGCGGCTCCCAGGAGTTCAGTGCTCGCTGTGGGTCTAATGCGGAATTTACAATGTGAAAGTAAGATTGCTACGTGAAGTAACTCCGAGAAAGCAGTCAACTTTATAAAGTGGATTGTGAGGGAAGGGCCCACCATTCTCAGGTTTGCCCAGGCCACAGAGCTCGACCTAATGGATGACCTGGGTCCTTCGCCCATCCCTTCTGTGGACTCTCGTTCTCTTCCTTGGCCTGCCCCTCCACGCCTGCCATCAGTGCAGGATGTCCTTTGCTCCTCTTCCAATGCCCCATCTTCCGTGAGGAGCCTTCCCTAACCGTCTGGTCACTTGTCCTTTTAGTGCCCATAAATACATGTCTCACGCCTCTGTGACAGGAACTCCTCAAGGGCTGATCCCTTTCTAGATCTCCAGCGTGTAGTGTTCTGTCCAGTACGGCATAGTTGGCCCGTGCAAATTTGTTGAAGAAAGGAAAGAATTGCTAGTATCCTTCCCAAATGCATACCTTTCTCTTCCACCACAAAGAAGAAAGCTCATTTTTTAATTCAGTGTGATTTGCAACGTGCTGATAGTTCTAGGTATTTGAGGAGGACAATTTCCACACAAGCTTTCTTTGTAACTACGCTTTTAGTGAAAAGGCCATAATTGCTCGTGGCCTAAGATTTTCCTTAGGCCACAAGGAATTCTCATGCTCTGCTTTCCCTAGGTACTATAAGTCATGTATACAATCTGGCCAAAGGGACACGTGGAAAGGTTTTACCTTTAGACCCTTCGATCTGTAGGATATGTCAGGAATATAAAAAAAAAACCAAAAAAACAAAAAACCAACGGCTAAGCACATCTTTAATTTCACAGAATTTCAGACTATTGGACTGGAATGGATATTAACCAGGACCTTCACCCTGTATGGTTATGCGGGTTCTGGACGGTTCAGCCGAAGGGGGCGCCATTCTGTCGGATTCCAATGTGAATGACTCCTTCCGCTGCTTATATTACCCACAGCCTCGCACAGTGTCCCTGCTTGCCTAATCCTCTCCAATTCCAGAGAATACCATCTCGGTCCCTGGGGCCAACAGGCTCGCTCAGGGTCATGCAGATATCTCAGTCATTCTGACCCAAACTGCTTCTGGAGACTATGAAACTAGAAGAGAGAACGTTTGCTGTAGTTGTATGGATAATGGCCAGTGTGCCTTCGGCCAGACATGAAATTGAAATGATTTGGTTGATCTCTTATTGTTTGCTCTCGCCTTCCACCTCCAGCTGTATCGGCCTGGTTGGCATGACTTCAGCATTCAACCTATCACGCTGCTGCCCTCAGTGTCACCAACACTAAGGTGGCTGTTTGTCCCACCCAGTTGCCAAGCTGTGCTGTTTGCTCTCTCCTTTGCTGGCCTTCTCCTCTGTGACCTGCTGTTAACTGCCAGTTCTTCTTTTGGCTTCTCTTCTTTGCATTTGGTGCTGCTTTGTTTTTATAGCCATTACTGGCCCCCAGTCAACGTGATCTTTTCCTCCTGGTCTCCAAACCATTCGATCACAGCATGTTGGCTGCTGGCCTGGGGTCTTTGGTTCTTTGCTGCTGCTCATAGCTGCTGGGAGTGCCTGGGGGCTGCTTCTTTGCCAAAACTTTTTAAATTTCTTTTCTTTCTCCCCCTTTTCTAGACGTGGGGCTTTCTGAATGTTTGAAGATGCCAGAAAGGTTGTCTCCGAATAGTGGTGGCTCTGTTCCTAGAATTCCCCCTTGACTCTTATTTAAAGTGAACATATTGTTTGGGGGGAAGAATCTTGGTTAGAAAAGTTCATGCAGTTCAGCCCCTCAGTAGCGAATTGTCTCCATCAAGGACAGCGCACTTAAAAATAGCCCCTCCTCCCCTCCTTTCTTCATGCTCATCATCAGTGTCAAACTAAGGTAAATACTGAGGTGTTTGGGTAGGTTTGATTGGACCTGAATAGAAGATTGGACTTCCTGAGCCAGAGCCTTCCAGCCGTAATGGACGAATGCACCGTTTGCCTCTTTGCTCTTGGTCGTTAACGCCGACAGATCTTTCCGATCAGCCAAGATCTAGACTAGAATTAGATCGAGGGACTAGTGAATCTGTTAGAGGTTGGATACTTGCTGTGTAGTGGTTGTTTGCACTTTATATATTGTTCATTGTGTAATCGGGAATTTCTTTGTAAATGTTTGGTTTTCAGGCTGGTTGGAAGGAAAATCACGCAACATTCATGAGTGAACTAAAAAATCTTCAGGCTTCTGGACTGACTACTCTTGGTCAGGCTCTAAGATCCTCATTTGATTTGTTAAATCTCAATAGATTAATATCTGGAATAGACAATTATGGACAGGTAAAAAAACTTTTGAGTGAGTACAGCTAATTTATTTTGGTGACTTGGGGTAAGAATTTAAAACTGGGCGTGGTTACCAAGTTTTCTGCTACTTTTCACAACTGCCCAAAGGAAGTCCGTATCTTTTAAACACATACTTTAAAAAAATGTCCCCCTTTTGGGGGGTCTTGTATGTGGCTTGATCATAAAATGTGTAGTGCCAATTGCCTCCCCCTCAGGTCATCAGGTGTCTGAGAATGGGATGAATAAATTGCTGACAAGTGTTGGAACAAGGTATTTGAAGAGAAATTCTCAGTGTCCTTAGCTCCCTCTCGCCTCTCCCAATTCAATTGAAAAAGTTCTAGAAGTGTCCATTGATGGATAAATGGATGAAGAAATAGTGGTGTCCTTTCCTGCCCGAGAAACTCTGCTCACAGTAACCAGAGTAGAGTCCAGATTGCAGAGCATGAGTCACTAATGTCCCCCTACCTGTACCAGGAATTTGCCAGTCTCTTTCTTTTATGATTACTTAGACCGCAGAGGGAGAGGAGTTTTTGGATATGCGAGTTGGGGGAGTTCCCGACTGATAAGAATCCCTCAGTCCATTCTGAATGTTACCTCTGCAGGGATTGTTACTTGGATTTCCCACCCGTTTCAATCCCTAATCTTTTCCTTCTTGTTTATCCAGGCAAATTTTATCACACACTTGAGAGATCACTGGCCAGGCAGATGTAAAAGTTTAAATACCATTTTATTACTTTACATGGCTCTAATACTTTTTAAATGTATTTTAGGGGAGAAATCCATTTTTTTTAGAACCATCTATTTTAATTACCATCACAGATGGAAACAAGTTAACAAGTACTGCTGGTGTTCAGGAAGAGGTGAGATTTCATGTTTTTTTGTAAATTTCGTTTAAATGGCGGAGAACATGCAGCTATTTCTGTGGGAGGCATACGTTTCCAGTTAAGAATAAGCTTGATCAGACCTTCCGTCTTCACAATCCTTGAAAGATTACCGAGTACATGAAAGAAAAATGACCGACCCCTTTTGACTCTCTCTTCAGTTTTGTATGGGTTGTTATGATGAAACTTTTCAACTTTTGCCTTATCAGCTTCATCTTCCTTTGAATTCTCCTCTGCCTGGAAGTGAACTAACCAAAGAACCTTTTCGTTGGGATCAAAGGTTATTTGCCCTGGTGTTGCGTTTGCCTGGACTGGCTTCTACGGAACCAGAGCATCTAGGGAGTGTACCAACTGATGAGTCTGCCATCACACAGATGTGTGAAGTCACAGGAGGTATTGGCAATATTTCATATTTCTAGAGGAAGAATTCAGAGCAGCAGAGTATGGTTTTGCTTAAATGCCGTATCCTGTCTTGTCTTGTTTTCCTTCAGAATCTTTCAGCTCTCCTGCTTAAGCTCATCCTGAGTGTGATGTTTGCAGCCAACATAGTTATGATTGGTTCAAGATATACTCTACGATTTCAGATGCTTACATTGTTAAGTAGTATTTTATTTGCTCAAACTGACACTATTTGCTTTTCCTTCTGGTATAGGTCGCTCCTACTGTGTTAGAACACAAAGAATGTTGAATCAGTGTTTAGAATCTCTAGTTCAGAAAATTCAGAGTGGTGTAGTTATTAACTTTGAAAAAACGGGACCAGATCCACTTCCTGTTGGAGAAGGTACAGTACGTGACTTTTTTGTGGTTTTTTTTGCGCCCCAGAGAATGATCCGAGGTTGGGACGACAGTAAACTGATAATAGACACAGCCTGTACTATCCACACACGTTCATGTGGTTGCAAACATCCATCCAAACAATGGCCATGCGTTCACGTGTCAGTTGGTCTGATGCTAACAACTTTAATCCAGTGGCAAACCTCTTAAGAAAATTCTTCCTTTTTCTTACCCATTTCATCTTCCCTGGTCCCAGTCTTGGGATACCCTGCATTATTCACCTTTCTATGAACGAAGTACCTGGAGAATCGTGGAGGAGTGCCACTTAACCAGCAATCTGGTTTTGGTCTTGCGAGTGCCAAACGGGCCACGCTATCTTTATGAAATCTGTGTTCGGTACCGTATGTCAGCAAGAGATCGTGAACCTTTATCCGGAAACCGCTGATATCCTATAAGATCCTACACCAGTATTTTCCTGGCCACTGTTTAACTGCAGAACCTTTTCTCTTCAAATGACATCTCACAGAACGTTCCACATCTCAAAACAGACAGATTATGGCAGTGGATGATAGCAGAGGTCCTTTTGTACAGGGGAAGGGTCTTCTCCTTCAAATCATCCCTGCGCCGCAAGCCCTGGAGCACTGTGCGCTTCACCTCCATCCTGTGCTCTCGCACACATCATTACCACCGTGACTGTCTGACCTGATCCATACATTTTTTTTTGTTTTTAAGTAGGCTCCATGCCCAGTGTGGGGCTTGAACTCACAGTCCTGAGACGTAGAGTCGCATGTTCTATCGACTGACTCAGCGAGGCTCTCCTGATCCATGAGTTTTAATTGTGTGGCCACAATCGGTCATAGCTGCTCAGAAAGACATACGTCTCTGTCGGAAGCCATGGATCCTGTGGCTCCTGACCTTTCTGATGTTTAGTGCCTTGAACCCTTTGAGAAGCTGTTGGAAAAATAGAGACCTCTCTCCCTAGAAGAACGGACATAGGCCACACAAACACAATTTTGTATTTAATTCTAGAGTTTCTTGGACTCCAGTTTAAGAACACCCACCACAGAAGACTGAGGCCTCACAGTCTGTTTTAAATTCATTAATGTAATTGTAAAGGAAGGACATGTTATGTATTGCTAACGATTCACTGCTTCATCCATACTTTTGTGTTCAGTTACCTTAATGTGAACTGGGGATGGTCATACTGGAAGCCTATTGGATTTGGCGTCATGTAAATAGCTCAGATTTTTCTTTCTAGCTCCATTTCTCCTTTGTCTACGGTTCTTTTTTTTTTTTTAATTTTTTCCATGTTAAAATTTTTTTAATCTTTGTTTATTTTTGAGAGAGAGAAAGAGAGAGAGTGCAAGTAGGGAGGAACAGAGAGAAAGGGAGACACAGAATCCGAAGCAGGCTCTGGGCTCCGAGCTGTCAGCACAGAGCCCGACGCAGGGCTCGAACCCATGAACCGTGAGATCATGACCTGAGCCGAAGTCGGACGCTTAACCGACTGAGCCACCCGGGCGCCCCTACATTCCTTCTACCTTGGAGTGAATCTGGATCGTTTTCATTTTGCTTTTGTAGTCATTGGGTGGGTTTAGCCAAGCATATTTTTGCCACTTAATGGGGACTAGAAAGAAAAGGCAAATGGAATTTATGACCTATTTTGTCAGATTCCACAAATGTAAAAACTATACCAGGGGATGAGCGATTTCATTTGCCTGATTTGGAAGAATAACTCTAGTTGGCGTGCTGTGTTTAATTTATGTGTCCAAATCTCAGCAAATTGAAAATTAATTTTATAATGGTTTTCGATGTAACTATGCATTTGGGGCATAGTTAAGGATCGGGGTGTTTTGGTTTGTTTTGTACTTTGCTTTTAGCTGAAAATTTTGTACAAGAAGATCAGCAGCTGGAAAAAGAACTGTATGCCTTAGTGTCTGCCTTTGTTTAACTTGTAGATGGACTTACGGATTCATCCAGGCCAAGCAATTCATTTGCTGCTCAACCCTGGCATAGTTGCCATAAGCTGATTTATGTACGGCCTAACTCTAAAACTGGTGTTCCTGTTGGACATTGGCCAATTCCAGAATCTTTTTGGCCAGATCAGAATTTACCTTCACTAGTAAGTAGCATAAAACAAAATGGTAAACATCATTTGGGTTTTCCGTTTCCTGATTACAGTGACCCTTGTAAATTACTTTGAGGATTTTAAGCCGTGCTTTCTATCTCTTGCCGGGAGTCTAAGTTTGTACCAAAAAGCAAGAGAGGACTTCGTGCTATTCTGGCATTCTTCCTTTCAGTGGCTCTTGCCACTCGAGCTGCCCACTTTGGATGTTAAGGCATGGCTATTTTTGATGGTGTTGCGATCGGTGGCTTGGCTCTTATTTCAGAGTGGCTGACTTGATTTACATGGCAGACGCAATGTCTGAAGAGTGCTAGCATTGATTTTCATGTACATCCTCAGGGAATTACAATTTAGCTTGCACCTTGTGTAGGTTCTAGAAACATATTCAAAACAGAAGCTCTTCTACATCTTTCTAGGGAGTCACTAGACACCTAGTGGAACTTTGTGGACCTGGTTTTCATCTTTTTGTAGTCAATGGGCTTGGGTTCCTTGGCAATGTACCTCCCAATGATGGGTAGGTAAGCAATATATATATATTTCGAGAGGAGGCAGAGAGAGAGAGAGAGAGAGAGAGAAAGAATCTCAAGCAGGCTCCATGCCTGGCACACGGTGAGCTCGATCTCATCATCCTGAGATCATGACCTGAGCCAAAATCTAGAGTCAGACGCTTCAGCAACTGAGCCACCCAAGCGCCGTAACTAAGCGATCTTTTAAAAATTATCTCTCAATGAGGACTTTCCTTTTTCTTCACTGCATTCAGGAGAGGAGGGTTTGATATTGTAGTTGCTCCTTTTTAGTCCCAGATGAAGTGGACTTTTGTGGGAGACAGGTATCTGCTAACACGGGAAAGCGCACGAAACCCACTCCCCCTTCTTCCTCCCCGCAGCCTCTGTAAGAAGGCCAGAGCAATCCTCCTTCTGTGGGCACAAAACAATCACCGAGCCTTCAGTTTAGCCCCTTACTGCTTCAGCCCGTCTCTGTTCTGTGTACGTTTTAGAAATTTCTGACGTGAACTGCATTTTCTCCTGGCTTACTCCTTTTAGGCTCCTGTTTTCAGGAGAGGCCGTGAGACTATAGGACTGAAGGGCCACTTCCGCCCCGGCTGGGAGTGAGGGTACATCTCCTCCACCTTCCCTCAGGGCTCCAAGGTGACACACTGGTCAGATCCCGGTGCCCAGTTGCTCCCAGCTCCAAACCCGAGAGGGTGAATGTTTTGGTCACGAATTTACTTCGTTGTCGCCAGTGACGGGGCTTCACTTGGGTCTTTACGGCCTTTTTTTTTTTTTTTTTTTTTTAAATCGGTTTAAATGTAAAAAGCCAGAAATATTTCTCAAGTCTAATTGAAATGAAAATCAGGAAAAAACTGGAATGGAAGAAATTCCGGCTCACTCCCGCATCACCCGTGTTACCTACCATCCCTCCAGCTCTGAAAGCACATCTGATGGCTGTTCGTTTCGACTCCCAACACATCTTGTAGGTGTGTAAACCATAAAGGCAGAGGAGCATGGTTTTTCCCTTTTAAAGGGGGAAACAGAGATGGTTTGTCACATTCACGCTCGGCTTAGAGAGCTCTCGGCAAGAACAGGTGCAGCCACATCTCACCCTTGTCCCCGGGACTCGGTCCTGTCTTCTCATCTCTTGGGATTTCTCTTGCTGCCGCCATGTCTCTCCCGGGCGCTCTCTATCCCCACAAGCTAAACCTGTTAACGGAACGGCTGCCCCACCAATCTGCTCTGCTACCCCAGGCACAGAGGCCTTTGCAGCCCAGTCCAAAGCATACCCAGCCCTAGCTGTTCAAGGCAAGCGTGTGGGTGTGAGGAGTGCTATAAAGAATTCAGTTGAAAAAAAAAAATTTCCACTAGTCCTGGGTGTTGTGACTGGCTCATTTGGGGGCACCAGCCTTGCCCTTTACAGTTTTTCATTTTGCTTGTTAGTGGCTCTAGGTCTGTCATCAACTCATCAGAAATCTTCATGGATTTCTTCTTTGCTAGCCACGTCTGGCCCATCCGTAACCTTTTGGGTACAAAGGAATGAAGGGCGGGTCGTGCTTGGAGGTTGCAACAGTGGATCTGAAAATCAGGGTTCATCCAGTGGATCATCGGTGACTTCCTAACCGTATTCAAAGCAGTTGTAGTTTTCACTTCGCTGAAATGGTAGTTACAAGTGTTTGAATTTACCTTTCCTCCTCCCAGTGCCAAGTACATGGAAGAAATAAAGAATCTGTGGGCCCTTCCCGGATGGAAGCCGTTGGTGATGCCCTCTTTTTCAAAGCGCTGGTTTTATCTCAGCGATGGTTTAATAAAAACGCGAAAGGGGTTGCAGATTTGTCAGAAATATAAGCTCACTTGCTAACGGACCGTATTTTCCCCTCTTGTTTTTTAGCCTCCACGAACATCTCATCCTGTTGTGAGGTTCTCCTGTGTAGATTGTGAGCCAATGGTAATAGACAAACTTCCTTTTGACAAATATGAACTTGAACCTTCACCCTTAACTCAGTACATCCTGGAACGAAAGTCTCCCCATACCTGCTGGCAGGTACTTCCCCTTACCTGTTGGCCCAATATCTGTAACCACTCTGGGATCGGGGAATTGTTTTGAGAAGTTGCAAAGGTTAATCTAGGAATAATTAGACTGAATCTGTTAATAACTTTTCTGACAAATCCTATCAAATAAGCAACAGGGCCAAGCAAATCCTTTCAGTGTGATAGGAATCATTAGCCTCCTGACATTGCCATGTAAGGGAGTGGAATCTGATGACACCTGTGTATTTGAGGATTTGGCGGACCCCTTGAAGCCTATTCAGGGACCCCAGGTTAAGCATCCCTAACCTAAAGGATGTCCTTCTATTTAGCTGTGGCTTCTGCAGCTGAACCTTAGCGTGAACTTGACAGATTGGAAGTACAAGATCTATTTTTTTTAAAAAAAAATTTTAACGTTTATTCATTTTTGAGAGAGACAGCATGAGTGGGGGAGGGGCAGAGAGAGAGGAAGACACAGAACCCAAAGCGGGCTCCAGGCTCTGAGCCGTCACCACACAGCCCGAGCGGTGCTCGAACCCATGAACTGCGAGCTCCTGACCTGAGCCGAAGCCGGACATTTAACCAACTGAGCCACTAGGGCGCCCCACGAGATCTATTTTTTTAAGCTTTTCTTTAAATTCCAGTTAGTTAACATAACAGGGTAATATTAGTTTCATGTGTACAAAATATGTTTGACACAGACACACACACAAACCTTAAGCCCTGAAACTACTTTTTGGATTAGTGTAATGTAACCAAACTTCTCTTCCTGTACCGAGCACATTGGCGTGTGTAATGTGGATTTTACTTGGACGAGGCAAATGCACATATGCTGGCTCTTCCAGGTGTTATACTCCAGCCAGAAGGGCTTGCTGATTCGTTAATAGATTCACCTTTGGATATTAGTTTGTAAAAATCCAGACACGGCAGTCACAGCCTTTTTATTTGGATATAATAAGGAGGCCCCGCGCTGGAAGTATGTTTGTTCTATTTCTAGACTACAGCACCATATAGCAAATCAGTGATTGTTAGGTTCTATTTACACAAGAAACACTTTTAGACTGCCGTCTGTTTCATCCTAAAATGTGCGATTATTGCTACTAGCTGTCTTTAAGCCACTTAAATTCTCCAAAGATGCTAAAACTGGTTAGGAAAAAAGGAGCAAGCTTAAAGCAAGCATATAAGAGTGCAAGAAACAGAACAATCTCATAAATATAATAGCAAAAGAAGCCAGACATAAAAGATCCCGTGTCCTATGATTCTATTTTGTCTACATTCAAAAAAAGGTACAGTTGGCTTACTCTGTCAGAAGCCAGAATAGTGGTTTTTCTTGTGGGTGCAGAGTTGTGACCAGCAAAGGACATGAGGGGGTTTCTGGTCATCGTTCTATTTCTTGGTCTGGGTGCCAGTTACACATGTTCAGTCACCTCGTGAACATTCATTGAGCTGTATACTTTTTTTTTAATGTTTTCTTTTTATTTTTGAGAGACAGAGAGAGACAGAGCATGAGTAGGGAAGGGGCAGAGAGAGAGGGAGACACAGAATCCGAAGGAGGCTCTGGGCTCCGAGCTGCCAGCACAGAGCCTGACGCGGGGCTCGAACTCACGAACCGCGAGATCATGACCTGAGCTGAAGTCGGACGCTCAACCGACTGAGCCACCCAGGAGCCCCCATTGAGCTGTATGCTTATGATTCATGCACATTTCTGAATGTATGTTTATATTTCGGTTAAGTGCACTGGAAATGTTCTAGAAATGTAGAGCTATGGATTGTAGAATGTTAAAATCAAGATAGGAGGTTTGACTTCATGGGTTGACAAAAATTTCGCAATAAAAGCAAATACAAATTATAGCTTTCCCCTAACATAAGCCCTCTTTTCCAAATGGCACACTTCTTGTAAATCTTATCCAAAGAAACTTAAATCCTGCCCTGGCTTCCTGCACCACCCCTTAACTATGCCACATGCCTATCTCCTGTACCTTATGTTACTTTGATTTAGAGTAGTTTTAATGCAATGAATTAGTGGGGATGAACAAGAATAAGAGGAACCAGGAGCCAGGAAATTTGGCTAATTCCTAATGGAGACTGGATTCCAACCCTTAACTCTGCCACCAGTTGATGTGGTCTTGGGCCAGATACCTACTTTCTCTAGACAGTCTCTAATGATCCCTTTGAACCCCCAAGTTCTTTGAATCTGCAAGTGATAAGGAATTTGGAAGAACTCGAAGGGCTTATGAGAAGGAAGGAAGGGAGGAAGGAAAGGAAGGAGGGGAAAAAGGGAGAGAGAGAGAGAGAGAGAGAGAGAGAGAGAAACAAAACAGTGTTTCTCCCTTCATGGGAATCATAGGTCTGACCCTTGACAGTGTGTGTAATGCTTTTGATCCTTTATGATGATTTTTTCCTCTTCTGTTATACACACTTAGGAAATAGGGCAAAACGTACCATGTGTTATTACAGGTATTTGTTTCTATTAAGGTTCAGATTATGACACAAAGTCTAGACGAGTCCTGTTTTACAGCTCAACTCATTGTATGTGGGGTCATACATGGCATAGGAAAGATTTATTCTTAGCTATGACTAAACATAGCAAGAATTTACTCAACTGGTAGATGATATTGCTGGTACCAGCAATTAGCAAGGTAGATGGATTTTCTTTACCACCAGGGTTTGACTTTTGTCTTAAATGATCCTGCTGAAGGACTTTGGAAAAGACAAAAGTCTAGGTCCCTAAAAGTATATGTTGGTGCCCTGATTTGGGCCAAAGAGCAAACACGGAACACTGAGAAGGCATGGTAGCCAGAGGACTTCAGCACAGCACAGCGAGTGTGTGGGAACTGACAATATAATATATAGCAAATCAGGAATATCAATAAAGGAGAAGATGGAGTCACACGGAATAAAGATTAATGTTTTGATCTTTAGTGAATGTTTGCTCTACCAGCATAATTTATAAGACAAAAATGCCTTCCAGACTGAACCAAAGCATCTCCTTGCTGCCTCAAAAGAATTAGCACCAGTGCCTGGCTTATAATAGGCTACTTGATAAATGTTTATTGGATGAGAGGCACCTGGGTGGCTCAGTCGGTTGAGCATCCGATGTCAGCTCAGGTCATAATCTCACGGTTCATGAGTTCAAGCCCCGCGTCGGGCTCTGCACTGACAGCTCGGAGCCCGGAGCCTGCTTCGGATTCTGTGTCTCCCTCCCTCTCTGCCCTGCCCCTCTCACGCTCTCTCTCTCTCTCAAAAGTAAATAAACATTAAAAAAATTATTGGATGAAAAATGAATAAATGGATAGGGGAATGGGGGTACCAAAAGGAAGTAGAGCAAGACTGATAATCGTACACGTGAGGAGTGTTAGCATACTACTTTAAACGGGCTTTGCTTTTGTAATCGCATGCTTTAGGCATGGGGCCATATTCCATTTTTCTAAAGCCTCCACTCCAGTCACCACTTGTTCTTTTGAGAAGTCAGTTTGTTTTAATGGCTGGTTATCACTTAGCACTATTTCAGCCTTGTTTGCCATTGTGCTAACCAAGTAAATATTTGGACGTTGTGGTCTCCGAGTGGTTATTGCACAGTACGGTGTCATTTCTTTTTCTTAAAAAATTTTTTTTTCATTTTATTTATTTGAGAGAGAGAGAGAAAGAGTGCCCAAGCGAGGAAGAGGGGAAGAGGGAGGGAGGGGGAGAGAGAGAGAGAGAGAGAATCCCAACCAAGCTCCATGCTCAGTGCGGAGCCCGACATGGGGCTCAATCCCACAACCCTGGGATCAGGACCTGAACTGAAACCAAGAGTTGAATGCTCAACCGACTGAGCCACCCAGGTGCCCCTCATTTCTTAATATAATGTATACAGGAATTGCGATGTGATTTAGTATGACATATTTGGGCATAACCATAGGCTAGAAGCACTATTGCCATTTTTAAATTACATAAATTAGCTGTGCCTTAGATGTTGCTGGGAGTTTGGTTTCGCATAAAATCCTTACTGTCATAACTATATATTACTTCATGTTTTTAGGTATTTGTTACCAGCAGTGGAAAATACAATGAACTTGGTTATCCATTTGGTTATTTAAAAGCCAGTACGACTTTAACTTGTGTAAACCTCTTTGTGATGCCGTACAACTACCCAGTTTTACTCCCTCTTTTAGGTAAGTAAAGTATGTGCCACTTTATCATCTTTAAACTCTTTTTTAATGTTTTCTTTTATTTTTGAGAGAAGGCGGGAGGGGCAGAGAGAAGGAGACACAGAACTCCGAAGCAGGCTCCAGGCTCCGAGCTGTCAGCACAGCGCCCGACGCGGGGCTCGAACTCACCAACCGTGAGATCATGACCTGAGCCGAAGTCGGATGCTCGGCTGACTGAGCCACCCAGGCGCTCCCACGTTATCATCTTTAAAATACAACAGAAATGAAAAATAGGATAATGGCCTAAGCATTGTAAATGTAGTCCAAGAGCGATAGCAGGATACAGAAAAGTTTGAAAACTGCTTTGGAAGGATAGCATTTACACACTGTTTTCTGTTCTGTTCATTTTCTTGCTGGGTTTTTTTGTTTTTTTTTTTTTTCACATCAGACAGAAGGGACGCTTAGCTCCAACTGCCGTTCCCCATGCCCCCCTCTGCGCCCCCGGCTTAAAGTGCGCTTGGCTTTTTCGTAGACTAATTTGGGACACAAAATTCCATTGATTGGGCTTAATGCTCCAAGAACCTCTCCAGGAAGTAGGCCTTCTGTGCGGGTTTTGGCTCCCACTCGTTCCTCCACAAACGAGTCTTAAATGCTCTGGAGGCATCTGTTTCAGGCAAGTTAAGGAAGCAGGTACAAGGGTCAATTCTGTAATGACTGTAGTTGTAGAAGCTGCAGTTTCCATGGTACAATTCTACAAGGAACAGCTTCGGCAGCTGTTACTGAGACATCACTGAAAATGTGAGTAGAGATTTTTTTTTCTCATTGAAAGAGCCGCATCTGTTGAGCGTAATAGAGTACCACGTGGTGTCCTCCTAGCTATGGATTGCGAACATATTTATTTGGTGGGGTTTTTGCAAAAAGCATCAGCCTTTAAGTTTAACCTAGTCATTAAAAGCATAAGATTTTTAGTGCGGTGAACTCTATTTGTACTAAATGTACTGAAAAAAGCAATTCTTTTAAATGTTGCAGGTTAGGAACAGGCCATCGTAAGTGTATTAGCATGGTTGTTTTGTACATAGTCTACTTCACTTCTTAGTCTAATCTAAAAATATCCTCTAAAAGGTGATTGTCATTGGGGCGCCTGGGGGACTGACTCGGTTAAGCTTCTGACCTCGGCTCAGGTCATGATCTCACAGTTTATGGGTTCAAGCCCTGCATCGGGCTCTGTGCTGACAGCTCAGAGCCTGGACCCTGCTCCAGATTCTGTATCTCCCTCTCTCTTGGCCCCTCCCCCACTCCTGCTCTGTCTCTGTCTCTCTCAAAATTAAATGAACATTAAAAAAAGTTTGAAAGGTGATTGTCATTGCTATAAAATATAGGTTATGTCTTTGATATTAATAAGGGTACCAATAAAAAGTACCTATATTTTGTGGATTTGTTTAAATTATAAACAAATATAAATTCATACAAGTATACATATAACAAATATAAATTCAAACATGTATAAATTCATAAATAAGTTTATTATTTATTAGTGACTTATTTCCTTAAAAATATTTTTTAAAAACGAGTGTAGTCGACACACAACGGTATGTTAGTTTCAGGCGTACAACATAGTGATGGGGTAAGTCCGTATGTTGCACTGTGCTCATCACAAGGGTAGCTACCATCTGTCTCCATACAACGCTATTACAATACCATTGATTACATTCCTTATGCCGTGCCTTTTAGTCCCGTGACTTATTCATTCCATAACTGGAAGCCCGCACCTCCCTCTCCCCTTCACCCATTTTGCCCATCCCCCCCCCCCCAACCATGGTTTGCTCTCTGTATTTATAGGTCTGATGCTCCTTTTTGTTTGTTCATTTGTTTTGTGTTTTTAGATTCCACATATGAGCAAAATCACATGGTATTTGTCTTTCTCAGTCTGACTGATTTCACTTAGCAGAAAACTATCCATGTCACAACCTCATCCTTTATGACTTCAGTTTTCACAACTATAAAGGGAAGGATTAGACTAGATAATCTTCACGTAGACTGTTTTATGGTATTATTTTTCTATTTTTTAAACTTTAATTATTTTTGAGAGAGAAAGACAAAGCGAGAGTGGGGGAGGGGCAGAGAGAGAGGGAGACACAGAATCGGAAGCAGGCTCCAGAATCTGAGCTGTCAGCACAGAGCCCCAGGTGGGGCTCAAACCCGTGAACCTCGAGATTATGACCTGAGCCAAAGTCGGATTCTCAACTGACTGAGCCACCCAGACGCTCCTATTTTTCTACTTTTAAGACTATATCTTATTTTGAGATAATTGTAGATTCACATGCAATTGTAAGAAATAATAAGAGAAGGGGCGCCTGGGTGGTGCAGTCGGTTAAGCGTCCGACTTCAGCCAGGTCACGATCTCGCGGTCCGTGAGTTCGAGCCCTGCGTCGGGCTCTGTGCTGACAGCTCAGAGCCTGGAGCCTGTTCCAGATTCTGTGTCTCCCTCTCTCTCTGCCCCTCCCCTGTTCATGCTCTGTCTCTCTGTGTCTCAAAAATAAATAAACGTTAAAAAAAAATTTAAAAAGAAATAATAAGAGAAAACCGGTGCAGTCACTGTGGAAAACAGTATGGAGGGTCCTCAAAAAGTTAAAAATAGAACTACCATATGATCCATAATCACACTACTGGATACATACCCAAAGAATACAAGAACACTAATTCAAAGAGATACATGCCACTAGATGTTTATAGCAGCATTATTTTTAATACCCAACATATGGAAACAGCCCAAGTATCCATCGATCAATGAATGGATAAAGAAGATGTAGTATATATACACAATGGAATATTACTGAGCCATAAAAATGAAATCTTGCCATTTGTTGCAACCTGGATGGATCTAGAGAGTATAATACTAAGCGAAGTAAGTCAGAGAAAGACAAATGATTTCACTCACATGTGGAATTTGAGAAACAAGAGAAATGAGCAAAAGGAAATAAAAAGAGAGAGACCAACCAAGAAACAGACTCTTTTTAAAAATTTTATAATGTTTATTTATTTTTGAGAGAGAGACAGACAGAATGTGAGCAGGGGAGGGGCAGACAGAGAGGGAGACGTAGACTCTGAAGCAGGCTCCAGGCCCTGAGCTGTCGTCACAGAGCTCCATGTGGGGCTCGAACTCACGAATCGCAAGATCATGACCTGAACCGAAGTCGGATGTTTAACCAACTGAGCCACCCAGGCGCCCCTCCCCCCCCCCCAAAAAAGACTCTTAGCCATAGAGAACAAACTGACGGTTACCAGAGGGGAGGTGGGTGGGGGATGGGTGAAGTAGGTGATGGGGACTAAGGAGGGCACTCGTGCTGAGCACCGGGTGATGTATGGAAGTGTTGAATCACTGAATTCTACACCTGAAACTAATATAACACTGTATGCTAACTAACTGGAATTAAAATAAAAACTTACAATAAAAAAATAATACTGAGAGAGAGATGACACCAAAAGCAACAGGCAACAGAAGCAAAAATAAACACGTGGGGCTACATCAAACTTAAAAACTTCTGTGCATCAAAGGACATAATCAGCAGAGTGAAAAGGCAAGCTATGGAATGGGGGAAATTCTTCAAATCATGTATCCGGTCATTTTTTGGTGTGTGTGTACGTGAGGGGGGTAGGTTTTCTGTTTTCTGTTATTCAGATTGGGTACTTTCTACTGTTCTCTTTCCCAGTTTACTGATCATTTCCTCTGCCCCCTCCATTCTGCTTTTGAGCTGTTCCATTGAGCTTTTTACTTTGGTTATTGGATTTTTCAGTTCTAAGATTTCCATTTGGTTCTTCTTTACATCTTCTGCTTTTCACTTTCTCTTTCTTTGATGAGGCTTTCAGTTTTTCTCATTTGTTTCAAGCCTGCTTATAATTGCTCGTTGAAACATTTTTTATGATGGCTCCTTTTAAATCTTAATCGGACATTTTTAATGTGTCTGTCATTTCGGCATTGGCATCTCTTGATTGTCTTTTGAATTTGAGATCTTTCTGGTTCCTGGTATGATGAGTGATTTTCAGTTGAATCCTGTTCATTTTCAGTATTCTGTTACGAGTCTCTATCTTATTTAAGCCTTCTGGTTTAGCTTCCTGTCACACTCCTGGCAGAGATTGTAGGTACTGACTCTCCTCAGTGCCAGGAGGGGGTAGAAGTCCAGGTTCCCCACTTGGCCTCTGTTGACATTCAAAGGGAGGGGCTCCTTGTTATTGCTGTGGGGGGTGGGAGTTCTGGATCCTCACTAGAACAGTACCTTAAGAATTAGGAATTCCTTGTTACTCCTCCCCACGTGGTCTACATGGACACCGCAGGGGTGGGGGTGGCCTTATCACCGGAGGGCAGTGGAAAAGTTCTATAGAACTATTCTGGGCCAAACTTTAGGACCTCATCTTTGGCCTAAGCTCAGCCTGCCTTCCAAAGTATCATATGAAAGTGCCCCTAACTAGAGTAGCTGGTCTCCCATTAGAAACTGAGATGTGCTGCACTTCACAAGACGCCCCTCCCTCTAGGCCTGGCCTTTGGTGGTCTTGCAGGTAGCAGAGGTCAGATGTGGACGTGGGATAACGGTTGAGTTGTTCTTCCTTTGTCTAAAACCTCTCGCACCTGAGTTGCTGCATGTTGCACCCTCTCACTCCCCAGTACTACGTGAGGTCCTGGCACTGTGTTCTTGGTCCCCCGTTAGGCTGTGTTACTCTCTTCCCCAAGTGTCAAGTTCCCTTTCTCCATGAAACGCTTCTGTCCCAAGAGATACACGTGCCTCATTTGTCCCTGGTCCTCCTTACGCTGTGACACGGAGCATCCCACCCTGCCTAGAGCGTCACCATCCTCGGTAAACATCTCAAACCAGAATCCCCAGAGGCACCTTTGATTCCTCCCCCTTCTCCAACCCCACACATCCATCTGAAGGTCAGTCTATCCTTGACTTAGTTCCCATTCTGCCCTTTGGCTTTAAATATCCATTTTCAGGGACGCCTGGGTGGCTCTGTCGGTAAAGCATCTGACTCTTGATTTCGGCTCAGGTCATGACCTCATGGTCATTGAGCCCTGAGTTGGGCTCTGTGCTGAGCGTGGAGCCTGCTTGAGATTCTCTCTCTCTCTCTTTCTCTCTCTCTCTCTCTCTCTCTGCCCCTTCTCTGCTCTCTCTCTCTCTCAAAATAAATAAATAAACATTAAAAAATAAATATCCATTCCCACGCTTTTCTGTAACCTGTGTCTTCCCAGGAGCACAGGGTTTTTCACACCATTTGAGGCTGGAGGTCCTTGTGCCCCCGAACCCCAAACTTGAGTTTCATGTGGAGTTCTGAAATGGACACTCTCAGCATTTCCTCCATGACTTCGCTTTCTGGGTTGTGCAGCCCCATAGTGTTAAGAGTATGGACTACAGAGCATAGCTGCCCTGGTATGGATCTTGGCTCTGCTGTTTGCTCGCTTTGTGATCTTGGATGAGATACATAGCTTCTCTGTGCCTTAGGCATTTCATCTGTAAAATGGGGGGTAATGACAGTGGGGGGTACCCCAAAGGCATTTAGTTGGGATTAAATAAATTAATATCTATGTTATCTTCATAGCTCTTAAAGGCACTGCTAGTCCATATTAAGGACATTATATAAAGATATAGGGCTTTTTTGCAGTTTGGTGGACAGGGCGTTGAGGAAAAGAGCAAGTTAAGTCACATATACCTCCTAATGCCCAGGAACATCACTGTATTACTGCATAGTTGCATAACTGTCCATTAAGGTCACCCTTGTTTTTTTTCTGTGTTAATTCAAGATTTCCATCAGAAGTAGTTAATCGAGGTTTAATTATCGAAGCACTAAAACTTAACCTGGAATGGGTAAGTGAGGCTTAATTGTGTCAATGAGCTATCACAGGAATCATGTCAGTAGGGTGGCAACCAGAACAACACAGTCGGCAAGAAGATTATCTCTCACTAAGGAAATTATTTTTTCTTTTCTTTTTTTAAAATCTTTTTATTTATTTTTGAGAGAGAGAAGGAGCAGGAGAGGAGCAGAGAGAGAGAAGGTGACCCAGAATCTGAAGCAGGCTCCAGGCTCTGAGCTGTCAGCACAAGGCCTGTGACACGGGGCTCGAACTCACGAACCGTGAGATCACGACTTGAGCCGAAGTCAGTCGTGTTAACCAACTAAGCCACCCAGGCACCCCAGGAAATTATTTTTTCTATCAAGGGCCAACAACTACAGAAATGAAGACACTTGTTGTAGCTTTGTCTTTTAACTTAAGAACTGGGACTCGTGCAAAAAATACAATTCAGATTCAGACCAGTTATGATCAGGAGAACAAGAAATGGAGGCCCAGAAAGGGAAGCGATTTCTCAAAGCTTACTCTGCCAAGCGTGTGGCCGAGCCTGGAGCTCAAACCCACATCTTCCCCCCCACCTCCTTTTTTTTTTTTTTTTTTTTTTTTTTTGCTGCCGGAAATGGGGAGAAAAGAATGGAAGAGAAAATGTCAGTAGTCTTTGAGGTGTCAGCAGTTATCACTTCACTTTCCTATCCTCTGGTTTCCTCGTCTTTCAAATGTTGACGACTTGGTTGTTTACGGTGTCTTCGGGGTCCCATTGTGGAGACTCCGTGTGAATGGCGACCTCATGCCATGGAAATCATTCACTGAACTGCGGAGAATGTGACTAAAAGGGTGCTACCCCAGTGGCTCTCTACCCTTAATCTAGATTGTGGAACATTCTCTCTCTTCTTTCCCCCCTTTCAAAAACTCCGGCAAGAAATAATTAGACTAATTGGTGGAATCATTGTAGTCGGCATGGCTAGAAATGTTAAGAGTATTCTTGATTCCCGTTTCACTATCTAATCTGTTTATATCTAGATGTCTCCCCAGTCTTGTGGTCTTTCCATGTGTCAGTTTCCAAAACTCTGCTTCATTCCCAACAGACTCCACATAAAGACCCAAGTGTAACAGGATATTTCCACACTCTTCTCATTCCTTTCTTTAAAGGACCTGCATGTTACAGTGAGCCAGAAATCTCTTCAGATCCGGTTTTCTTTGTTCTTTCTACCCCGCACCAAAAGAACAAAAGACCTACATTTTATGACTTTGTAAATTCATTTAAATTAGTTTCGGCAGGGGTGAATCATTTATTATGGCAGTAAAAGGAAGAAAATGTGTAGTTGTTTTTCTTAACTGTAGTAATTCAGAATTTCAAAGAAGAGCCCTAATCGTAGAGAAACTATGCACGTGGCGTTGGGATGCTTTTGTCCCTGGAAGTAAAGCATTTGGATTTTTGTTGGATAAGAGCCAATGAAACCTGAAAAAACAAAATAGAAGATGGATTTGAAATATCTCTGGTATTTATAGTAAGCGTGGCAGGCTCCTGTTGATGTGTGGGGCTATTGATTTTGAATTATTATATAAAATATATTTTTTCTTTCCCTGAGAAGGGAATAATGACATATTTTGAAAATTTTCCTGTAGTGTAGAGAATGCATTTAGATTATTAAAACAATTAAATTTAAGTGTGAAAAGATAGATCTGCTTACTTAAGGACAGTGTCTTTAGTGGTATTAACACACAGGATATTCAAGAGAATATATTTAGTTGTACAGAGTTTTGAACTACAACCTAACATCTCTAGCTTTTGCTAGTGCCATGGCCCAATTGGTAACTAGCATTCGACAGACCCAAAGTTTGGAAATGAAAGAAATGAAGAAGGGGGGGGGAGGGACTATACAAAGTATAGACTTATTAAAGAGGATCCAAAGCATAATTTGGAGTTTGCGGTCTCTGCCTGAAAGTTAGAGGCTTTGCTTTTGTTCTCATATACTTTGTAAAGCTTCTTACCTTGACCTTTCAGCCAAAAGTGTAACACTCACTGTTTACTTCTCTATTCATTATTGAGATATAACTGACATGTAACATTATATTAGTTTCCCATGTACAACATAATGATTCAATATTTGTATACCTGTTGTGAAAAGAACACTGGGAACACTGGTTAGCATCCATCACCACACAGAGTCACAAATTTCTTGTGATGAGAACTTTGAAGATCTACTCACTGAGCAACTTTCAAATATGCACAGTATTATTAACTATAGTCGCCAGGACTTTATTTTGTAAGTGGAAGTTTGTATCACTTGACCACTTTCAGCCATTTCGCCTGCCCCCTTCTCCCCCACCCAGCCTCTGGCAACCACCAATCTGTTCTCTGTGAGTTTAATCTTTTTGTTGTTGTTGCTTTAACAGCCTTTATTTATTTATTTATTTATTTATTTATTTATTTATTTAGAGAGCCGGCGGGGGGAGGTGGCCGAGAGAGAGGGAGACAGAGAATTGGGCAGGCTCCGTGCTGAGCCCCAGGCGGGACTTGAACTCATGTGAGATTATGACCTGAGCCGAAACCAAGAGTCAGACCCTTAACTACCTGAGCCACCCAGGCGCACCTTAACAGCCTCCATTTATCAACCAATGTCCGTGGATTCCCCCTCAGTGCACGTAACTACAGTAGTGTTACCAGCATGTAGGAGGTCAGAAAAATATTTCCTGTGGCTCAGAGGTGGTGCTTTAATACTAGATTTTATGTAGCTTCACACATGGAAGAGGCGTAGGTAACTTGAGAATTTGTTTTATTTGCTAGAAAAATGCTATATATAATGTTGGCAAAGAGCACCCCCCCAAAAAAAAAAGACAATCAAATAAGTTCCAAAGAAAGATTCGTCTAATGTAATGTTTTAATTACACTGAGATTTCTAGGAAATGCTATAACGGATGTGCTTGATTTAGATCTTGGAATTTAGGATTGGAATAACGTAATATTTTGTTTGGTTTTCTCTTGCAGATGACTTGTTTAAAGTTCACAAGCTTAAGCCAAATCTGAAGTGGCGACAGGCTTTTGACAGCTACTTAAAAACTCTGCCTCCATACTACTTATTAGTATGTATTTCTGCGTATATGTGCATTAACTGTATCAGTGATGATTCTTGTTGCAAGAAATGTCAGTGAGCCAAAAACTTGACCCCCGAAATGAGACAGATTTTTAAATTTCTAAATATCTGTATCGCCACCGTCTTCGCGAATTATGCGTAAGACCTTGGAGATGTCATGGTGGCACAAAAGAGAATTGCTTATTTTCTTTCCTTTAACTGCCATGGTTATTTTTATAAAAACACATCTCTGTTTCTCTTAGCAAAAGCAACCTTGTGAAATTGGAATTTTGGAATTTGCGAAAAATATGTCTGGAGTCGTGTATGAATGTCAACTTCCCTTTTTAACTCTAGAAATTTTCAATGTGGGGTTTCCCTCTGAAAGAAGAAATTCTGGAAGGCGGCATATGTGCCAATTGCCTGTCAAATGTGTTCTAGACACAGCAGGAAGCAGGGCCGCTGGTTGGGGCAGGGGAATCCGAAAAGAATCAAAAGTTACTTGGCCTCATTTGGGTGTTTACAACTTGAGACAAATCTTCATGATGCTTTTGAACTGGTCACGTAATCGAAATCGAGATTACCAAAATCGTTTCAGAGGCGGATGTAGCAAACCTTAAGCCAAGTTTCTAGAGGTGAAAAGGCAGAATCTTAAATGGTACTGTTGGTGTCACTGGAAGGAGAAATTGGGGTGCGTTAGTATTTACCATGGCAGGAATGGGGTGCACGATAAAATGCAATATGAAATGACTTTATGACTTGGGAATTAAGACTGAAAGCAATTTACCTGTTTGAATATGCTGTTTCTTGATCTTCTTATCCCACTCTCTTCTGATTTATTGATTTATTTATTTATTTTTACTTTTTATTTTTTACTTTCTGCTCCTTACTCCTCTGCTATGTTCATTGCCACTTTTTAATGTTCCATGTTTGGTTTTATGTGCAGCACCTTGACTTCTAAGAAATGAATCATGTCCCTTTGCCCCTTATAACTGAACTTTGAGTATTTTAAGATTTATTCTATTCTTACTGTTGTGTATTTTGTTTCCTTATAGCCATTAAAGAAAGCACTAAGGATGATGGGAGCTCCAAATCTGATATCAGATAATTTAGATTGTGGACTTAGTTACAGTGTTATCTCTTACCTTAAAAAACTCAGCCAACAGGTAGTATTGGTAAAAACAAACAAACAAAACTCCTTTGCCCTCAGAAGTGCATTTCCGTATTCTTTAGTGTAATTGTCATTTTTCAAATTAAATGTGTATATATCTCTCCACTCTATGGATTAGTGATAATGTGATTCTCTATGGCTTCTAGCTTCACCATTAAGCTGCAGCTAAGGGTCTGTCAGTGTCATTGGATGCTGTGCCGTTTCTCCTGCTTGCCAGTTTGTGCTACCCACGAGCTGGTTGACATCTTGTGGCCTAAGAGGGGCAGAGGCTTAAGAAAATGATCTCATGGGTCACATGTTGTCTGTCCTCAACCTAGTTTCTCCTCCAATCACACTGGGCTAGCGCATCCCCCTTCTGTAGGTCGGCACACTGAGGCATGGTGTGCCTCGACGTCTGGCCTGAAATTAGTTCTTAGGCAATAAACATATGCACATGCTCGTTCTTGGCGAGGAGGAGATGAGACCAGTGTGCCTCACGCTGGAGGGTGATAGGCCCCTTGGGGACCCAGAGAGTGGAGTTCAACCTCCTCTCTTCTTGCCCTCCGTCCGTTCCTTTATACCCCCACCTCATTTACCATTATTCACCTTGTCCCTTGCCTGCCCCTCTATTAGTACCTCATCCTCCACTCACCCTAACTTACCATACTTCTCACCTCTACCTAGCCCATTCTTGCAGGATGGAAGTGTTTCAGAGCTACTGCGGTAGAGCGTTACTGCCATACGAATGTGTTACGTTCCATGACAAATTAATGCAGCCTTTTTACTTTCCTCTTATGCACAAGGGTGCTCCCAGGTAGGGGGCAGTGGTAGCGTCTGGAGTGGCAGTCAGGCTTTAAGTCACATATGTCTGGAAGTTGGGCCTTTAGAAGACGGACAGCCGTAAGCAAAAGAGTGTCAGATTTCACTAAAGAACCAAAATGGCTCCGCAGTTGGGGACGCTGACACACCTTGCTAGGATCCGGCACAAACAGAAGTATGGTCTGGAGTTTACCAGCTCCTGCCGGTCCAGTGTGCTCATGAATGCAAAAGAAAGCACAGGCAGACCTAGATTTCTGGTCCACCGAGCGTCCCCGTGACCCCCTTTCCTCTCCGCCAATAGATTTTTGTTGTTGTTGTGAATGTTTTGTTTTGGTTATTTATTGATTGATTGACCTGTTGATTTACACATATTTTTTTATTTGATGTCTACCTTAGGCCTTTAAGGCTGTGTCAGCAGGGTATGGCCACCAGGAAGAATAGTGAGCAGAGTTGAGTCGTGCAAGTTCTGGGACCTTCTGGAACACGTTGCTTGTGTAGTTTTCTAAATGAGATTTCGGGACCATTTCTGGAAACACACCCTTCATTTGCTCTTTTCCCTTATTTCATGACTTAATTTTGTGCCAAAGATAAGAAACATACTTAATTCCAATCATAGTGAGAATTAATGAATCTCTCCGACCTAACCGTGAGAAATGAAAAATCCTTTTGGGCTTACTGGGCACTGGTGGAATCCCTTCTTTTAAAGAAAAAAATTATTACTAATTTGTAATCACTCTAATCACTAATTTAATTACTAATTTAATAACAACTATGTCACCAGTGTTCCTTGAACCATGTATGTGAATCACCAGATATGCCCAATATATTGCTACGAGTCACCGTCAGGCACTATTTATCAATGCGGTTTAATAGCGTCCATTAGGATTTTTTTGTAAGTTAGCTAGAAACTTACTGAGCAGATATTACAAATCATTTGCGTGGTAACGTTTGTTAAATTTAAGCATTACTTTTTTGGGGGGTGGTCCGATATTAGAAACAAACAGCTGAATTAGTTCCAGATGTAATGCCAATCTGTGTAATCTGAATTTTAGCCCTAGTTTACATTTATAAATACAGAGTCTTAAACCTTTATGTCTGGGTCTGAAATAAATATACTGACTTAGACTAGATTTTACAGCAACCAAATGTTGCTGTATGTCTATGAATGTCTATGAATGTAATTCTTATCCATGGTTTCCATTCTCTCCATGATCCAATCATAATTTTGCCATTAGACAAGAGAAAAAATGTCGTAAGTTATTTTTCTCACCCCCACCTCCCTGTTTGCTGTGATAGTGCAGAGAAGCACAGGGAAATGTTTAATTACCCATTTTTCTGTGATTTACAATTGAAAAGTGTTCTGTGGGGTTCTTAAAGTGTTCCCTTTCTTAAGTAGTAAAAACAACAGTGATAACATAGATCTTTTCATAACATACTATGTACTTTCATTTTAGACCAAACTAGAGTCAGAACGGATACTAGCATCCGTGGGGAAGAAACCTCCCCAGGAAATTGGAATCAAAGTGAAAAATCATTCTGGAGGTGGCGTGTCCTTTACCCACAGTAAAAATTTTAGAAAACTATTGAAAGAAATCATAGGGGAGAGTGCACCAAGACTGACAGAATTGAATACCAAAGAATTTGCTGGCTTCCAAGTAGGGCTCTTAAACAAGGTAAATTGTGGACATAAATACTTTGTATTTGTTTGAGCTGGTCCGATGCATTTATGCCGTCGTATTTTAGTTTTGAAATAATTACGATCCTGTTTTGGACTTCATACTTATCACCGGTTTAGTTTAGTAATTGCCCTGCCCGCAGACGCCAATATGGAATTAAATGTGCAAGATATGTTTGGGGGTAATGTCTGTGAAGGATAAAGGGGAGAGAGAACAGGAGTTGGCGGGGGAACCTTCAGGCCACACGGCTGATCTAGCACCTGTGAGAGGAGGGGACGAGGAAGAAGATTGGGTGTGAAGGGTCTCAGGCAGGAGTGCAGCTTCGAGAAGGTCTCGGCCAGCCCAGCAGGGACCTCTAACACCAAGATTTCCCATAGAGGAGGTCCACGTTGGGCAGAGGTGGCCAGGCCAGTTGACATACTTGGCAAAGGATATTCTCAGTGGTTTGAGCATGTTGTGGCTATATTAGAATTTGGAACAAGGCCAGCAAAGGCGAGGTTTCCACTGGCAAAATTCTATGGTAGTTATTGTATTGAATATCCCTCTCTTCACTACGATTTTACATACACTGCAGCATTAAGAATTACATTTCTATATTAAAAAGCCTCAGGAGTAACTGAAATTATTTGTTCCATTTCAAACAGGATTTGAAACCTCAGACATATAGAAATGCTTATGATATTCCACGTAGAGGTCTTTTAGACCAGTTAACCAGAATGAGATCCAATCTGCTGAAAACACACAAGTTTATTGTTGGACAAGATGAAGGTAAATGAACAAAGAAGTATTTTTTGTTGATTAGGAAAATATCAAGCCTGACTTACATGAAAGTGCTTATTGCATAACGGGTAGGTTATTTTGTAATATTTTCAGGCTTAGAATGCTCATTTTCACCTGTTCTCAGGTTGTAGGGCAGGTGTGCATTAATTGGCTCACTGAGAGTGAGCATTTTTTAAAGTTTTTATTTGAATTCCAGTACAGTTAACATACGGTGTCATATTAGTTTCAGGTGTATAATGCAGTGACTCAACACTTGCCTACCTCACCCGGTGCTCCTCGTGACAAGTGCCCTCCTTCATCCCCGTCACCTGTTTCACCCATTCCCCCCACCCACCTCCCCTCCGGTAACTATCGGTTTGTCCTCTATGATTAAGAGTCTGTTTCTTGGTACATCTCTCTCAAGGGCGAGCATTTTGATAGCCACTCCAGGTTTAGTGAACTGGAAAGTGGCGGGACCTAGGTCTGTCAGATTTTGGAAGTGGCACAACCCAGCCTGTCGTGATGAATTCAGTCCAGAATTCCTCATTTACATGAAAATTATGAAGCTGGTAGTGTGTAGGACAATTGGTGATGGTGTACAATCCCCCTTTACTCCATTGTGTTCATTTGAACCAGGGTCATTTGTCCATTAAAAGGAGTTAAATCTTAGCCTGGTCGACCTCCTAAAATTATATACTGAGTTCTGTGGAGAGGAGGGAAGCTTCTCTAGGAAGGGAGCCTATAGATTTAGTCACATTCCCCAAGAATGGAAGGCCTACTAACCAAGGTCTCTGGATGATAAGAGAGAACCATGGAGGCCAGGCTCTTTGAAATGCAGCACAAATATGGTGTTTCAGGCTGGGTGGTGACATACGGGATGTCAGCCCATTTTCAAACCTGGTTTGAGGCCTAAGGACATTGTACTTGGCCTAGTGATTTGAGCTTGTAGGGAGTAGTGATGGTACCCTGAGTAGTGAGTGGGATGAAGAGAGATAATTTTAAATCTTAGAATTCGAGATGCTTTTAAATGTTTATATTTATTTTTGAGAGAGAGAGAGAGAGCGCGTGCACGAGCAGGGGAGGGGCAGAGAGAGAGGGAGACACAGAATCAGAAGCGGGCTCCAGGCTCCAAGCTGTCAGCACAGACACTGACGCAGGGCTCCAACCCATGAACCGTGAGATCATGACCTGAGCTGAAGTCAGATGCTTAATCCACTGAGCCACCCAGGTGCCCCCAAAAGTTGAGATTTTAGACTATTGGATGCCAAGGTACACGTTGCCAAACCAGACTATGATCATGCCCTCTTAAAGTTTTATTTATTTATTTATTTAGCACACATGCACACATGTGAGCAGGGGCGGGGCAGAGAGAGAGGGAGAGAGAATCCCAAGCAGGCCCCATGCTGTCAGCGCAGAGCCTGACACGGGGCTCGATCCCACAAACCGTGAGATCATGACCTGAGCCGAAATCAGGAATAGGATGCTCAACCTACTGAGCCCCTGATCGTGTCCCCTTGTCCTCATGAGGCATACACTGCAGCCGTGTACCATTTGTTTCTTTGCCGGCGATTTTACAGATTCCCTTCATAGTGTTCCAGTCGCACAAATGGGTAACTATCAGGAATATCTAAAGACACTGGCTTCTCCGCTTCGAGAGATTGATCCAGATCAACCAAAAAGACTACATACTTTTGGCAATCCATTCAAACAAGATAAGAAGGTAAGATACCTATTTCTAAGTCTGCCCAAGTTGTGATAGTCTTGCTATCATTCCTTTCTTCTGGGCAAGGTGAATATAAATCAGAGGTTCTCCCTCTGTTGGTTGACAAGATAAAATAGGACCCCAGGGCTCTCCATAAATGGAAAGTGGGAGCCTCCTGATACAAAGGCGTGTTGCTTGAAGAAAGGAATAAGTGACATTTACCGAGTACCTAGTAGGAGTTGTTGTTTTACGCGATCACATTGAATGGCCACAACGGTTCTGCAGATGAGTGTTACCATCTGTCCTCTCATAAGAAGAAATCAAGGCTCACAGTGGTCAAGTGGTGTGCTCTGAGTAGCACAGCTGAGAAGGGCCAGGATTTGAACCCGCGTCTTTCCAGCTCCAGAGTCTGTATTCATTCCCACCTCTGCACGCTAATTCCTTTAATATTGAGATCACCAGTTATTTCCTGTTTCCATTACTCGGATCTCTAGTGCTCTAGCCAGACGGTGATGAAGTGTTCATCTTGAAATAGGAAGTACTACGTGATGCTGCTTTCTTTGGATTGTCCTAGTAGAAATCTAAATGTGAGGTGTGTGTGTGTGTGTGTGTGTGTGTGTGAGAGAGAGAGAGAGAGAGACAGAGAGAGAGAGAGAGGGAGAGAGAGAGAGATGCCGATTTGACCATCTAAGGATGAAGGCAAATGGGGATTCTCTTTGCACACATGGAGAAGACTATTGGTGTTAAGCTGCAGACCATATAATAATCTGTCTGGTAACAAAACTAGAATGAGAGATATTCCACTCCACCCCAATCCTCAATTAATTGGACTTTCTCTTAACCTTTCTGTGCCTTGGGCTCCTCACTTGAACCCCTGGGGATAATGATTACACTTACCAGAGTCCTGTGCAGTATTGAGTTAGTGCATGTACCCATTTCAAACATGACCTACATGCAGTAAATGCTCAGGGTGTATGGTTTCCCCTTTCTGTACCGTGTTGCTTTGGAAAATGCCTTGGAAGAGTCTTTTATGATTTTGTGAAAATATTTTCATATTCTCGGGTTATCCTTGGATGGGAACAGCTTTTAGCTAACCCTCTGCACTGCCGGCTGTCATCCTTTACCTACCCCCAAGAATGAAAAGCCCCCAAGGTGGACATATTTGAACCTCCGTGAGGTTGCTGTTGGGGCAGTGGCATTTTCTGTCAACCTGCTCTCTACCGTCCACATGCAGCGTTCTGTACAGTGATAGTCAATATTTCTTAATGATGCATTTAAAGCACAAAAGCACACAAAAGGGAATTGGTTCACTTGCCAAGGGTCGCTTCCGAATGGTCTGTACTTCCTCCGAAAAGTAACCTCTTCGGTTGATGCGAGTTGCTCATTTCTCAAGCTTTCTGGTTAATCATGATTGTATTGTGTTTGACCTTGGCAACACGTCATCTTTTCATCTCCTCCTTGTTCCACCGAGACTAGGTCAAGATTGGACTGGAGGAGCACTTTCTGTGAACAGGGTCTAGGTGGGGCACGGTAAATCTCTGGCCCGTGATGAAGATGTGTGTTGGTAACGGGATGTATGGTTGAGTGTGCGTGTGCCGCGTGCGGGCGCTGTGCTCTTTAATGGAGAGTGTTCATTGGTGTTTTCTAGGGAATGATGATTGATGAAGCAGATGAATTCGTGGCAGGGCCACAGAACAAAGTGAAGCGCCCCGGAGAACCCAACAGTCCTCTGTCATCTAAGAGAAGGCGGAGTATGTCCCTGCTGTTGGCGAAACCACAAACACCACCCACTGTAACTAACCATGTGGGCGGAAAGGGACCACCCTCAGCCTCGTGGTTCCCATCTTATCCAAACCTCATAAAACCCACCCTTGTACATACAGGTATAGAGTAGTGGTTGTGATTTCCTTATGGCTCCTAGAAGACTAACACTAAACAGCCCTATTTTCCTTTGTGTTCATTTCCTTTGTATCCGCTTTTTGTTCGTTAAGTAAACCATTATTAAATCATCAATGTGGTAGGTACAAAGGGCCCCGTGGGGAGCAGAGTCACTGTCTGAGGTGAGAAGATCCATACTTATGTAGTAACTAGCACAAGGGGGAGACATGGGGATAGGAGCGTGTTGCTGCGTGAGTCAGAACGAGGAAGCAGGTTCTCGACGCAGCAAGAGCGAACCCGCTTAATACGAGGCTGGGTCTGCACTGGCTCTCTGTGTCCTCAACTCCTGCTCCCGCTCTAGCCCAGTGCGGTCTGGCTCTGCCTCCCCACCGCACTGAGACAGGCGTCATCACGGCCCCCAGGGTCTGTTGCGTGTTGCCATTGCTTCTTCGTGTCACTTGTCACAGTTGTTCACTGTCTGAGGTGAGAAGATCCATACTTATGTAGTAACTAGCACAAGGGGGAGACATGGGGATAGGAGCGTGTTGCTCCCTTTGATGGCAACTCCTCTTCACCCTCTTTTTCTGGTTTCTCCCCTTCTCTCCCACCTGCAAATAGCGTAGGGACCCAAATCTGGATTCCAGACACCACCCCCCCACCCCAGGTGATCCCATGCAGTCTTGGGCTTTCCAGGACATTTACATGTCAACAACTTGGGTGTTTACACCTTGCTTCAAACTCCAGACCTAAATTTAACCGTGGACATGGTATTTCCACTTAGGTGCCCCATAGACCGATAAAATTCGGTTTCACGTGTTTCATCAGCACTCCTAACCTTCGCGCTCCCCAAAACAGCTCTGCTTGCCGCCTGCCGCAGGCATGACTCTTAATGTTAAGTGACACCATCCGGCAGTATGCTGGTAAAGGTGCGACAGCCAGCTGTCCGAGTGTGTGGGGGCCGGGGGGGTGAAGCCCTGGATTATAATGTTTGCAGGTTTCCACAGTGTAAAGGATGCCAACGTGATCGCTGTCAGGCCATCAACATGAGGTCACTGGGCCAGATCAGGAAGAGCACACTCCTGGCACTATTATTTCCCCCGGGGTTCAGTGAAGATCCTCGGAGTCACCATGATTTCTCTTTTATTCTTCTCTCACTTCCATCCCTTAGCAAGTGCAGACACTTTGACACCCAGTCCGATTCCTGGATCACCCTGTGTCTCTATCCCTCTAGTCTGTGCTGCCACCGTCTGTCCCCAAGCTGCTACAACAGCTTCTCATCTGATTTCCCTGCTCTCCCACTTGACCCTCCCGACCCATCACCGCCCTGCAGCCCGACTGACCCCGTGCGCACGGAAATCCGATCCTGCCACGTCCATCCCGAAACCCGCCACCAACTCCCCCGAGCACTCAGAACAGAATCGGAGCTCCCGACGCTGGTCTACACGCTCTGCAGGACCCGGGCCTGCCCTCCTCTCCTGCACGCGTCCTCTGGGTGTCCTCCTTGCTCTCTCTGCCTCTGTCCTTTGCTCCACGGCCCCGGCTCGTCCCCTCCTAGGGCGCTGCACTGGCCCTCACGGCAGCCGGAAGTCCTCCTCACGTGCACAGGCCGCCCTGTCTCCTGCTCCACGGGTCACCTCCTCAGAGGGCCCTGCCCGACCCCGGGGTCACGGAGACTCCCCCTCCTGCTCTCTGTCACATCCCTGATACCTTCCTTCCCAACAAGAATTCAAACTGTATTATTCCCCTTGCCCAAATTACACATACCATCTGACTTCCCCGTGAGGATGTAAGTTCCGTAAGGATCGGGATTGTTCTTGTCTGTCTCGTTCACTGCCGATCCTCCAGCTTTGTCTCAGTGCCTGGCAGGAAGGAGGCAGAGCATATGAAGTAGAGGTGTCAGGCCTGGAGTAAAAGGAAACCCATTTCCTTGTCACAGAAGGGAATGATGAGAATCACATACAAAGATTTTTGGTGACGGACTACACATAGAATCTCGAGGCCTAACGGCCACCTCTGTTTTCTTAGAACTTTTGAGATAGGAGAGAAATTGAAGGGGGCCCATGTAGTCTGGTGCCAAGCTCGGTGAAGCCTGGCATTTTCTTGAGCATGGCATTTTATATGTAAATTACAGAAATCATGACATCAAGTGAGACTTGCTGCCTTTAAGCTTGTAAAGCACAAGCAGCCACTAAACCACGGGTGCCAGGGACCTGAGAACGCTCAGTAGTTGTCTTGCCCGACTCGGTTTCCATATGTATTGGGAGTGCCGTGAAGAAAAGAAGGTGGTTTTGTTGTATTATTTTCCTGGGCTCGGTTTGAGGGGTCTCAGCCTCCCATCTGTACACCTTCTTGCTTTTAAAACAATTTCCTCAAACGTGAAGATCTGCCTGTGGGGTTGATATAACTCACCCACCTCACAGTTTACCTTCTTGATTTGGCCTCCAGATGTCACTGTCATTCCTGATGTCCATGAGGAGAAGAGGGAAAATGGTCAGATCCCACCCGATGGCTTCTTGTCAAAATCTGCTCCCCCAGAGCTTATGAATATGGCAGGAGATGGTGTTCCACACCACCACCAGTTGGATTCTCTATCTGACGACTTCACTAGTCTAAGGAAAGACGGCCTGATTCACAAACCTGGTACGCATGCACTTCTAGGAGGAAGCAAACACTGCAGTGTCTCTGTAGATGATCGCAAAGCCTCGGTGACACCCACTTTGGGAACTGTACCAAACACCTTGCAAATAACTCCTGCTATGGCGCAAGGAATCAATGCTGATATAAAACATCAGTTGATGAAGGAAGTTCGAAAATTTGGACGAAGTAAGTAATGAAAGCACAAGTATCAATAATACAATGGGAGGTCCTCATAATTCTATGATTCAGGATAGATTCATGCTATCTCTGGAGGTATTGGGGAAGTATTGGGTTTTCACATAATTTATTATTATTTTTTTAATGTTTATTTTTGAGAGAGATTGAGAGAGAGCACGAGCAGGGGAGGGGCAGAGAGAGAGAGAGAGAGAGAGGGAGACAGAGAATCTGAATGAAGCAGGCTCCGCACTATCAGCGCAAAGCTCAAACTCATGAACCCATGAGATCATGGCCTGAGCCAAAGCTGGACGCTCAACCAGTTGAGCCACCCAGCACCCTGGGTTTTCACATAATTTAAAGTGATTCCTCTTGCTTTAACTAAAAGGACCCAATACACCTTTTCTCTTTTTGCACCTTACTGATTGTAATAGTTTCCTTTTGCTGCCGTAACAAGTTGCCACAAGCCACGTGGCTCAAAACTGTACTCCCCTTACAGTCATGCAAGTCGGAATTCTGAAATTATTTTCACTGGGCTAACAGAAAGGTGTTCCTTCTGGAGACTCTAGGGGGAATCTGTCTCCTTGCCCTTTCCGGCTCCTACAGGCTGTCTGTGCTCCTTAGCTCTTGGCCCCTTCCTTCAGCTTCGAGCCAGTAACGTCAGGGCCTTCTCTCCCGTCTAGCCGCGCTCCCATCCTTACATCTTTTCTCTCTGGCTCCAATTCTACTCCCCACCTCCTATTATTTGGGTATTTGTGATTACACTGATGCATAAGCCTGGATAATCTCCCCATCTCAAGATCCACAGCTCAATTCTATCTGCAAAGTCAAGTCCCTTTTGCCGTATACGGCAACGTATTCACAGGTTCCAGGAGGTAAGATGTGGACAACGTTGGGGGTCATTATTCAGTCTGCCACATTTGTTCAGTGTTTACAAGAGTTTCCTTAGTAGCTGATGCGCGGATGTTTGGGTTCGAGTGTTTAAAATACAAATGATAACTTTCCACCTGTGAGGATTGATTACTGAGGATGTGTAAGGATTGAAATTTATTTCCTATTCGTATTTTTTAAGAATACTGAGGTTTTGGGTTTTTTTTTTTTTTAAATATCTTCAGAGTATGAAAGGATTTTCATTCTGCTTGAAGAAGTGCAAGGGTCTCTTGCAGTCAAGAAACAATTTGTTGAGTTTACCATCAAGGAAGCTGCAAGGTGGGTGTAAAGTGGAGACCTTCGTCTCCGCTTGTCGTTAAGCGGTAGGGCCCAATGCAGAATAGGGGGCGGGGGGTGGAATGAGCTGTCCCTCGGTTTTCTCAAACCCTGGCTCGCTCTCGTAGTTACGGCTGTCTCCAGAGGCATTGAGATTGGTGTTATCGGAGTCCAACTCATTCATCCACGTCTGTGGAATCTTCTAAGCTCACCACAGCCTGAGGTGGGCTCAGGCCCTCAAGCTGGCACTGTCAGTATTTGCTAAGCCGCATCTTTTTTTATTTGTTTTTGGCAAATTTCTTTTGACTGTCTATTGAGACAGAGAGAGACAGAGCATGAGCGGGGGAGGGGTAGAGAAAGAGGGAGACACGGAATCCGAAGCAGGCTCCAGGCTGTCAGCACAGAGCCGACGCGGGGCTCAAGCTCACGAGCCTCGAGATCATGACCTGAGCCGAAGTCCGGATGCTCCACCGACTGAGCCACCCAGGCGCCCCTGCTAAGCCGCATGCAGACCACCAGTTCCACCTTGTGCCCCGCACAGTGCCTTGCACATTGGAAAGGCTTCGCGTATCTTTTGGTTAATAAAATTTCTCTTTATTTCTAGGTTTAAAAGACGAGTCTTAATCCAGTACCTTGAGAAGGTACTAGAAAAGATCGACTCCCACCACCACCTCAACAACGTTAATCACATCAACAGAAGATCATCATGTTAATGCAAAGACCAAGGAGAAAAAAGGGCAAGTTTTCTATGCTGTACGATGGAAGATGATATTGTCAAAGCTTCCTAGAATGTTTTAGGCAAGGGAATTGCCTTCCCGAAGCTAAGAAAAAGCCATGGAGCTTTTTTTTTGTTTTATGATTCTCTGGAAGTAAAAGCTGGCTAAGGGTTTTTCTGAAAGTATTAATTTGTTGTTTTGTTGGGTTTTTTTCCCAGTTGAGGAAGGCGATATTATTAATTCAGCAGGTCAACTTCAGTAAGCACTGTCACCCCTTCTAATCTTTATTTGTTTTTGAGAGAGAGAGAGAGAGAGAGAGAGACAGAATGTGAGCAGGGGAGGGGCAGAGAGAGACGGAGACACAGAATCCGAAGCAGGCTCCAGGCTCCGAGCTGTCAGCACAGAGCCCGACGCGGGGCTCGAACTCACGAACCGCGAGATCGTGACCTGAGCCGAAGTCGGACGCTCAACCAACTGAGCCACCCAGGCGCCCCACTGTCGCCCCTTCTAGATGTGACAAGGGTTTCCTCATATGAACTTTGCTGTTCTGGGCATTTCCAGAGTGACTAAGAGCCACCTGTAACGTGGAGCACTGCTTGGTGGCCATCTTGTGTGTGCCGAACAGAGTTTTCAACAATTCCTAGTTGTGCCTTTTAAACCATGCAATATTCAGGACAGTTTGAAACAAAGAGTAAGAAAGCTGCTATTCGGGTAACTTATTTCTCTGTGGGAGGGGGCAGGGTGAGTCACAAATGATCTACCTCCAACTCTCTTCTATTTTGTCTAGAGACATTACAAAGTGCACCTGAGGCTACCCCAACCCTGACATTTGTTCTCGCGTGTGATGACCGAAAGTCTTCGGGCAGACTTGTACGTTCTGTGCTTTGGGAGCACTACAAGAAAAAAAAAATAATGTATATATTTCCTTTCAGGTTTATACAAAGGTTTATATGGAGCAGTATTGTTTTGTCTGGATTAATTTGCAGAAATTTAAGTGTACAAAGAGATTTTGAGTTTGCATATATAAAATAAAGCATTTTATTGGTTTTCACAAGTGTGTTGATGCTGGAGGCATTTCTAGTTTGATCTTTCCTGTGACTTGTTGCTCCTTTCAGAAAACGGAGTGCACGTTATAAAGTGAAGATGTTAACATAAGGATCGAAACTTCAAAACATCACTCACAGAACCCAGCGATGTTGGGGGAAATGGCAGAGCGGGTATTCTGGGGGTCAGTCCCTCTCCAGCAACACTGAAAACACTGAAAAAGACACCTGTCAGAATGAAGGACTCTGGAAGATAGCAAAGGTTTATAGCAACCAAGCGAACACTGAATCAGGAGAAAAGCCAGCGAAACATGATAAGAGAGTCTTGTGGCATTTGAACGTATTCTTGCCCCCCCCCCCCAGTCTTGAGGATGACAGCTTACGTTCTATGTGTGGGTTCTCGCTTCTGGAGGGAGGGGAGTGGACCTCAGTCCCAAGAAATTATGTTTGTCTGTTTGAACCTGTCTGGCGTGTCACGCCTCCGGGAGGGACAGCTCGCTCTCTTGGCAAATGAGGGAGAGCGTGACAGCCTCTAAACTATATTGTCCCAGCCCCTCTAAACTATATTGTCCCAGCCCCTCAAGGTACCGTCTCCAAGTTAGAACCAAAACTGAGGCTTTGAAAGATCATTCTACGATTTTTTTTTGAAACTTCTGCTTGGGGATGATGAGGCAGGTCATAACCCTAGTGAATTCCGTGAGCATGTGCCCCGAGAAGCAATATCCTTGTTTCTAGGTGATGCTGCCTGGAAATCCATGACAGGAGATGAGGCATTTTCTAAGTCCATGAATGTTGGAAGGAAAAACTGGGGAATGAGTTACCTTGGAGAATGAGGGCTTTTGAAATGCTCCTGCGTGTGTACCTGGATATCTAGAAAACCATGTGCATGCCCGGGGCAGGGCTCAGAGTCGAAAAGACCTGAGAAGACCATAAGATTTCACCTCTGGTGAAGCGTTAGGCTCAGCACCATAGTGGATAGACTAGTCAGAGGATCAGTAAGGAAAGAGCGCACTTGAGCAATGCTATACATCAATTAGGTCTAACAGACACCCGTAGAGCGCCCGCCCAACAACAGCAGGGTACGTATTCTCAAGTGCTCACAAAGTACTCTCCAGGACTGTCCGTATACTAAGCCATAAAACAAGTCTCAATGAATTTTAAAAGATGGAAATCATACAAAGTAGCTCCTTTGCCATAAGGGAATCAAACTAGAAATCAATAACAGAAGTTGGATACTTATCTCATACCAGACACAAAAATCAAGGAACAATAAATCAATAGGAGCTAAATCCCTAAAACTCTCAGAAGGAAACTTTGGAGTTAACCTTCATGACCTTGCATTTGACAATGGTTTCTTGAATATGGCACCAAAAGCACAAGCGACAAAAGAAAAGTATAGATAATTTGTCTTCATCAAAATTAAAAGCTTTTAGGGGCGCCTGGATGGCTCGGTTGGTTGAGTGTCCGACTCTTGATTTTGGCTCAGGTCATGATCTCACACTTGGTGAGGCTGTCAGCGCGGAGCCTGCTTAGGATTCTCTCTCTCCCCCTCTCTCTCTGCACCACCCCCTCTTTTAGTGTCTTTGTCTCTCTCAAATAGAAATTAAAAGCTTTTGTACCTCAAAGGACTATCAGGAGAGTGAAAAGATGATCCATAAGATGGGAGTATTTTATATTTGTAACACATACATCTAATAAGAGTCCAGTATCCATAATATAAAAAGCATTCTTTCCACTCAACAACAAAGATACAAACAATCTAAGGAAAAATAGGCCAAAAAACTTTCGAAAAAACCCATCTCCAAAGAACACACACAAAGGAGCACGTGAAGTGTAAATGGCCAACGCGCCCATGAAAAGATGGCCAACGTGTAATCAGGGACATGCAAATCCAAACCACAATAAGAGAACACTTCACATCTACCAAGATGGTCATCGTCAAAAAGGAAATAAGTGCGTTGAAGATATAGAGTAACTGGAGCCCTCATACATCGCTGGGAATAAAGTACTGACACGTGCCACAGCATGGATGAACATCGGAAGCATTGTGGAAGAAAGAATGTGAAAGAAGCCAGACAAAACAGGGCATATATGTGTGATTCCACTTATGCGGAATATCAAGAACTGACATATGCATAGAGACACAAAATAGATGACTGGTTTTGAGAGCGTGGGGAAAGGAAGAAACGGGCAATGACTGCCAGTATAGTTTCCTTTTGCGAGAGTAAAAAAGTTCTAGAACCAGAGAGTTCCTTAAGGGTTGCACAACTTTATGCCATTGAGCGGGAAATTTTTTTTTTTAATTTTTTTTTTCAACGTTTATTTATTTTTGGGACAGAGAGAGACAGAGCATGAACGGGGAAGGGGCAGAGAGAGAGGGAGACACAGAATCGGGAACAGGCTCCAGGCTCCGAGCCATCAGCCCAGAGCCCGACGCGGGGCTCGAACTCCCGGACCGCGAGATTGTGACCTGGCTGAAGTCGGACGCTTAACCGACTGCGCCACCCAGGCGCCCCGAGTGGGAAATTTTAAAGTGGTACATTTTACGTGTAATTTGCAACAACACCAACAGCAACAACAAAGTGCTCTGGAGCAGTCCAGGTGCCATCTGATGCCACGTGATGCCATATGGAGCAGAATGGTTGCCATCTCAGCCCTGCTCAAATTCCTGACATGCAAAATTATGGAGTGTCATGTGTTTTTTTTTAATTCCAGTGTAATTAACACACAGTGTTACATTAATTTCAGACGTACAATATTGTGATTCAACAATTCTATACATTACTCAGTGCTCATCATGGTAAGTGTACTCTTAATCCCCTTTACCTGTTTTATACATCCCCCTCTGACCTTGCCTCTGGCAACCACCAGGTTGTTATCTACATTTAAGAGTCTGTTTTCTCTCTCTCTCTCTCTGCCCCTTCCTTGCTCTCTCTCTCTCTCTTAATCTCTCAAAGTAAATAAATAAACCAAAAAAAGAGTGGCTATTTGTTTGTATTTTTGCCTTTGTTCATTTGTTTTATTTCTTAAATTACACATATGAGTGAAATTATATGATATTTGTCTTTTTCTGACTGGCTTATTTCCCTTAGCACAATACTCTCTAGCTCCATCCATGTTGTTACAAATGGCAAGACTTCATTCTTTTTTATGGCTGAAAAATATTCCATTACACACACGCATGCACATGCCCCCCACATAGCCATCTTCTTTATCCATTCATCTATCGATGGACATTTGGGTTGCTTCCATATCTTGGCTATTGTAAATAATGCTGCAGTAAACATAGGAGTATATATCTTTTTAAATTAGTGTTTTTGTTTTCTTTGAGTAATAGTCTAGAATAGTAATAGAATCACTGGATCATATGATAATTTTATTTTAAATTTTTTGAGAAGTGTAATTTTTTTTTTAATTTTTTTTTCAACGTTTATTTATTTTTGGGACAGAGAGAGACAGAGCATGAATGGGGGAGGGGCAGAGAGAGAGGGAGACACAGAATCGGAAACAGGCTCCAGGCTCTGAGCCATCAGCCCAGAGCCTGACGCGGGGCTCGAACTCACAGACTGCGAGATCGTGACCTGGCTGAAGCCGGACGCCCAACCGACTGCGCCACCCAGGCGCCCCAAGAAGTGTAATAACTTAAAAAAAAAATCATTGACTTCTGGTTTCTGGTCCCGCATGGCTTGGAAGTTGCTACTCCCTCCCAACAAGTACAAGGCTGAACAGACTGAAAAATCAACAACTCTTCTTGGATCTATAAGTGAGGGGAGGACACAGGGCAAACCACTACCCCCAAGATTAGCGAGACATAGGTCAATAACAGCGAGGCATGGCTTGCTGGAGCAGAGATTAATGATAGAAAACCACCATGAGAATGGGGTTGAAAAACCTGAACTATGATTGACAAATTTCTGGATGCTTAGTGTGCACAAGTCTGAGAGTTAACAACTCCAGTCTTTGATCGTCAAGATGTCAGTTCTTCCCAACTTGATCTACAGATTCAATGCAATCCCAATCAAAATCCCAGCAAAATGTTCTGGATATTGAGAAACTGATTCTAAGATTTATATGGAGAAGCAAAAGATCCAGAAGAGGCAACGCAATAAGAAACAAAGACGAAAGTTGGAGGACTAACACTACCTAACTTCAAGACTCACTATAAAGGTGCAATAATCAAGACAGGGTGGTATTGGTGCAAGAATAGACAAATCAGTGGGACATAATAGAGAACTTGGAAATAGACCCACATAAAATAGTCAAATGATCTTTATCTTTTCAAATTTTTGTTTAAATTATGGTTAGTTAACATACAGTGCCATAGAGGTATCAGGAGTAGAATTCAGTGATTCCTCACTTATAACATCCAGTGCTCATCACAGCAGGTGCCCTCCTTAATACCTGCCACCCATATAGCCCATCCTCCACTCATCTCCCTCCATCAACCCTCAGTTTGTTCTCTATCTTTAAGAGTTTCTCATGGTTTGTTAGCCTTTTTCTTTTTTTCCCCCTTCCATATGTTCATCCATTTTGTTTCTTAAATTCCACATATGAGTGAAATCATATGGTATTTGTCTTTCTCTGACTGACTTATTTCACTTAGCAGAATACTCTCTAGCTCCATCCATGTCATTGCAAACAGCAAGATTTCATTCTTTTTGATGGCCGAGTACTATTCCACTGCACATATATACCACATCTTCTTTATCCATTCATCCGTCGATGGACATTTGGGCTGTCTCTTTGGTTTGGTTATGGGTGATAATGCTGCTATAAACATTAGGGTGCATGTGCCCCTTCGAATCTGTACTTTTGTATCCTTTGGGTAAATACCTGATAGTGCAATTGCTGGACCTTAGTGGAGTTCTATTTTTAACTTTTTGAGGAACCTCCATACTATTTTCCAAAGTGGCTGCACCAGTTTGCATTCCCACCAACAGGGCAAGAGGGTTCTCCTTTTTCCATATCCTCACCAACACTCGTTGTTTCTTGTGTTATTAATTGTAGCCATTCTGACAGTTGTGAGGTGGTGTCATATTGTGGTTTTGATTTTCATTTCCCTGATGATGAATGATGTTGAGCATCTTTTCATGTGTCTGTTAGCCATCTGGATATCTTCTTTGGAAAATGTCTATTCATGTCTTCTACCCATTCCTTAACTGCATATTTTGGGGGGGGGGCTATTGAGTTTGATAGGTTCCTTATAGATTTTGGATACTAACCCTTTATTAGCTATGCCATTTGCAAATATCTTCTCCCATTCCGTAGACTGCCTTTTAGTTTTGTTGATTGTTTCCTTCGCTGTGCAGAAGCTTTTTATGTTAATGAAGTCCCAATAGTTCATTTTTGCTTTTCCCTTGCCTCTGGCGACATGTCTAGGAAGAAGTTGCTCCCGCTGAGGTCAAAGAGGTTGCTGCCTGTATTCTCCTCTAGGGTTTTGATGGTTTCCTGTCTCACAGTTAGGTCTTTAATCCATTTTGAATTTATTTTTGTGTATGGTATAAGAAAGTGGTCCAGTTTCATTCTTCTGCATGTTCCTGTCCAGTTTTCCCAGCACCATTTGTTGAAGAGACTGTCTTTTTGCCATTGGATACTCTATCCCGCTTTGTCCAAGATTAGTTGACCATATAGTTGTGAGTCCATTTCTGGGTGATCTGTTCTGTTCCATTGATCTATGTGTCCAAGTTGGGGGCATAAATATTTACAATTGTTAGACCTCCTTGATGGGTAGATCCCTTAATTATGATATAATGCCCTTCTTTATCCCTCGTTATATAGTCTTTGTTTTAAAATCTAGTTTTTTCTGGTATAAGTATGGCTTTTCTGTCTGTCTTTTGAAAGACATTATTCAGTAGCATGATAGGTGGTTCTCCATCCCCTCCCTTTCAATCTGCAGGTGTTTTTAGGTCAAAATGAGTCTCTTGTAGGCAGCATATAGATGGGTATTGTTTTTTTTTTAATCCATTCTGATACCCTATGTCTTTTGATTGGAGCATTTTGTTCATTTACATTCCGAGTGGTTATTGAAAGATACGAGTTTAATGGCATCTGGTATTTCTGGTGATGTTCTCTCTTCCTTTCTAGTCTTTGTTGCTTTTTGTCTCCCACCCCCCCCCCCCCCGCAAAGAGTCCCCTTTAATATTTCTTGCAGGACTGGGGTAGTGGTCACAAATTCCTTTAGGTTTTTTTTGTCTGGGAAACTCTTTATCTCTCCTTCCATTCTGAATGATGGCCTTGCTGGATAAAGGATTCTTGGTGCATATTTTTCCCATTCAGCACGTTGACTATATCCTGCCATTCCCTTCCAGCTTGCCAAGTTTCTGTGGACAAATCTGCAAACCTGATCGGTCTTCCCTTGTAGGTTAAGAACTTTTTTTTCCTTGCTGCTTTCAGGATTCTTTCCTTGTCTGTGTATTTTGTGAGGTTGACTATGATATGTCTAGGTGATGGCTGGCTTTTTTGAATGTAATGGAGTTCTCTGTGCTTGAATTTCAATGTCTGTGTCCTTCCCCAGTTGGAACTTTTTAGCTATAATTTGCTCAAATAAACTTCCTTCCCCTCTTTCTCCCTCTTCATCTTCTGGGACTCCTATGATATAAATATTATTATGTTTTAAGAAGTCGCTGAGTTCCCTACATATACCTTTGTGATCCAATACCTTTCTTTCCCTCTTATTTTTGGCTTCATTATTTTCCATAATTTTATCTTATACATCACTGATTCATTCCTCTGCTTCTTTCATCCTCATTATGGCCACCCATTCGGGTTTGCATCTTGGTTATAGCTTTTTAATTTTGGCCTGACTAGATCTTACCTCTTTTGTCTCTGCAATAAGGGATTGTCTGGGGTCTTCTCTACTTTTTCCAAGCAGCTAGTATCCTTATAATTGTTGTTTTAAATTCTAGTCCAGAAATCTGACTGATTACTGTGTTCATTCAATCTCTGGCCATTACTTCTACTTCCTGTTCTTTCTCTTGGGGTGAATTCCTCCAGCTTGTCATTTTGTCCAGAAAAAAAAGGGGGGGATATCCTAAGTGTGTTTTGGTCCGCTTGCTAAAAGAAGCTAGATCTAAAAATTAAAAGTAAAAGCACATATAAGAAAAAAAATGTTTTAATCAAAAATAAGATAAATTGCAAAATAAAAGCAAAAAGGAAGCCAGATGCTCTTTTCCCCTAGAGATGAAGCTTTGCAGCACTCTGTGATCAGTAGGCTTGGTGCATGTGAGGGGTCTGTGGTGGTCTTCTGGAGGATGCACCCGTTGTCCTGATTCTCACGCCTACTTGCCCTTATGGAGATGCCCCCGCAGAGTGCAGGAGGGCTGGGCTTGGTGTAAGAGGCTCCAGTCTCCACTCGGTGGTGCTGCTTAGCTCACTGGGGTCAGTCAGGGCTGATGGCCAGGGGGCAAATTGGCCTCACCCTGCTCTGTCATCCCCAGAGCAGAAAGCTCGCACCTGCCACTCTTCAGGAAGTCCTCAAAGAGGAGCAGTCACCCCTCCTGTGTCCCCAGCTTCCATCAGATCCCTGCCTTCACCCCCTATTGGTGTCCAAGCTGTTTTATCTCAGCACACAGCTGGGTTTCTAAACCCCAAATTTTAGGGACTCGCGCAGCAGGTCCCCGCGCGGATCCTCTGGGGGAGGGTCTCCCCACGCTTTTGCCATTTGCGGGATGGTCCCAGGCAAGTGGTCCCACAACCACGCAGTGGCTCAGAGTTTATGGTAAAGTGGAGCGGAAAGCTGGCACCAAGTCTCAATGCCCTCAGCCGGCATGCCTGCTCCTATGCCTGGGAACAGTGTGGCACCTGGCACCACCTATTCTGTCCCTGGAGAAGCCTTGCTGCCACTCCCAAATGCACTTTAAGCAGAGAACCTGTTTCTCCCCTAGCGACCCAGGGGATCCTCAGACCATGCTGTCTGCTCATGGGACTCTTCCCTCCTTCCCCTCAGAAACACCACTACGCCAGGCACGACCCTGGCTGTGGAGGACTTCTAACGCTTCAGATTTTGCGTCCTGCTGCATATAATACCTTGTGGTAGTCTCCGTAAGCAGGGCTCCCTGCCGTCCACAACACCCACGGCACCTGCAGTTCTTATCTCCCCCAAATCAACTCTCTGCAACTCCTACCTTCCATGATCCTACCTGTGGACTTGCAGTTTTGTTCTCTCAGTCCTCAGTTGATTTCTTGGGCATTAAGAATGATTTGATATTTATCTAGCTGTGCTCAAGGGATGAGGCAAGCTTAGGGTCCCCCTACTCCTCCACCATCTTAACTCCGCCTCCTAGTCAACTGATCTTTGACAAAGGAGCAAAAGCAATACAACGGAGCAAAGGTGTCTCTTCAACAAATGGTGCTGGAACAACTAGACATCCACGTGCAAACACACACACACACACACACCACAAATTTAGACACAGACCTTACATCCTTGACAGAAATTAACACAAAATGGAGCATAGACTTAAATGTAAAATACAGAAGGAGTAAACTACTGGAAGATCACGCAGGAGAAAACCTAGAGGACTCTGGGTATGATGATGACTTTTTAGATACAACGCCAAAAGCACAACTAATAAAAGAAAAATTGAGAAGCTGGACATCATTAAAATTAAGAGCCTCTGCCCTGTGAAAGACAATGTCAAGACAATGGGAAGTCAAGCCACAGACTGGGAGAAAATATTTGCGAAAGACATATGTGATAAAGGGCTAGTCTTCAAAATGTTCGGAGAACTCTTCAAACCCCACAATAAGAAAACAAGCCAACTAAAAAAACATGGGCCGGAGATAACAGACATCTCACCAAAGATGACATACAGATAGGAAATAAGTATATGAAAAGACGATCCGCAGTATATGTCATTGGGGAATTGCAAAATAAGGCAGCAATGAGATACCACTACACTCATACAGATTGGCCAAAATCCAGAACACTGACACCACCAAATGCTTACAAGGATGTGGGGCCACAGGAACTCTCATTCATTGCTGGTGGGAACACGAAATGGTACGGCCACTTTGGAAGACAGTTTGGCAGTTTCCTACAAAACTAAACACACTTTAGCCATACCACCTTGCAGTCACTCTCATTGGTATTTATCCAAAGGAGTTTAAAGCTTATGGCCACACAAAAACCTGCACATGAGTGTTTATTGCAGCTTTACTCTTGATTGCCAAAACTTGGAAGCAACCATTGTCCTTCAGTAGGTGAATGGATAAATAAACTGGTACCTCCAGACAACAGGATGTCACTCAGTGCTAAAAAGAAATGAACTATCAAGCCATGGAAAGACATAGAGAAACCTTAAATGCATATTAATAAGTGACAGGAGCCAATATGAAAAGGCCGTTTACTGCCTGATTCCAACTATCTGTCATTCCAGAAAAGGCAAAACTGTGGAGACAACAAAAGGCCAGCGGTTGCTGGGAGTTGGAGAGATTGAGGAGAAATGAATGGGCCAAGCACAGAAGCTATTTTTAAGGTAGTGAAAATACTTTTCATGATACTATAATGGTGGATACATGCCATTATACATTTTCCCAAATCTGTAGAATGTGCCACACCAAGATTGAACCCTAATGTAAACTACAGACTTTGGGTGATTATGATGCATCAAAGTAAGTTCATCCGTTGTAACACATGTATCCCTCTGGGAGGGATGCTGATGGGGAGAGGCTATGCATCTGTGGGGCAGGGGATACTTGAGAACTCTCTGTATCTGCTCAGTTTTGCTGTGAACCTAGAACTTCTCTAAAAATACAAAGTTTAAAAAATTTACTTACTAAAATGGACTGAATATTTGTGTGACCCCCAAATTCAAATTGAAATCGTAGCCCCCAATGTGATTGTATTAGGAAGTGGGGCCTTTGGAAGGTGAAGAAGTCATGGTGGTGGGGCCCTCTTCAATGGGATTAGTGCCCTTATAAAAGAGACCTCAGAGACCTCTCTTGTGCTCTTTCTGCCATATGAGGACACAATGAGAAGTGAGCCGTCTGCAGCCTGGAATAGGGCCCTCATGAGAATCCAGTCATGCTGGCACCTAGATCTCAGACTTCCACCCTCCAGAACTGCGAGAAAGAAGTTTCTGTTGTTTTTAAGCCACTGTGTCTATGGTATTCTGTTGCAGCAGCCTGAACTAAGACACTTCCAATCAATAATGGTATTTTTTTTCATGTGTCTGTTGGCCATCTGGATGTCTTCTTTAGAGAACCGACACATGAAAAAATGCTCCACATCACTCATCATCAGGGAAATACAAATCAAAACCACAATGAGATACCACCTTACACCTGTCAGAATGGCTAATATTAACAACTCAGGCAACAACAGATGTTGGCCAGGATGCAGAGAAAGAGGATTTCTTTTGCACTGTTGGTGGGAATGCAAGCTGGTGCAGCCACTCTGGAAAACAATATGGAGGTTCCTCAAAAAACTAAAAATAGAACTCCCCTCCAACCCAGCAACTGCACGACTAGGCATTTATCCACGGGATACAGGGGTGCTGTTTCGAAGAGACACACACACACCCGTGTTTATAGTAGCACTATCAACTGTAGCCAAAGTATGGAAAGAGCCCAGATGTTCATCAATGGATGAATGGATAAAGAAGATGTGGTATATATATACAACGGAGTATTACTGGGCAATCAAAAAGAATGAAATCTTGCCATTTGTAACTATGTGGATGGAACTGGAGGGTATTATGCTAAGTGAAATTAGTCAGAGAAAGACAAAAATCATATGACTTCACTCATATGAGGACTTGAAGAGACAAAACAGATGAACACAAGGGAAGGGAAACAAAAATAATATACAAACAGGGAGGGGGACAAAACAGAAAAGACTCATAAATATGGAGAACAAACAGAGGGTTACTGGAGGGGTTGTGGGAGGGGAGATGGGCTAACTGGGTAAGGGGCATTAAGGAATCTACTCCTGAAATCATTGTTGCACGATACGCTAATTTGGATGTAAATTAAAAAAATAAAATTTAAAAAACAGAAAGAGGCAGAGGCACCAGCAAAAAAAAATACAATAATGGCATTTTTTTTAATGTTTGTTTTTGAGAAAGAGAGAGAGACAGAGAGACAGAGAGTGAACAGGAGAGGGGCAGAGAGAGAGGGAGACACAGAACCTAAGCAGGCTCCAGGCTCTGAGCTGTCAGGAGAGAGCCCTACACAGGGCTCGAACTCACAAACCGTGAGATCGTGACCTGAGCCAGGTCAGACGCTTACCCGACTGAGCCACCCAGGCACCCCAAGTGACCAACTCTTTAAACCACACTTAATCTTTAAATAAAGGCAGCAACAAAACCATATTCCTGGCCAACAAGCTACAAGACTCCCTGCTTATAACTGATATGTTAACGCTTTTCCTAAAGAGGATACAGTGTTCAACTTTTGCCTTTAGATCTTTATCATTCTTTTGCTACCTAAACCACCCCTGCCTTTAATATCCTGCATCTTATTTATTGAGAATAAAGTTAGCTCTCATTACCACATTTTATGTTAGCAGCTAAGGGGATGAGAGGGGATAAAACCCCCAAATATTTGGTTAATATGTATGTAAACTTATTCATATTAAAATAAAGAAGTAACACTCAGAATCATTACAGTCCTTGATTCTGCAAATGGTTGTATTGTTACTTTTCTAATTACCCGTTCCACATTCCCTTAGCCCTTGGCAAGCATCTTTCCCGGAGAGGTCCTGTTTGTACTGGGGTGACCTAAACCTTCATTCCCGAGGTTCATGGCCATTAGCAGTCCTAAGTGAATTAGCTTGGTGTAGTTTGCATTGACCGTAATGAGTGGACATGGGAGTATTAGGAGATGCCCTGAGGGATCTCTGGCATTACAGACGTGCACCTGCTTACTCCCCTTACAACGAAGGGTCCCTCAGTCAACCAAAGCCCAACCTTGATTGGTTAAAGATCCAAAAACTCATGTATAAAGGGGAGGCTTCTTGAAGGAAGACCCTTCTACAATAAAAAGTTTCTACCGTTAATCTTTCTCCCATTCATACCCAAAGGGGCCTGCAACCCTTTACCAGTGTGACTGTGCACTGGGGACAAGAAATAATCAGATTTATCCAAGATCACAGGACCCCAGCTCCAAAGTGGTACTACTTTTCTGGACACATTAAATGTCATCCTGGTCCTTTTGAACAACATTTGGCCTACCACTGGGACTTAGCAGGAACGAATGCTTGACCAGGGGACACCGAGTTCCCAGGTCACCTGAGCTGCCCGTCCTAACCTGGGTGACCCACCAGTCACAGCAGTGGGTGTGCAGAGAAGCACCCCTTTTCCAATGCAAGAGGCTGTACAAGATCAACTCAAGCAGGTCCTGAAGCCACAAGGGCTTTGCACGACGAAGTGGGCCCAAAACCCATGGCTCTGACTCCTGCTACCTTAACATCTTTCTCTTGGAAAGAAGAGAAGAATTTGAAGATGTTCCCCGTGACCTTTGCCCTCTGGTGTTCCCCCATCGTCATATTGGTGTCCTCCCATCTGACCTTTAGAGTGGGATTCCTGGGAGTGCCAGAGCCCCCCTCCTGAGCCTTTTCTGCAGTTTCCTCCAGCTGGTAGCATTGCAGGCAGCCGAGGTAGTTAGCAAGCTCGAGAAGAATCTGATGTGTCATTGCTCACTTGGAGATGGACAGAGCCCCTGAAAAGGGCCTGACAGTGGCCTCTAGAGGTGACACTGAGCCCTAGCTAACAGCCTGTGAGAAATGCAGGACCGGTCTCACGGGACAAAGGACTTGACTTCGGCCAACAATCCCAGTGGATTTGGAAGCTCATTCCATCCCGGATCTTCCAGATGAGAACCCAGCGCAGCTAAAATACTGACTTCGGCCTTTCAAGCCCCAAAGGAGAGAACCGAGTCAAAACTATCCAGACTTCAAGCTACAGAACTGTGGGAGAAGAAATAACAAACACTGTTTCAATCCACCGAGTTTGGTATACCTTTGAAGTCACTAAACTGGGGGCAAATTGCGACACAAAATAAAAAAAGTAATACCCGCTCCGAAAGGGGATTCACATATGCCCATGTGGATTTCACGCAAACCAGTTGGCTGGAGAAGCGATGCATGAGGCCTGGATCGGGGAGTTCTTCCTAACAGGCAGGCACTGCCCATTCTAGTTTCTTCCAAAACAAGAAGACAAACAGTGTAAGTAATTTACAACCGGATACACTGGATTTAGACTTGTTCAAAATGTAACATACACGAAGAGGCGCGGGGGGGGGGGGGGGGTTGGGGGGGTAGTAGAATGAGATCCTGTGAAAATCCACTCCAGCATGAACGCAATAGGAACACAGGCATCGTATCTAAATGAACTGGCTCACAACTGTGCAAAGTCACCCAAGGCTTGCCAGGCCAGAAGAGCGTTTACTCCTGAAACCTGGCTACATCCCAGTAGGAACAGCGAGCCTTGGGCTGTGGTAACGCCACGATTCCCCCCGCCCCCTCCCCAGCTCCACGGTGGCCTTGAAACCCACGACCTCACATCCAGGGTAGCTCTGAACGCCAGCAAGCTGTCCGCCACTGGAGGGGACGGAACTGGTTGCAGCTCCCCAGCAATCTCTATTTCTAGACAATTGTCACTGTTTGACGTGCCTGGTGACTCCTTGAAAAGCACCACTCCTGGGGCTTGTCCCATAATTGAACAGTCTGACAGCTTGCTTTTTGTGTACAGCCCTGTTCTCCATCTTAAGGTGCCAGGCAGGACCCCTGTAGGGAGTGTTCAATAGAAGGGACAACAGTGGGCGTCTTCGTTTCTGATCTTACAAGGAATACTTCTATTTCTTCACCTAGGAATAGTGTCTGCTGTAGATTTCTGTAGATTTGTATACCCTTCTAAACAAATGCTTTACCATTTTTTTCATGAATAGTCATTGCTTTTTATTCCATGTGGGTTTTTTTTTTTTTGCATTCTTTTGGATGACTGTGTGACATGCCTCTTCCGATGTGTTAATAAAGTGCCTGGTTATATTGTCTATAAGCTCCAAATTCACTCTTGTCTTGCTCTATGGAAATGTTCTGCGTCGTTGAAATGTTTTCTTGCAGCAGTTGTTACCGAAGCTTGTCTATAGAGGGCGCCAGAGACAATGAAAGGGACACTTTGCATCCTGGAGCGGGATGGCCGGCAGAGCCGGCTCCTGGGGGCCCTGGGTGTCCCCAGCACCAGGCTCTGCATCGTGCAGCTTCTCCGGGGCGGGGTGCTGCAGGGCAGTGTGCCCGCAACACTCTGGGAGTCTGCAGTTTCGCCTACACCTCCGTAGGGCCATAATAATATATCAGAGTCCTCTGGTGAGATGGGCTTTGCCTTGTATGCTCTATCTTAGCCTAGACAGGATACTTCCTGGGTGCTCCTCAGCTCTGAGCAGGAGAGTCTTCCTTGTGGGATCAAACTCAATTCTTGGGAGGTTCCTCTCTGAGTGCTTTAACTTGGCCAAGGAATAAGGGGGGCGGAGGGGCAGTTCCTTGAATGATCTATTTTCACAATGGCAGGGGGAAGTTGGAGGGGAATAGACGATCTTGGGTGCTATAACAAATGACCATAGACTGGGTGGCTTAAGAAACAACAGAAATTTATTTCTTATAGTTCTGAAGGCTAGAAGTTCAAGATCAGGGTGCCAACAGGGGCAGGTTCTGGTGCGAGCTTTCTTCTGGCTTGCAGACAGCTGATTTCTTGCATCCTCACGTAGCAGAGAGAATGTTCTTACACCGGTACTGATCCCACTCCCGTAAAGGAGGAGACCTCGTAATGTAATTACCATGAAAGTGGAGCCCTTATAATGTAGTTACTTCTCAAAGATCCCACCTGCAAATACCATTGGGTATTGGGATGAAGATTTCAATATATGAATTTATGGGAGCGAGACACAAACATTCAGTCCATTGCAGATAGATGCTCTATTTCAGTTTTGGGGACAGTAGCTGCTCCTTGTATTTGCTCTTTCTATATTTAAAGGTCTCCTTACTTTTTTTAAAGTTTATTGTTATTTATTTTGAGAGAGAGAGCGAGAGAGAGAGAGCAAGGGAGGGGCAGAGAGAGAGAGAGGGAGACAGAATCCCAAGCAGGCTCTGGGCAGTCAGCACAGATCCCAACGTGGGACTCGAACATTTAACTGATTGAGCCACCCAGGTGTTCCTAGAGTTCTCCTTACTTCTTACTAGCCAGTCTCTTGTTACTCCCCCTCTCCCCCATTATAGTTCATAATTCTTTATATTAATCATTCACTGTTCAAATTACTCTGTGGTTTCTCTCTACTGATGTGATGCATTCTGAAACAGAGCTGGTGTCGTGGGTAGGATGGTCCTTGAGGTAGACCCTTAAGATAAGACTTTGGAGTTTATTTGATTGTGCCTTTGGGCTTGGGTGCAGTGCTCTGCTTCCTTCCAGTGGTAAATGGGATAAATGTAATCCATGGCATGCTGTAACTTCACAATTTGTCACACTGTCACAATGGATGATTGTGATAAAGTGCCAGCTGGAGAACTGGGGAACCAGTGTATCAGTCTGGTTCCAAAAATGCATTAGAGTTCTGGTTATGTCAAATTCTTACAAACATATGGTCATTGTCTGTCTTACATTTTAGCCATTCTGGTGGGTGTTTAATGGCATTGCATTGTGGCCTTAATTTATGTGCCTCTGATGATTAATGAGCTATACTTAATATATATATATTTTATTTATTTTTATTTATTTTTATTTTTCAACGTTTATTTATTTTTGGGACAGAGAGATACAGAGCATGAACGGGCGAGGGGCAGAGAGAGAGGGAGACACAGAATCGGAAACAGGCTCCAGGCTCTGAGCCATCAGCCCAGAGCCCGACGCGGGGCTCGAACTCATGGACCGTGAGATCGTGACCTGGCTGAAGTCGGACGCTTAACCGACTGCGCCACCCAGGCGCCCCTACTTATTAATATATTTAGTGGCCATTTGGGGAATATTCTTATGAAGTACTTTTTCAGGCCTTTTGTCCATATTTTTGGGGGCTTGTCTTTTTCTTATCAGTTTGTAGGAGTTCTAAACTCAACTCCTTTGTCAGATGTAGATATTATGAAGACCTTCTATGAGCCTCTGGTTTACTTTTTCACTCTCTTAATAGTGTCTTTTAATGAAAAGAAGTTCTTAATTAGGTCCAGTTAACCAATCTTAGATTTATTTTTTGGATCATGTTTAAAAATCTATGTCTATCCCAAAGTCATGGAGTCCCAAGCTTTCTTCTAGATTTCTGATGCATCTGAAATAAATTTTCATGTATGGAATGATCTAAAGATCAAGGTTCATTTTTACCATATGGTCATCTAGTGGACTCACTAAAAAGATTATCATTTCCACACAGATATGCAGTTATATTTTTCTGTGAATTTGTCTATTTCACCTAAGTTTTCAAATTTAATATAAAGCGCACAGTATTTACCATCTCTTCTTTTTTTAATGTTTGTTTACTTTTGAGAGACAGAGCATGAGCAGGGGAGGGGCAGAGAGAAAAGGAGATGTGGAATCTGAAGCAGGCTCTAGGCTCCGAGCTGTCAGCACAGAGCCTGATGCGAGGCTTGAACCCACGAACCATGAGATCATGACCTAAGCCAAAATCAAGAGCCAGATACTTAACCGACTGAGCCACCCAGGGGCCCCTACCATGCCCTCTTAAAAATACGTGCTGGATCCATTGTTATGTTTCCTTTCTCACTGCTAATATTATTTATTGGTGGATTATCTTTCTCTTGGTCAATCTCATTAAAGGTTTGTCTGTGTTTTTGTTGTTTTCAAAGGACAAACTTTTGATTTTGTTGACTTTATTACAGTTTCTATTTCATGAATTTCTGCTTTATCTTTACTAGCCCCTTCTTTCTGTTTTCTTTGGGTTTATTCTACTCTTCTTCCAACTTCTAACATTGGATACAGATAACCGACTGTCAGGCTTTTTTTTCTTTTTTAACAAAAGAGCATAAGGAAGGCTGTTCCTTTGAGGTCCACTTTCACTGCATCCAAAAAGTTTTGTTATGTAATATTTTCCTTAATCATTTCTATGTGTTTAGAAGAGGGTTTTAAAATCTCAAAATACATTCTTTTGCTGTTCTTGACTTCTAATTTAATTTCATTTTGTTGAGAGAGTATGGGGTGCATGAAACTATGTATTTGAACATCATTGAGACCATGGCCCATTTATATATATATATATATGCTTGAGAAGAATTTACACTATTACTGTTGTATATAAGTTTCCATAAACGGCCACAGATCAAACTTGTTACTTGCATTGTTAACATTTATGCATTTACTTATCTTTTGTCTATTTGAACTCACAATAATGTAGAGAATTGTGTTAAAAAATCTTCCACAATAAAGGTGAATTTTTCAACTTCCTTCAGTAGCTCTACTTGTTCTTGCTTTATGTGTCTTGGAGGCTATTTTATTAGGTTTATGTGAGTGGACAGTCGTCAAACATTTCTGGTGAAATAAAATGTAGTTATTTTATAGTGACTTTTGCACTGTGATAATGCAGTGTTTGTCTGCAATTGTTTATTTATTTTTGAGAGAGAGACAGAGTGTGAACCGGCGAGGGGCAGAGAGAGAGGGAGACACAGAATCCAAAGCAGGCTCCAGGCTCTGAGCTGTCAGCACAGAGCCCGACAAGGGGGTCGGGCCCACAAACTGTGAGATCATGACCTGAGGCGAAGTCCTATGCTCAGCCCACTGAGCCACCCAGGCGCTCCTGTAATAATGCATTGTTAAAGTCTCTTTTATCTGACATTAATATAATCACCTCAGCTTTATTTTGCTTAATATTTGCCTGGCATAAAAAATATTTGCCTGGTAAAAAAATGTTATTTTTTTAATAATCACTCTGTGTTCTCATATTTTAAATGTTTCTCTTTTAAAAAACATGTAACTAGAATTAAAAAAAAAAATCCTTACTAGAGAAGGTGATCAACCTGGCGGGGAAGTAGGGGGATCCGAAGTGCCCTTGTCCCTCAAACACAGCAGTGTTGAGGCCAGAGGACTTGGAATTCCAAGAGTCTGGGCTGAAGAGTGACAGAGACGTCTCCAGGGGCTCACGGGGACAACTTGGTGGGCCACGGATGTGTGATTGCGAACTGGGAGAGATAAATGGGTGGCGTAGGCACGCAGGGGAGGGATCCCCTTCTGCAGAGAGACAGAGGGAAGAGAAAGAGAGGCTGTGGGGGTGTAGGATTGTATTTACACAAGAGAAAGACCACGGACCGGGGACTGGAAAAAAACGGAGAAAGATCCAATCTCTAACTGCAGGGCTCGTTCCCGACTGGGGCCGGCTGCCCAGTTGGCGCCCCTGGGGAGGAGGGAGCCAGCCCCGGAACTGGTAACTGGTTCAGAGGGGCAGTTGGCAGTGGGAGAAAGCAGTCCCCTCCCTCGAGTGCTGGGGGAAGCAAGTATATAACCACTCAAAGGACAAAGACTGCGCCCGCCAGCCAGAGGCCATTTATTGGCCGGGCGGGGCGGCACTTTCCTGGTACCAGGGAGCACAGAGTGGGACCTTTTAAGACATCGGGGTTTAGGTCCCAGCCGAGCACCTGGGAGGCGTGGGGGACTGTGGAGTGAAAAAAAAAAGGCTGCTCACGCCCACACAGCACTGTGAGGACACCCTGAACAGGGTGGTTTGGGACACCCAGTCCAGGGAGGAGAGAATGGAGTGTCGCCAGTTTTCTCCCAATCACCAGCAAGGTGGGGGGCTTCAGGGAATGGGCCAGGGGCCAGGGTGGAGGCGAGCCCGCTTACACCAAACCACGCCCCTCCGTGCCTGGTAACTACGTGTCTACCCAAGCAAGACCATTGCTGACCTGGGGCGCTTGGGTGGCTCAGTTGGTTGAGCATCTGACCTCAGCTCAGGGCAGGATTTCCTGGCTCCCCGGTTCGAGCCCCCTGTCGGGCTCTGTGCTGACAGCTCAGAGCCTGGAACCAGCTTTGGATTCTGTGTCTCCCTGTTCTTTCTCTCTTTCTCTCCCTCTCAAAAATAAATAAACATGAACTTTTTTAAAATGTAAGATTGATGCTGACCAACCAGACAACCCCTCCTCCAGACCAGTGCTGCCACTGGTTCCAAGACACCCAGCAGTTTTGCATTTTCTGATTTAATCTGGGGGCAATTCTTATTACATTTATATATATATATCTTTTTTTTTCTCCCTTTTCTTCCTCTTATTTCTCTCCTTCTCTAGTCTGGTTATTCTGGTTGTTAGTTTGTTTAAGCAGACATACTTAAGCTATTCTCTTTACATTTGTTCTGCATCTCCTTCTTTATTTTCCTCTTTCTCTCTGGATTAAGCCATATAGTTTCTCTACCTGGTCAATTTTCTTTTCTCTTCTTTTTCCTTGCCCCTGTCATTTGTCTCTTTGTATGGGATAAGGCTTATTCCACCACCACCACCCCCATTTAAAAATTTTTTCCCCCGACTTCAGCCAGGTCACGATGTCGCGGTCCGTGAGTTCGAGCCCCGCGTCAGGCTCTGGGCTGATGGCTCAGAGCCTGGAGCCTGTTTCCGATTCTGTGTCTCCCTCTCTCTCTGCCCCTCCCCCGTTCATGCTCTGTCTCTCTCTGTCCCAAAAAAATAAATAAACGTTGAAAAAAAAATTTAAAAATTTTTTCCCAGGGTTACTTCAACTAACAAATCAAACCACACGTGGTGGAGGGTCCAAACCACCACTGTGAGTAGGAAGATAAAGCAACCAGAGTCACAACAGCAGAGAGCATGTAACACACTCCCAAAATACTCCCTGAAGGGCCAGGGCCTGGACAGTGTATGATCCCTCTTTAATATAGTAGTGCTTGCAGGTGCAGGACACTTGACAAGCTTTTAAAACACATAAGGGACAGAAAACTAGCCAAAATGATGAAACAGAAGAATTCTCCTCAAAAGAAATTCCAGGAAGAAATGACAGCTAAAGAATTTCTCAAAACAGATATAAACAATATATCTGATCAAGAATTTAGAATAATAGAAGATGAATCACTCCACTTGAAAAACGCATAGAAGAAAGCAGAGAATCTATTGCTGCAGAGATCAAGGAACTAAATAATAGTCATGATGAATTAAGAAATGCTATAAATGAGGTGCAAAATAAACTAGATGCAGGGACAGCGAGGCTGGAAGAGGCAGAGGGGAGAATAAGTGAAATAGAAGATAAAATTATGGAAAATGATGAAGCTGAGAAAAAGAGAGAGAGAAAAAATACTAGACCATGAGGGGACAATTAGAGAACTAAGTTACTCAATGAAATGTAATAATATCCATATCATAGGAGTTCCAGAAGAAGAGAGAGAGAAAGGGGAAGAAGTGTACTTGCACAAATTACAGCTGAGAACTTCCCCAATATGGGGAAGGAAGCAGGCATCCAAATCCAGGAGGCACAGAGAACTTCCTTCAGACGTAACGGGAATAGGTCTTCTCAACGATATATTATAGCGAAACTGGCAAAATTCAAAGATAAAGAGAGAATTCTGAAGGCAGCTAGGGACAAATGGGCCTCAACCTATAAGGGTAGACACATAAGGGTAGTGGCAGACCTAGCCACTGAAACTTGGCAGGCCAGAAGGGAGTGGCAGGAAATATTCAATGTGCTGAATAGGAAAAAGAGGCAGCCAAGAATCCTTTATCCAGCAAGGCTGTCATTAAGAATAGGAGAGATGAAGGCTTTCCCAGACAAACAAAAGCAGAAGGAGTTCATGACCACTAAACCAGCCTGTAGGAGATCTTAAGGGAGACTCTGTGAGTGGAATGCTGCAAAGACTACAAAGAACCAGAGACATCACTACAAGCATGAAACCTACAGATAGCACAATGACTCTAAATCCATCTCTTTCAATAATAATGCTGAATGCAAATGGACTAAATGCTCCAGTCAAAAGACATAGGGTATTGGAATGGATGAAAAACAAGATCCATCTATACGCTATCTAAAAAAGACCTGTTTTAGACCTGAGGACACCTTCAGATTGACAGTGAGGGGCTGGAGAACTATCGTGCTACTGAAGTCAAAAGAAAGCTGGAGTTGCGATACTTATATCAGACAAACTAGATTTTAAACTAAAGACTGGAACAAGAGATGAAGAAGGGCATTACGTCATAATAATGGGGTCTATCCATCAAGAAGAGCTAACCAATTATAAACGTTTATGCCCCCAATTTAGAACACCCAAATATATAAATAAATTATTCACAAACGTAAGCAATCTTATTGATAAGAATACTGTAATTGCAGGGGACTTTAATACTCCACTTAACAGCAATGGACAGATCATCTAGGCAGAAAACCAATAAAGAAACAATGACCCTGAATGATACACTGGACCAGATGGATTTGACAGATATATTCATAACGTTTCATCCAAAAGCAGCAGAATACACATTCTTCTCAAGTGCACATGGAACATTCTCTCCAAGATAGATCACAAAACAGGGTCACAAAACAGCCCTCTATAAATATAAAAGAATTGAGACCATACCATGCATATTTTCAGATCACACTGCTATGAAATTTCAAATAAGCCACAAGAAAAAGTTTGGAAAACCTCAAAATGCATGGAAGCTAAAGAACATCCTGCTAAAGAATGAATGGGTCAACCATGCAATTAAAGAAGAAATAAAAAATACGTATGGAAGCAAATGAAAATGAAAACATGACAGTCCAAACACTTTGGGATGCAGCAAAGGCAGTACTAAGAGGAAAATACATTGCAATCCAGGTCTACCTCAAGAAACAAGAAAAATCCCAAATACAAAAATCTAATGGCACACCTAAAGGAACTAGAAGTAGAACAGCAAAGAAACCCCAAGGCCAGCAGCAGAAGAGAAATCATTACAGCAGAAATAAACAATATAGGATCCAAAATAAAAACAGTAGAACACATCAATGAAACTAAGAGCTGGTTTTTTGAAAAAAAATAAACAAAATTGATAAACCCCTAGCTAGATTTCGCAAAAAGAAAAGAGAGAGGACCCAAATAGATAAAATCACGAGTGAAAATAGATTTATTACAACCGATTTCTCAGAAATACAAGCAATTATCAGGGAATACTCTGAAAAATTATATGCCAACAAACTGGACCACCTGGAAGAAATGGACAAATCCTAGACACCAACACACTACCAAAACTCAAACGCGAAGAAGTAGAAAATTGAACAGAACCATACCTAGTGAAGAAATTGAATCGGTTATAAAAATCCCCTACCAAATAAGAGTCCTGAGCCAGATGGCTTCCAGGGGAATTCTACCAGACATTTAAAGCAGAGTTAATACCTATCCTTCTCAAGCTGTTCCAAAAAATAGAAACTGAAGGAAAGCTTCCAGACTCATTCTATGAAGCCAGCATTACCTTGATTCTTGAACCAGACAGAGACCCCACAAAAAGGAGAATTACAGGCCAATATCCTTGATGAACATGGATGCAAAAGTTCTCAACAAGTTACTAGCAAATTGAATTCAACAGCATATTAAAAGAATTATTCACCATGATCAAGTGGGATTAATTCATGGGCTGTAGGGCTGGTTCAATATTCACAAATCAATCAATGTGATACATCACATTAATAGAAGAAAGGATAAGAACCATATGATCCTGTCAATAGACGCAGAAAAAGCATTTGACAAAATACAGCATCATTTCTTAATAAAAACCCTCAAGAAAGACTCCACCAAAAGGCTGCTAGAACTGATACATGAATTCAGCAAAGTCGCAGGATACATGAATTCAGGAAAGTCACAGGATACAAAATCAATGTACAGAAATCATTTGCATTTCTATACACAAATAATGAAGCAACAGAAAGAGAAATCAATAAATAAATCCCATTTACAATTGCACCAAGAACCATAAAATACCTAGGAATAAACCTAACCAAAGATGTAAAAGATCTGTATGATGAAACCTATAGAAAACTTATGAAGGAAACTTAAGAAGACACAAAGAAACGGAAAAACATTCCATGCTCATGGATTCAAAAAACAAATATTGTTAAAATGTCATGACTACTCAGAGCAGTTTACATGTTCAATGCAATCCCAGTCAAAATTGCACTAGCATTCTTCTTAAAGGTAGAGCAAACAATCCTAAAATTTGTATGGAACCACAAAAGACCCCGAATAGCCAAAGCAATCCTGAAAAAGAAAAGAAAAGTAGAAGGCATCACAATCCCAGACTTTAGCCTCTACTACAAAGCTGTAATCATTAAGACAGTATGGTGTTGGCACAAAAACACACACATAGACCAATGGAACAGAACAGAGAACCCAGAAATGGACCCACAAACATATGGCCAACTAATATTTGACAAAGCAGGAAAGAGTATCCAATGGAAAGAAGACAGTCTCTTCAACAAATGGTGCTGGGAGAACTGGACAGCAACATGCAGAAGAATGAAAGTGGATCACTTGCTTACACCATACACAAAGATAAACTCAAAATGGATGAAAGGCCTAAATGTGAGACAGGAAGCCATCAAAACCCTAGAGGAGAATACAGGCAACAACCTCTTTGACTTCAGCCAAAGCAGTTTCTTGCTCGACATGTCACCAAAGGCAAGGGAAATAAAAGCAAAAATGAACTATTGGGGCCTCATCAAGATAAAAGTCTCTGCACTGCAAAGGAAACAATCATCAAAATTAAAAGGCAACCACTGGAATGGGAAAAGATGTTTGCAAATTACACATGGGATAAAGGGCTAGTATCCAAAATCTATAAAGAATTTACCAATCTCAACACCCAAAAAACAAATAATCCTGTGAAGAAATGGGCAGAAGACATGAATAGACATGTCTTTTCCAAAGAAGACCTCCAGATGGCCAACAGACACGTGAAAAGATGTTCAACATCACTTATCATCAGGGAAATACAAATCAAAAGCACATTGAGACACCACCTCACACCAATCAGAGTGGCTAAAATTAACAACTCAGGCAACAAAAGATGCTGGAGAGGATGTGGAGAAATGGGAACCCTCTTGCACTGCTGGTGGGAATGCAAACTGGTGCAGCTGCTCTGGAAAACAGTGTGGAGGTTCCTCAAAAAATTAAAAATAGATCTACCCTACAACCCAGCAATAGCACTGCTAGGAATTTACCCAAGGGATACAGGAGTGCTGGTGCATAGGGGCACTTGTACCCCAATGTTGATAGCAGCACTTTCAACAATAACCATATTATGGAAAGAGCCCAAATGTGCATCAACTGATGAATGGATAAAGAAGACGTGGTTTGTATATACAATGGAATACTGCTTGGCAATGAGAAAGAATGAAATCCTGCCATTTGCAGCAATGTGGATGGAACTGGAGGGTGCTATGCTAAGTGAAATAAGTCAGTCAGAGAAAAACAGATATCATATGTTTTCACTCATACATGGACCTTGAGAAACTTAACAGAAGACCATGGGGGAAGGGAAGGGGAAAAAATAGTTACAAACAGAGAGAGAGGGAGGTGAACCGTAAGAAACTCTTAAACACTGAGGACAAACTGAGGGTTGATGGGGGTGGGGGAGAAGGGAAAATGGGTGATGGGCATTGAAGAGGGCACTTGGTTGGGATGAACACTGGGTGTTGTATGTAAGTGATGAATCACGGGAATCTACCCGCCAAACCAAAAGCACACTATATACACTGTATGTTAGCCAACTTGACAATAAATTATATTAAAAAAATCCTTACTGGCAACCTTTACTGGCAAGTGTAGTCTATTTATATTTATTATAATTACAGATAATATTTGGACTGTATTTAGCAAGTTAATTTGTGCTTTTACTTTGTATTTCTTTTTTTAAGTTTATTTATTTTGAGAGTGAGAGAGAGTGGGGGAGGGGTAGAGAACCAGAAGGAGAAACCCAAGTAGGCTCCACGCTGTCAGCACAGAACCCAACGCAGGGCTCCAACTCACAAACTGTGAGATCATGACCTGAGCCGAGATCGAGAATCAGCACTTAACCGACTGAGCCACCCAGGAGCCCCCTTTGTATTTCTTTATGCTTATTTTCTCTTTATTTTTAATTTTTGAATTTAGATTTTCGACAATGAATTAAAACATGAGTGAATGCTCTTGTTGTTTTTTTTCCTGCTAACAAAGCTCTTTTGTGGTTGGCACTTACTATTTGCTTACACTGAGGTCTATGGTCCACTTTGGGTCATTTTTGTTTATGGTGTGAGGAAGGGGTCTGACTTCATCCTTTATTTATGGATGTCCAGTTCTCCTGGCAACATTTGTTGAAAAGACTTCATTTCCCATTGAATAGTCTTGGCACCCGTGTCGAATTTCAACGGATCATAGATTAAGGGTTTATTTCTGGACTCTCAGGTTTGTTCCTTTGGCCTCTATGTCAATTCTTACGTCGGTACCACATGGTCTTAATTATTGTAGCTTTGTAGCAAGTTTTGACATCTGGAAATGTTTATGATGTTGCATGTGGTAGTCAGACTACTTAACTAGAAGGTGATTGATCCGCCAAAGACAGACAAGATTTTGTTTAGGACATTTGTGGATTATCAAAATATCAAGTTTAGCTTGCATGTTTATTGCATGAGTAGGTTACTTTGTAATACTTTAATATTTAGAATACCCTTTTTCACTGAATCCCTACATCTACCCAGTCCACGTTTATTTTTCTCAAGCATAAGGGGAGATGTGTGTTGAGCATCACATACACTATCCTCTTCATGCTTTATCTCTTGTAATCCTTAAAGCAGCCCAATGAGGTAGATACTGTTTTACGCTTATTTTATGGTAATAGAAATTTTGAATAAGAATTTAACTGGTTCTGCCAGGTTTAGCCAATTGAAAAGTGGCGGAATGTGGAGCTATAAGATTCCAGAGACTGCACACTCTAATACTATATCACACTGCCTATAGTTATGAGTTCAGCAGAGAATTCCTTATTTACATGAAAATAATTTAACTGATAGTATGCAGGATAATTTGTGTCAGTCTATAAAGCTTCTTTGCCCCATTTGTTGATTTCCAGTGGGATCATCCGTCCATTAAGTTTAACAGATCTTAGGCTGGGCACACCCTTGAAATTATACATCGAGTTTTGTTTGTAAGGGGTCTTTCTGAGAAGAATGTAGGTTTAATCAAATCACCCAAAGAGGTTAAGGCCCAGTACTCAAGGTTCTATGGACTAAGTGTGAAAGAATTCCATGGAGCTTAGGTTCTTCCAAAAGGAGAACAAGTATGGTCCTTTAGTTGGGATGCTGGTATAAGGGAGGTCAGCCCACTCTTAAACCTAGCTTGAAGCAAAAGGGAATTGTTCTGGACCTAGTGGTGAGCCTATAGGCAGTAGTGATGGTGGACTGAATAATGACTTAGCTGAGGGGTGATGATTCTAGATTCTAAAATATAATAGAGATCGTAGATATGAGATTCTAAACTCTGTTGCCATGGCGCACATCGCCAACAGTGGCCATGTCCTCCCTAATGGATAGTACATTTAAGCTGTATAGCATCAAAGTCTTTTCCACTGATTATCCACTTTCCCATTGGAGTGCTCTACTCAAACAAATAGCTAACTATGAGACGAATCTGAAGACAACAGCTTCTCCATCTCAAAAGACTAATCCAGAACAACCTAAAAGACTTTATACTCTCAGCTATCTGCTTCAAGATGATAATAAGGTAAGATAACTATGACTATTTCTGCCTAAATTGTGGTATTCTTTGTATAATTATTTTCTTCTTCAAACGATGAATGTAAGTCATGTGCTCTACTTCTATTTATTTAAGGGACAAAGTATGATACAAGGAATCTCATGTGAACAGAAAGTAGGAGCCTCCTTATCCAAGAGTGTGTTAGTTGAACAGAAAGAGTGGTTGCCATTTATTGGAGTAGAAGCTGGTGTTTTAAATGATCCCATTTAATACTTACCACCGTTTTGTAGATGAGTATGACTATCCCCCCTTTCATAATAAGAAATCAAGGCTAACAGTGGTCAAACGTGTTGCTCTGAATGACACAGTTGACAAAAGATAGAGCCAGGATTTGAGTCCACATCTTTCTGGCTCCAGAGTCTATATTTGTTCCCACCCCACCCCCCAGTAACTCCCTTCATATTGAGATCACAGTTTACACTCTCTGTTTCCATTTTTCAAGTCATTAGTGCTCTATCTAGAAAATAAGTGTTCCTCTTGAAATTGAAGTACTAGCTGATGTTGCCATAGTTGGATTGTCCTATGGACATCTTAATGGGAGATGTGTATAGTGTGCATGAGAGACACATACTGACTTGACTATTGAAGCATGCGGGCAAAGAGGATCATAGCTGCTCTCGTTGGAGAGATCATTGACATAAAGGCACGGAACATGCAACAAATTCTTCGGTAACAACACAAGACTTAAAGTTAGCCACCTCACCCCAAACTCCTCAGTTAACTGGAGTTTTTCTTAATTTCCTGTGCCTTGGTTTCCTCATTTTTCACAAGAGAGATAATAATCACACCTAAGTCAGAGGGCTTGGTGGAGGATTGAGTTAGTGTAGAGCATTTAGAACAGTACCTATTGGAGACTAAATGCTCAATGAAAATGTTTTCACCATTCTGGGTTCCTCTTTTATGGGAAGCGCAAACGTGCTGGGAAAATATTTTTTTTTATCACAACTGTATTCAGACAAGGCAGTTATCCTTTGATGAAAACAGCTTTTAGCTAACCTATTACACCCTTGACTTCCTGTTTTATCCGCCAACACTGAAAAGAACTCCCTATACCCACCCAGCTCCAAGGATGACATATTTAAATCTCGATAAGGTTAGAGGTGGGGAGATTTACACGTTCAGTCTATTCTACCTTTTACCGTCTCCATGTATCATTTAATAAAGTGTTCATCAGTATTTGTTAATAGAGTTAAAGCACAAAAGGACAAAAAAGGTATTTTCCTTTTTCCCCAACAAAAGCTGAAGCAAAATGGTGTGTGCTTCTCCGAAGAGATAACTGTGGGTTTATAAGCGTGACTGATGAAAGCCACTCATTCTCCAGCAATCTTAGCAAACGTGGTTGTCCCATGTTTGGTTTTGTACAAAAACCTTGTATTTTACCTTCTCCCTATTTCACTTAGGTTATACTAAAATTGGATCGCATTTTCTGAAAACATGGTGCGGGCTAAGTGAATATAAATCTTTGGACCATGATTCAAACTTATATTAATAATATAAATGCATGGCTGTCTGTGCATATGAAGAGTGCAATTTTGCAATGATTGGATTTTGCCTTTAATGGAATGTGTTCACTGATGTTTTTCAGCAAATAAAGAATGACAAAGGATATCAGGTTGAAGCAGAGCAACAAAAACAGATGAAACGTCCTAGGAAGCCCAGCAGCTGCCCATCATCCAAGAGAAGGCCAAGTACGTCACCAAGGTTAAGCGAACAGGAAAGAGAGGGGAACCCCATCTCTAGGGCTCAGCCAGGTCAAAGGAAATATATAGTTATGTCCTTGAGGGATGGACAGGTACGAACATGTTTGCAAGCGGAGGGGCAGGTCTGTACGTTGGGTCCAACCATTTGGGCAGTGTAAGAGTTAGAGAACAAGCAGGTTCCCAGGGCACCTGGGTGGCTCATTTGGCTAAGCGTCTGACTTTGGCTTGGGTCACGATCTCACGGTTTGCGAGTTTGAGCCCCACACCGGGGTTTCAGCTGTCAGCTGAAAGCAGAGCCCACTTTGGATCGTCTCCCTCTCTTTCTCTCTCTCAAGTAAATAAACATTTTTTATTTTTTTTTTTAATTTTTTTTTCAACGTTTATTTATTTTTGGGACAGAGAGAGACAGAGCATGAATGGGGGAGGGGCAGAGAGAGAGGGAGACACAGAATCAGAAACAGGCTCCAGGCTCTGAGCCATCAGCCCAGAGCCCGACGCGGGGCTCGAACTCACGGACCGCGAGATCGTGACCTGGCTGAAGTCGGACGCTTAACCGACTGCGCCACCCAGGCACCCCTAAATAAACATTTTTTTAAAAGCTGTAGAATAAGCAGGTTCCGGACACACAAAAAGATGATGGGCTCACCACCAGGATGGATCTGCTCATATTCTCCTTGTCTTCACGTTGTGTTCCTGCTCTAACCCAGTACAGTCTGGCTGCTTCTTAACCATAGTCTAGTGAAGCTGTTAGCGTCCATTTCACCAGTGGCTGCTACACTTTGGCATTCATTTCTCAGAAGCATGTGATGTATTTGTTCACTCTGGGCTCCATGGAAACCTACTTGGTTCCCAGACACCATGTTCTCCTGGATTCCTTATCCCCTGGCTAGTGACCCCTTTTCCTTCTCCCTTTTCTGATTTTTTCCTCTTCTTTCCCACCTGTAATTCTGCAGGGGCCCAAAGCTGGATCTTGGGCCCTTGTCTCTTCAACCCACTCTCCCCTTAGGTGATTCCACACAGTCTTAGAACTTTAAATATTATTCATACTGCAAGAACTCTCACCTTTATACCTCTAGACTACAACTTTCTCCTGAACTTCAGACTCAAATACAACAGCTTACATGACCCCTCCAATCAGCGTCTACTACATACCTAAAATACAATTGGTTCTGCCTGAACTTCTGACCTTCTTCCTCTCCAAAAATGCTCTAGCTTGAACTCACAAACCATGAGATCTTGACCTGAGCCGAAGTCAGAAGGTGAACCGACTGAACCGCCCAGGCACCCCATCCGTGTAATATTTATAAAGGTGTAACAACCTGCTGTCCAGCGTTATGGGAGCCACGGAAGGCCTAGAAGCTCCAATACTTAGATTTGCAGATATCCATAGTGTAAATAGCCCCACCATAGACTAGTTCAAGCTACCAACCTGGGGTCACTGAACCAGAATCAGGACAGATTGACCACATCTGTGACACTTGTGAGCGATTGCCTAACAGCCTGCACACACCTGGCACTATTATTTCCTCCAGGGGTTCAGGACAAAACACTTAGATTCACTCATGACTCCTCTTGTTATTCTGTTCTTCATCTCTCACCTCCACCCCTTAACAAGTACAGGCAGCTTAACTCCCAGTATCACCCTTTGTATCACCCTTGCCTGGATCACCCTTGGTCTCTATCCCTCTAGTCTGTGCTGCCACCCTCTGTCCCCAAGCTGCTACAACAACTTCTCATCTGATTTCCCCGCTCTCCCACTTGACCCTCCCGACCCATCACCGCCCTGCAGCCCGACTGACCCCGTGCGCACGGAAATCCGATCCTGCCACGTCCATCCCGAAACCCGCCACCAACTCCCCCGAGCACTCAGAACAGAATCGGAGCTCCCGACGCTGGTCTACACGCTCTGCAGGACCCGGGCCTGCCCTCCTCCCCTGCACGCGTCCTCTGGGTGTCCTCCTTGCTCTCTCTGCCTCTGTCCTTTGCTCCACGGCCCCGGCTCGTCCCCTCCTAGGGCGCTGCACTGGCCCTCACGGCAGCCGGAAGTCCTCCACACGTGCACAGGCCGCCCTGTCTCCTGTTCCAGACTCTGCCCAGGGGTCACCTCCTCAGAGGGCCCTGCCTGACCACAGGGTCCTGGAGGCTCCCTCTCCTACTCTCTGTCACATCCCCAATGTCTTCCTTCCCAACACGAATTCACACTTCATTATTTCCTTTCCCCTTTTTACTTGTACCACCTGACCTCCCCACGAGGATCTAAGTTCCATAAGGGCAGGGATTGTCTCGATGCCGATCGCCCAGCACTCGGCAGTGTCTGGCACAGAGGGGGCTGAGTATATGAAGCAGGGGTGTCAGACTCGGAACAAAAGGAAATTCGCCTTTCTGAGACAGAAAAGACAAATGGGGAGGATCATATACGGACTGGGATTCTTGGTGATGGAGTGCCAATATCAGATATCTTGGCATCAAGTAAGATAGATATTCTGCTTTCCACCTTGTGAAGGGCATCGAGGAGGCATTAAATCACGAGTGTCAGAGCTCTGTGAGTGTTTGTTAGTTGTACTGTCAAACTGCATTTCTGTATGTATTCCTAGTGCCAAGAGAGAAAAAGTGACTTATGGTATGATCTTTATGGAGACCTACTCGTGGGATCTGATATTTCCACTTGGTATCTACTTCCGCTTTAAGAAACAAAGAATTTTCTCAAAAGTGCAGAGCCCGGGGATGTACCCCTGGGGGTGATGAAATGCACCTGCCTCACAGCTCAATCTCTTAATTTGGTTTTCAGGAGCCACTGTCACTCACAAAGTCCGTGACAAGAAGATGAAAAATAATCCAGCCCCACCTGATGGCTTCTTGCCAAATGCTGCTGCACCAGCAGTTACGAATGTGGCAGGAAATGGTATTCCACTCAACCAACAGGATTCGCTCTCTGATGACTTCGCTAAAGACGGCCTGTCTCACAAACCTGGTAGTAATTCACCTGGAGGAGGAGCCAAAAACAGCAGTGTCTCCGTAGGTGACCCAAAAGTCCCAGCGGTGCCTTCGACAGGAGTTGTGCCAAAGGAAGTGCCAATGAGTGCTGCTCTGGCACAGAAAATTAATAGTGATATAAAACATCAATTAATGAAGGAAGTTCGGAAGTTTGGACGAAGTAAGTAGTGACAGGATGGCTCTTAATAAAACCATGGGAAGTCTCATTCTATGATTTAGAATAGATCCAACCCACCTCTTGGACTCATCCTTTGGCTGAATTGGGTTTTTACAGAATTTAGGATGGTTTCTCTTTAACTGGTCTCGAAATTCCCGATACACCTCTTAAAATTGTCTGTTTGGCTTGCTTGGTGTTTACAATAGTTTCCTTAGTAAGCATTCGAAACACAAACACTAGGCAGCCCTCTAGCCCATGAGGGATGATTGCTCAGGCAGTGGACGCACTAAGAATGAGTTCTAAGCCATCTTTGTGTTTTTAAAAATACTGAATTTTAAAAATTATTTTCAGGGTATGAAAGGATTTTCACCTTGTTTGAAGAGGTTCAAGGGCCTCTTGTAGTCAAAAAACAATTTGTTGAATTTACCGTCAAGGAAGCTGCAAGGTAGGTGGAAAAAAGAACTCTCCATTTTTTTTTTTTTAAAGAACTCCTCATTTTTTTTTTAAAGCAGTTGTGCCCAATGCTGAACAGGGGCAAAACCAAGCCCTGGCCATCATAGTCTGGGCAGGGGAGGGTATGGGCCCTCAACTGATAACACTCTTGGTATTTTGCTAGACTACATTTTCCCGAGAGGATGCATTTTGTATTCCCATGGAGATCGTAGGCTCTATTTTGTATCCACTACTATGACTAGCACATTATAGATGCTTTAGGTATCTTCTGGTTCCTTAAATTTGTCTTTATTTTCAGGTTTAAAAGAGCAGTCTTGATTCAGCAGCTTGAGAAGGTACTAGAAAACCTGGAATCCTGCTGCCATCTCAAGAACGTTAATCACAAGGAAAGCAGAGAATTGTGTTCTTGCAAAGGCCACTCAGAAGCAAAGGCGAATTGCCTATGTTGTAAGATGGAATAGGGTAGTGTTGAAGCTCCCCAAAACGTTGTAGTCAAGAAAATTCCCTTCTAGAGGCCAAGATAAAAAGGAACGTAGTCTTTCAATTTTATGGTTCTCCATCAATAAAAGCTGGGCTATGGCCCTAAGAATTTCCTATGAAAGCATAGTTTGTTGTTTGTTTCTTTGTTTTCTTACCTGGGGAGAGGGATGTATTAACTCATCAAGCTGAATATTATTACAGTGCCGGTTTCTGTGGCAGGTCCCATGGCTGTAGCTGGTATTTAAACCTGCTTTCTTTCACTACCCATTTCTCATTCCCTTCCCCCTGAGGTAGCATCTCAGGTCATGGTCAGGGTTCTTTGCCTCGTAGCAGGACTCAAAACTTAATTGCTGAAGCATCTGGGCCACTAAGATGTCCTGCCTTAAATGGGTTGTTGGAATTTTCCACAATCGAATCACATGAAGGGAGAGTAGTTAAGCTCTTTGGACGTACTGGACATACTCTTTCTTAGCTCCTGGAGTAGCAGGAACCCATTCCCTTTGATTGTCTGCTTTCATCACCCCAGCCAGTATGGGACCCCCTTCTTTGGCCCTCTCCATGGAATCACGACTGTGTTCCTCAGTGAAAGCTTTTCTCCCTTTGGGATGAAGACCTCTGGCTCAGAAAAGCCTAAAGCAAGAGGCATGGGAAGGTTTTAGTGATAAAGTGACAGGAGGGTACTTCCATTTCCACCCTTTGATTTCAACGCCTGTGAATCCTGACTACAGGAGGGAAAAACAAATGATGTCAGATGCTTATATACAGCAAATTCTGCTTATTGGAAGTTATTACTTCTAGGGGCGCCTGGGTGGCTTAGTCAGTTAAGCATCCCACTGTGGCTCAGGTCATGAGCTCACCACTCGTGAATTCAAGCCCCACATCAGGCTCTGTGCTGACGGCTCGGAGCCTGGAGTCCGCTTCGGATTCTGTGTCTCCCTCTCTCTCTGCCCCTCCCCTGCTCATGCTCGCTCTCGCTCTCGCTCTCTCTCTCTCTCTCTCTCTCAAAAATAAACAAATATTTAAAGAAATTAAAATTTTTAAAAATTAAAAAAAGAAGTTATTACTTTTAGCATAATCTCCACCCCTGCCACATTGGCGACTTTACATTTGAGCCCACTGGGGAGGATGCAAGTGTGGTCGAAGAGGCTGATTGAGATCTACACAATGGATACTTTATTCATTAGATCACTAAACTTCTGCACCGGTAAGGTTATTCTTCGCTGATCACCCTCATGAGACACACGTATCTTCACATCGGATGTCTGTCTGGGTGGGTGTATATCCACATACATCCTCTCCAGACCTCCTTGTCCCGCATTTTCAACCACGTATCCTCAAAGTCCCCGACCATTCAGCCAATGACTCGAACACAGCCTGTGCATGGCCATACACTTGTACCTCTGCTCAAAATCTTCCCTTTGGGAGGCTTACCCTTCACTGTCCTTCAGGGCTGTCCCAGGTGGGACCGTAGTACGGCAGCTGTCCACTTTTGGCTTGTGTGGTAGGCAAGTGCTATGCACTAAATGTCTGTGTCTCCCCCTCCACATTCATGTGTTGAAGCCCTAACCCCCAGTGTGATGGTGTTTGGACGTGGGCCCCTTGGGAGGTAAATAGGTTTGGGAGAGGTCATGAAGGTGGAACAGCCACGATGGGATTAGTGCCCTTATAAGAAGAAAATAGAAAGCTTGCTCTCGCCCTCCACCCTGTGAGGACACAGCGAGAAGGCAGCTGTCTTAGTCTATTAGGGCAGCTCTACCAAAACACCATAGACTGGGTGACTTGAAAAAACAGAAATGAATTTCTTGGAGTTCTGGAGGCTGGGAAGGCCCTCATCAAGGCACTGGCAGATTCAGTGTATGGGGAGAACCTGTTTCCTGGTTCACAGACAGCTGTCTTCTTGTCGTGTTCTCGCGTGGCTGAGGGGATGGGGGAACTCTCCGGGGCCCCTTTTACAAGGGCACACAGCCTATTCATGAAGATCTGCCAAAGGCCCACACCTCAAAGTACCATCACACTGAGAATCAGGATTTCAACATATGCATTGGGGGCACGGACACACACATTCAGACAACGGCAGCAGCAACCTGCAAGCTAGAAAGAGAGCCCTCACCTGACACTGCATCCGCCAGCACCTTAATCTTGGACTTCCCAGCCTCCCAGACAGTGAGAAATAGATTTCTGTGGTTGAAGCCACCCAGGCTATGGTACTTTATTATAGTCGCCCGAGCAGACAAAGACAGCAAGATTCTCATCATGGCCTCCCGTATTCCCGTTTCTCGTATCGAACATACGAGTACAATGCACGAGTGCCGTTCTGGTGGCATTTTGCTGATGTAATTAAGATCCCAAGTCAGTTGATCCTGAGATACAGAAAGAATGTGGGTGGACCTGACCCACTCAGGGAGTCCTTTCAAAGCTTTTCCCTACCGAGGAAGGGAAGAGGAAGTCAGAGAGCCTCAGAGCACAGGAAGCACACAACACGCAGTGACCACTATGAGGAGAAAGCAGTGCCCCTGAGAAGGCAGGGGGGGGTGGCTGGGAAGGCAGCCCCTCGTTGGCAGCTGCAAGGAAATGGGGACCTTGCTCTCCACCCTTCAAGGGTTAGGTCTGAATGAGTCAAAGAGGAGGATCCCAGAGCTTCTAGGTAAGCACCAGCCTAGCTGATGCTTTCACTTGGCCTTGTGAGTCATTCAGCAGATACTAGATGAGCCTTCTGGGTTTTTCTGATGTGCAGAATAGTGAGGCGATCAATGCATAGTGTTTTCAGCTGCCCCACTTGTGATGATTTGTCATGTGCCAAAATAAAATCAATACTGTGTTGCATGCCTGCTGTGAGGGAATGACAGTAAGCCAGGGCTGAGGTGGGTTACTTTTTAAAATTTTTTTTTTAATGTTTATTTTTGACAGAGAGAGAGAAGCAGAGAGAGGGAGACACAGAATCCCAAGCAGGCTCCAGGCTCTGAGCCGTCAGCACGGAGCCCGACGTGGGGCTCGAACTCACGAACTACGATCCCATGACCTGAGCCGGAGTCAGACGCTTAACCAACTGAGCCACCCAGGCGCCCCTGAGGGGGTTTGCTTCGTTCTCCAGCCACCCGTTCATAAGAAACTCCCCTGGAGGCCAGAGGTGCAGGGGCAGAGGACTTTCTCATGAACCAGGCCCCACTCAAAACCAGCAGGCTTTCAGGTTACTTGCTAAATGGCTCAAAATAGCACAAGGAGGAATAGGGTACCACCGGAGCCACCAAGTCCCATTGCTCTTTTGTGTCCCTTGTAATGGTAGGAAGGATAGTTGTCACAGACTGTTGTTCACAATCGGACACGCTCCACAATACTTATTCACATCTATGATTTCACCGTTTTTTTCCGCACTGCACTAATCTTATCCGACAGCTCTTCTGCTCATCTAGTGTCTTTATCTCCCACCTGGCACGGATGATCCGTGAGAAGAGGGTCTAGTTCATGGTTCTTTCACACCTAGTGAAGCGGATGGTGCTAAAATGGTTTCTGACAAACATTGAATGAGTTATTTTTAATCGTCACAACAAGTATGGGAGGTGGATGGTGTCAGGAGCCTCAGTTCACCAAAGGGGATGCGGAATCAAAGACTCTGGGTACGGAGCCCCCGTTCAGGAGCAAACGAGGGGGTCCCTGGAGGAACCACTGGGAGCCGGGTCTCCCTTGAAGCCAAGTTCTTTCCACGCCTCCGATGCTGCCCCTGGACTCCACAGCCTCTGGCTGCCCCTGGCCCACAGTCTCCCACTGGTCCCTATTTGTCATCTGACCCTGGATCTGGAACATTCTCTGCTCACTCTCCCTCCCTGATGGGAGCTCCCAGGGGAGGGAGGGCCTAGCTCTCACCTGCCTCAGCCTCGGCCTCAGCCCTTCAGCGCTGAGGACTCCCAGGGACACCTGTCCTGTCACACAGGCCTAAGCTTGTGTCCCTCAGCCAGTGCCGGGCCCGTAGGGGAGTCTGCTCTCTGTGTGTGCCCCAAAGGAGATCCCTGCCCATCAGTGAATGACCCACCGTGCACTGCTCTCTGCCCCGGAGCTGGTAGCCTCTCCTGGGTTCTGGGCCACGACTGTCTCCCATAGGCAGCACCAACCCCGAGCAGCACATTTGCAGAGCACCTACATCGTGCCAGGACGGGCTGGGGCTTCTGCCCATCCCGCTCACCTCAACCCCACAGCTACCTCATGAGGCAGGGGCTGCGATTTCCCCTCAACGCCCGAGGAACCTGAGCCCCCAGGGAGCACGTCCTTGCTCAAGGTCAGGCAGCTGGTCGGGAGCTGAAGCCAGAGTTCAACCCGGGCGTCCCTCCCTCCACTGCGTGCGCTCTTGAGAGCCGTGCAGCTCTGGGCCCGGACCTCACAAAAGGGAAACTCCATTCCTTACTAAATTGAGATGTAAAGTCCAAAGAGCGTGTGGACTTTGCCTCGCCGGGTGAAGAAGTTGCTGACCTTCGAAAGAAAACCGTCAGTTATTTCGCCAGCAAAATGCACGTATTTGGGAATAGCCGAGAACTGCCATCCGGGCCAAGCAAGCTCCAGCCAAACCACAGGCGAATTCAGAGAACAAAGCAGAGGCCGGCTCTCTTATAGAGGAGAAGGGACAGCGGTAAACAGCGAGTCCCCAGCAGTAAAGTCACAGGTCCCAGCTGTGAAGGTCTCTCATTGGCTGAGCTGTGACGGTCTCTCATTGGCTGGGCTGTTGCTGGGGGCGGAGGAAGATCTTTCTGCCTCCTGCTGGGATGGTAACACAGTGGCTGAAACTGTTGCTTTGCCAGGTACCTGTCTTCTTGTTGGATTCACTCTTGGCCCCGGATGGTAGGGAGCAAGAGCTCCCCCTTCTGGTCTCTTGGCTCCAACGTAGTGAAGTTTCCCTTTATGAAACTTCAAGAAGTCCAAGGCAAGTCCCCCCTTTCGTCTTCAAGTACAGCCTGAGGCCTCCCCGGTTCAAGAGACCAGCACAGAAGGCTGAGTGCCCCTAGGCAGACACTTGAGTTTCTGCAACACGGAGCGGGTCAAGGGATACGGATGGCCCAACTTCTGAGAGCCTGCGCCTAGAACAACAACGTCCCTTCAAGGGGACTGACTCAGAAATCCAGTTCACATTGACAGCGGAGAGTCTGCTGAGCTAAAGCAGACATCTCACTTGGGACGGTGTTCCTGCCCCCCAAGAGCATGCTGACCTGTGGCCTAGCTCTCTGCACGTTTAGAGTGTCTCCCTTGTGTTTTGGGTTCCCCAGAGTGTGTCTCCATGTAGCGGTCACCAGCACTAAGGAGCCCAGCTGCCCCTCGTCATCACCCTCATCATGAATCCACAAATTTCTGGGTGCCGCTGTGTCCAGGCACTCAACGCCCTGAGAACATCTGACTTCTTCCACGCCTCCTTAGGATCCATGTGGTGGAGATTATTCACTCCTGCTGTTATGAGGAAATTCAGGCCAAGGCAGGTGAGGGGACAGCTGAGGCAGCTCTCTCAGTAAGTGGCAAAGCCAACTCTTACTGATTGGGGACAGACAACCAGCAGGGACGCTGGAGCCAGATAATGGTTTTAGGAGCTTTGATGGGGGGGGGGTGAAATTAACCCCAGGTGCTAATCTCCCTGCCCTCCTTCCATGACAACTACCCTGATGATTCAGGAAAGAGCGAATACATGACAAGTAGATCATGTGAGATGAACAAAAACCAGGGTCCCATGTAATTGTGCCCTTGGATGTGCAGCAGGTTTCTGCTTATATTTTTTACATAAATGTTCATTCACTTTTATGAGAGAGAGCATGAGCATGAGCAGCGAGAGAGAGGGACAGAAGATCTGAAGCGGGTTCGGTGTGGGCTCCGTGCTCATGGCAGCGAGCCAGATGCAGGGCTTGAACTCACGAACTGTGAGATCATGACCTGAGCCGAAGTCAGACTCTCAACCTACGGAGCCTCCCAGGCGCCCCAGATCTCTGCTTATTATACCTGATGTTCTGCTTCCAGTAGACTTTCCACCAGCTCATTATCCAATTCATGGAATCACTAAAAGTGATGGTCAGGGAGCCTAAGAAGAGGAATAGAGTTATCACTTCCCACCAAAAGTTTCTTATGATGGCAAGAGGGGGCAACACAGACCTGTGTTTAAACTGTTTTTTTCTCTTTTTCTCTCTATTTAAAAAACGTTTTTTATTCATTTTGAGAGTGTGCGAGAGGTAGATGTGCAGAGAGAGAAGAAGAGAAAGAGGGAGAGGGAGAGAAAGAATCTCAAGCAGGCTGCAGGCTGTCAGCACAGATCCCTATCCAGGGACTCAGTCTCACAAACCGTGAGATCATGACCTGCACCGAAATCAACTGTCAGCTGCTCAACTGACTGAGCCACCCAGACGCCCTGAGAGAAACAATATCCTGATTATTGAATACAGGTTTCGTTGCGAGGCCATGATCAAGTCTCCTGGTATCTTTCAATCTATACATTTGCTATTTGGAGCCTGAAGTGAGCAAATTGGCACATTCTGATTGAGGCCCCATTGAGCAAACTAACTGGTGCAGGTGGACAGGCGCATGAAAGGATTCCATCAAGCAAAGCCTAGACCCCTCCTGGGAACGCCAGGCGAGATGCCACCGTATTCTCCCAGGAAACGGGACTTAAGTAGCACGCAACTGCGGAGCCCTGACAGCCACTTTGCGATCATGAGGAGGAGCCGGAACGGGGATGAAAATGGCTGCCAGAAAGCAGAAGAGAACGTGGGGAAGAGGCCAGGACTTTGGTCATACTATTAATATAGGACTTGGCCTCACTTGATGCTAATCTCCACTTAGCTGTTGGCTCCTTGTCTCACGTTAGCTCAAACGGGGGAGTTCTGTGCTCCTGCGCCTGAAAGCAACCTTTGCAAAACAGCGTTCACAGCGGCAAGTCAAAGAGAAAACACAGGGTGCAGGTGGAAATCACCCGAAATTGCCACTTGGCCACAAGCAGTTTGCACATTCAGCATTACCACAGCCTGGGGTCCTGTCGGAACAAGGCAGGGCTCTTAGTACAGTTTGCGCTTCGTGTGAAGATTCTGTTTAGTGCGTCCCCCCAGGGGGCCCCCACTCTGCTGTGACAAGTGAGAGACTGCAGAGCAGCCCCGAGAGGAAGAAGGGCTCCTTTCTGCACTTGTGCGGGTGGACACCATGGAGGAGGCCAGGCGGGAACGCTGAGCACCTGGAGGGGGCGGCCCCTGGGTGGGGCACTCAGCTGTGAGGACTCAGTGGGCCCCAGCGCTGCTCACCCCTCACAGGGTCACATTAATCTAGGCCCCGGTCTTCAGTGACCTTTAACATTTCGGGTTCAATTGCCCTTACAGCTTAGCATTTAAAGTGAAATGGAGTAACAATTTTGCAGTTACAATGTCGCTAAGGGAGTGTCCCGGGAATGAGAGATCTCAGAAAGACGGGTTCACACTCAGCACCTTCACAAGATTCGCTCAGATAAACAAGCCTATCAATTGCGGGGTGCGGGAAATAGTAACAAGCTGACGGCCATGCTTTCCCGGGACTCCTGTTTCCTAGGTTCCTTGTGACCCTGGTGGAACAGGCACGTTGGGGCCTCCGGCCACGGATTCCAGTGACTCTCAGTTCTCGTTCTGGCCACTTTTAACGTTGACCAGCCCCTTCCTCACCTGGTTGCTTTCACAAGACGGTCCTCTCTCAAGTAAAGGGATTTTGATGAATGGATGATACTGTAGGCTGATGGGAGGGACCCGGGTAAGGCCCCTGTCCTGCCAGGCCACCCCCCGACCCCCCACCCCCATCCAGGCAATCTTGTGCTTGCTGATTCCTCTTGACCCCTACATTTCCCTGCCTTACCTTGTCCCTAGTCTTTGCCAGAATTATGCCTTTGTTGAAGGCATTCCTAAGACAACGTGACCTCCTGTTGACCTGAAGCTGGCCCTGGGCCATTGGAGGCCCCTCACCCCCTCACCCCCTCACCCCCTCCCTTGTGCTTGAAATGTAAGTTCCCTGTACCTTAGGAGCTTTTGCAAGGTCACAGCCTGAGGGCAAGCAGGGGTCCGCCCATCTGGCCATTGTTGTCCGGGTGAAATCCCTGAAGGCGTCCATAGGAACTGTAAAGGTTCGGAAGGCAGAACAGATCCAGTCGTAGGGCCGCCTGGTATGTAATCCCTTGCTTCTTAAACCTGCCACGACCCACGTGGAGTGGCCTGTCTCTTCCCGGTCTCTCCTTGTCCTCCCTTTAAGGGGCCAGTGTCCGAGTTCACCCAGAAGCTCTGGAAGGAGCTCACAAGGGGCCAGCCGGCCAGGAGACCAGAGAAATGGGTCTGGAGAAGGAGGCATCCTTGGGGAAGCCCAGGGTTGGCCATCGACCTCTGTGTGGGGAGGTGTGAACGTCCATCAGGTGCTTGGCGACCCCCCCATGGGGATGGGGACACCCCGACCGCACCGGCCAGGCTGATGTCCTCGTGGGGGAAGCAGCACCAGGTCACCATGACAGGGACATACGCCACAGCGCGTGGCAGGCTAGCCTCTGCTGTGGGCATATCGGTGGTCACCCGTGCCTGGCGACAGGCTCCATACAGCCTGGATACAAGGGAGACAGAAGAGCGGAGGGTAGAGAAGGACTTGCCCGGATGCACTGCTCCGAGGCCTGGGGGCGGCAGACAAGGCAGGACAGCAGGACGGCCTGTTGGAGAGTTTAGGCACAGTTTTGCAAAGTTAGGAGGCACGGGCCGTCCGCAGATTCTGGTCCGAAGATTGGGACAAAGCTGACAGACCGCTGAGAGGGAAGCCCCCTGGGAAAGTGCAGGGAGCGAGGAGGAGGAGACGCTGGTGATGCATGAGGACACGGATGTGTGCCCTGTGCTCTCTGACCCCTGATACCAAGGAAATCAAAGTCAGCAGCACAGCCCGGGTCGCGGAATCCCAGTTGGTAAACGCTTGACGAGAGCTCATAGGCCCGCCGAGCTCACTGACATAGCTGCCCACCCAGCCCAGGCAGGCATCCACGTGTGGTTAGTGTGGCCGTGGGATACGGGGTCATGGCATTCTTGACTGAGGGCCCAGAACCCTTTGTGCCGACAGTTGGCCCGATCCCCAGGGATGAACCCCAGGCATGGCCAATGGGAAGCTAGGGTGGGCGATCATGAATAAGCCCTTCTGGGGTCAGGGTATGTGGACAGACATCTGGGATGCCTGCAGGAGCCTGAGGCAGTCTTTCCCGTTTTCCACTTTCTGGCTCTTAAGGCACTGACACCGCTGGCAATCAGGAAGCTGATGCCCTAGCACGAGCTGAGCCCTAGCAACTGACCCTTCGCAGATTTCGGGCATGGGAAGGGGGGGCTTGAAAATACAGCGACTAGGTTAAGGCAGCAACAGCATGTCTTGTGTATTCTAAACAAAACCCAGGGCTACTGCCAAAGGCATCTGGGGCCCTCCACCCGAGTTCCCAACTGGTGAGGGGTTGGCAAGTTGACTACATGGGCCCCCTCCCTCCCAGTGAGGGATCAACAGTGGCCGTGCGTTGCGTGATCAAACATCTGGCCTAATGCGAGCCTTACCCAGTAGGGCAAACCGGGCCACCGTGATTAGGGGATCGCAGAGGCCGAGGACTGAGTACGGATGCCCTTGTCAAACGGTGACCGGGGTCACATTTTAAGGGTCATGATATGCAAGACTAGGCAAAGGACCGTGACCTGGGATGGAGTTTCTAGCTGCCCTGTGGCCCGTGGGCAGCAGTTTGGTCAAGACGAAGACTGGGATATTAAAGCAGCAGATTAAACTGCCGACAGGTAAAACCACCTTGGTCTGGTGGACTCAGGTACTGTCCCAGGCCTTAATACATTTGAATGAGCAACTAGTAGGGCCTGTGTGTTACCCCACACAGCAGACTGGAGACCCTGATGAGACACCTAGCGTCCTAAACGTATGGAAGGCTCGGGAGGCAGCCATTGCCCCGACTCTCACGGAGGATCGGTGTGCTGTGCCGCCGAGGACTCCAAGTGCCATCGGGCCTGGGAGAGCCATTATCTTCCGGAATTTACAATGGGACGTCTCACAGGATGTGTGTGTTACACTTCATGCGTGTGAGCCAGGGGAAGTGCTCGGTCCCCCATATATGGTAACACACAAACATGCAGTCTGACTAAGTGGTCTCGTGTTACAAGGTCGTGAGGGACGTTGTGGCATACACGTATAGCCAGGTTGCCTTGAGGTTTTTGTTCTTTCCTTGGGGGGGGGGGGGACCCTACCACGTCCCCCCTTTTAACGCTCGGACCCCTCTATTTAGGGTCAAAGAGCATCATCTGGGCTTAGAGGTTTATGTAGGCTGTCCTTCCACATATCTAGCATAGTCCACCCAGGGCCTGCCATGTGATGACTGTGTTGACATTGTCCCAGGTCTCTCGGAGGTGAGAGAAGTTAGACAAGGGGTTGGGATCTGGCTCAAGGGGATCTGGGGACCCCCACCATTGGATTTTCTGGGCAACTGAGTTATAAAACCTTCGGCCTAGGCATGCTACATTTTTAACAGAGACGACAATGAACTTTTTCCCTACCAGGAAAGACAGCCTTTCCCAATAATTGAGCTTTTGAGAAGCCAAACCCCAGTATTAGGACTGGGGTATTTTGTTTTACTCTAAGGTTTGTGGGGATCTAATTTTCTAGGCTCTTAGGGCCATTGTTTCCCCACGTTGGTACCAACGAAGTATCCTAGCCATAAGAGGAAGGTGAAGGTTAACAGAAACTTCTTACCACGTTTCCAGCCGGCCAGGGCGGCCTCCACGAATCCTACGGCAAAGAGTAGAGCAAGAATCACAATACTAGCGAGGAACAAGGAGTGACCGTGCGTCACAGTAAGGAAACATATAGAAAATGAGGACAGTCTATTTGTTCTACCGGACCGCCGATTTCTCAAGCTTCTGCCGTGCGTGGATCAGTCAGCTTCCAGAGTGACCAGGGCAGGGCTGCAGTCTCCCAGAGCCGCTGGAGTTGCAGATTGCTTCTTCCGTATGGTCAGCTTGCGCGGCGTTGATGGATCAGGAACGCACTCCCAGTTTCGAGAGGCTGCCTTCACTCTGCCGGAGTGAATCCAGGGACGCGCTTCGTCTACCTTTAGTGCAGTAGGGGTGGACAAGATGACAGTGAATGGGCCCCTCCAGACGGGTTTTAGGTGAGTGCCTGTGGTCGGATTCACAGGTAATCGCTCCCTGACCCGGTGGGGTAAAGTGGTTAGGGTAAAGCCAAGGGCCCGCATCTGTTGTTTTAGGGTTAGATTGCCTATGTCATTTAGATCCTCCCCCTCATGCCCTTGATAATGGGGGGAGGGTGCCCATAAAGGATTTCCTAAGGGGAGAACCCCGTCTGCTCCGTCAGCCTCCCACGTGCAGCTGCAGTCGGCCTCCCCGAAGGTCCCTGAGCTCTCCCTGCCCCATGTTAACCCTTTCCCTTCATTCCTCCCCCTGGAACAGGGCCCCAAACTGTCGTAAGGGAACAGGGACGATGACCGCTCTGGCTTCTTCAAGCTGACAAGGGACGGTGTGGGGGCACAGCAGTTAGAGTCACCCACGGGTTGGTTGAGTGGCCCACACTGTGCTTCTACAGGAAGGCTGGCAGGCAGGAGGCGGCATAAACATTGGCAGACACCAAGAGAAAAAAAACACAAAGTGAAGTTGGTTATACTGACCAACAAGATGGCATCTTCAGATCATGTCTACACTTTCCAAACCTGCCAAATAATCTAGGAGAGACCCTGACTTTGTAAACAACATGTCAGGGGATCTCTCATAACCCAAGTGATGGAGAAGCAGGCGCAGTAAATAATCAGTGATGGCTCTGTTTCCAAGAGTGTGGCCCTAATTTAATTAAAAAAAAATTTTAAAGCCCCTAATGCTTGGGAGGTGTTATTTACTGTTTTGCTGAGTATAAGCAGACAGTTTGTTTTATTTTGATGTATAAAACTTTCCCAACAGCCAGGAGTTCTACGAGAGAAAGAATCAAGGCAGCCATTTACCATTATTTTCTAAATTTATAGGTAAGCCAAACCTGGGTATTATTTTATAAAGCAGAATTTTTATTACTTTTTGTGCCTTTTCTGTCTTGTAGGGGAAGGCCTTTACCCAATTACTAAAAGTATTAACCCATACCAACAGACGTTGGAATTTCTTTGACCGTGGCATAGGAGTGAAACCTAATTGCTAGTCTTTTCTGGACAGCTTCCAGTTCCTTGATTGCCTGGGACAGCAAGTTTGTGGTTGAAAGGATTGTTTCTTTTTTTTTTTTAATTTTTTTAATCTTTATTTTTGAGAGAGAGAGAGAGAGAGGCAGAGTGCGAGCAGGGAAGGAACAGAGAGAGAGGGAGACACAGAATCCGAAGTGGGCTCCAGGCTCTGAGTTGTCAGCACAGAGCCTGATGCGGGGCTCGAACCCACGGACCTCGAAATCATGACCCAAACTGAAGTCAGCCGCCCAACCGACTGAGCCATGCAGGTACCCCAAAAGGATTGTTTCTAAGACATACTTCACAGGCTGATACAACTTGCAGAATTGTCCTTGACAATTTTTTCTTTTCTGTAAACATCTTTGGGCCATTTGATAAGTTTTGTCCCTCTCTAAATGAAAGGGCTGATGTTGTGTTTTAATGATCTTTTGGTTCTGTGAGCTTCGTAATAGTAATTGCCCTGCTTTGTTTGTAACCATTCCAAGGGCTGGAGAAAGTGCCTATCGGTCAGACCCCAGTTTATGTATTCATTTTTTTTGGAGGGGGGAGAGTCGGTGGGATTGAGTTTCCTTTAATAATTGATAGAGCAGCAAACTATTTTCCTGAACCCTGGTATCTATAGCCTACAATATCCAGTAATTTTCAAAATCACACGTAATGGTTTATCTGTCCTGGAGTAAGTAGCACCATAGTCTCTAATACAGTTATAATGTCCCTTTCTAGCAAGGGAGTAAGGCTCTCTGGCAGTTATCAGGGAAGAATGGGAAAAAATTAGGTTCCCCCATACACACCCCAGGGGCCGAGAGAAACAGAAGTTTTCCGGAGATGCCTCTAATCGTCATGCCTTGTTTGTATAGTTGGCCTGGAGTGGAAAGGAAGGCAGAAAAGATATCTCTGGTGTTAAGAAGAAAATCAACCGGTTTTCCTTCTGAATTTAGTTACCCGAGGTTCTGGGTTTCCGATAGACAGTTGGTTTCGGGGATTCACCGCGAAGAGCCCCAGGCCCCAGTTAGTCCCTTCTAGGGACACTGGTTATCCGAACCCTCACAGATACAGGTCCCTGAGGGCATTCAGATCTCCAGTGACTGTCTCCACATTAGAGGCAGGGCTCATGGGGTTTTCATTTTGGTTGTCCCCTCTGAGGACATTCTCATTTGAGTGCTCTGAATGGCCATATAACTGGCACTTGGTGCCAGGACCTTGGGTAGTCTGGTCTGACATAGTACGTTAAGGCCACAACTAAGGCCTCAGATTTTTTGTTAAGCCTCCTTTTCTGTTTTGTTTGTAATATACCCAATTGGCAGCTGTAAGAGCTCCTCCCCTTCAAGGCCATTTCCCTTCGCATTTGCAAAACGAGTCCAATTGTAGGATAATATTGTCATTGATATTTCCCTCTCGAGGCCAGGTTCCTCTTCCAATTTCCATTGGGACCAAGCCTTTGGGCAAAAGAAAATGAATCATGATGCATTCCAAAGGAGTAATGGCCCTGGTTGGGGAGTTACCCATCTATAGGAAAAAGGAAGAAAGATGTCCCTTATCTCAATTTCCGGTAGCTGGCCAGGAGAAACCTCATCTCCCGTCCCTGTGTTTTGGCTGGCTATGTGACTAGCAGCCAAAAGCCCTGTCAGTCTCGTGAGGTGCTGGGAGTAGTCATTCTTACCCAGGCTTGACTCTACCTCTGAGCACTGGCCTGGTCTTTCCTGTTTTGTTTTGTTTTGTTTTTCTTAACTTACCCCTCCATTTCCCACCTATAGGACCTTGGGGATATGGACTGTGACCAAGCAAGACTTGCCTGGTTGTCGTAGGATGCACTAATTTTATTGTGGCCTAACAGTAACTTACATATTGATCATTGGCCATTGAGGGAAGGGGTTAAAGGGCCGAAGTCAAGGTCTATTCCCCTGCCTTTGTCAACAATGCCCACATAAATATGTTTCAGCCATGTGGATATCCATTTTGGGCATACAGTGGACTAAGTTTAGTAAAATGGTTCCCATGTATCTTAGTAAACGCCCTTCATATATCATCCCTCCCTCATATGGCACAGGCATCCAGTCCTCTGCTAAACAGGAACAACACATCATTTCCCCAGCTTTTGGATCACTTTAACAAAAATATATTTTCTTTTATATATATATCTTTTATATATATAGATATCTTTCTTTCATATCTACTACTTTTCTACATGCAGAGGTTTTTTTCTTTTTATCAGTTTTAACTATATTTAGCAGAATTTTAACTCTTAGAAACCTTAGTCTCCAGTGAAAACTAAGTAGTAACCAATTGCGAACTCTATGTTGTATCAGAATTTTTTTTAGGTGGCAAACTTATGAATCCATGAAGCACAAAGCATGTTTGTCAACAGTTCCAAATATCCTTAGTTGTTTTTTTTTGCAACAAGTCAAAAGCACACACCTACTTCTAGTAATTAGTGCTTTAGCTTATCTCATTAGATATCCAACGAATTCAACCTTAGTTTATCATGCAAGCAAAACTTTAACATTTTAGGTTGCCAAAGACTTTGAAAACCATCTTAACAATTACCCATGGAAACTATGAGACAAAGTTAACCATCGCTTTAAGTCATCCTTTTGTTAACAAATTGGAACAGAGATAACGTGAGCTTATTTGACCTTCAACAAATCTAGGTAGAACAAAAGATTTGTTTCCAATGTTGATAAACGTTGTCTACATCAAGCCAACAAACTTAAATTAGCTTAAACGCTGAATCGGTTTTATTTGGGTCCATGTAAGACAACTTGCTCCCCCTGGTTAATTTTTACCTGCAACCTTGGTGGGGAAACCTGACGTAGGTGGTCTTCCCCTCCTCAACATCTAGAGTGGGAGGAGGAGCTGCTAGTGGATGAGGCATCAAGGAGCCCGTTATACAGGTTGCCCCCCCCCCAGGTGGTGCAGAAACAGGAGTGGGGGAGGGCGAGAGAAGGCAGAAGAGGAGAGGTGCCCGCAGAAGGCAGGGAAAGAGAATTCCCAGTTTTAAATCTTGTCCACTCACACAGAGGACCCGACCCTAGGTTTCTTTTGTTTTTTTGGTTTGTTTTCCACTAGTGGAATTAGGCAGTCCATGTCAGTCTGGAGAATACAGGGAATGTTCCCGAAACAAAGGGAGTTTCAGCTGCTGCTTGGGAATATTCCTTAAAGTCCCCGTTCTGAGGTGGGCTAACCAGAGACACGTGGCTCTAATTATCACCGTCATTGACCCGGGAAGTAAATGAGAGACAAGTCCCCCCACACAGTCACACAAGGACTCCAACCCACCGCCCTGCATTCAGGGCCTTAGAGTGGCAGCTTCATTCCTTGCCCTTTGTGGAACCACTAGGGCAACTCTGGGAGGTAATCAGGCTCCCCTTCTGCCTCGGAGGGACAGATCTGCCAAAGCGAACCCGGGTTCTTACCAGTCTGACGGGCGCTCCCTTAGCTGGCTCCTGGGCCTCACGGGTTCCATGGGCCCACACAGGGTCCTCGCCCTGTGCACCTGGAGGGCTAGTCTCCTGCAGATCAAGCGGTCCACTGGCTCCAGGTGAGCTGTCTCCCGACACCTCAAGGTTCGGTTCATACCCCCTGCGGCAAAGGAGGTGGAAACGCACCACCTCTGAATCCCGGACATGAGCCCCCAAATAATGTAGCAAGATTCTCGCACAGAGAGTCGTGACCCAAGACTTTTCATTCCCAGAAAAAACTTTTTTTGTGCCGGCACTGCTCAGTTGGGTTCATACCCAAAGCACTGAGCCCCGAATGCCACATGGTGTAGCTTCTCATAAATTTTTTACCTCTTTGGCTCTCATATATGGTAACACACAAACACGCAGTCTGATTAACTGGCCTCATGTTACAAGGTCATGAGGGAAGTTGTCACAAACACTTATAGCCAGGTTGCCTTGAGTTTTTTTAATTCTTTCCTTAGGGAGGGACCCTACCACATGGCTATTGTTGATAGTGCTTACTACAGTCATTCAGTTGTATGTACCTCTTAGAATCAGTGTTTTTGTAGCCTTTGGGTAAATACCTAGTATTACAGTTGCTGGATCATAGGGAAGTTCTATTTTTAACTTTTTGAGGAAACTCCATACTGTTTTGGAATGGTTGCATTTTTGTCATTAATGAAACATGTATCTTGCTACTTGTCAGGAAATGATGACCGATAAAGCAGAGGAGTCTGCTTTCGGACCCGAGAACCAAATGAAACGTCATGGAGAACCCATGACTCCTGCTCCATCTAAGAGAAGGCCGACCATGGCGCTGCTGTCACCGAAACCGGAGGAAGAGGGAGCATCCCAGGCTGGGGGCTCAGCCGTGTTCTTGGAAGAAGGTGAGGATGTCTGTCTCCCTCCCCTTCTTGACCCCTTGTCAAAATCCGTTCCCTCAGAACCTTTGAATATGGCAGGAGATGGTATTCCACGCCAACCAGTTGGATTCTCTGTCTCATGACTTAACCCATCTCAGCAAAGGTGGGCTGAGTCACAAACCTGGTAGCAATTCACTGGCGGGATGAATCATTCCCAGCTGTCTCTCTACAGATGACCCCAAGGTCACAGCAATATCTGTGCTGGGAGAAGTGCCAGATAAAATACCAATACCAATGGAAATCAATATAGAAATAAGAGATCAGTTGAAGAGAGAGATTCGACAGTTTGGACGAAGTAAGTAGAACAGGAATTTCTAACCATGAAACCACAGTAAGTCTTACTCATTCTATGATTTAAACTCGATTCAAAAGAACTCTTGAGGTACATCCCTTGCCAGAATTGGGTTTTCCCAATTACAATGGTTCCTCTTTATCTGGACTGAAATGTCCCAGGAAAACTTTTTCGGGGGGATTCTTTTCTATCGCTCCATTGGTTGTTGTGTGCCAGAGTTCCATTGGTAGATGTTCCGGTGTCTGGATGTAAGCATGTAAAGCACATGTATCCTGTCACATTGTAGGCCTTGAATGATGGCGGAGGCAGCACATACACCAAGATTGACTTCTATGTACTCTTTATACTTCAGCAATACTGACAGGGTTTTTTTTTTTAATATCTCCAGAATATGGTAGAATCTTCAAATTGCTTCAAGAGGTGCAAGGGCCTCCAAAAGTGCAGAAAAAGTTTGTCTTATATGCCATGAAGGAAGCAGCGAGGTGAGTGTGGAGAACTCTCCAGTACGTTTCACCCTGGGGCCCAGTGAGGCGTTGGGGGAGGGGTGGGGAGGGGTCTGCCTGGCGTTTCTCAAACCCTGGTCCTCACTCAGAGGTCCTGCTGTGTCTGCAGTTATTTATTTTGATATCGTCTGAGTCTCACTCATTCTTGCAAGCTCAGGGAGACTTCTGTTCACACAGAGTTTCAGGTGGGCGTGGACCCTGAACTGACACTCGTCTTATTTGCTGGATTTTCCTTACCATGTTGGTTCATTTTCTATTCCTATGTAGATTGGAAGCTTCTCTTTCTTCTCTTTCTATTCCCCCAAAGCCCCCAAAATTATGGGTTCTTGGATATCTTTTGGTGAATGATCTCTTTATTTTCAGCTACAAAAAACAAGACTTAATAAGCCACCTTAAGAACATACTGGAAAAACTAGAATCTGACCACCTCAACGAAGACAATCCCAACCCAAATTTATAATCCTATTGATAAATGATCCATGAGAAACCAGAAGCAGTTCTCTGCCGCAGAGTGGATCCCGGTATTGTTGATGCCTCTTCATATGTGTCAGTTATGAAAATTGTTTTCTTGAGGCTAAGAAAAATCATTAGAACTTTAATAAATAAGTTTCTGTTAGTAAATGCTGGGCATTTGCCCTAAGTGTTTTGTTTGAATGGAAATTTTTTGTGTGTGTTTGTCTTCCCTCTAAAGTGGAAGAACCCCCATGGGGCATCCAAGTGGCTCAGTTGGTTAAGGGACCATCTTCGGCTCAGGTCATGATCTCACAGTTCATGAGTTCAAGCCCCACATCCGGCTCTGTACTGACAGTTCAGAACCAGGAGCCTGTTTCGGTTCCTGTGTCTCCCTCTCTATGCCCCTCCCCCACTTGCACTCTGTGTGTGTGTGTGTGTGTGTGTGTGTGCGCGCGTGTGTGTGTGTGTGTGTCTCTCAAAAATGAATAAACATTAAAAAGTTTTTTTTTAATAAACTGAGGGAATCCCCTTAAGCCATCGGGATACACCCCATTCTACTCCTCCGCGGGTCCCAGGCCTGTAGCTGGCGTTCATAACTGTCTTGTCCACTAGCCGTTTCTTCTTCGTTTTGCCTGAGAGCCGTCTCAGCCTGAGGGGTCAGTGGGCTCCTCCTGAGGGGAGGACTCACACCTTAATTACAGATGGACCTGACCAGTGGATGTCCTCCCTGAAGTGAGTTGTTGTAACTTCCTTTGACTGGAGTCAGCACCGTGAGAGCGCCGGGAGACACCCAAACCTCGCCGACATAGTCCTCCTCGGTGTCTTGGGTCGTTGCGAGCCAGTGTCCTTAACACTCGGGTTCCGTCTCCCCACCCTGTGCAGGCGCCCCGTGTTTGCCTGACGGTGGGGAGAGACGAGCATCCAGACTGACCGCCGGGCAGCGTCTGTTCCCATTTCAGTGGAGTCAGTGTAGGGGCTCTGGTGGAAAACAGTCCTCCTTTGGGAAAAGACCTCCGGTACGGGGACGCCTGAAGCTGTGGGGACAGGAAGCAAAATTTTGCTACTGGATGCGTGGGAGTGAGAGTGAGCGGAGCCCCTCACATTGCCATCCCTTCAGTAAGGAAGACGTGATCACGCCTCCGGGAGGGACAGCTCGCTCTCTTGGCAAATGAGGGAGAGCGTGACAGCCTCTAAACTATATTGTCCCAGCCCCTCTAAACTATATTGTCCCAGCCCCTCAAGGTACCGTCTCCAAGTTAGAACCAAAACTGAGGCTTTGAAAGATCATTCTACGATTTTTTTTTTTTGAAACTTCTGCTTGGGGATGATGAGGCAGGTCATAACCCTAGTGAATTCCGTGAGCATGTGCCCCGAGAAGCAATATCCTTGTTTCTAAGTGATGCTGCCTGGAAATCCATGACAGGAGATGAGGCATTTTCTAAGTCCGCGAATGTTGGGTTTCTCAAAAATCGATGGGTGGGAAGGAAGATCCATCGGCAGAACAGAGGTGCAGCTACCTTTCCCTGAGGAAAGAGACCAAAAGAATCAACCTGCCACCTGGTAGCTGACGGACCATGTGGGGGAATGGCGCCATATTGGGTTCTCGGTGTGGGTCTGTGTGACTGGCGCACAAAGAAGTCAGCAGTGTCTACACAACAACATCAGTCCTGATGCGTGGTGCCCCATTACTACTTGGAGGAAGAGGGGTGCCTGTAAGGAGCTATGGGTGTGGTCCTGGGAGCTCAGAGTGGCCTCAACTGAGAGACATAAAGGAATTGGGGACCTCACTCCTACAACCTGAAGAAACTAGACCTGACAATGACCTGACAGGGCTTGGAAGCAGGTTTTCTCTCTTGAGTTTCCAGTTAATGACTCAGCATGGTCAACAACTTGACTTTAACTCCATGAGCCCCTGAGCAGAGAAACTCATAGTACCTGCCTGGAATTCTGAGCTATGAAACTGCTTGAGAATACATTCGTGTCATTTCACACCGCTAAATATGGACAAATTTATTATGCAGAATTATAATAGTAATATGGGTCTCTTATAGTTTGCCAAACCATAAGGGACTCTTAAATACAGAGAACCATTTCAGGGTTTATGGGGAGTGGGGAAGAGGGGAAAATGGGTGATGGGCACTGAGGAGGGCACTTGTTGAGATAATCACTGGGAGTTGTATGTAAGTGATGAACCATGGGATTCTACCCCAAAAACCAAGAGCACACTGTATACACTGTATGTTAGCCAATGACAATAAATTGTATTTAAAAAATAAAAGAAAAATAATATGTACAAAATGCTTGTATATTGGGAAGTAACAACCGCAAATCAGACATGATGTGTTTCTTTTCCCGTCAAGTGGTCACAGGGACCTCCCATGTATGTGGCCATGGTGGATCCTCAGAGAACATCTTTCTTCTGGGCCCTACTCCAAGCTAGCACGTTTTAAGGTAACATGTCAGTGGGTCATAGAACCACAAAATCACAAAACCGTAAACCATGTTATCACCAGCATCTGATAGGCCAACTCTTTGCTATATGTCTCTTTTTGAATGGTAAGAAGTTCAGATTTACCAACTTGCTGTTCGCCATACAAGCATAATTGTGACATGCCCCCAGACTACTGTATCGCTAAGCATTTCACTAAATTGCAAAGCCTCTGGTTTTGTGAGAATTCTTTCCTACGTTCTGTCTTTCACGTGTGTTGCCAATGTGTCTATATTAGTTTCTCCTTCCTTCTCAATGACAATAACGTCATGGAGGTAAAGGAATAGTGCAGTGCCCGATGTAAGGGACAGGTGGTGAAGGCCTGTGAGGAGTCGTTTATGCCATAAGCTCAGAGGGTTGATACAAGCCTGAGGCAGGAAGGGAGGGTGCCCTTTCCAACTGAAGGCAAACTCTTTCTGGCTAGGTTTTCTAAAAGAGAAGAAAGCATTTGCTCATTCAAATGCACTTACCAGATGCCCAGGAATGTGTTAATTGCTAAAGAATGGAGCTTCTAGGAAAATAGCAGCTATAATTGAATAAACAGCCAAGTTTTTGATATTTTGCTGTCGTTGTCCAAGATGTAAAAATTCTGCACGGGCCAAATAGATGAGATGAAAGGGACATGCTCAGAGTCATCACCATGAAGCTTTCAAATTCTTGATGGGGCCACTATCACCACTGGATGGATTTGGGGAAGCCCTGACACCACTGAGAGACAGGACTGAGGTAAAATTCCATCAATGAGGAGGAGGAGCCAAGATAGCAGAATAGCATGGAAGTTCTTTGTGCGTCTCGTGTCCACGAAATACAGCCAGACCGACACTAAGCCATCCTACACATCTAGAAAACGGACTGCAGGATTAACACAACCACCTGCACAACCTGAACCCCAGAATTCAGCAGGTACATGGCGTGGAGAAGTGAACTTGGGGAGCGAGAAGGTGCAGGAAGGGAGGTGCTTTTGTGAGCGAAGAGAGGACGGAGACTGGGGGGGGGGAGGGAGAATATGGGAAAAGCACCCTTCCCCAAAGCAGCTGGAGAGAAAGCAGAAAATTGGAAACTGCCCCAGGGACTAAATTAAAAAGGGAGAAAGGAGAGGGTTTAAATTCCATTAAGACTGTAAACAAGGGGAGCGCAAAGGCTGCAACTCTGCAGCTCCCTACCTGGCGGTGCTCTGGTGGGAAGGGCGAATCCCCGGGAACAGAGTGGGTCCAGGAGGTTCTCGGGCCACACGGGGAGAAGCGGTCCACTGCTGGAAGGACATTTGGTAGAGACTGTTGAAGCCACCCGGTCCCAGCAGACACCGCAAAACAGCCACATTCGCTGGTGCTGGAACAAGGTCATTAAGGGTGAAGCCTGGTGCCAGATGTGTGTTGTGATTTTCCTTAATCCCTGAAACGCTGCTGCTACACTGTCTCGTGAACTTTTTCTGGGGCGGGCTGGCACCTGGCCGCAGTCTCGGGGTCCCGCCCGCGTTCCTGGGTGCAGTCGACATTCGGCCATTGCTCATTCGGCCTTTGCTCTGTGAGACCCTCCCGCAGAGGGGTGGAACGGGTCAATGCCGAAGTCCTTCGGAAGTAAGGGGCCGGGGAACACAGCTGCTTCTGAGACAAAACTTCAGAGAGAGGCACTGCCTGGGGCCTGGTCACGGAGAGTGAAAAAGCAGGGAGTCGACGAGAGCTGAAGATAGAGGACGGGTGCGTGATTGCTGAACCGGGAGAACAGACTGGGTATCTGGGTGGCGCCATTTTCACCGCTCCTGCGCATGTGCATACACACCTACGAGCGTGGCAATGCTCCACCCCAGTAGCCTAGCAGCGCCATCCAGTGGAGAGCGGAGCCGTTACACTGAGACCCGCCCACCTGGGCCAACCTGGCTCTTCAAGAACACAAGTCTCACTGCCGGCTTTGTTTATGGACTATAAAGTGCTACGTAGACCAACTTCTAGGGGAAAACGAAGCAATTTCATTCCTACTTCAATCTGTTAGCAGGTCCATCTAGGCCCATCTATTCAATTTTCTTTCTTTCTTTTTTCTCTTTTACACTTCTTTTTCTTGAATACAGAAAGAGAAAGAACTCATTTTTATTTTCAATTTTTATTAAAAATGTTTTTCTTGATTGGAGGGAAGATGGCGGCTTAGGAGGACGCTGGGCTCACCGCGCGTCCTGCTGATCACTTAGATTCCACCTACACCTGCCTAAATAACCCAGAAAACCGCCAGAGGATTAGCAGAACGGAGTCGCCGGAGCCAAGCGCAGACGAGAGGCCCACGGAAGAGGGTAGGAAGGGCGGCGAGGCGGTGCGCGCTCCACGGACTGGCGGGAGGGAGACGGGGCGGAGGGGCGGCTCGCCGGCCAAGCAGAGCCCCCGAGTCTGGCTTGCAAAAGCGGAGGGGCCTGACGGACTGTGTTCCCACAACAAGCGCGTCTTAGCGTCTGGGAGGTCATAAGTTAACAGCTCTGCTCGGAAAGCGGGAAGGCTGGAGGACAAAGGGAGGGAGAGCTGCTGAGCCCCCTGACAACAGAGCTCAGTTTGGTGGGGAACAAAGGCGCTCGCCAGCGCCATCTCCCCCGCCCATCCCCCAGCCAAAATCCCAAAGGGAACCGGTTCCTGCCAGGGAAACTGCTCGCTCCGTGCAAACACCCAACTCTGCGCTTCTGCGGAGCCAAACCTCCGGCAGCGGATCTGACTCCCTCCCACTGCCACAGGGCCCCTCCTGAAGTGGATCACCTAAGGAGAAGCGAGCTAAGCCTGCCCCTCCTGCCCCCGTGCACCTTGCCTACCCACCCCAGCTAATACGCCAGATCCCCAGCACCACAGGCCTGGCAGGGTGCAAGTAGCCCAGACTGGCCACGCCACCCCACAGTGAATCCCGCCCCTAGGAGAGGGGAAGAGAAGGCACACACCAGTCTGACTGTGGCCCCAGCGGTGGGCTGGGGGCAGACATCAGGTCGGACTGCGGCCCCGCCCACCAACTCCAGTTATACACCACAGCACAGGGGAAGTGCCCTGCAGGTCCTCACCACGCCAGGGACTATCCAAAATGACCAAGCGGAAGAATTCCCCTCAGAAGAATCTCCAGGAAATAACAACAGCTAATGAGCTGATCAAAAAGGACTTAAATAATATAACAGAAAGTGAATTTAGAATAATAGTCATAAAATTAATTGCTGGGCTTGAAAACAGTATACAGGACAGCAGAGAATCTCTTGCTCCAGAGATCAAGGGACTAAGGAACAGTCACGAGGAGCTGAAAAACGCTTTAAATGAAATGCAAAACAAAATGGAAACCACCACGGCTCGGATGGAAGAGGCAGAGGAGAGAATAGGTGAACTAGAAGATAAAGTTATGGAAAAAGAGGAAGCTGAGAAAAAGAGAGATAAAAAAATCCAGGAGTATGAGGGGAAAATTAGAGAACTAAGGGATACACTAAAAAGAAATAATATACGGATAATTGGTATCCCAGAGGAGGAAGAGAGAGGGAAAGGTGCTGAAGGGGTACTTGAAGAAATAATAGCTGAGAACTTCCCTGAACTGGGGAAGGAAAAAAGCATTGAAATCCAAGAGGCACAGAGAACCCCCTTCAGACGTAACTTGAATCGATCTTCTGCACGACATATCATAGTGAAACTGGCAAAATACAAGGATAAAGAGAAAATTCTGAAAGCAGCAAGGGGTAAACATGCCCTCACATATAAAGGGAGACCTATAAGACTCGTGACTGATCTCTCTTTTGAAACTTGGCAGGCCAGAAAGAATTGGCACGAGATTTTCAGGGTGCTAGACAGAAAAAATATGCAGCCGAGAATCCTTTATCCAGCAAGTCTGTCATTTAGAATAGAAGGAGAGATAAAGGTCTTCCCAAACAAACAAAAACTGAAGGAATTTGTCACCACTAAACCAGCCCTACAAGAGATCCTAAGGGGGACCCTGTGAGACAAAGTCCCAGAGACATCACTACAAGCATAAAACATACAGACATCACAATGACTCTAAACCCGTATCTTTCTATAATAACACTGAATGTAAATGGATTAAATGCGCCAACCAAAAGACATAGGGTATCAGAATGGATAAAAAAACAAGACCCATCTATTTGCTGTCTACAAGAGACTCATTTTAGACCTGAGGACACCTTTATATTGAGAGTGAGGGGATGGAGAACTATCTATCATGCTACTGGAAGCCAAAAGAAAGCTGGAGTAGCCATACTTATATCAGACAAACTAGACTTTAAATTAAAGGCTGTAACAAGAGATGAAGAAGGACATTATATAATAGTTACAGGGTCTATCCACTCAGGAAGAGCTAACAATTATAAATGTCTATGCGCCGAACACCGGAGCCTCCAAATATATAAAACAATTACTCATAAACATAAGCAACCTTATTGATAAGAATGTGGTAATTGCAGGGGACTTTAACACCCCACTTACAGAAATGGATAGATCATCTAGACACACGGTCAATAAAGAAACAAGGGCCCTGAATGACACATTGGATCAGATGGACTTGACAGATAGATTTAGAACTCTGCATCCCAAAGCAACAGAATATACTTTCTTCTCGAGTGCACATGGAACATTCTCCAAGATAGATCATATACTGGGTCACAAAACAGCCCTTCATAAGTTTACAAGAATTGAAATTATACCATGCATACTTTCAGACCACAATGCTATGAAGCTTGAAATCAACCACAGAAAAAAGTCTGGAAAACCTCCAAAAGCACGGAGGTAAAAGAACACCCTACTAACGAATGAGTGGGTCAACCGGGCAATTAGAGAAGAAATTAAAAAATATATGGAAACAAATGAAAATGAAAATACAACAATCCAAACGCTTTGGGACGCAGCGAAGGCAGTCCTGAGAGGAAAATACATTGCCATCCAGGCCTATCTCAAGAAACAAGAAAAATCGCAAATACAAAATCTAACAGCACACCTAAAGGAAATAGAAGCAGAACAGCAAAGGCAGCCTAAACCCAGCAGAAGAAGAGAAATAATAAAGATCAAAGCAGAAATAAACAATATAGAATCTAAAAAAACTGTAGAGCAGATCAACGAAACCAAGAGTTGGTTTTTTGAAAAAATAAACAAAATTGACAAACCTCTAGCCAGGCTTCTCAAAAAGAAAAGGGAGATGACCCAAATAGATAAAATCATGAATGAAAATGGAATTATTACAACCAATCCCTCAGAGATACAAACAATTATCAGGGAATACTATGAAAAATTATATGCCAACAAATTGGACAACCTGGAAGAAATGTACAAATTCCTGAACACCCACACTCTTCCAAAACTCATCAGGAGGAAAGAGAAAGCTTGAACAGGCCCATAACCAGCAAAGAAAGTGAATCGGTTATCAAAAATCTCCCAACAAATAAGAGTCCAGGACCCGATGGCTTCCCAGGGGAGTTCTACCAGACGTTTAAAGCAGAGATAATACCTATCCTTCTCAAGCTATTCCAAGAAATAGAAAGGGAAGGAAAACTTCCAGACTCATTCTATGAAGCCAGTATTACTTTGATTCCTAAACCAGACAGAGACCCAGTAAAAAAAGAGAACTACAGGCCAATATCCCTGATGAATATGGATGCAAAAATTCTCAATAAGATACTAGCAAATCGAATTCAACAGCATATAAAAAGAATTATTCACCATGATAAAGTGGGATTCATTCCTGGGATGCAGGGCTGGTTCAACATTCGCAAATCAATCAACGTGATACATCACATTAACAAAAAAAAAGAGAAGAACCATATGATCCTGTCAATCGATGCAGAAAAGGCCTTTGACAAAATTTAGCACCCTTTCTTAATAAAAACCCTTGAGAAAGTCGGGATAGAAGGAACATACTTAAAGATCATAAAAGCCATTTATGAAAAGCCCACAGCTAACATCATCCTCAACGGGGAAAAACTGAGAGCTTTTTCCCTGCGATCAGGAACACGACAGGGATGCCCACTCTCACCGCTGCTGTTTAACATAGTGCTGGAAGTTCTAGCATCAGCAATCAGACAACAAAAGGAAATCAAAGGCATCAAAATTGGCAAAGATGAAGTCAAGCTTTCGCTTTTTGCAGATGACATGATATTATACATGGAAAATCCGATAGACTCCACCAAAAGTCTGCTAGAACTGATACGTGAATTCAGCAAAGTTGCAGGATACAAAATCAATGTACAGAAATCAGTTGCATTCTTATACACTAACAATGAAGCAACAGAAAGACAAATAAAGAAACTGATCCCATTCACAATTGCACCAAGAAGCATAAAATACCTAGGAATAAATCTAACCAAAGATGTAAAGGATCTGTATGCTGAAAACTATAGAAAGCTTATGAAGGTAATTGAAGATTTAAAGAAATGGAAAGACATTCCCTGCTCATGGATTGGAAAAATAAATATTGTCAAAATGTCAATACTACCCAAAGCTATCTACACATTCAATGCAATCCCAATCAAAATTGCACCAGCATTCTTCTCGAAACTAGAACAAGCAATCCTAAAATTCATATGGAACCACAAAAGGCCCCGAATAGCCAAAGGAATTTTGAAGAAGAAGACCAAAGCAGGAGGCATCACAATCCCAGACTTTAGCCTCTACTACAAAGCTGTCATCATCAAGACAGCATGGTATTGGCACCAAAACAGACACACAGACCAATGGAATAGAATAGAAACCCCAGAACTAGACCCACAAACGTATGGCCAACTCATCTTTGACAAAGCAGGAAAGAACATCCAATGGAAAAAAGACAGCCTCTTTAACAAATGGTGCTGGGAGAACTGGACAGCAACATGCAGAAGGTTGAAACTAGACCACTTTCTCACACCATTCACAAAAATAAACTCAAAATGGATAAAGGACCTGAATGTGAGACAGGAAACCATCAAAACCTTAGAGGAGAAAGCAGGAAAAGACGTCTCTGACCTCAGCCGTAGCAATCTCTTACTCGACACATCCCCAAAGGCAAGGGAATTAAAAGCAAAAGTGAATTACTGGGACCTTATGAAGATAAAAAGCTTCTGCACAGCAAAGGAAACAACCAACAAAACTAAAAGGCAACCAACGGAATGGGAAAAGATATTCGCAAATGACATATCGAACAAAGGGCTAGTATCTAAAATCTATAAAGAGCTCACCAAACTCCACACCCGAAAAACAAATAACCCAGTGAAGAAATGGGCAGAAAACATGAATAGACACTTCTCTAAAGAAGACATCCGGGGGCGCCTGGGTGGCGCAGTCGGTTAAGCGTCCGACTTCAGCCAGGTCACGATCTCGCGGTCCGGGAGTTCGAGCCCCGCGTCGGGCTCTGGGCTGATGGCTCAGAGCCTGGAGCCTGTTTCCGATTCTGTGTCTCCCTCTCTCGCTGCCCCTCCCCCGTTCATGCTCTGTCTCTCTCTGTCCCAAAAATAAATAAACGTTGGAAAAAAAATTAAAAAAAAAAAAAAAAGACATCCGGATGGCCAACAGGCACATGAAAAGATGTTCAGCGTCGCTCCTTATCAGGGAAATACAAATCAAAACCACACTCAGGTATCACCTCACGCCAGTCAGAGTGGCCAAAATGAACAAATCAGGAGACTATAGATGCTGGAGAGGATGTGGAGAAACGGGAACCCTCTTGCACTGTTGGTGGGAATGCAAATTGGTGCAGCCGCTCTGGAAAGCAGTGTGGAGGTTCCTCAGAAAATTAAAAATAGACCTACCCTATGACCCAGCAATAGCACTGCTAGGAATTTACCCAAGGGATACAAGAGTACTGATGCATAGGGGCACTTGTACCCCAATGTTCATAGCAGCACTCTCAACAATAGCCAAATGATGGAAAGAGCCTAAATGTCCATCAACTGATGAATGGATAAAGAAATTGTGGTTTATATACACAATGGAATTCTACGTGGCAATGAGAAAGAATGAAATATGGCCTTTTGTAGCAACGTGGATGGAACTGGAGAGTGTGATGCTAAGTGAAATAAGCCATACAGAGAAAGACAGATACCATATGGTTTCACTCTTATGTGGATCCTGAGAAACTTAACAGGAACCCATGGGAGAGGGGAAGGAAAAAAAAAAAAGAGGTTAGAGTGGGAGAGAGCCAAAGCATAAGAGCCTGTTAAAAACTGAGAACAAACTGAGGGTTGATGGGGGGTGGGAGGGAGGGGAGGGTGGGTGATGGGTATTGAGGAGGGCACCTTTTGGGATGAGCACTGGGTGTTGTATGGAAACCAATTTGTCAATAAATTTCATATATATAAAAAAATAAAAATGTTTTTCTTTAATTTTTATTACTATATTTTTTACTTTTGTGTAAATTTTTTCAAATTCTATTTTACTTCCATCATTTTATTTTAGTCTACTTCAGTGTATTCACCTTTTCAAATTTTCAAACGATTTCCCCTTTTTTCCTTCTCTTTCTTTTTATGCTTTTTCATTTCTTTTCTTTTTCTTGAATGCAGAAAGAGAAAAACTTCATTTTTACTTTCAATTTCTATTAAAATATTTTTCTTTAAATTTTTTAGTATATTTTTTGCTTTTATGTATTTTTTTTTCAAATTCTATTTACTTCCATCATTTTATTTTACTCTACTACAATGTATTCACTTTTTCCCGATATGACGCCATTCCCCCACATGGTCCGTCAGCTACCAGGTGGCAGGTTGATTCTTTTGGTCTCTTTCCTCAGGGAAAGGTAGCTGCACCTCTGTTCTGCCGATGGATCTTCCTTCCCACCCATCGATTTTTGAGAAACCCAACATTCGCGGACTTAGAAAATGCCTCATCTCCTGTCATGGATTTCCAGGCAGCATCACTTAGAAACAAGGATATTGCTTCTCGGGGCACATGCTCACGGAATTCACTAGGGTTATGACCTGCCTCATCATCCCCAAGCAGAAGTTTCAAAAAAAAATCGTAGAATGATCTTTCAAAGCCTCAGTTTTGGTTCTAACTTGGAGACGGTACCTTGAGGGGCTGGGACAATATAGTTTAGAGGGGCTGGGACAATATAGTTTAGAGGCTGTCACGCTCTCCCTCATTTGCCAAGAGAGCGAGCTGTCCCTCCCGGAGGCGTGATCACGTCTTCCTTACTGAAGGGATGGCAATGTGAGGGGCTCCGCTCACTCTCACTCCCACGCATCCAGTAGCGAAATTTTGCTTCCTGTCCCCACAGCTTCAGGCGTCCCCGTACCGGAGGTCTTTTCCCAAAGGAGGACTGTTTTCCACCAGAGCCCCTACACTGACTCCACTGAAATGGGAACAGACGCTGCCCGGCGGTCAGTCTGGATGCTCGTCTCTCCCCACCGTCAGGCAAACACGGGGCGCCTGCACAGGGTGGGGAGACGGAACCCGAGTGTTAAGGACACTGGCTCGCAACGACCCAAGACACCGAGGAGGACTATGTCGGCGAGGTTTGGGTGTCTCCCGGCGCTCTCACGGTGCTGACTCCAGTCAAAGGAAGTTACAACAACTCACTTCAGTGAGGACATCCACTGGTCAGGTCCATCTGTAATTAAGGTGTGAGTCATCCCCTCAGGAGGAGCCCACTGACCCCTCAGGCTGAGACAGCTCTCAGGCAAAACGAAGAAGAAACGGCTAGTGGACAAGACAGTTATGAACGCCAGCTACAGGCCTGGGACCCGCGGAGGAGTAGGATTCAGTGCAACCTGATGACTTCACGGGGTCCCCCATTTCAGGGGGAAGGCAAACACAGACACACACACACACACACACACACAATAAATCGTCTGTTCAAACCAAATACTTAGGGAAAATGCCCAGCTTTTAATAACAGAAATTTATAACATTTACGTTCCAACTCTTTTTCTTAGCCTCAAGAAGACAATTGTCTTAACTAATACACGTGAGGAGGCATCAACAATATCGTGTTCCATTCTAAGGCAGCCATCTTGTTCTTGTTTGTTATTGATCATTTCACTAGTAGGATTATAAATTTGCGGGGGGATTATCTTCGTTGAGAATTTGGTCTGATTCCAACTTTTCTAGTACTGTCTCAAGGTGGCTTATTAAGTCTTGTCTTTTAAATCTGAAAACAAAGAAACAAGTCACTAGCCAAAAGATATCCAAGAACCCATAATTATGGAGACTCTGTGAAGAATAGAAAGAGAAGCTTCCAATCTACATGGGAATAGAAAATGGACCCTCATGGTAAGAGACAATGCAGGAAATACAAAGAGGGTCGGTTGATGGTCCACACCCACCTGGAATTCTGTTGTGAATAGAAGTCTTATTGAGCTTGGAAGAATGAGGCAGATCAGATAATATCAATCGAAATAACTGCAGAGACAGCATGAACTCTGAATGAGGGCCAGGGTTTAAGAAAGCCAGGCAGTCCTGTCCCCACCCTTTGCCCAGCACCAACCTGGGCCCTGCTGTGAAACATACTGGAGTTTCTCTCTGTACCCACCTTGTTGCCTTCCTCCTGCAAAATGCAACAAAATTTTTGCCGCAATTCCAGAGGTTCTTGCACTCTTTCAAGCAGTTTGAAGACTCTATCATATTCTGGATATATTTAGAAAAAAAAAACTGTCACCATTTCTAAAGTAGAAAGAAGAGGCAGAACTCAATCTTGGTGTATCTGCTGCCTCAGCAATCGTTCAAGGGCTAGAATGTTACATAGTGCTTGTGCTTTACACGCTTCTATCCGGACACCGAACCATAGCTACCCATGGAACCCTTATGAATAATAAACAATTAAGAGATCAAAAAAGAACAAAGTACTGAGACATTTTAGTCACAATAAAGGGGAACTGTCTTAAATTATGTGAAAACCCAATTCTGGGAAAGGATAAGCCGTAAGAGCTCTGTGGAATCCAGTCTAAATCACAGAATGAGAGGGGCGCCTAGGTGGCTTAGTCGCTTAAGCATCCAACTCTTGATTTCAGCTCAGGTCATATCCCCACAGTTCATGAGATCCAACCAGGCACTGTCAGTGCAGAGGCTGCGGGATTCTCTCTCTCCCTCTCTCTGCCCCCCCTTCTCAAAATAAGTAAACTTAAAAAAACTTTGAGCTCATAGAATGAGAAAGACTTCCTGTGGTTTCACTTAGGAAAATTCCTATTCTACTTACGTTGTCCAAATCTTTGAATTTCCTTCTTCAACTGATGTTTCATTTCCGCAGTGATTTCCATCGTTTTTGGCAGTTTCCCTGGCCCTTCTTCCAGCACAGATACTGCGGTGACCTTGGGATCATCTGTAGAGAGACGGATGGTGATGATTCCTCCCGCCAGTGCATTACTACCAGGTTTGTGACTCGGCCCACCTTTGCTGAGACGGGTTAAGTCACGAGGCAGAGAGTCCAGTTGGTCGGTGTAGAATACCATCTCCTGCCATATTCACAGGCTCTGGGTGAACGGATTTTGACAAGAAGCTATCAGTAGGGATCGACCACTTTTCCCTCGCCTGCTGTGGATATTGTGAACGACAGGTGCATCTGGAAACCAAGTGTAGTGCGGAGCTGCAATGGCAGGCATTTCAACGACCCCGCATGGACATCCACGTGCTCCACAGTCTCTCAAGTTCTTAGGTCATAGCAGGAGGATACACCGGATCTATGTATCAGACCTGAAAATTGGACTTCGGGAAAAATAACAGAACAAAGAAGCCTCTTACATTCTTGGCACTCTGCGTGCATACAGAAATGTAGTTGGACAGTACAACCAGTAAACAAACATTCACGGGGCCCTGGCACTCATGGTTTAATGCCCCTTTGATGCCGTTTACAAGGTAAAAAGCTGATCGTGCCACTTGATGTCAGCATGCCTGACATTGGCACTCCATCACTAACACTCCCAGTCAGTTAATGATCTTCCTCATCTGTCTTTTCTGTCTCGGAAGATGAATTATTTTCTACATCATGTTGACACCTCTCCTTCATTTACTCAGCCTCCTCTGTGCCAGGCACTGAGCCAAATGCTGGGAGATCGGCAGTGAACGAGACAGACAGAAACAATCCCTACCCTTGTGGAACTTACATCCTCATGGGGAAGTCAGACGGTATGTGCAAAATGGGTAAAGGGAGTTATACAGTTTGAACTCGTGTTAGGAAGGAAGACATCAGGGATGTGACAGAGAGCAGGAGGGGGTGCCTCCAGGATCCACGGTGGGGCAGGGCCCTCTGAGGAGGTGACCCGTGGAGCAGGAGACAGGGCGGCCTGTGCACGTGAGGAGGACTTCTGGCTGCCCTGAGGGCCAGTGCAGGGCCCTAGGAGGGGACGAGCCGGGGCCGTGGAGCAAAGGACAGAGGCAGAGAGAGCAAGGAGGACACCCAGAGGACGCGTGCAGGAGAGGAGGGCAGGCCCGGGTCCTGCAGAGCGTGTAGACCAGCGTCGGGAGCTCCGATTCTGTTCTGAGTGCTCGGGGGAGTTGGTGGCGGGTTTCGGGATGGACGTGGCAGGATCGGATTTCCGTGCTCACGGAGTCAGCCGGGCTGCAGGGCGGTGATGGGTCAGGAGGGTCAAGTGGGAGAGCAGGCTGTAAGGTCAGAAGCTAGTGCAGCGACCTGCTGAGTGAGGCGGCGGTGGGTAGAGGGACATCCCGATGGTGGCATCCAGGAAGGAGTACAATATTAAGAGGAGAGCCAGAAGACTCAAAAAAGAATGAAAGAAAAGCAATATTCAATAAGGAGAAGGAAAGCAGTTGAGCGTGGAGCTTGGGAATCCAGGAAGGTTTCCATGAAGGAGAGCGGGAACACCTGTGCCTAATGTGGATGAGAAATTAAGGGCAGCGTCACCCAAAGCCGGTGACCTTGAGGGAACTGCTCCCTGGCAGGGAGGAGCCAGAGGCCAGGCTGCACTGGGGCAGGTCAGGAAGGGGGTGGGGGACAGGCATCCTCACCATCTTCCAAACACACGGCTGAGCCCCCGGCCTCGGATGCTCCCTCTCCTTCCGGCATCACTGACAGCATTGCCATGGTCAGTCTTCTCTTACACAGAGGAGAAGTCATGGGTTCTCCATGACGTTTCATTTGGTTCTCGGGCCCAACAGCAGACTCCTCTGCTTTATCGGTCATCATTTCCTGAGAAGCGTCAAGAAACATAGCCCATTAATGACAAAAATGCAACCAAACTAGGGTGCATGGGTGGCTCAGACCCTTGATATCAGCTCAGGTCATGATCTCACGGTTCGTGGGACAGAGCCCTGAGACAGGGCTGCTCGGGTTTCTCCCTCTCATTCTCTCTGCCCCTCCCCTGCTGGTTCTCTCTCTCTCTCTCTCTCTCTCTCTCTCTCTCTCTCTCTCTCAAAATAAACAAATAAACTTAAAAAAATGCAAACATGCTGACGCTGCATTGTACATATGTGTATACAACATGCCTCTCCATCGTTAATGTGAGTTTTCTCAAGGGCCAAGGTTTATCATGCCCCCACAAACACTCCGTTCTCAGGAGCCCCAGCCTCTTTTCCATTCCTCTAGGGAGAAAATGGAGGAAGCTTGGGAGGAAGCTATCCTACAAGCGTAGTCCAAAGGCAAACATTGTAGACGATGAATCAGCTCACGTGCAGGATGCGAACCCCTCAGCCAGAATTAAATAAATACATGATTACCTCGCTGACAAAGTAAATAACATTCTGTGTCAACCCTTTCAGGGGAAATAATTCAGTTTCCTTTCCATATTTGATTTAAATACAACATTATCGATATTGGCCGAGTCTTTACAGAATGCCCCTCGTCGAGGGTGAGGGGACAGGAGGTGGAAATCTTTAATCCACGCGTGTCCAATGGCACAGAGTCCAATGTGTCCATCTAGGAGCCCTGTGATGGGCACTTCTCAATATTGTTCACAGATCAATTGGCACGTATTGGTATGACAGACTAGCTGAAAGGTCTTCTCATTTAAGGGTAACCCCCAAATTTGCCCCATCATATTGGAACGAACTGGGGACAAATTCCTTTTCTGAATCATTGACAGTTCCCATTAAGGAGAAGTACAAAAGGGGAGAATTATTTTCATGGAGCATTTCATACCAGCCAGCTAAATGCTCTACTCTGCTAAATGCTCTACTCGTACTAATTTATTCAGTATTTCACAGAGCTATAATTGTGGCAAAAACTCAGGGCCAAGGTAAGGAAGAGAAGATGTGGAGGGAGTCAGAAGGGATCTGGAGCCCAGAGAGTCCCAGGAGCAGTGGGAGGGTTTGGTAGTACTGATGCCTTCTCCAGGGGTTGCTAGCATGCAGCCTTCAGTTTCGTCTGGTCATGAAAATCCCTTTGCTGGGCACAGACCATCTTATAAAAGTGTTGAGGGGCGCCTGGGTGGCTCAGTCGTTTGAGCATCCGACTTCGGCTCAGGTCATGATCTCGCAGTTGGTGGGTTCAAGCCCCGCATCAGGCTCCGTGCCGACAGCTCCGAGCCTGGAGCCTGCTTCGGATTCTGCGTCTCCCTCTCTCTCTCTCTCTCTCTCTGCCCCTCCCCTGCTCCTGCTCTGTCTCTCTCTGTCTAAAAAATAAATAAAAACATTAAAAAATTAAAAAAGAATAACGTGTTGAGATGGGGGGGGGGTGGCCACATCAAGAGTGGCCAGAACAAGAACTGAAGGTCACCGAAATCCCTGCTGTGAGGCCTCACGCGCTGCATTGGAGCACAGTCAAGAAATCCAGGAACAGGAGTGACTAGGGAAGAGCGTGTCAGTCTGCTGAGCACGACTTCCATCACCCCGACTACATCTGTCACCCTGCCATTGACATGCTTGTTTATCAGCAGATCTCTTGTGATGCCGGTGAGTGTGAATCCCTTTCCCTGAGAACTGTCATCCCCTGAAAACTACTTTAGTACCATTCGAACTGCAAGATGTTAACTGCATTTAACTTTGAATATAAACCTTTGATTGCATTTGAACTCAAAATGTTCACAGTCAGGGCCTGGAGTAAAGTGACCATATGAGGGTTGAGCAGCACAGATTCCAAGCCAACCCAGGGGCCACCCGTCCTTTGCTTTCTCAAGGCTCCTGCCTGGCACCTTCCATTGTATTAGCTGAGATAAAATAGAGACACTTAGGGAAAAATAAAGATTACCAAAATTTTACTAAAGAAGAAAGACAAAATCTTAGAACTCCTGTATCTGGTAAAAGTTATTAACAAAAAATTTAAAAACCTCCTATCCAATTAAAAAAAATTAAAAAACTAAAAATAAACAAAAACTTCCTATCCAGAAGGCTTCCCTGATGAGTACTCCAAGAATTTAGGGGGAAATAATATCAGTGTTACATAAACTCTTGGACCAGTTCCCACCTCATTTTATGATGCAAGTATAAACCTGACACCAACATCTAACAAGGACATAGAAGAAAGGAAAACCACTGGCCAAGATTCCTTTCCTGAAAACACATATACAAATTCTAAACAAAAGATTAGCAAACAAAAATAAAAGATATGCATCATGTTATGATGTAGTGTATTTCATGAAGGCAACATTGGTTTAAAATGTGATCAGTCCAATTGTATTTAGAAAAACAAACAAGGAAAGTTTCCATTATTAATTTTATAGATGGTTCCAAGTTCAAAAGCTACTGATGCTTAAAAATTATCAGCAACTGAGAATAGAAGGTAGTTTCCTTAACTTAATAGAGAGTATTCACCCCCCAAGATCCTATAGCAAACACAATACTTAATGACGATATACCAAACATTTTCTACCTAAGTTTGTAAACCAGACAAGGACGTCTACTATCTATTCAAAAATATATGGAGGTCATAAAAACTGCAACAGTGCCAAGAAAATATTACAAGTATAAATTGTGCGAAGGTAAAAGCAAAACTGTCATTCACAGATGACATTTTTCTGTACATGGAATATCCAAAAGGATACAAACAATTAGAGTTGATATGTGAACAACAGCCAATTTATTGTATTCAGGAGGAAGAATCAAAAACCACATCTGGGGCGCCTGGGTGGCGCAGTTGGTTGAGCGTCCAACTTCATCCAGGTCACGATCTCGCGGTCCGTGAGTTCGAGCCCCGCGTCAGGCTCTGGGCTGATGGCTCAGAGCCTGGAGCCTGTTTCCGATTCTGTGTCTCCCTCTCTCTCTGCCCCTCCCCCGTTCATGCTCTGTATCTCTCTGTCCCAAAAATAAATAAACGTTGAAAAAAAATTTAAAAAAAAAACCACATCTACTTCTCTGTAATAACCAAAATATTTAGAAAAAGAAAATGAAAATACCATCGCAAACAATGTCAACAACATCAAAACCCAGGGAGTACACCTAATGACAGGTGTCCCAGAGAACTATGCGTAACACAAAAACCCCACTGAGAGATGTTTCAGGCCTCAAGGCAACGGAGAGAAATACATTTTTTTTTACGGATTGCAAGACTCATTAAGTCATTATTGTCATTTCTGCCAGGAGGAACTATTGTAATCATATTTAAAATGTAAATAACTTTCTATTTCAAATTTCAAAACTCCATCTTGTTCCTTTTGGGGAAATTAGTGAGCTGATAGTAAAGAGTGGAAGGGCTGAGACAATCTTTCAGAGAAAGAACAAGGTTGGAAGAGGTAAGACGCCAGCTAGCGGACTTCCTGGAAAGGAGGCGCATGGCAAGCACGTGGGATTGGAGCAAGGGTGGGCGGATACACCCGTGCAAGACCCTAGAGAGTCTAGAAATCAGTCCGGAAATAACAGCTGCTAGACGGCTGACACTGGGGCCCGCGAACCACTGTGGTCCCTTCGGTAAGTCCACCCGGTCCCTGCGGGGAAATGGGCCTCCTCTCTGACCTCAGTCCCATCCACACCACATTGATATCAGGTGAAGAGGACATCTGGACTAAAACCTAGGACGTTACCTTCATGGCTTTAGGGTAGGAAAGGTTTTGAAAAAATAAGAGCACTGACCAGAAAGAAGAGATTGTTCAATTATACTTAATTGAACTGAGAATATCTGTTCATCAAAATGACACTATTGAGATGGTGACAAAGCAAAACAGATCTGCAGAAGATACTCAGAATGATACATTTAAATATACACAGAAATAGAAATATATGTAGGGCTACAAATCAATTTAGCAAAATACAAATATTTCAATGAAATGTGGCTAAAAGACCTGGAAAGGCACCTCGTAAAACACACACGCGGATGGCCAATCAACCTCTAATCGGCACAAAATGCACATTTAGACTTAAGGAGAGGCCCCTGCACACCCAGCAGGGTGGCTGAGATTCAAGACTGCCTGCACACCAAGTGTTTGTGAGTATGGAACGTAACCAACTCTCATACACTGTGGACCCAGGTCCCCAGCTTGATGCCCCAGGTGATAGTTAAAAAGCGAGATGAAACTCCCCCAAGACTAGATCCAGAATTCAAGGAAAATTACGTGCCCAAGGCTGCAACACAGCATCCATGGAAGAACAACTCCCCGCAGAGTGCCTTTGCGCACCCAACGAAGACCTCCCCCCAAAGGCTGAGACAGAGCCCCACACTGCTCCGCAGCCACGGCTGAGACAGCAGCCGGGGCCTAGTCCCCCCACTGCAGAAGGGACACCTCCTCAGCCAGGGCTGAGGCGGAGCGCTCAAGGCGGAATCCCCCTTCTGTGCACAGACGGACCTTTCCAACAACAGTCTCGGCTCCCCAGAGGGCGGCAGAGGGAGCCCCAAGAAAGAGCCCGAGCCGCCAGCGCCGAGAAGGGACCCAACGTCAAGCTGTCTCCCCGACGGCTCACACAGAGCCCCCGAGGGCGACTTTCACTCCAGTCTCAAACACCCGAGGAACAGCACCCCCACTGGCTGTGACACAGCACCCATGAAAGCCTCCCCAGCACTGAGCGTGCCCCCCGCCCGGGGACCAGCCCGACGCGAGCAGAGCCCACCGCCACCGTGGCTGAGACAGAGCACCCAGGGCAAAGTGCCCCCTCAGGCTGAGCCAAGCCCCGAGGAGAGGCTCCCACAGGCTGAGGCAGTGGCCCTCGTGGGCAGGAATCTGGGGGCTGAGGCCACGCGCCCGAGGAAACGCTGCCCTCGCACGGCTCGGGTGCACTGCCAGGAAACACCCCCACCCCCACTCTCGACTGACCTAAGCCCCCGGACAAGAGTCCCCTCCCCAGCACTGAGACGGTTCCACGAGGAAAGCCCCTCGCGGAACTCTGTCTCTCTGACCATCAAAATGGCCGACACCCGCTGCCCAGGGAAACGCCGCCCACCCCCGGGCTGAGACCAGAAGCCAAGGAACGGTTTCCACGGAGCTGAGGTCGATCACCCAGCAAGATACTGCACCTAAGGGAGACACGCCTCCCGAGTTCAGGGAGAGCTCCCAGGGAAAAGAATCCGTGCTCCGAGTGTTAAAATCCTGACCTTGTTCCCGGAGCCTGGCAGTAACCTGCAAAATGGCAGTGAGGCTGTGGTGCCTCTCACGTGGAACTTTCTAGAAATGTGCCCTCTGGGAGTCGCTGGAAATGCGCCCTCTAAGGGTTCTGGGAGCGGTGTGCACAGGCACGTGTGTGGCAGGAGGACTGATACATTATTACTTTCCCGGGGGGTGTAAGCCAAGCTGCAGACCCCGGATGCTGCAGGCCCGCTGCCCTGGAGAAGCCTCGGGTCCCCAGGAGCCTGCTGTGCCAGCCCCCCAGCGCCACGAAGCTCGTCTTTCCACCCCCCCACGCCCCCCCCCCCCCCGCAGCATGTGTCAGGCGCCCCCTACAGACAGACCTCGGTCACTGACGCCACAGGAAAACTTAAAGGAACCAGAACATTTTTCAATCCAGCAGGCTAGCAGTGTGAATTTGGAGCGGAGAGGGAATAAATCAAAAGCTGGCACACCGTATTAACAGTAAAAGAGGAGGATGATGTGATCATCCTAATAGATGAAGACCACATGTGATAAAATGCAGCAAATATTCGTGAGAAAAAGTTAAAAGCCCTTGCTATAAAAGTGCCAGCACCAATCTGCTTTGCACATTACTCTTGGGGGAGAGTTAGAAATGTGGCTCATTGGGGCGCCTGGGAGGCTCAGTCTGTTAAGGGCCGAGTTTAGCTCAGGTCATGATCTTGCGGTTCCTGAGTTCCAGCCCCGAGTCGGGCTCAGTGCTGACGGTGTGGAACCTGTTTGGGAATTCTCTCTCTTTCTATCTCTGCCCTTTCTCTCTCTCTCTCTCTCCCTCTCATAGCTTCCGCGAAGCTCCAAATCTCTTTCTTCCCCTTCAGTGCGGCTGCTAGGTTGCCGCCTCGCAGAGCAAAGGGAGCTGGGAATCAATTTTCAAGGCTACTGGGGAGCTGAAGAGAGGAGGTCAGGAAGAGGGCAGTTTAAAACACCACAAAGTCTGCTGTCAGTATCGCGATTTAGCCAGTTTTCTTGCATAAACATCGTTCCGAGTTTTGCAGCCCCGTTGGTTAATTCCAGAGTGCTGAAACCTTGACAACATTTACCAGTGTTCTCATTGCCATTTTGCATCAGTGGGTTTTCAGAAGTTTTTATTCTACCACTTTGTAAGTGCTTCTTCCTACGTACTCCATTTCAATCTAAGTATAAACCCAAGAAATGAAACTATATTATTCACAACGTCCTTTTCCTCTGGAAGAAAACTAATGCGTGGTGCCTATGTGATTGTGCACAACCACCCATGATGAGGACTTTAAGAAATCTATCTATCTATCTATCTATCTATCCCCTATTTTCATTAAGCCTCATTATAGCACCTGCTACTAGAGTTAGTTAGATTTCCCCCGTGTGTGGATAGCTTGCACGTAGGGATTATTTGGAATTTCATATGTGAAATTTCCTTGCTGTTAAATTGCATAACCAAACATGAACAAATACCCTTGTTGCTGAGGGATGTTTCAGATTTAAATCCTTACATTCTCATCTTCGATTGTATTTCTTCTTTTATTCAAAAAACTTTTTTGTGTTTTTATTTTATTTTTGAGAGAGAGCCAGAGTGCAAGCAGGGGAGGGGCAGAGAGAGAGGGAGACAGAATCTGAAGTAGGCTCCAGGCTCTACGCTGTCAGTGCAGAGCTCGATGTGGGGCTTGAACTCACAGACTGTAAGATCATGACCTGAACGGAAGTCGGACACCCAACCAACTGAGCCACCCATGTGCCCCAGTCTTTGATAGTATTTTGAAAGAAAAAGGTACAATTTTTGTCCTGGAAGGACTAAATAAATCACAAGAAAGTCATAACTGGAACGTTCTCCAGCATTGATGAACTTGTGAAAATAAAAAATTCATACATGTGTGTATGCGACGTCATCACCTTTGTGTACGCTAAATCTTTGTAAATTAGTAAAAACGTGACTAGTTGAGGAAATGTCAACCTTTTCATAAACATTAAAAGAAAACTTCACAATGTCATGTTTTTCTTACAGTGTATCCCTTGTCAGTCTGATAAGGGTCTTTTAACTTCCAGACTGCCTGGCTTGCTCCAACACTTTGCCTCTGTATGTCTGCAAAACCCACCACAGCAGTGCTCATATCAGTGTTAGACTGAATAACCAGAAGACTGGAATCTTGAAGGGCCGTACTTAGAATCCCACCTACCACACAGGCCAAGAGGGGACAACTTTATAGGAAATTTGTTCAAGGAAATCCTTCCAGAAGGCAGAAAGCCGAGCTGGCCTCCTGGTCATTCATTTTTATTGAAGGGAGAGATGGCCAAAGATATGTCTATATTGATGTGTATTTTATGCCCAGTTGATTGGCTGCATGGTCAGAAACTTTGAAGGAACACAATGAGAGAATGGTGACAAAGGGGTGTGAGGAAGGGGTGGGGGGGGGATAGATGTGTCCAGATGAGCATAGAATGTAAAGATAAATGTGTCTCAGGAGATTGGTCAGTAAAGAAGAACCTTAGCAGAGCAGAAGTTTAATATTCTGATGGCTAGCATACCCATTTGGTAAATATCCATCAGGCTCTTCCCCAGCAGCCATGTCAGAACCCAGGGGGGTCAAGAACTAAGTGGCCAAGTGGCAGGGATGGAGGCTGTGCTCAGCACCATGGGCCTCCACTCACCAGGGCTGACCTCACCACAGCCACTGCTGAGTGCCCCATCTTCTGAGGGCCAGAAGCAGGGCCAACATGGAGCCCCTGATATGGCACCAGTCTCCAGAGTGATCAGCCAGCTACCAGGTGGCAGGGAGTTTACTCTGTACCAATTTCAGCTGAAGTGGATGGTCCTTTGGACAGTGATCATGGAAATGTGCTTCTCTTCACGAGATATGATCTGAAATTTTGTATCTTGCATCACTATGTTCTAGGATCTAGAATAGCCGTTCTTTATCTCATTTATTGCTACAGGCTCAAATTACTAAGGCTAAAACAATTCCTATGCCCTCCTACCCAGGATTGTGAATAGGCCGACCTTCCTCGTATAATAATCTCAACTCAAAAAAAGAAAAAAGAGAAAAGAAAAAGAAAACAACCGCCCAAACTGACTTATTCTGCATTTGGAAGAACCTAGGCTCTATGGTGGCCTCTTATCATGCAGAGAACTTTAACCTCATTGAGAATTTAACTGTATCTACTGACTCTTCTCACAGAAAAGTACCCTTATACATGACACTTGGTATACAATTTTGGGGGGGTGGGGGTGGGGGCTGTCCTGGCTTAGATTTGCTCATTTTTAGTGGACAGGTGAGGCCACTTAAAATCAAGAGAACAGAATGAGTGGAGGCACATTTAAAGCAGACGCAAGTTATCCTGGGTACTATCAGTTTCACTATTTGTAAACTAAAAATTATTTTTGTTTTAAATATAATTGATTGTCAAGTTGGTTTCCATACAACATCCAGTGTTCATCCCAACAAGTGCCCTCCTCAATTCCCATCACCCACTTTCCCCTCTCTCCCACCCCCATCAATCCTCAGTTTGTTCTCAGTATTTTTTTTTTAATTTTTTTTTCAACGTTTATTTATTTTTGGGACAGAGAGAGACAGAGCATGAACGGGGGAGGGGCAGAGAGAGAGAGGGAGACACAGAATCGGAAACAGGCTCCAGGCTCTGAGCCATCAGCCCAGAGCCCGACGTGGGGCTCGAACTCACAGACCGCGAGATCGTGACCTGGCTGAAGTCGGATGCTTAACCGACTGCGCCACCCAGGCGCCCCTGTTCTCAGTATTTAAGTGACTCTTATAGTTTGCCTCCTTCCCTCTCTGTAACTTTTTTCCCTTTCCCCTCCCCCATGGTCTTTTGTTGAGTTTCTCAAGATATGAGTGAAAACATATGATATCTGTCTTTCCCTAATTCACTTATTTCACTTAGAATAATACCCTCCAGTTCCATCCATGTTGCTGCAAATGGCAGGATTTCATTCTTTCTCATTGCCAAGTAGTATTCCATTGTATATATAAACCACAATTTCTTTATCCATTCGTCTGTTGATGGACATTTAGGCTCTTTCCATAATTTGGCTATTGTTGAAAGTGCTGCTATAAACATTGGGGTGCATGTGCCCCTATGCCTCAGCACTCCTGTATCCCTTGGGTAAATTCCTAGCAGTGCTATTGCTGGGTCATACGGTAGGTCTATTTTTAATTTTTTGAGGAACCTCCACACTGCTTTCCAGAGCGGCTGCACCAGTTTGCATTCCCACCAACAGTGCAAGAGGGTTCCCGTTTCTCCACATCCTCGCCAGCATCTATAGTCTCCTGATTTGTTCATTTTAGCCACTCTGACCATTGTGAGGTGATATCTCATTGTAGTTTTGATTTGTATTTCCCTGATGATGAGTGATGTTGAGCATGTTTTCATGTGTCTATTGGCCATCTGGATGTCTTCTTTGGAAAAGTGTCTATTCATGTCTTCTGTCCGTTTCCTCACTGAATTATTTGTTTTTCCGGTGTGGAGTTTGGTGAGTTCTTTATATACTTTGGATTCTGGCCCTTTGTCCAATCTGTCATTTGCAAATGTCTTTTCCCATTCTGTCCGTTGCCTTTTAGTTTTGTTGATTGTTTCCTTTGCAAGGCAGAAGGTTTTTATTTTGATGAGGTCCCAATAGTTCATTTTTGCTTTTAATTCCCTTGCCTTTGGAGATGTGTCAGGTAAGAAATTGTTGTGGCTAAGGTCAAAGAGGTTTTTCCCTGCTTTCTCCTATAGGGTTGTGATGGTTTCCTGTCTCACATTCAGGTCCTTTATCCATTTTGAGTTTATTTTTGTGAATGGTGTGAGAAAGTGGTCTAGTTTTATTCTTCTGCCTGTTGCTGTCCACTTCTCCCAGCACCATTTGTTAAAGAGATTGTCTTTTTTCCATTGGATGTTCTTTCCTGCTTTGTCAAAGACTAGTTGGCCATACATTTGTGGGTCCCATTCTGGGTCTCTATTCTATTCCATTGGTCTATGTGTCTGTTTTTGTGCCAATACCATACTGTCTTGATGATTGCAGCTTTGTAGTAGAGGCTAAAGTCTGGGATTGTGATGCCTCTGCTTTGGTTTTCTTCTTCAATATTACTTAGGCTACTCGGGGTCTTTTGTGGTTCCATACAAATTTTAGGATTGTTTGTTCTGGCTTTGAGAAGAATGCTTGTGCAATTTTGATTGGGATTGCATTGAATGTGTACACTGCTTTGGGTAGTATTGACATTTTAACAATATTTATTCTTCCAGTCCATGAGCGTGGAATGTTTTCCCATTTCTTTGTGTCTTCTTCAGTTTCCTTCATAAGCTTTCTATAGTTTTCAGCATACCAATCTTTTACATCGTTGGTTAGGTTTATTCCTAGGTATTTTATCGTTCTTGGTGCAATTATGAATGGGATCAGTCTTTTTATTTCTCTTTCTGTTGCTTCATTATTGGTGTATAAAAATGCAACCGATTTCTGTACATTGATTTTGTACCCCACAACTTGGCTGAATTCATGCATCAGTTCTAGAAGACTTTTGGTGGAGTCTGTTGGGTTTTCTATGTAGAGTATTATGTTGTCTGCAAAAAATGAAAGTTTGACTTCATTTTGGCCAATTTTGATGTCTTTTATTTCATTTTGTTGTCCGATTGCTGATGCTAGGACTTCCAACACTATGTTAAACAACAGTGGTGAGAGTGGACAACCCTGTCATGTTCCTGATAAGGGAGAAAGCTCTAAGTTTTTCCCCATTGAAGATGATATTAGCTGTGGCCTTTTAATAAATGGCTTTTATGATGTTTAAGTATGTTCCTTCTATCCCGACCTTGTCGAGGGTTTTTATTAAGAAAGGATGCTCTATTTTGTCAAATGCTTTTTCTGCATCTATTGACAGGATCATATGGTTCTTATCTTTTATTAATGTGATGTATCACATTGATTGATTTACGAATATTGAACCAGCCGTGGAGCCCAGGAATGAATCCCACTTGGTCATCGTGAATAATTCTTTTTGTGTGCTGTTAAATTCAATTTGCTATTATCTTGTTGAGAATTTTTGCATCCACATTCATCAGAGATATTGGGCTGTAGTTCGCTTTTTTTGCTGGGTCTCTGTCTGGTTTGGGAATCAAAGTAATGCTGGCCTCATAGAATGAGTCCGGAAGTTTTCCTTCCCTTTCTATTTTTTGGAACAGCTTGAGAAGGATAGGTATTAACTCTGCTTTAAATTCTGGTAGAATTCCCCAGGGAAGCCATCTGGTCCAGGACTCTTATTTGTTGGGAGACTTTTGATAACTGATTCAATTTCTTCACTATCTATGGGTGTGTTCAAATTTTCTGTTTCTTCCCATTTGAGTTTTGGTAGTGTGTGGGTGTCTAGGAATTTGTCCATTTCTTCCAGGTTGTCCAGTTTGTTGGCATATAATTTTTCATAGTATTCCCTGATAGTTGCTTGTATTTCTGAGGGATAGGTTGTAATAAATCCATTTTCATTCATGATTTTATCTATTTGGGTCATCTCCCTTTTCTTTTTGAGAAGCCTGGCTAGAGGTTTATTAATTTTGTTTATTTTTTCAAAAAACCAGCTCTTAGTTTCATTGATCTGTTCTACCGTTTTTTTGGATTCTATATTGTATATTTCTGCTCTGATATTTATTATTTCTCTTCATCTGCTGGGTTTGGGGTGTCTTTGCTCTTTTGCTTCTAGTTCCTTTAGGTGTGCCGTTAGATTTTGTATTGGGGATTTTTCTTGTTTCTGGAGATAGGCCTGGATTGCAATGTATTTTCCTCTTAGGCCTGCCTTTGCTGCATCCCAAAGGGTTTGGATTGTTGTATTTTCATTTTAATTTGTTCCCATACATATTTTAATTTCTTCTCTAATTACCTGGTTGACACATTCATTCTTTAGTAGGATGTTCTTTAACCTCCATGCTTTCGGAGGTTTTCCAGACTTTTTCCTGTGGTTGATTTCAAGTTTTGTAGCATTGTGATCTGAAAGTGTGCATGGTATGATCTCAGTTCTTTTATATTTATTGAGAGCTGTTTTGTGACCCAGTATGTGATCTGTCTTGGAGAATGTTCCATGTGCACTCGAGAAGAAAGTATATTCTGTTGCTTTGGGATGCAGAGTTCTAAATATATCTGTCAAGTCCATCTGATCCAATGTATCATTCAGGGCCCTTGTTTCTTTATTGACCATGTGTCTAGATGATCTACCCATTGTTGTAAGTGGAGTATTAAAGTCCCCTGCAATTACCACATTCTTATCAATAAGATTGGTTATGTTTGTGATTAATTGTTTTATATATTAGGGGGCTCCTGTTTTCGGTGCACAGACATTTATAATTGTTAGCTCTTCCTGATGGATAGACCCTGTAATTATTATATAATGCCCTTCTTCATCTCTTGTGACAGCCTTTAATTTAAAGTCCAGCTTGTCTGATATAAGTATGGCTACTCCAGCTTTCTTTTGACTTCCAGTAGCATGATAGATAGTTCTCCATCCCCTCACTTTCAATCTGAAGGTGTCCTCAGGTCTAAAATGAGTCTCTTGTAGACAGCTAATAGATGGGTCTTGTGTTCTTATCCATTCTGATACCCTATGTCTTTTGATTGGAGCATTTAGTCCATTTACATTCAGTGTTATTATAGAAAGATATGGGTTTAGAGTCATTGTGATGTCTGTAGGCTTCATGCTTGTAGTGATGTCTCTGGTCCTTTGTGGTCCTTGCAACATTTCACTCACAGAATCCCCCTACGATTTCTTGTAGGCCTGGTTTAGTGGTGATGAATTCCCTCAGTTTTCGTTTGTTTGGGAAAACCTCGATCTCTCCTTCTATTCTAAATGACAGGCTTGCTGGATAAAGGATTCTTGGCTGCATATTTTTCCTGTTCATCACATTGAAGATTTCAGCCATTCCTTTCTGGTCTGCCAAGTTTCAGTAGATAAGTCTGCTACTACCCTTATGTGTCTACCTTTGTATGTTGAGGCCCATTTATCCCTAGCTGCTTTCAGAATTCTCTCTTTATCCTTGTATTTTGCCAGTTTCACTCTGATATGTCGTGCAGAAGATCGATTCAAGTTATGTCTGAAGGGAGTCCTCTGTGCCTCTTGGATTTCAATGCGTTTCCTTCCCCAGATTGGGGAAGTTCTCAGCTATGATTTGTTCAAGTACACCTTCAGCCTCTTTCTCTCTCTTCTTCTTCTTCTGGAATTTCTATGATAAGGATATTGTTCCATTTAATTGAATCACTCAGTTCTCTAATTCTCTCCTTGTAATCCTGGATTTTTTTTATCTCTCTTTTTCTCGGCTTACTCTTTTTTCCATAATTTTATCTTCTAATTCACCTATTCTCCCCTCTGCCTCTTCAATCCATGCTGTGGCTGCCTCCATTTTATTTCGCACCTCATTTATAGCATTTTTTTAGCTCTTTATGACTATTTCTTAGTCCCTTGTTCTCTGCATCAATAGATTCTCTGCTGTCCTCTATGCTTTTTTCAAGCCCAGCAATTAATTTTATGACTATCGTTCTAAAACCTTGTTTAGTTATGTTGCTTGTATCAGTTTTGATCAATTCTTTAGTTGTCACTTCTTTCTGGAATTTCTTTTCAGGGGAATTCTTCTTTTTCATCATTTTGGCTAGTTTTATGTCCCTTATGAGTTGTAAAAGCTTGTTACGTGCTCTGCACCTGTGAGCACTGCTATATTAAGGGGGGAGGGTCATACACTGTCCCGGGCCTGGCCCTTCAGGAGGTCTTTTTTGGACAGAGTTTTTTGCTCTCCGTTGTTGAGACTTTGGTTATTTTATTTCCCTACTTGTAGTGATGTTTTGGACCCTCCACCAGGTGTGCCTTGATTCGTTCTTTGAAGCAGCCCTGGACAGGAAAACAAACAGACGGACAAACAGGAAACAAAAGCATACAAACACGCAAACAAATAAAACAAGCAAACAAACAAAAACAAAAGCAAAAAACGATCCAAAAGCAAAAAACCAGAAGCACCAGCTGTAAGTAAAGAACAGGGTGGAGGTGGTGCCGATGGAAGAGCACATACAAAGAGAGAAACGATAGGGGCGGGGGTGGGGGGGGGTGGGGGGGAAGAAAAGATAAACATTGACCAGGCAGAGAGACTAAAAGGCTTAATCCAGAAGAGAGAGAAAGGAAAATAAAGAAGGAGGTGGGGGGGGGGGGGGGGGGGGGGGGGGGGGGGGGGCGGGGAGAAGAAACTAAGATAAAGTTACCCAGACAAAGAAACTCTACTGCTTGATTATTCCAGAGAGAGAGAAAAGAAAGTACAGAAGGAGGTGTAGAACATGTAGCAAGAGAATGAATTAAACATGCCTGTTTAAACAAACCAATAACCAGAGTAACCAGCCTAGAGGAGGGAAGAGATAAGAAGCAGAAATAGAAGCGAGAATATATCTGTATGAGAATAATATAGAATTAATCCAGGCAATGCAAGGGTGCTGATCTGGAGGAGGGGTCCGTCTGGTTCCACAGCGTCTATGCCACTCCAGGAGACTCGCAGTTACCCAGTGCATGGAGGGGCGTGGCTTGGTGTAGGCTGGTCCCGCCTCCACTGTGGGCCCCAGGGACCCATCCCTGAGGCCCTGCTTGGCGTTGGCGGTGGGGAGACAGATGGCGACCCCCAAGTCTTCTCTCCACGACCTGGTGTCCCAAATCACTCCTTTGGAGCTGTCCTCACTGTGCCGTGGGAGCAGACGATGCTGTCTGGCTCCGCCGATTCCTGTGCCCCGGGGGCTTGGCTGGGATTTAAATTCCCGCTCCGTGCGCCCCAGTACTGGGGGGGGGGGGGGTGCCTCTCGATGCCAGCCTGATATGTGGTCCATGCTGGTTTTGTCCCATGCAGCAGCACTAAAGGGGAGGGGACCCGTTTCTCCTGCTGCAGACTGCGCCCCTGACCTACCACCAGAGCCGGAGGTGGCTCCCCTCCTCCCCAGGTGCACAAACAGGGCAGCCGACCCCAGTCGGGAGAAAGCCCGGCAGTTAGAGATGGGATCCCACTCCATCCCAATCCAAGGTTTTTCTCTTGTCCGGATACAGTCCTGCGCCTCCCAGCTCCTCTTTCTCTTCCCTTTGTCTCCCCGCAGAAGGAGATCCCTCCCCTCCGTGCCTACGCGGGCTATTTTATCTCCCCCACTCTCAATCACCCACCTATAGCATGTCAGGTTGTCCCAGTTTCTCCCCAGTAGACTCAGTCTCTTTTCCTCCCCAACTCTTGGGGTTCAAAGTCCTTTGGCTTCAGCCCTTCTTTGTTTGAGAGATGCGGGAGGTACGGCTCCCCCTACTCCGCTGCGTTGGCCCCTCCTCCCCAAGAAATTGTTTACTGAATTCACAGAAGGTCCTATGGAACAGTGTTTGGGTGTGCAGTCTCCAGAGTCTGACAGGCCCAGATGCAGCCTCTTTACTCCTGATGAAGCTGAGCAGACCATCTAAGTTCCCATTCCTGGTTTTCATGCCCATAACATGTGCATGTAAATAGCATCTTCTTCCTGTGGATGTTTTGAGAATTAAAAGGGCATAAGCATGGGAAATGGAGGATGTGTGCTGCTTACCCCTCACTTCCCTAACAGACATAAACTTGCACCTGAGCAGAGGTAGGGATTCAGTGAAAACTCAGGGCGCCTGGGTGCCTCAGTCAGTTAAGCTTCCCACTCTTGATCTCAGCTCAGTTCTTGATCTCAGGGTTGGGAGTTCGTGCCCCGTATTGAGCTGCACGTTGGGCATGAAGCCTACTCAAAAGAAAAAATATAGGTAGGGATTCAGTGAAAACTGGCATTCAAAATATTAAAGTACTATCAAATGACCTACTCGTAATAAACATCTTCATGTAAGTCAGACTTGGGATTTTTTTTAATCAACAAAAGTCCTTCACAAATATTTGTCATTACCAGCAGACTGGATCGCTTTTGAGTTAACTGGTGTAAAAGACCACTACGGGGAATATCGTAAGCATTTCTATATGTCTGAGGATTCAAATCCTGCTTTATTATTTTAATGTTTATTTATTTATTTTGAGAGAGAGAGGAAGAGAGAGCCTGGGTGGGGCAGAGAGAGAGAGAGAGAGAGACAGAGAGAGAGAAAATCCCCAGTAGGCTCTGTGCTGTCAACACAGAGCCTGATGTGGGGCTCAAACTCACAAACTGTGAGATCGTGACCTGAGCCGGAATCAAGAGTCAGATGCTTAACTGACTGAGCCACCCAGGCACCCCTCAAATCCTGCTTTAAATAAAGCAAATAATTTAGTTACTCCTGAGCTTTTCATTTCTGTATTAATATTTGATCCTCTTAAAATCTTAGTGAATGACTGTACATTTAATATAGTTGACTACAGTAGAATTTTCCCAGTGGAAACTGTGCGCTTGCTTGCCTTGTCCTGAATTCTAATGCACCCACAAAGCATTAAAGCCACTGGGAATATCCTGTGTCACTTCAAACACCAAATCCTGAGGTGTATGCCTGGGCAGCCTTGTAGGTTTGTAACCTAGATGCATTCCCCCGGCAGCCACGGACGTGAGCGGCAGGGATCTCCATCGAGGAAGCAATGGCTGATCCTGCCAGGAATGCAGTCAACCAAGAGCTTCCTGCTGTGGTGCCTTAGGGATCTGCTGCAGCAGTCGAGCTGAGGCCATGCTCTTCCCAGGCTTCCCCCAGCCAGGGACTGAGAAAGATGGTGGTGGGGGGGATTATAGGCCCTGGCCACTTCTGCCCAACGTGGACCTCCTCTATGGGAGATCTCGGTGTCAGACGTCCCCGCTGGGCTGGCCAAGACTTTCTCGCAGCTGCACTCCTGCCTGAGACCCTTCATACCCAACCTTCTTCCTCGTCCCCTCCTCTCACAAGTGCTAGATCAGCCGTGTGGCCTGAAGGCTCCCCCCGCCGACTCCTGTTCTCTCACCTTTATTCTTCACAGACATTACCCCCAAACATATATTGCACATTTAATTCCATATTGGCATCTGCTGGCAGGAGGGTCCCTCTGGTATAATTCTTAAACTAATCAATTAATGATTACTAAATCCTGGGGCAGCTGGGTGGCTGAGTTGGTTGCGCGTCCAACTCTTGATTTTGGCTCAGGTCATGATCTCACGGTTCGTCAGTTCCAGCCCCTAGTCCACCCCTAGTCCCTATTCGCACTGGCAACTGGGAGCCTGCTTGGGATTCTCTCTCCCCTCTCTCCCTGCCTCCATCCCTCTCTCTCTCTCTCTCTCTGAATAAACTTTAAAAATAATTAGTAAATCCAAAATGGGATAATTGCTATCATGAACCTAAAAGCAATATGAAAGGCATAAATATATCAGACAAGCTCAAGAAAATACCAACTCTTCCTGTCATAATCTGTCTTTGTAAACATACCTTTGAGAGGCCAAGCCTCTCTGTTTCAGGGATTAAATTTATATTTCTATTCCTAAATGTAGAATATTTCCACTTAGATAAAGTAAGGATTTAGTAGGCTGCACATCTATTTCATTTCCAAAAACTCCATGATCAACTACCAACGCCAAAATTCTCTAGGAATCAGACTACTCTGGTTATCATACCATCTCTGGTGTTCATTATGAGAACTGTTCCTGCTTGGTCTTTGGCTAGTAAGTTCTGCTACTTGGTTCTGATTCCTCGGACTCCAACCATGACCATTGTGTTTATGGATGTTAGAAGTTTCCATAGTAATTTCTGGCCAACAGACAGGAGCTACCATAGAGCTCTTCAAAGATGTTGGGGGTCTCATTATAAATTAATTTTTCTCAGCCTTGGTGAAAGTTGTGTCTTCTGGACCCTCCAAGAGGTAGATGAGCAGATCTTACATTAAAAAAATTCCCTCTAACATAATCTCCCAGAGGCCTTTGGGTGCCTCACACTATAGTCCACCAGGAAAGTTCTTGCGTTTCTCCTTAATTTAGAGTAAGTGGCGGGGCGCCTGGGTGGCGCAGTCGGTTAAGCGTCCGACTTCAGCCAGGTCACGATCTCGCGGTCCGTGAGTTCGAGCCCCGCGTCAGGCTCTGGGCTGATGGCTTGGAGCCTGGAGCCTGTTTCGACTCTGTGTCTCCCTCTCTCTCTGCCCCTCCCCCGTTCATGCTCTGTCTCTCTCTGTCCCAAAAATAAATAAAAAACGTTGAAAAAAAATTAAAAAAAAAATTTAGAGTAAGTGGCCATTGTTCCTTATTTCACTTAACCAACCAAGCAAACTACTGGAGCCAGCTCAAAAAGCAAAGAGATTTCATTCACAACCTCATTTTAATCATTCCAAATTAAGACATTTGGCTTGATCCAACTTTATATTTCTCCCACCTTTTTATACTCTACCCTTAAGGGCCATTTCCAAACAAATATCCGCAGTTGTTGGTTATACGTATTGGGAAGAAGCTTGCAGATTTTCAGTTATGGCGCAGCTCCCAGTGGGTGGCAGGGTATACTTCGCTCCCTGTGCTTGGGGGACTTGGGTGTAGTTATTCCTCAGAAGCAAAAAGGGGTGGAAGGTGGAGCTTCTGAGGAGGATCTGAGTGCCCTGGAACTGGCTCAGAGAAACCACATCAGGTTCTTCAGAAAAAGAGGAAGCTGAATCTCCTTGGGCAAGAGTGGTAGAGTGCTGAGGAGCAAAGAAAACCCACAGAGCTTACGGGGTCAAGGTAGACAATTTCATCGCAATGGACCAATATATCCCAACGATAAATGTCGAGATTCTGCTCCTTTCTACTCAGTGCCCTAACACTAATAGAAGGCATCCTGTGAATTTGGGATCCAATGTGTTGTAATTCAGTGTTATGGACTGAATGTTTGCATCCACTCAAAATTCATATCTTGAAACGTTAACCCCCAATGTAATAGGAGGTGGGGTGTTTGGGAGGTAACTAGGTCATAAGAGTGCTGTCTTCAAGAGGGCCGCCAGGCGAGGAAACCAGGAAAAGGTCCCTCATCAGAACTTGACCTTACTCGCACACGGATCCTGGACTTGCCAGCCACCAGAACTGGGAGCAATAAATGTCTGTTGTTTAAGCCAGTTTCTGGTATTCTCTTATGGCAGCCTGAATTCAGACATCGAGCCACTTACAGGATTATACTTTGGATCCGGTTTTCCCAAATCTCAGGACTGCAGTTACTGGAGGTAATGGCTTCTTCGAAGGCAACTTGCCAATACCGCAGGTCCTTTCTTAGACCTTGACCAGGGGATGTGAGAACTTGGGCTCCTCAGTGTCTTTCCCTGGCTCTCAACACATTTAAGAAGCAACCAACCAACCCTGTTCTACTTTTTACTGCAACCACAATGTTCGAAGGTAACAGATACTTGGTGACTCAGAGCCTGGTTTTTTTTATGGACACTGATTAAAAGGGAGATAGAATTCACAAATCGAATAACTCTTTGCCACTTCCTGCCACTCGCCACCTGTAGCCTCTTTAACACTGGAAACAGGGGAGCTGATGCCTCTAAATCTCACGAGATTAAAAAAGATGTTCCAGAAAACACAGAAGCAATTCAGAGAACAATCCCTAGATCTAGGTTTCTCTGGAACTCTGAGCACCAAAATCAGTACCAGCCACACTTCAAGCAGGAAAAGTAGAACCAATATATGTGTGTAGTATACACATATACTCATAGATAGTATAGAGTTCTAAATATATATAAAATAGATATAATTTTAAATATCATATGTATGTATGTGTATATGCGCATATATATTATATACATATTTTTATATATATGGCCTTATATAGTATTTGGAGGTAGTCACGCTGTCTCTGTCTATGAGGCTGTTGTCTCACATGAAATGCTGAAGCAGGAAAAACATGCAAGAAAGGGAGATGAGACCAGGCTGACACCTACAAGCACCGGCTGAAACTCCATGAGGATTGATGGAAACCCATGGCAGTTCTTGCCTCTGCCCTTAGAGACGAGGGTATCCTGTAGAAGCAGAGGCCTTCCAGAACGGAACTGAAGACACCCTCTTGGTCCTGGAGTCAGAGAGGCCGAAGTCAGACTCCGCGAAGATAGAACAACCGATGAGGTGACCCAGCAGATTGGCCACAAAGTGTGTGAGCCACAAAACGGTCACCGCTTCCCCCCTGCCCCTGAAAATCCCCGGGAATCTCCCTTGTGTTCTCCTCTGTCCAGAAACACGCGAGAGTGGAGACCAGGGAAATTGTCCATCAGCCTGGCCACCTTGTAGTATGACAAAGGCATCAAATGGCCATTGCACGAAGGCGGTCAGGAGGAGCCCTGCCAAGGAGAGGAAACCCCAGAGCAGGTGGTTAGGCAGGCATGCGTAAGGGAGGGCCTATTCATCGATCGCATTGGGAACATACCTATCCTCTGACTGGGTGGACTTTGCCACAGCGGGGACTCGAGGAAGGCGAGCCACTAATCTGGATACCGATTTGTTTAACCATCCTATTGTTCACTTATCAAGTGGCATTAAGTGAGAGTTTAGAGCAGATTCGATTTTACATTTCTCAACATAAACTAGCGAGATCACCGGATGGGCCACGTGAACTGTCAGGGATGGTAGTTCAGTTTCCTCTACTTGAGAGTTCAAAATAGACCCCAACTTTTGAAATGACTGCTACTTATAGAGGTTTTGCAGAGTGCTTTCGTAGGGGATTCTAAGATGGAAAATGAGGGGGCCCCGGGGTGGCTCCGTCGGTTGAGCGTCCACTGTTGATTTCGGCTCAGGTCGTGATCTCATGGTTCCAGCCCCATGTTGGTTGTGAGATGGAGTCCCGAGTCAGGCTTCGTGCTGAGCCTGCTTAAGATTCTCTCTTTCTCTCTCTCTCCCTCTGCCACTCTCCCCCAGTCACACGCCCTCTCTCTCTTTCTCTCTCACCCTCTCTAAAAGAAAAAAGAAAAACAGTTTTCAAAAGATGGAAAATGAGTTGTGAGGTTCCCACTGCTTCTTTGGCAACATTTAATTTCTCAGAGCAGTGGGTGAAAACTCGCAGACCACGTACTGGAAACATCTAAGCCGGCGACACGGCTTAGCGTACTCACAGAAATACCATTCCCAGCCAACAGAGCGGCCACGGCTCAAACACATGAGACTTCCGGGCCCCGGGCAAGGAGCCGCGCATGCAGTAGGTGGTGTGCCGACTTGGCTTCCAGGCTCTGCTCTGGCCCCAGCTGCCTATGATCCTGGATGGGTCCTTCCCTCCTTGGGGCCTCCTGTGTGTCTCTGTAAAATGGTAATCCGGGGACAGATGATGCCATAAGGTCCTTGTGGCCTGGACATTCCTGTCTGGGGAGGTGGCTTTCCCTGGCCACGAGTGGTGTGCCTCCATCATACCTTTCTTCTAAAGTCTGAGTGACAGCACAAATAGTGGAAAGAACATGGAGAAACTGGATTAATCATGTTTCGCTGGCGGGAACGTAAAACGGTAGAGCCATAATGGCAATCTCTTATAAACCTAAACATGCAACTAACATATATATTTTCAAACAACTAAATTATCTGAACATATTTACTGGTGCATGCATTTATCAATTTTAATTGCTTCAACTTCGAGGTTGAAAATGATCTTTATGAATAAATGTTATTTATGAGTAAGAGATTGAATGTGTACTCCCCACGTGTCATAGTTTTTGTTTTTCCTTTGCACGTGTGCGATGGAGCCGGAACAGAGAAGGAAAGTGTATTTGATAAGTTAAGAAGCATGTAAAGAACTGTCAAGGCCCAGACTGCAAAAGAGCCTAGCAGTTTTCTAGAATGTTTATGTAAATCATTTCTCAAATCACAGTTACAGAAGAGAAAGAAAGAAAGAAAGAAGAAAGAAAGAAAGAAAGTCTGAAAACGACCTTGTTGGAAACCAAAAGAGCTCCCGTAAGGAATTTGAGGTATTCCCCGGACACTTGTGATGTTTCCTTCATTCAACAAATGTTCATTGAGGATTTTTAGCGCTGGGTACTCTCTGAGGATTTCTAGCGCTGGATTTCCACAAGGGGTGGAAAAGACCAGGTGTCGATACTTTGCACATCTCATACTTCAGGGGCACCCTGCCCTGGCAGAAAATCTGCCGTGAGTCCCGAGATGGCTCAGGGTCTCACACAACGTGAAGTTCACAGGGGCAGGCAGAAGCAGAGTCAGGACTAGGTTGAAACAAGTGAGGCACTCCAGGTGCAAAATTTTAGGAACTGCTGAAGCACTTGGCAATCAATGTGAGTAATGGCTTACCGACATTTTTTTTTTAAGAGTGCTCAAAGGTTGGTTGGTTGGTTGGTTATTTATTTATTTATTATTTTGAGAGAGAGCACGCGCGCGTTGAGTAAGGGCGAGGGGGCAGAGGGGGAGAGAGAATCTTAAGCAGCCTCCACGCTCCTCGTGCAGCCCACCTCGGGGCTTGATCCTGGGATCGTGACCTGAGCCAAAATGAAGAGTCGGACGCCCAACCGACAGAGCCACCCAGGTGCCCCTCAAAGGTTATTTACTGGCGGGACAAGTTTGTGGAGACAAATTTCAGTGCTTGCTCTTCCAACTTCACTGCGTGTCATAATCTGATCTCCCCTAAAATCTGTTCAACCTCGTCCCTCAAAAGATTCAGCCTCAAACTTGAGGCTCCTTGTGGTTCCTGAAGCTCATCACACTCTTGGGTACCTGGGCTTCCTCAGTGATGTCACCTGGAGAAGGCCCTCCCTCCCCTCTATTCATCGGTCCATCTGCCGTCCCATCTTGTTCCTCCTGTACATTTGAGTTTATGCCGCGGCTCCTCTGAGGAGCTTTCCCTGACAATCCAGGTTGACGCACTGGCACGTGCCCCTGCTCTCCCACCGCGCTTTGGATGCTCACCCAGAAGACCGGGACCTTTTTCAGAACGAGCGCTATGTGCCTTTTCATTTCTGTATCCCCATGCTTAAGAGAGCCTAGAGCGGTAGAAACTTAATGAACATCTTCTACATAACTGAACGGGTTATACCGTGCCACGATTCGGGGAGCCTTGACTCTGACCCCAATTCAACACCCTAGCTGTCTCTGTGACCTTTCTCAAGTCGCTCTTCTTCTCTGACTCTTCGTTTGCTCACCTGAAGGAATGGAACTGGCGCAGCTCTAGGTTCTTTCTACCTCTACCGTTATGTTCTTTTCCTTCTGGGTGTCCATCCTGAACCTAGTGAATACATAATATTTACTGGGTACATACCACATTGAGAGTCCTCCCAGAATATCTTTCTTCTTCATCAAACACTGTCAATATTGCCATTGTGCAGTAAAATTGGAATTAGAATTGTTCTGTCTTGGAGATCCAAGCCCCTTCATTCTATGGCCTTAGTCTACCACTGGACTATGAAATTCCATTAAATTTAACAAAAATGGCTCGCTGTCGTTTCTTTTTTGTTATTTTTTTTAATGTTTTTCATTATTTTTTAGACAGAGAGACAGAGCAAGTGGGAGAGGGGCAGAGAGAGAGAGGGAGACACAGAATCCGAAGCAGGCGGCAGGCTCTGAGCTGTCAGCACAGAGCCCGACGCGGGGCTCGGACCCACAAGCCGTGAGACCATGACCTGGGCCAAAATCGGACGTTCAACTGACTGAGCCACCCGGGCGCCCCAGTTCGCTGTCATTTCTTATAAATCAAAATGAATGCAAAATAATCGTGATGAGCACAATGTCAAAATTTTCTTTTTTTCTTTTTTCTTTTAGTTCATTTATGCATTTTGAGAGAGAGAGAGAGAGAGAGATCACAGGAGGGGCAGAGAGAGAGAGGGAGACAGAGAGAATCGCAAGCAGGTTCCACACTGTCAGCGCAAAGCCCGACACAGGGCTCGAACTCATGAACCTGTGAGGTCATGACCTGAGCCAAAACCAAGAGTTGGACCCTGGATCGACTGAGTCACCCAGGTGCCCCTCAAAATTTTAAATACAGGATTCGACCTTGTACTTGCACAACTGTGATAACCACACACGTGAAGGGAACAGCAGGTGCCACAAGCCAAACACTGAATACGTACTCTCGCTGGCAATGCCTTCTAAAGGCCATCGCTTCCTAAAGAGGGGAGTTGGCAAGACGTTACCTTTATATGTTCTGGCACTCCACAGTGCTGCAGGGCAAAGGGGATAGTTTGGTTTCATTACAAATATCTATTTGTCCAATTTTTGAGAATATTATCAAGAGCACTCAGCAAGTGACACAGATTATATTCATTAATGTATTTGACTTTTTGAAAATGAAGTTTGATCAAATGTCAAACATTTCTTGAAAAAAAATATTTTTTGCCAGGAAGAGAAACATTTTCCGAAAACTTTTATACTTTATTCACTTAACACAACTATGTAGATGACAACGGTGCTCACTTCATTTTTAGAAATTTATTTTTCACGAGTTTTCTCCACCACCATGGTCTGGAAACGTGGTGTGTAATTTTCTGCTTGTAATGATTGGTGTTTGTAATTTATACAAATTCTTGTGTGCACCTCAGGGCAGTAAAGTCTTGGTTTGCGAGCATAATTCGTTCTGGAAACATGCTTGTCATCCAAAGCACTTGTCTATCAAAGCGAATTTCCCCATAAGAAATAATGGAAACTCAGATGATCCGTTCCAGAACCCGAAAATATTCGTATCAAAATGATTAGAAAACAAAATAATAAATGAAATACAAAATATAAAGAGTAATAAACAAATTAACCTGCACTTACCTTTGAAATCTTCGTGGCTGGTGTGAAGGAGACGAGAGAGAGGAGGGTTATGGTGGAGGACGACTTTCACTGTCACTCACGGAATCACTGCTATCTGTTAGCTCAATGGAATCTTTTTCTGCAGGGGGGCCATTGTATATGCTCGCACGGACGTTGACTACAGTAGAGTATTAATCAACTCTGGTCATAGACTGTATTTAATGTAACTGGCGATAAGGCAGCAGAGGAAAGGGTCTCTCTCTGCAGGCAGCCTGAATGAATGAAGCAAAGCATTCCTGAGCTTACTCTTGTCTGGAAAAGTATAGGACCGTCCACAGGTGCCTTGAAGTGACAAAAAATACACCAGTGCCAGTTGTGGGCACCTTCCAACGTTCCGAAAAATCACCGATTTCTGCCGAACGCTGCAGACTGAGACCGAGCATCCAAGCATGGGAGACGATCACCCACAATCCCTCAGAGCGAGAGCGAGAGCGAGAGCGAGAAGAACCGTTGGCTCAGTGGTGATCATGTGACGTTCGGCACCACTTACTACTCATATTGCAAGACATCTCTCATTTATTTAAATTATTAGTTAATAATTAAATTCGTTAATAATATATAATAATATATGTAATTATACATATAATATAATAATATTATATGTATAACTATATATAATATAATTATACATAATTAATAATTAGTTAATAATTAAATCATTATTTAGGTAAAATTCATTCGAAATGTTTGCTCGTCTGCGGAACACTCGCAGAGCAAGTTACTCACAATCCAAGGTTTTATTGTATTTAATATTTTAATTTAGATGGCTATAGGTAGTGAATATAAATTACTTAAATATGTATTATACGTGAGTTACATATGACATTTACTCTAAATAGGTTGTATTAATTTAAAAATATATTTGTAAATTATACAATTAATTAATGAAAATACGACGTCAAAAGGACTCCTTTCAGGAAAAGAGGAAGTGGAAACTTGTCAAAAGGACAGGAGTCAATCCGTTCCAATTTTTTTTTTTTTAAAAGGTTTTTTTTTTCAACGTTTATTTATTTTTGGGACAGAGAGAGACAGAGCATGAACGGGGGAGGGGCAGAGAGAGAGGGAGACACAGAATCGGAAGCAGGCTCCAGGCTCCGAGCCATCAGCCCAGAGCCCGACGCGGGGCTCGAACTCGCGGACCGCGAGATCGTGACCTGGCTGAAGTCGGACGCTTCACCGACGGCGCCACCCAGGCGCCCCAATCCGTTCCAATTTTGACGTGGAAAAGTATCGTAGCTTGGCAATGACAGGTATCGGAGCTACCAAAAATGAAAGCGCAGTCCCTGCCCACGTGGAACCAATGAAGAACCAAGAAGCAGACCGATTAACTGCAAGTGGCAGTGCTCTGACAGTAAAGGGACAGAAGGAGAACTACTGAGGTCTTACTTTAGTTGGGTGACCCGGCACTTCTCTGAGGAGTTGACCTTTAAGGAGAGAGGGGGCGGGTGAGAAGACGCGGGAAGCAGAGGTGAGGCAGAGGGAAGAAGAGCCGCAAAGGCCCACGAATGGGCGCAGGCTGCCACGTGCAGGGAACCAGGAGGCCGGCGTGGGGCAGCACAGGGATGGGGGAAGGGAGGGCTACCAAGTGTGTTTGCCCACGTCCGCGGTTCTTTCCAACTGCCCTTCCGTGATTGCACGGTCAGTCGCACGGGGCCGAAAGGGTCAAAGTTATGGTTAAAGTACATACACACAGGCGTTCCCGGCTGGCTCAGTCTGTTAAGCATCTGACAGTGGACTTCAGCTTAGGTCACCATCTTGAGACCCCACGTGGGGATCTGCGCTGACAGCCTGCAGCCTGCTTGAGATTCTCTCTCTCCCTCTTTCTCTTCCTCTCTCTCTGCACCTCCACCGGTCACACACTCTCAAAACAAATAAACATTTTTGAAAAAGAAGGGAAAAGAACAAAAAAACCCAAGCAGTTTAAACACAGGTCTGTGCCGCCCACTGCTGCCATCATAAGGGACTTTTGCCAGAAGGTGATAACTCTATTCCTCTTCTTAGGCTCCCTGACCATCATTTTTAGTGATTCCATGAATTGGATAATGAGTTTCTGGAAAGTCTGCCTGAAGCAGAACATCAGGGATAAGAAGCAGAGATCTGGGGAGCCTCTGGGGAGGCTCCGTAGGTTGAGAGTCTGACTTCGGCTCAGGTCATGATCTCACAGTTCGTGAGTTCAAGCCCTGCATCTGGCCTGCTGTCATGAGCACGGAGCCCACACTGAGCCTGCTTCAGATCTTCTGTCCCTCTCTCCATCTCTGCCCCTCCCCTGCTCTCTCTCTTATATGGAATAAACATTTATTTTATTTTTTTTTTAATTTTTTTTCAACGTTTTATTTTATTTTTGGGACAGAGAGAGACAGAGCATGAACGGGGGAGGGGCAGAGAGAGAGGGAGACACAGAATCGGAAACAGGCTCCAGGCTCTGAGCCATCAGCCCAGAGCCCGACGCGGGGCTCGAACTCCCGGACCGCGAGATCGCGACCTGGCTGAAGTCGGACGCTTAACCGACTGTGCCACCCAGGCGCCCCAACATTTATTTTAAAAAAATAAGCAGAGACCTGCTGCCCATCCAAGGGCACAATTGCTCGTGACCCTGATTTTTGTTCATCCCACATGATCTACTTGTCACGTATTCGCCCTTTCCTGAACCATCAGGGTAAGTTGTCATGGAAGAAGGACACGGAGATTAGCACCTGAGGTTAATATGACCCCCCCCCCCACATCAAAGCTCCTGAATCCATTTCCTGCTTCCACTGGACTCGCTGTTTACCGCTGTCCCTTCTCCTCTATAAGAGAGCCGGCCTCTGCTTTGTTCTCTGAATTCGCCTGTGGTTTGGCTGGAGCTTGCTTGGCCCGGATGGCAGTTCTCGGCTATTCCCAAATACGTGCATTTTGCTGGCGAAATAACTGACGGTTTTCTTTCGAAGGTTAGCAACTTCTTCACCCGGCGAGGCAAAGTCCGCACGCTCTTTGGACTTTACATCTCAATTTAGTAAGGAATGGAGTTTCCCTTTTGTGAGGTCCGGGCCCAGAGCTGCACGGCTCTCAAGAGCGCACGCAGTGGAGGGAGGGACGCCCGGGTTGAACTCTGGCTTCAGCTCCCGACCAGCTGCCTGACCTTGAGCAAGGACGTGCTCCCTGGGGGCTCAGGTTCCTCGGGCGTTGAGGGGAAATCGCAGCCCCTGCCTCATGAGGTAGCTGTGGGGTTGAGGTGAGCGGGATGGGCAGAAGCCCCAGCCCGTCCTGGCACGATGTAGGTGCTCTGCAAATGTGCCGCTCGGGGTTGGTGCTGCCTATGGGAGACAGTCGTGGCCCAGAACCCAGGAGAGGCTACCAGCTCCGGGGCAGAGAGCAGTGCACGGTGGGTCATTCACTGATGGGCAGGGATCTCCTTTGGGGCACACACAGAGAGCAGACTCCCCTACGGGCCCGGCACTGGCTGAGGGACACAAGCTTAGGCCTGTGTGACAGGACAGGTGTCCCTGGGAGTCCTCAGCGCTGAAGGGCTGAGGCCGAGGCTGAGGCAGGTGAGAGCTAGGCCCTCCCTCCCCTGGGAGCTCCCATCAGGGAGGGAGAGTGAGCAGAGAATGTTCCAGATCCAGGGGCAGATGACAAATAGGGACCAGTGGGAGACTGTGGGCCAGGGGCAGCCAGAGGCTGTGGAGTCCAGGGGCAGCATCGGAGGCGTGGAAAGAACTTGGCTTCAAGGGAGACCCGGCTCCCAGTGGTTCCTCCAGGGACCCCCTCCTTTGCTCTTGACCGGGGGCTCCGTACGGAACATTTTTTTTTCCACATCCCCTTTGGTGAACTGAGGCTCCTGCCACCATCTACCTCCCCTGCTTGTGGTGAGGAATAAAAATAATTCATTCAATATGTGTTAGAACCCATCTAAGTGCCAGCCACTTATCTAGGTGTGAAATCACCGTGAACTAGACCTCATTCAAATGGATCATCCAGGAGACGCCAGCCGGACAGAGAAACTGCCAGGTAATGGTACGCACGCTGCAGAAAGTGGAGATGGGATGGAGAGATGGGAAAGGGTGGACCGTATTTCCCTGTGGTGGTCAGGGAAGGCTCTGCGAGGAGGAGACATCTCACCCGCAGCAGAGTAAAAGGCCTTGGCAGTCAGTCCATTTCCAAGGGCCCTGGCCTCTGCAGAATAGCCTCTTCCCCAAGGCCGGGTGCAGGTGAACGGGCCCGCGCTTCGGCGGTCTTCGCGGTCTGCGTGGGGGGTGAAGCTCATGTCCGTGGGTCTCGGCCTGCTCCCGATCTCTTGTTCCTGAACACCTGCCCTGCTCCGGCATCAGAGGAGGAGACCGTGGTCCTGCAGAGACTGCTGCATGAGCAAGTACCACTGCATGCAACCATTTCCCGGCAACAGGTCTATATATACTAACACACACAGCAACACACTTGTGCATGTACGTGTACAGACACATGTGCGTATTGTCCCCTACTGGTTTTCCTTTCCTGGCTGAAGCCTGATTGATACAGATTTTATACTGAGAGTAGTTCCAGAGAAACGGAATGCTAAGGATGAGTACTTTGAAATTGCTCTGGGTTTATGGGATTTCTTCTTTAATCTGATTCGATTTAAAGGCATTAGTGACTCTGTTTCCGATGGTGAAAGAGCACTGGTATTCTGTGGCAGAAGTGACCACTGAGTTTCTCCAACTCTGACATCTGGATGCCTATAATCAAGAACCTACAGAATCCGAAGGTCGGCGTAAACAGTAGGTGCTACCTGGGAACATTTTAGTCAAAATAAGGAGTATATGGTAGAGGAGTGGTTGCCTCCAAGTCAGCTAGAGAATATAGGGAAAGAAAATAATGCCCTCATGTCCTTAAAGTCCCAGCTCAAGGTCTACATAAAGGATGTGCAAGCTTCTATGAACTAGCCACGAAAGAAATCATTATCTCCCGTGGCCACAGGGCCAAGAGGTGGGAAAACCAAATTCAAAGCCTACTCTTGTCATCTTCTGTATTACGACACAGCATGAAGTCCCAGATTCTCATGGTTTTTTCACATAATGTTAGGGCACTACTTGGGAATGGCCGGGGCCCTGAAAATTGTAGCGCAGCACATAGGCACAGCCTGATGACGCTGTGCAATTTGAAGCCCCGAATTCTCTGAGGTGTCTTTGCCAACAGATGCAGACTTTCTGAGGAGGTATTTCCTCTCTGTACGAAGGATCTGTCATAATCTTGCCTGACGTGGCCGCCTTGCAGGGCACTAGTCACCCTGCACCGAAGCTACACCCAACACCCCTCGTTCCTTCAAAGCCCTGCAACGGGCCTCAAATTCCCACAGGCCAAAAACTGAGTTTTAGTGAGACCTATGCACAGGTGTAGAATTTTCCCAAACAGCGGCACGAGTTTTCTAAAACAAGGAGTTAGAAATCTGGGGAATTTGTGCAGGAAAATACTTGAAGGTAGAGCATGAAGAAAAAATAAAGCCAAGGTAGGCCAAATTTATTGATAGGGAGTCATTAAGCCAAGGCTGTGGGGGCAGTGGTTTTGCTTGAGCAGATAGGGGGATGGCTCTAACAGTTTGCTTGGTCGGCTGACTGAGATAAGTCCCAAAGGTGGCCCGTCCCTCTTTCAGGAGAAACGTGAGAACTTTCACGATGTGCTGCAGAGGAAAAATCCGAAGCCTTAAGGAGACTGGAAAGTTAGAGCGAATTTATCATGCAAGATGTGTTCACTCACCTTGGGAGTTCTAAGAGATACAATTTCCACCAAGGCCATGGCAAAATGCTTTCTGAGGGGAGCCCAGGCATCTGTGGCGGCTCTTCTCTTCTCTGCTGGTCAGAAATTACTGCGGGCTTGTCCTTGAGGAAGGACCATGCTACATCGCCAAATATTGATGCTGTGAATTGCTATCCCAAGTTTCCCCAATCGACCCCGGGCCAATTGCTAGGGTGACAATGCACAGTGGAAAGGTACATAATGAGAATTCCATGAGACTACTCAATATTGGCTCTGACCCGACACTAATTCCGGGCGACTCAAATACATACATCAGTGTGGTTCTCTGGTTGGAGTATTGGCTTATGGAGGTCAGGCAATCAGTGTGGTTTTATCTGAGGTTCCCTCTCACAATGAATCCAATTAGTCAATGAATCCATGCTCTGGTCATTTCCAAGAGCCATAGTGCAGAATTAGAAAGAACATACTCAGTAAGTGGCAGAATTTCCACATTGGCTCCCTGACCTATGGAATGAGGGCTATTCTGGTAACAAAGGCTACACAGAAGCCGCTAGAACTGCCCTAACTATAAAAATAGTCAACCCAAAGCAATATCATATTCCTATAGGGAGTGGAGTGATTTCGCCACCATTCGAATTAGAAAGATGCAGAGTTGTGATTCTTAGGACGTCCCTTCCAACTTCCATACTTGCCTTATGCAGAAAAGATGGATCTTAGAGAAAGAGAGATTATTATCATCAGCCTAATGATGGCTATTCCAATTACAGCTGCTGCTCTACATGTGGGTTTGTTGTTTTAGCAATCAACACATCCCCAGGCACTTGGTATACAGTATTGGTTGGGTAAATGCTTTTTTCCTTCTTCAATGAATATCACCAGAAGGAGTTTGCCTTGAGCTGGAAAAGGCAGCAATGCACCTTCACTTCCTCCTTCAGGCTGTATCAGCCTGACATCTCTATATCAGAGATGAGCTTATGTCATAAATTATTCCTTAAGGACGGGCGCTTGGGTGGCTCAGGCGGTTGGTTGGCCGACTACAGCTCAGGTCATGATCTCGCGGTCTGTGAGTTCGAGCCCTGCGTCAGGCTCTGTCCTGAGAGCTCAGAGCCTGGAGCCTGCTTCCGATTCTGTGTCTCTCTCTCTCTCTGCCCCTTCCCTGCTTTGTCTCTCTCTCTCTCAAAAATAATAAACAATAAATTTTTTTTTAATTATTCCTTAGGGACTTTGATTACATAAATTATTCTTTCAGGATTTCGATTACCTTTCCCCTACTGCACGCAAGATATTGTTTCTTTCCATTGATGACATTATTCTGGTTGATAAAGAAGTTGAAACTAATATGGCCACATTGGCAACGCACTTGAATGACAGAACATGTAAAATAATTTGGTAAATAATTCCCACACAAAATCAGGCGCCTTCCCAATTAGTGAAATTTTTAGTGATCTAGTAGTCTGGGAAATGTCAAGATAGTGCTCATAGGTGAACAGAAAGTTCCTACATCTTGCCTCACCACCAAAGAGGAACTCAGCAATGAGGTGGCCTGTTGAGATGCTGGTGGTAACATATAACACATCGTGGTACGGCACGATGATCCACGGACAAGTGATCCGAAAACCTGCTACTTTGGAATGGAACCCCCAGAAAAAAGAGAAAGTTCTGTGCTCTTACACCTACGGCTTCACAGGGAGTTCCCCGTGACCAGAGGACTAGAAAAGAAATAACACTGTGCTCGATTTTCAGTTATTACTTCACAATAGCCATGCACCATCAAATTGATTTTCTACTGTTGTAGAACAAGTTACCCCGAATTAACAGCTCAAAACAATGCAAGTATTTTAGCAAACAGTTCTGTAGGTCAGCAGCCAAGGCAGGCTCCGTTGGTTTCTCTGCTTAGGGTCTCGTAAATTTGAAGTCAAGGCGTTGACCATGCGGGCTCATTAAAGACTCGGAGAAAGAAATTGCTTCCAAGCTCATCCAGGTCTAGTTTAATAAGGATGTAGGACTGAGGGCCCTATCTCCTTGCTGTCTCCTAGCTGAGGCCACTCTAGGTTCCCGGGACCACTCCTACACCTTCTTCAGAGTGGTAATGGAACATGATGGTCACAGTGGCTATGATGGTTACTCACGGGCTCAACAAATTAGCTTCCACTTAACCATGACCCATCTCACTAGAGCCACTGCAGACCGTGTGATCTGCTGGCAGCCCACCAACAATAAGCGGCCAATAGGATACTGTTTCTGAGAGTGGTAGGTCAGCTTCAAGGTGACAAGGTGATTCCTTGGGTCTAATTTCATAACTGAAGCAGTGCTTTGCTCTTACTCAGATAGTTATTCTGGATATGGATTTTCTTCCCACTCAGAGTTCTCATAGAAAACCAGCATTTGTAGTCTTAAAAATGTCATATCCAAGGGTGGGGCTCAGTCAGTTAAGCATCAGACTTCAGCTCAGGTCATGATCTCATGGTTCGTGAGTTTGAGCCCCACTTCCGCCTTGCTGCTATCAGCATGGAACCTGCTTTGGATCTTCTGCCTCCCCTCCGCCCCTCCCCTGCTCACGCGTGTGCTCTCTCTCTCTCTCTCTCTCTCTCCTGCCCCCTCTCTCTCTGCCCCTCCCCTGCTCATGCATGTTCACTCTCTCCATTTCTCTCTCACTCTCTCTCTCAAAAATAAACACTTAAAAATGTCATATCCACCATCATGGTATTCTACACTGTATCATGTCTAAGAATGAAAATCACTTTACAGGAAATAAAGTACAGCAATGGGGTCGTGCTAATGGATTTCACCGGTCATATGTTCACTATCATCTTGAATTGGCTGGCTCAATAAATAACGGAACGACTCTTGGAGTCTCAGTGTTGCAGCTTGACGTCAATTCCTTTTGGAACTGAGGCGACTCTGGGAGGCGGCAATGTTCTATCTTAGCGTCTGGTGTGTGATGGCGTTTCTCCCATAACCACATTTGTGTCTTCGGCAGTGAAGAACTGGCAATGTGGGGACCTCCTCCCACTTACTCCTACGATGTATCCAGTAGCAAAATTTGGCTTCCCATCCCCACATCTTGAAGCTCTGCCAGACCAAAGGTTTTTGTTCCAAATGGGGAAATTTTATCAACAGGTGACCCAGCAATGACTCATTGAAATGGAAGTTGAGACTGCCAGTTAACTACTTGGGATTGCTCATCTGTCTCAGTCAACAGATACTCAAAGGGGGTTTCTGAACTGGCCGAGGTGGTGGAACTTATCAAGGATATGGAGTTCCCTGCTAAGCAGTGGCTAAGGATAAGGATGTGGGGAAGGTCTAGAACACTTCCTAAGATGCCCATGTTTTGTGGTTAGAGTATGTGGAAAGTTACAACCACCCAAATCAGGCAGGACATCTAATGGTCCAGATCCTTCAGTACAGAAGGATTAAGTCACCTGACCCCCAGGCCAAGCACCATGACTAGGTGAGGTGCAGTCTCAGGGCAAAGAAATGGACATCTCCAAAGAAATGGACAGGGAGCAGACACTGTAATAGACACCAGTTATGACCACGTGACCTGCAGAAACTAGGACTGTTCCATCGTCTGATGACTTAATAGTAACTCCCACCTCAGGTGGGAACACAAACAAACACAAGTTACCCTTTCAAATGAACTCGTAGGGCAAAAGCCCAGCTTTTATTAACAACAATTAATAAAATTTTTAAAACTACAACAACTTTTTCTTAGCCTCCGGAAGGCAATTCTCTTAACTAACACATGCTAGGAGGCTTCGGCAATATCCCATTCCGTTCTAGAAGACAGCAATCTGCTTCTTATTTTTTGATTGCTGAGATAACAGGGTTATAGGTTTGGGCTATGCTTATCTTTGCTGAGAAATTTGTCAGATTCTGTTTTGTCGAGTATCTTCTCAAGGTGCTTAATTAAGTCTCGTCTTTTAAATCTGAAAATGAAGAGACACGTCACTAACCAAAAGACACCCCCCCCCAAAAAATCCCTATGATGTGGTTCGATCTACATGGGAATAGAAAATGGACCCTGGTGGTAGGGAAAATCCAGCAAATACAGAGAGTGCCATCCAGGGTCAATGCCCACCTGAAACTCTGTGTGAACAGAAGTCTCCTGGAGCTTGGAAGTATGAGTGAGATTTAGATAATATCGATCTAAATAGCTGCAGAGACAGCACGAATTCTGAGTGAGGACCAGGGTTTGAGAAACGCCAGGCAGTCCCCTCCCCACCCCTCCCCCAACACCGCCCTGGGCCCCAGTGTGAGACGTACCGGAGTTTCTCTCTATACCCACCTTGCTGCTTCCTTGATGGCAAATTCAACAAACTGTCTCCTCACTTTTGGAGGTCCTTGAATTCCTTCAAGCAGTTTGAAGATTTTTTCATATTCTGAAGACATTTAGAAAAAAAAAAAAAATCCCGTCAATATGTCTAAAATACAAAGAGAAGGTAGAACTCAATCTTGGTGCATCTGCTGCCCCAGTAGAGTCATTCAAGGGCTAGAATGTTACATAGTACGTGTAACAAGCTTTACATGCCTCCATCCGGACACCTGAACATACCTACCTGTGGAATTGTGGTAAACGATAACCAACTAAGAACTGAAAAAGAACAAAAAAAGAAGTCTAGTGGGACATTGCAGTCAGAATAAAAATGAGCTATCCTAAATTACGGGAAAACCCCATTCTGGAAACAGATCAACCTCAAGAGGCAAGCCGGATTTATTCCAAGTCGTGAAATGAGAGGGGCCTCCCATGGGTTTTTGTTGGTTTGTCTGGATACAAGTTTTGACACGACTTACTTCGTCCAAACTGTCGAATTTCTTTCATGATTTGATGTTTTACATCACTATTCGTCGCCTCTGGATTGAATGACAACGTATCCGGCATCATTCCGAACAGCACAGACTTCCTGGCGACCTTGGGGTCATCTGTAGAGGGACAGCGGGGAATGATTCGTCCCGCCAGTGAATTGCTACCAGGTTTGTGACTCAGCCCACCTTTGCTGAGACGGGTTAAGTCATGAGACAGAGAATCCAACTGGTTGGCGTGGAATACCATCTCCTGCCATATTCATAGGCTCTGGGGGAACGGAGTTTGACAAGAAGCCATCAGTGTGGGTCGACCACCTTCCCTCACCTCCCCGTGGATATTGTGACTGACAGGAGCGTGTAGAAGCTAAATTTAGAGATTGAGCTGCAGTTAGGTACAGGGGTGTTTGAACAACCCCACAGAGACATTCATGTACTCCACGGTTTCTTAAATTTTGTATTTCATAGCAGAAATATAGGCCAGAGGAATATCTCAGACCTGACATATTCTCATGGGGAGGTCAGGTAATACACGTAAAATGGACAAAGGAAACAACACAGTGTGAATGTGCGTTGGGAAGGAAGACATCAGGGATGTGACAGAGAGCAGGAAGGGGAGTCTCCTTGACCCCGGGGTCGGGCAGGGTCCTCTGAGGAGGTGACCCCTGGGCAGAGTCTGGAACAGGAGACAGGGCGTCCTGTGCACGTGTGGAGGACTTCTGGCTGCCCTGAGGGCCAGTGCAGGGCCCCTAGGAGGGGACGAGCCGGGGCCGTGGAGCAAAGGACAGAGGCAGAGAGAGCAAGGAGGACACCCAGAGGACGCGTGCAGGAGAGGAGGGCAGGCCCGGGTCCTGCAGAGCGTGTAGACCAGCGTCGGGAGCTCCGATTCTCTTCTGAGTGCTCGGGGGAGTTGGTGGCGGGTTTCGGGATGGACGTGGCAGGGTCGGATTTCTGTGTGCGCATGGTCAGTCGGGCTGCAGAGGCAGACAGTATGAGTCAGATCAGAGCTACAATGATAGATCAGGGCGCCTGGGTGGCTCAGCTGGTTTAAGTGTCCGACTCTTGGTTTCGGCTCAGGTCATGGTCTCATGGTTCATAGGATCAAGCCCTGCGTAGGGCTCTGTGCTGACAGCATGGAGCCTGCTTGGGATTCTTTCTCTCCCTCTCTCTCTGCCTCTTCCCTTCTCTCTCTCTCTCCTAAAAATAAATACATAAACTTTTAAAAAAGAATGATAGACCATATAAGAAGCTACTGTAATATCTTGGTGAAAGATCATGTCAGAGAGAATTAGGAGCACAGACAGAAATGGTTGGATTCAGGAATTTTTACAATATTTATAGGGAGAAAAATAAAGGAAAAGCAGAAGAATGAAAAGGGGTTCCCAGGGCACCTGGGTGGCTCAGTCGGTTAAGCGTCCGACTTTGGCTCGGGTCATGATCTCATGGTTTGTGGGTTCAAGCCCCCCATTGGGGTCTGTGCAGACAGGTCAGAGTCTGGAACCTAGTTTGGATTCTGTGTGTCCCTCTCTCTCTCTGCCCTCCCCTGCTCACAATCTGTCTCTCTCTCTCTGAAAAATAAACATTAACAATTTTTAAGAAAAAGAAGGAAAGCGGTCACCAAAAAAGAGAAGGAAACCAGTAGAGTGGGGAGCTTGGGAATCCGGGAAGGTTTCCAAGTAGGAGAGTGGGAACACCTGTGCCCAGTGTGGCCCAAAGCCGGTGACCTTGAGCGAACTGCTCCCTGGCAGGGAGGAGCCAGAGGCCAGGCTGCACTGGGGCAGGTCAGGAAGGGGAGCGGGGCACAGGCATCCTCACCATCTTCCAAAGACACGGCTGAGCCCCTGGCCTGGAATGCTCCCTCTTCTTCCGGCATCACTGACAGCAGCCCCCTGGTCAGCCTACTCTTACACAGAGAAGTCATGAGTTCTCTATGACATTTCATTTGCTTCTCGGGCCCAACAGTAGACTCCTCTGCTTTATCTGTCATCATTTCCTGAGAAATATCAAGAAACACAGTCCATCAACGACAAACATGCAACCATTGTAAAACCGCCTTGTACATACGTGTATACAACATGCATCTGCATCATTGTGAGTTTTCTCGGAGGCCAAGGTTTACCAGGCCCTCACAAACACCCTGTTCTCAAGAAACCCAGCCTCATTTCCATCCAGTCTAGGGGGCAAACGGAGGAAGCTAACATAGAAGACTATACAAAGCCAAACATGTTATAATCATACTTAATCACAGTGCGTAGGGAATGAGCAACTCTCATCAGCCAAACGTGGATGCAAATCGGATTACCTCTTTGAAGAAGTACAAACCAATCTGTGTCAACCTGTTAGGGGAAACAGTTCCTCTTTTCTGTTCTCTTTTTAGGAGGCCACTACAAACCTGTTCACAACAGCGGACAAGACAATGGAAGGAAAAAGAAAACCTAAAGGCCAAGATCTCTCCTGAACTTAGACACAAAAATCCTAAACAAAAGTTTAGCAAATAAAATATAATAGTATCCTGAAGGATGCACGTCCTGTCTTAGGAGGGGGGGTTATTGCAGAAAGGCAATATTGTTTTGAAATTTGAAATCGATGCGATGTGTCGCATTAACGAGCAAACAAAAAAAGGAAAAAACCATGTAAGTTATATAAATGGATTAAATTTCAACACCTATTCATGACAAAAACAATTAGCAACTTAGAATACAGGGTGACTTCCTTCATCTCATAAAGCCCATGTACAAGAGAAAGCTATAATAAATGCCATACTTAATAGTGAAATATCAAAACAGTTTTTCCCGAGTTTGGAAGAAAGGCAAGGATGTCCACTGCCCGCTCAATAATTTCCAGAAGGTCCTAAAAAGTGCAGTAGCACCCGGAAAATATAATAGTTATAAAGTTTGGAAAGGAAGAAGTAAAACTGTCATTATTCACAGATGAAATTGTTCTCTATATAGAATAGGCAAAAGAATACAAATCGTTAGAGTTAATAAGTGAATTTAGTCAAGTTATAAGATATAATAAAAACCACTTTTTCTATTTCTGCAACAAATAATCAGAAAAGAACATTTTAAATGCCACTGAAAATAGTATCAAATACATCAAATATCTGAAGCTAATGAGAGATGTGCTAAAGCATGACATGAAAAGAACAAAACATCACTGAGAAATTAAAGACTCCAGGAAATGAGGAGAAATACTTTTTGCATAGATTGAAATTCTTGTTGGTAAGACTCATTATGATCAAATCTCCCCCAGGTGATCTCTACCAATCCTGTTTAAAATCCCACCATGTTAGTGGGTTGTTTTTGTTTTTTGGTTTTTTTTGAAAAATTAACAAGCAGATAGTAAAAAGTCTATGGATACCTAAGGACTCAGAATACACAAGACAGTCTTGAGGAAAAAGAACAAAGTTGGAAGACACACCCTACCAGATATGAAGATTCACTATAAAAATGCTGTCATTAAAACAGTGTGGTCAGGGTGCCTGGATGGCTCAGTCGGTTAAGCATCCAACTTCGGCTCCGGTCATGATCTCCCAGTTCATGGGTTTGAGCCCTGCATCGGGCTCTCTGCTGTCAGCAGGGAGCCTGTTTTGGATCCTCTGTCCCCCTCTCTCCGCCCCTCCCCTGCTCGTTCTTTTTCTCTCTCTCGTAAAGATAAATATTAAAAAAAAAAAAAAAACAGTGTGGTCATGAAGTAAGTTTGGGCGAACACACCAGTGGAAGGGCAGAGGACCTAGAAACAAACCTGGAAATACAAAACAGCTAGATTCATCACACAAGAGTCCCTTCAAATCATTGTGGAAAGGATACTGTCTTTGATAAATCCACATGATAGGTACAGGGGGAGAAAATGAACCTTTATTCTTACCCCATTTCATTCCATAAAACTTGATTAGAGATGAATAGGGGATCTAGTAGAAAACTTAGGATATTATCTTCATGGCTTTAGGGTAAGCAGAGATTTTTTTTAACAAAGAGAAAAGAAGCACGGACTAAAAGTAATAGATTGTTTAATTGGATAGAATTAAATTTAAAACTTCTGTTCATCAAAAAGATGCTTTTAAGAGAGAGTAAAAGCAAAACAGATCGGTAGGAGAGACTCAAAATTGTATATATACATAGTTGGACAAACATTTATATATAAAATATTCATATATTCATATATGTTTATAATGTATAAATAGATAGTAAATATAAATAATATGTAAATTTTGTATATTTAAATATATAAACATGTATGTATAACTGGAGATATATATATATATATACACTTCTCTCTCCAAAAATTGCTGGAATCCAGAATGTATCTACGTAGAACTGTATCAGTTTAAAACTTACAAACATTCCAGGTGCCCCTGGTGGCTCCGTCAGTTAAGCGTTCGACTCTTGATCTCAGCTCAGGTCATGATATCATGGTTTGTGAGTTCAAGCCCCACATTGGGATCCTCACTGATAGCGTGGAGCCTGCTTGGGATTCTGTCTCTCCCTCTCTCTCAAAATAAATAAATAAACTTAAAAAGTTTACAAACATCCCAGTAAAATATAAGCAAATGACCCAAAGAGGCACTTAATAGAGACATACCCAAATGGTCAATCCATATCTAAAAGGCGCTCAACTTCATTAATCAGCAGAGAAATGCAGTTTAAACATCACGAGAGGTCCCTGTACAGCCCCCAGAGTGGCCTAGATTCCCAAATGTCTGTAGAGTGTTTATAACGCGGTGCATCTAGAACTCTTATCCATTGCTGGACCCAGACTCCCACCCAGATTCCCAAGGCCATAGCTGAAAGGTTAGACAGAACTTTCAAGGCTGAGATAAATCAAGGAAAATACAACTGAGCAACCTGGTGTCAGTTGAAACAGGGTAATTCTGGAGATACAGGAAGCATGAACTGATGAAGAGTTTTTTTAAGATGTTGCTGTTTGAACAACTCAGCCTTGAGTTTTGTCTGCAAAGAGTGTGGGCTGCCCTAGTTTGTGTTAGGAGGGGCACAGTTCTGGTACGACCCTGTGAGGGAGAGGACGCGTGGTTCCCCAAAAGGACACAATAGACAAAAACAACGGACATCAGCTTTGCTAGTGAATAAAAACATGTCCCCATACACCCGTTGGTGATTGTTGCTTCTTCTTTAGTGAATTGCTTTTTCTTTAAATGCCCTTAACTTCCCCAACTATTACATTTGTTCTTCTCTGTTAGGTTTTTATATATTAAGACCACATGCCCCATATCTTTCATATTCATTGTACATACTTTCCCCCTAGTTTGTTGAAAGCTACCCTGTATTCTTTTTTAATTATTTTTTGAAGTTTATTTCTTTATTATGAGAGAGAGTGCACAGGAGAGTCAGAGAGACACAGGAGAGTCAGAGAGAGACAGAGACAGAGAGAATCCCAATCAGTGTGGAGCCTGATGTGGGGCTAGAACTGATGAACTGTGAGACTGTGACCTGAGCTGAAACCAAGAGTCAGACGCTTAAACAACCGAGCCATCCAGGCGCCCCCCTCTCAGTATTCTTTTTTAAAAGTGTTTGTTTAGGGGCGCCTGGGTGGCGCAGTCGGTTGAGCGTCCGACTTCAGCCAGGTCACGATCTCGCGGTCCGTGAGTTCGAGCCCCGCGTCGGGCTCTGGGCTGATGGCTCAGAGCCTGGAGCCTGTTTCCGATTCTGTGTCTCCCTCTCTCTCTGCCCCTCCCCCGTTCATGCTCTGTCTCTCTCTGTCCCAAAAATAAATAAACGTTGAAAAAAAAAATTAAAAAAATTAAAAAAAAACAGGCTCCAGGCTCCGAGCCATCAGCCCAGAGCCTGACGCGGGGCTCGAACTCACGGACCGCGAGATCGTGACCTGGCTGAAGTCGGACGCTCAACCGACTGCGCCACCCAGGCGCCCCTAAAAAGTGTTTGTTTAAAAAACAAATAAATAAATAAATAAAATAAAAAGTTTTTGTTTTCGGGGCACCTGCGTGGCTCAGTTGGTTAAGTGTCCAACTCTTGATTTCGGCTCAGTCATGATGTCACAGTTTGTGAGTTCGAGCCCCACGTCGGGTTCTGTGCTGACAGTGCAGAGCCTGCTTGAGATTTTCTATCTCCCTCTCTCTCTGCCCCTCCCCCACTCGCTCTCCATCTCTCTCTCTCTCAAAAATAAACATTTTTTAAATAAAAATAAAAAAATAATTCTTTTTTTGCTAGAATGAACCAGTGCCTGTTCAAAATGTTTGAAATGAAATAAAAATACAAAAAAATAAGGAAAAAAGTTAAAAGTAAGTCAAGAAAGCACTACATTCCATATAAATGTTAAAATTAGGTACTAACGGGAGTAATTATGGCCAAAGTGACAAGAAAATGTGCCTTCGTGTAAAGTTTCCTAACTGCTGCCATTTTTTTGAAGGTTCATGTTTCATGACTTCGTCCCCTGCAATACTGTTTCTGCTAAATTATAGATGTGAATTTTATAAAATATTGTCTATAAGTATTATATTATAAATGAAATTTAACAAGTGGAAAATTACACATATATTGAAAGCTTAACACTACAGAAGCAGTGAAATATCTTTACCTTGCCACAAGTACTTTGCAACCATTAAAGCACAGGTTTGACACTAACATTGACCAACTAGAGAAACTGCTGGTGATATAAGCTTATAGGACACAACAGGTTCTGAGATGTGCAGCACGATCTCGATTGGGGTTAAAACGTATCTGCACATAAAAAAAAACTGCTGAAAGGGAAGATAAAAAATATGTTCATGCTTTCCTGTTTTCTCTTTGTATCTATAACATTTCATCTTTTCCCCAATAGGAACAAGTTTTATTTTTAAAATCAGAATAAAATGTCGTAGCTAAAAGAAAAAAGATAAATAATGAATCAAAGAAAAGTACCTCAGCCCACAACTGAGACACAGCATCCAAGTAACAGCACCCCCCCCCAAAGTGCCTTTGCGCACCCAACGAAGACCTCCCCCCAAAGGCTGAGACAGAGCCCCACACTGCTCCGCAGCCACGGCTGAGACAGCAGCCGGGGCCTAGTCCCCCCACTGCAGAAGGGACACCTCCTCAGCCAGGGCTGAGGCGGAGCGCTCAAGGCGGAATCCCCCTTCTGTGCACAGACGGACCTTTCCAACAACAGTCTCGGCTCCCCAGAGGGCGGCAGAGGGAGCCCCAAGAAAGAGCCCGAGCCGCCAGCGCCGAGAAGGGACCCAACGTCAAGCTGTCTCCCCGACGGCTCACACAGAGCCCCCGAGGGCGACTTTCACTCCAGTCTCAAACACCCGAGGAACAGCACCCCCACTGGCTGTGACACAGCACCCATGAAAGCCTCCCCAGCACTGAGCGTGCCCCCCGCCCGGGGACCAGCCCGACGCGAGCAGAGCCCACCGCCACCGTGGCTGAGACAGAGCACCCAGGGCAAAGTGCCCCCTCAGGCTGAGCCAAGCCCCGAGGAGAGGCTCCCACAGGCTGAGGCAGTGGCCCTCGTGGGCAGGAATCTGGGGGCTGAGGCCACGCGCCGAGGAAACGCTTCCCTCGCACGGCTCGGGTGCACTGCCAGGAAACACCCCCACCCCCACTCTCCACTGACATAAGCCCCCGGACAAGAGTCCCCTCCCCAGCACTGAGACGGTTCCACGAGGAAAGCCCCTCGCGGAACTCTGTCTCTCTGACCATCAAAATGGCCGACACCCGCTGCCCAGGGAAACGCCGCCCACCCCCGGGCTGAGACCAGAAGCCAAGGAACGGTTTCCACGGAGCTGAGATCGATCACCCAGCAAGATACCGCACCTAAGGGAGACACGCCTCCCGAGTTCAGGGAGAGCGCCCAGGGAAAAGAATCCGCGCTCCGAGTGTTAAAATCCTGACCTTGTTCCCGGAGCCTGGCAGTAACCTGCAAACTGGCAGTGAGGCTGTGGTGCCTCTCACGTGGAACTTTCTAGAAATGTGCCCTCTGGGAGTCGCTGGAAATGCGCCCTCTAAGGGTTCTGGGAGCGGTGTGCACAGGCACGTGTGTGGCAGGAGGACTGACACATTATTACTTTCCCGGGGGGTGTAAGCCAAGCTGCAGACCCCGGATGCTGCAGGCCCGCTGCCCCGCAGCGGGCCTGCAGCTCCTCGGCGCAGAGCCTGGTGCTGGAGAAGCCTCGGGTCCCCAGGAGCCTGCTGTGCCAGCCCCCCGGCGCCACCAAGCTCGTCTTTCCACCCCCCACGCCCCCCCGCAGCATGTGTCAGGCGCCCCCTACAGACAGACCTCGGTCACTGACGCCACAGGAGAACTTTTAAAGGAACCAGAACATTTTTCACATTTCAGGAAAAAAGGGTGAGTAGGAAGCTGAGACGGAAAAAATAAAAAACCAGCATACTATATTCACAGGAAAGGAGGAATGCTTATGATAAAAATGAACAAATATTCATGAGGAAAAATTAAAAGCATTTGTTAAGACAGGCGTCTAGCAGAAATTGACATTGCACATTCTCCCTGGGGGAAAAACATTAGAAGTGTTCCAACTAAAATCAAAGCAAGATGAGACTGCCCACCATCATCCCTTCTATTCAACGCTCCCTACAGGCATTCCTACCTTGCACCTTCAGGTAGTAAATACGCTGTGCACACAGGGGGTCTCCGACTGTTCAATTACGGATAAGCCCCAGAAGTGGTGCTTTTCAGGGTGACTACCAGGCACGTCAAACAGTGACAATTGTCTAGGAATAGAGATTGCTGGGGAGCTGCAACCAGTTCCGTCCCCTCCAGTGGCGGACAGCTTGCTGGCGTTCAGAGCTACCCTGGATGTGAGGTCATGGGTTTCAAGGCCACCGTGGAGCTGGGGAGGGGGCGGTGGGAATCGTGCCGTTACCACAGCCCAAGGCTCGCTGTTCCTACTGGGATGTAGCCAGGTTTCAGGAGTAAACGCTCTTCTGGCCTGGCAAGCCTTGGGTGACTTTGCACAGTTGTGAGCCAGTTCATTTAGATACGATGCCTGTGTTCCTATTGCGTTCATGCTGGAGTGGATTTTCACAGGATCTCATTCTACTACCCCCCCAACCCCCCCCCCCCCCCCCGCGCCTCTTCGTGTATGTTACATTTTGAACAAGTCTAAATCCAGTGTATCCGGTTGTAAATTACTTACACTGTTTGTCTTCTTGTTTTGGAAGAAACTAGAATGGGCAGTGCCTGCCTGTTAGGAAGAACTCCCCGATCCAGGCCTCATGCATCGCTTCTCCAGCCAACTGGTTTGCGTGAAATCCACATGGGCATATGTGAATCCCCTTTCGGAGCGGGTATTACTTTTTTTATTTTGGGTCGCAATTTGCCCCCAGTTTAGTGACTTCAAAGGTATACCAAACTCGGTGGATTGAAACAGTGTTTGTTATTTCTTCTCCCACAGTTCTGTAGCTTGAAGTCTGGATAGTTTTGACTCGGTTCTCTCCTTTGGGGCTTGAAAGGCCGAAGTCAGTATTTTAGCTGCGCTGGGTTCTCATCTGGAAGATCCGGGATGGAATGAGCTTCCAAATCCACTGGGATTGTTGGCCGAAGTCAAGTCCTTTGTCCCGTGAGACCGGTCCTGCATTTCTCACAGGCTGTTAGCTAGGGCTCAGTGTCACCTCTAGAGGCCACTGTCAGGCCCTTTTCAGGGGCTCTGTCCATCTCCAAGTGAGCAATGACACATCAGATTCTTCTCGAGCTTGCTAACTACCTCGGCTGCCTGCAATGCTACCAGCTGGAGGAAACTGCAGAAAAGGCTCAGGAGGGGGGCTCTGGCACTCCCAGGAATCCCACTCTAAAGGTCAGATGGGAGGACACCAATATGACGATGGGGGAACACCAGAGGGCAAAGGTCACGGGGAACATCTTCAAATTCTTCTCTTCTTTCCAAGAGAAAGATGTTAATTAAGGTAGCAGGAGTCAGAGCCATGGGTTTTGGGCCCACTTCGTCGTGCAAAGCCCTTGTGGCTTCAGGACCTGCTTGAGTTGATCTTGTACAGCCACTTGCATTGGAAAAGGGGTGCTTCTCTGCACACCCACTGCTGTGACTGGTGGGTCACCCAGGTTAGGACGGGCAGCTCAGGTGACCTGGGAACTCGGTGTCCCCTGGTCAAGCATTCGTTCCTGCTAAGTCCCAGTGGTAAGCCAAATGTTGTTCAAAAGGACCAGGATGACATTTAATATGTCAAGGATATTAGTGCCACTTCGGAGCTGGAGTCCTGTGATCTTGGATAAATCTGATAATTTCTTGTCCCCAGTGCACAGTCACACTGGTAAAGGGTTGCAGTCCCCTTTGGGTATGAATGGGAGAAAGATAACAATAGAAACTTTTTCTTACAAGGGTCCTTCCAACAATAGAAATTTCTGTAGAAGGGTCCTTCCCTAAGAAGCTTCCCCTTCATACATGAGTCTTTGGACCTTTAGTGAAGTCTGGGCTTTGGTTGACTCAGGGACCCTTAGTCATTAGTAGAGTAAGAAGCATGGTCTGCAGTGCAGGTGATCCTGTGGGGGTCACCTCTCCATACTCCCGTGTCCCTTTACTATGGTCAATGCAAACTACACCAAGCTCATTTATTCAGGACTAGGGACCATGAACCTCAGGAGACAAAGTTAGGGTCGACCCCCCATCAGGAAAAGGAGTATCACCAGTCACCAGGTAAGAGGATGTGGAATGGAGAGTGGAAGAAGTAATGATGTAATCAAATGCAGAAAAAAGGACTTTAATAATGAGTATTTACTTCTTTCTTTTCATATGAATTTATCCACATATAGATTAACCAAATAATTTTGGTTTTGACACCCTCCCTTCCCTTTGTCTTGCAACACAAGGTGTGTTATTAACTTTTTTTCAGCATTTAAGGTACAGGATGTTAAGTTGGGATGTGAATCAGGTAGCAGAAGAATAAGCAAGGCGAGAAAATATAAGACTTAGTGCCCTCTTTTAGAGAAGGCTTAGGATTTTCTCAGTGTCACGGAGAAAGTCACTTGTAATGTGTCAACTTGTGTCACTGGTAATGTGTCAACTTGGCCAGGCCAAATCACGTCACCCACAATACCCTTTCTGGTATGCATCTGGTTAGCATGTGCCACGGGCAGCTTCTGTGAAGATAGGGGATGGTGTGTGAGGGGAAGCAGCAGCCATTTTGTAGCTCACACACGTTGTTGCTGATTGGCCGATTCACTTCACTGGGGTGAAGTAGCAGCTGGCCCTGCAATTTCTCTCTTTTCCCCTGGATCCTCCTTGGGCGGCTCTATCTTCTGGGCCATGTGTGTGTGTTTAGCTCCATGCAAAGGGCCCTCTTGGCTTGTATGGGTCACCATCATCATCAAGGTCAGAGGCAACAAGGATGAGTATGCACTTCAGTCTGTCCTCATAGCGCCCCAGATCACGTTTGTGAGTTCCAGCCTGTTTGCTACCTCCTTACCCTTAGTTGAGATGACAACAACCTTATAGAGCCTGGTTAACTGCCTTCCACATTGTGTAAGGCCATTTTCTTTAACAAATCTATCTATCTATCTATCTATCTATCTATCTATCTATCTATCTATCCATCCATCTATCCATCTATCCATTCATCTATCCCCCCGACTTCTTCTGTAGCTGGCTGAATGCTAAGCGAGGGAGATGACCAAACCCTTACTAATCCCATTATACCACCGTCTTCTAGACTTGTGAAGACAGCAATCTCTGTGCTGATATCTTCAACTTTGGCCTATTTTGAAATCCACCTTTTAAAATTACCCAGCTGTTAAGTTCAACATTTTTTAAAGGTTATTTATTTATTGAGAGAGAGAGAGAGAGAGCACGCATACGGGTGAGCAGGGGAGGGGCAGAGAGAGGGAGCGACAGAATCCAAAGCAGGGTCCGCACTGTCAGTGCAGAGCCAGACGCGGGGCTCAATCTCACGACTGTGAGATCCTGACCTGAGCCAATATCAAGAGTCAGACACTTAACCGACTGAGCCACCCAGGCGCCCCTGAGTTCACCATTTTGGAACCAAAAATGAACAAATACCATTGATGACAATGAGGGATGTTTTGAAGTCCAAATTCTTATGAGCTCATCTTGAATTTTTAAAAGAAAATAGTAGAATTTATTTTTCTATGAAGGAATGACAAATCCTGAGAGAGACATAACTAGAAATCTCTCCAGCATCAATGAACTTGTGAAAAATCAATAAAATGTATTCTTTTTATATATGCGAAGTCAGTCTTTTGCTACACAAAATATCTGCAAATCAATAAGAGTGTAACACTGCTAAATATAACCTTTGGTATAAACATGAAAAGAAAAATTCGTATTTTGCTTGTCTTTTAGTGTATCTTAAAATTATGTTTTATTCTGCTTTTTTAAATAAAAAATTGTACATGTTTACGTTTTACAACACAGTGTGTGATACACATATACACGGTGAAATGATTATTACAGTCAAGCTAATTAACATCTCCTCACACAGTTACCGTGTGTGTGTGTGTGTGTGTGTGTGTGTGCACATGTGGTGAGAGCACCAGAAATCTACTCTCTCAGCAAATTGCCAGGATTCAACACAGAATTAACTAGAGTCACCATGCCGCACATTACATCTCTAGGCTTCTTCGTCCTACACAACCACAACCGTACACTTCGACCAACATCTCCCTCTTTTGGTGCTTTAAAAGCGTAGAAGGTGCCAGTCAACCTGCACGCGGTCTTGCCTGCCTGACCTGCTCCAAGATCATACCTGGAGACAGTAGCCTTAAGGGACTGCTGGAACCAACTCCACATAACAACTACATTCATTGTGTATATACTTGTCTATGTAATATACATACACCCTTTAAAAGCTCCCATTAGTTCTGCTTTTCGGGTCGAAGGTTGACTGATACAGGTTGTGGTCCCGAGAGTGGTTCCAAAGGAACTTAATCTTGACAGTGTGTTCTCTGAATTTGTACTGTGTTTTCTGGAATACATCCTTAATTAGATTGGAAGGCTTTAATGACCCTGTTTCCAGTGGTAAAGTGGGCACTGTTAGTCCACAGCAGGAAGTGGCAAAAGTGTTACACAAATTTTCAACTTTTCGTACCTATAATCAAGTGCCTATAAAAGACGAGTCTCCGGGTGACTAAGTGTATGATATGTTAGAATATTTTCATCAAAATAAGGAGTATTATGAAGACAAAAGATAAAGAGTATTATGGAGTAGATTTGTCATTTCTAAAGGAGCCTCAGAACTCGAGGAAAGAAAATGCTGAGCTCAGAACCTTACAGTCTCAGACCAACGTCCAAATGAAGGACCTGAAAAGTCCTGTGACAGGCCTGAAAGAAACCAGTACCTGGTATAGCCACAGGCGCAAGATTTGGGGAATCCAGATCCAAAGTTTAATCTTTGAGGGGCTGAATTACAACACAAACTGAATTTACAACTTCACGGGGTCTCTTCTGCTCATGTCAGGGGAAAATGGAATATCGGAAATTGGAATAGGGATATACGGGTGCATGCCAATGAGTGCGGGTCCCTGAGCCTCTGAATTTCCGGAAGTATCTCTGCCAGGAAAAAGCAGGCCTTCCACTCCTGCTTGGATCTCGCTCGTGTACAAGTCTTTGCGTGGACACGAGCTTCTATTTCTCTTGCATGCCATCAGTGAAATTGCTGGGTCACTTTGATACCTTTATGTTTAGTGTTGTGATGAGTTGCCAGGCTGTTCTGGGCAGATGCGCGTCATTTTGCATTCCCACCGGCAACGTGGGAAGGTCCCAATGTCTTCACCCTTGTTAAACACCTGTTAGCAGCTATCCCCGTGGGTGTCAAGTGGTATCTCATTGTGGTTTTGATGTCCAGCTCCCTGGTGACGGAGAAGGTCTGGGGGTCTATTGGCGTGTGTAAGACTGTAAAGATGAGGTCCCCATTGCCTTGCTGAGTGTCATCCAGGAGCCGCTGTCAGCTCCTGCTTTCCTCCGCACCCCTTCTCACGTGGACCCCAACATCTTCCAAGCGGCAAAGGGTGGCCAATCCTTCCTGGCTTCCTCTTCTGCTCCCCAATCAAGAAATCGGCCTGCCTTCAATGGATCCACCTGCGTGCGTCAGGCCCATCCACGGGACGCGACAGCTCCCAGACAGTGGAAACAGGGAGGTGAGGCCAGCTGCAAAAGCCCATCACAGAAGGTCACCGCCGGGGTGGGAGGAGGCTGCGGGGCTGTTGGGAGCAGCGAGGACCAGGACGCGGGGACGCTGGAGGCCCCGGGCGCGGAGCTGGGGTGCGGTAGGGCGGCGGCGGGCGGGGCGTCTTCCCGGTCGCGTGCGGCTCCCTGCAGAGGAGCCGGGGACTCCGAGCGCGCCTCCTAGTGGCGGGGGCGCCTGCAGCCGTGGGGGCGGGGTCGCCTGCAGCCGCGGGGACGGTGGCGCGGGGGCGGGGACGCGCAGAGCCCCAGGGTCGCCGGCGAGCTGAAGGCCTTCGGAGCGGGAACCCTCCTCCCCACCCCCCCGCCGGGATGAGTCAGCGAGGGCAGCCGCGGGGTTCTGGCGGTGGCTGGGCGTGTGCATTTCCGTCCGTTTCCGCAGGTGTCCGTCCTTGCGGCATCCAGCCGTTGGCAGTGTTGACAGTGATCCCAGGGACTGCCCCAGGGACCAAGAGAAGAATGCAGCTTTGAGGGTGGGATGCGTTAACGCCGAGTACCCCGACTCCTTCGGCCGCTGGGGAGAAGCCAAGTTCTCCCAGCCCAAACATCGGTGGGGGGAGGGGCTGCGTTTTGTAAGGGAAAAGGTCAAAAAAACCCTCAGGACGCTGCCCGACTTCACACTTCTGTTGGATGGGGATCACTGCCTAGTCCCCAGGCTTTTACCGTGTCTTCGAAAAGATGGGGAAGTTAGAGGGGACCTAGATAGACTGCCGGGCGCAGTTTCTGTGGCACTGCCCACAAGGTGGGGACGAAAACTTGGCACCCCGCAGACTACACCGCGGGCGGGCCTTCCCCGGGATGCGAATCAGAAGCGGAGAGAATGCAGACACTTTCTGTTCTGATGGTGGTTGTCGCGGGGACTGGATTCTTCCATATGTGACAGTACCCTGGCTTCCAGCATTCTGGAAAGCGCGGTTCCTCAAGTGCCCAGCATTTTTCACGCTGGAAACTGGTACTCACCACAAGAAAACCTGTAGTCCATCCACCCAGAATTCCCGCATCGGGCCCCTCTTAAATAATAACAAACAGTACATGTTTCCAGAAACTCTATCAGTGAGAAGTTTATTATGGCTGCCATTTCCCCAGCCGGGAAACAGGGCGGGGGGGGGGGGGCGGTATTAGGGACTATGAACTCTGTAAAAGCTATAGAAGACCCCAGAGAAAAGTCACAATTACAGAAGCAAAAGTGACAGTCTTCTAGTTCAGATATTGGCCCAATCAGGGTACATAATCGAATGAGAGGGCCTGGGAACCAGATTCTGCTTTAATACAAAAAAAGAAGAAATCTTATAAAAGGTGTCCAAATATAGTAAACGTTTCCAGTTATAGCGGATTAAGATTTAAAACTTAGGGGGCGCCTGGGTGGCTCAGTTGGTTAAGCATCTGACTCTTGGTTTTAGCTCAGGTCATGATCTCACAGTTCCTGAGATTGAGCCCCCGCCTTAGGCTGCTGTGCGCTGACAGCGTGGAGCCTGCTTGGGATTCTCTCCCTCTCTCTTTGCTCCTTCCCTGCCCATGTTCGTTCTCTCTCTCTCTCTCTCTCTCTCTCTCTCTCTCTCTCTCAAAAATAAATAAATAAACTTTTAAAAAAAAGATTTAAAACTTGGGTTTTCATTTTGGGAGTGGCATTTTATTTTTTATTTTCTTTTTAAAGTTTATTTATTTTGAGAGAGAGAGAGAGAACACAAGGGGAGAGGCAGAGAGAGAGAGGGAGACAGGGAGAGAATCCCAAGCAGGCCCCACATTCTCTGTGCAGAGCCGGACACAGGGCCCGAACTCAAAAACCCCGAGATCATGGCCACCCAGGTGCTCCAGGGGTGGTATTTTAAAGTTCAACTCATAGCTGCTAAAGGTCATCAATCAAAGATAAAGGAGGGGAGGGGAGGGGAAACCTTAGTAAACTGCATCTCGTAATCATTTTATCTGGAACTTTATATACTTTCCCACTTTCAAAGCTTAGTTTAAATACAGCAAAATTTATATGAAAATTGCCACTGCAGTACAAAGCATTACAACGAAATCGTTAGAGTGTTGAATGGAACATGCTAGTTCACTCTTGACACATTTGTTTGGAAGGGGTTGCTTCACTGGCTTTATAATTCAAAAAATAGGTTTTTAAGCCCCCTGTGAGAGGAGAGCGATTTTCAGTATTACAGACTCCTGAACCACTGTGTTAGGATGTGCCTGGGCTTTGGGACCTTCATAAAACATACTCTCATCTGGATTCTGTTTGATTGATAACAAAGTTTAAACAGTGTTTTCACCTCACCGGTAGAAACACTGTTGTTTGGGGTTTTCGTTTAATGCTACCACAATAAAATACGCATTTTGGCATTAAAAAATCCGACCTCAGCAGTACGCATATTAGTGTCTGAATAACCAGACGACTGGACTATGGTGGGGGTATAATTAGAACCCTGCCTCCTACGCAGGCCAAAAGTGGACAACTGCTGTGCTACAGCCCCACCTGCGACAGCCCTGAAGGACAGTGGTGAAGAGGAAGCCTCCCAGAGGGAAGATTTTGAGCAGTGCGCTTGCTTGGCCATGCTGCCTGGAGGAGAGATGGCCAGAGGTATGAGTGTATGGCCATGCATATGCCACGTCCGAGTCGTTAGCTGAATGGTCAGGGACTTTGAAAATACATGACTGAAAATTGGTGGCAAGGAGGTCTAGGGAAGACGTATGTGGATACACTTATCTGAAGAGACATATGAAGGGAAGTGTGTGTCATGGGTGATCTGCCAATCTAACTTGGCAACTAACCTTACCGGCACAAACATTCAATATTCTGATCGCTAGCATACCCATTTGGTAAATATCCATCAGGCTCTTCCCCAGCAGCCATGTCAGAACCCAGGGGGGTCAAGAACTAAGTGGCCAAGTGGCAGGGATGGAGGCTGTGCTCAGCACCATGGGCCTCCACTCACCAGGGCTGACCTCACCACAGCCACTGCTGAGTGCCCCATCTTCTGAGGGCCAGAAGCAGGGCCAACATGGAGCCCCTGATATGGCACCAGTCTCCAGAGTGATCAGCCAGCTACCAGGTGGCATGGAGTTCACTCTAGAACACTTCTATTAAGGAAGGGGCAATGCTTTGTGCTCACCCAAACAGATACTTACTCTGGATATGGATTTTCCTTCCCACCTGTAGTGCTTTGGAGAAACCAATATTTGTTGATTTGAAAAATGCCTTATTCACACCTTACGACCCACCAATTGCATTACTGGGAATTTATCCAAAGGATACAGAAATGCAGATTCGAAGGGGCACATGTACCCCACTGTTTATAGCAGTACTATCAACAGTAGCGAAAGTATGGAAAGAGCCCAAACGTCCATCAACTGATGAATGGATTAAGAAGATGTGATGAACATATACACAATGGACTACTACTTGGCGATGAAAAAGAATGAAGTCTTGCCATTTGCAACAACTAGAGGTTGGAACTAGAAGGTATTATGCTAAGCAAAATAAGTCAGTCAGAGACAGACAGATATCATTTGATTTCACTCATAAATGGAATTTGAGAAACTTAACAGATGCCCATAGGGGAAGGGAAGGAAAAATAAGATAAAAACAGAAAGGGAGGCAAACCATAAGATACACTTAAATATAGAGAACAAACTGAGGGTTGATGGGAGTGGGGGGTGGGGGGTGGGTTAAACGGGTGATGGGCATTAAGGAGGGCACTTTTCGGGATGAGCACTGGGTGTCATATGTAAGTGATGAATCACTGGGTTCTACTCCTGAAGTCGAGACATACACTGTATGTTAACCAACTTGAGAATAAAAAAAAAAGAGAAAAGAAAAGAGAAAAGGAAAGGAAAAGGAAAAGGAAAGAAAAGAAAAGGAGGGGCGCCTAGGTGGCTCAGTCGGTTAAGCGTCCGACTTCGGCTCAGGTCATGATCTCATGGTTTGTGTGTTCGAGCCCCGTGTCTGGCTCTGTGCTGACAGCTCAGAGCCTGGAGCTTGCTTCGGATTCTGTGTCTCCCCCTCTGTCTGTCCCTCCCATGTTCATGCTCTCTCTCTCTCTCTCTCTCTCTCTCTCTCTCTCAATAATAAACAAACGTTAAAAAAAATTTAAAGAAAAGAAAACTGCCTTATTCACCATATCCTGGCATTTCAAACAGCATCACTTCTAAACAAGAAACCCATTTCATAGGAAATGAGCGCAGCAATTGAGCAATATTCGTGGAATTCACTGGTCTTCGGTTTCTCCTCATCCTGAAGTGGAATGACTTTTGGAAGACCTCCATTGTTTCTAGCTTAGTGGCAATAATTTGAGGGTCTGGGGCAACAGCCTCGAGGACATGGTCACCATTTATCTAAGCACGTACATGCATAGATACATGGTGCCGTTCCTCTTGTCACATGGCTTTATGGATCCTGCAATCAAGGGATGGAAATGGGTAGGCCTCCCCTCACTTTTACCCCTAGCGATACAATAGAAAATTTTTGCTTCCTGTCCCCGTGATAACAGATCTAGCTCTTCTGGACCAGAGGTCTTAGTTCCAAAGAAAGAAATGCTTTCACCAGGGGATAAAACAATGACTCCATTGAATGGGAAGTGGAGACTTCCAGCTGGCCACTTTGGACTCCCCAGACCTCTCGATCGACAGGAAAAGAAGGGCTGTACTGTATTGGCTGTGATGACTGAACCTGACTACCCAAGGCAAATTGAGTTCCTACTACAAAAGTGCTATGGAGGAGTATGTCTGACATATCTAGAGAGCTTCCTGATACACCCGTGTTCCGCGATTAGTCAATGGATGACCTATGTATATCGCATCATCACGGTATGCATTTTAAATATCTTACACTTTTACTTGTCAATGAAGCTGGAAAAAAAGTCTATAGATAATAATAATAACCTAACTGAGAGAGAACATCTAATGCCCAAACCATTCAGGAATGAAGGTTTGAGTCATCTCCCCAGGCAAGGACTCAAGAGGAGCTGAGGGGCTGGCAGAGGACAAGGGTTGTGAAAGAAGGCAGTTATAGGGGCACCTGGGTGGCTCAGTCACTTAAGCATCTGCCTCTTGATTTCAGCTCAGGTCATGATCTCACGGTGTGTGAGATTGAGCCCCGAGTTGGGGGCTCCACGCTGACAACATGGAGCCTGCCTGGGATTCTCTTTCTCCCTCTCATTCTGTTCCTCCCCTGTGCGCTCTCTCTCTCTCTCTCTCTCTCTCTCTCTCTCTCTCTGTGTCTCTCTCTCAAAATAAATAAATAAACATTTTTTTAAAATAAATAAACTTAAAAGAAGAAGGTAGTTATAAGTGCCAGCAATGTGATCTGCTGCAGAAACCAGGAATATAATAGCTTCTGCCTGAAGAGTTACTAACACACATCTCCTCAAGTGGGAAAAGAAACAAGTAAGAAAGCCAACTGTATTTTCAAAGGATATCCTTAGGGCTAAAGCCAAACTTTACGGATGGAGAATCATAACATTAAAAAGCTCCGTTGCTTTTTCTTAACCTCTGGAAGGCAATTCCCTTGAGTGTCACATTCTAGGAAACCAGAAAAATCCAGCAGCATTCTACAGCACAGCAAACCTATCCTTGTTTTTCCCAGAGAGTTGCGATAACAAGTTATGTTTTTGATGTAATTAGCTCTGTTATGAAGATGGTGAATGAAAATTAACTTTTTCTAGTACCTTCTCAAGGTCCTGAATCTTTTTTTAAACCTGAAAATAAACAGAAATGCCATTAACCAAAAGATGCCTAAAACATCTATGCTATGCAAGACATTGTGGGGGATACAAAACATGGGACTATAAAATGAATCTACATGAAAGGTTGCAGGATACAAAATCAACACGCAAAAATCAGCTGCGTTTCTGTACACTAACAATGAAATACCTGAAGTGAAAATGACGAAAACAATTCCATCTATAATACCATCAAAAGGAATAAAATACTTAGCAATAAACCCAACAAAGAAAGTGACACGTTTGTACAGTGAAAACTACAAGACATTGCCCAAATGGGGTGCCTGGCTAGCTCGGTTGGTAGAACATGTGACTCTTGATCTTGGGGCCATGAGTGTGAGCCCCACATTGGGTGTAGAGTTTACTTTAAAAACTCACTGAAACAGGCACCTGGAGTGGCTCAGTTGGTTGAGCGTCCGGCTCTTGATTTCAGCTCAGGTCGTGATCTCGAGATTTGTGAGATCAGTCCCCGAGTCAGGCTTGACACTGACAACATGGAGCTTGCTTGGGATTCTCTCTCTCTCTCTCTCTCTCTCTCTCTCTCTCTCTCTCAAAATAAATAAACTTAAGGGGCACCGGGGTGGCTCATTCAGTTGAGCGTCCAACTCTTGATTTCAGCTCAGGGTTCATGGGATCGAGCCCTGTGTTGGGCTCCATGCTGAACATGGAGCCTGCTTAAGATTCTCTCTCTCCCTCTGTCCCTCTCCCCAACTCATGCACTCGCTCTCTCTCTAAAAGTAAAAAAAAAAAAAAAATTAAATTGCGGACAGAAATTAAGATGATACAAATAAATGGAAAGACATCCCATGTCCATAGATTGGAAGGTTTAATATTGTTAAGATGCTTCTACTCCCCAAAGCAATCTACAGTGCAGCCCCTACCAAAATCACAATGGCATTTTGTGCAAAACTAGAAAAATTCATACTAAAATTCATATGGAATCTCAAGAGACACTGAAGAGCCAAAACTATTTTGAAAAGGAGGAAAACACCGGAGGACTCAGGCACCTGGGTGTCTCAGTCAGGTAAGCGACTGACTCTTGATTTCCACTCAGATCGTGATCTCACAAGCCCCACATTGGGCTCTGGGCTGACAGCATAGAGCCTGCTTGGGATTCACTCTCTCTGCCCCTCTCCTCCTCTCGCTCTCTCCATCTCTCTCAAAATAAATAAATAAACTTAAAAAACGGGAAGACTCACATTCCTAATTCCAAAATGTATTACAAAGCTTCAGTAATTAAAACGGTGTGGTACTGGCGGGAAGATACACGAAGAGACCAATAATAGGATAGAGATCTTAGAAATAAATCCTTGCATATATGGTCAAATTCTCTTCTACGAGAGCGCCAAGACCACTCAATGGGGAAAGGAGTCTCTTCAAAAAATGGTACTGGGGGGTGGGACGGGGGTGCTTGGCTGGTTCAGTCAGTAGAGCATGTGATTCTTGATATCAGAGTCACGAGTTCAAGCTCCACATTTGGCGTGGAACCTGCTTCAAAAAAATTTTTTTAATGGTACTGGAAAAACTGGATAGCCACATAAAAAAGAATAAAGTGCGGCCCTTATCTCACACCATAAACAAAAAAACTCAAAATGGATTAAAGACTTCAATGTAACACCTACAATGATAAAACTCCTGAAAGAAAACATAGAGGGGAAGCTCCTTGACATTGGATTTGGCAATAATTTCTTAGATATAACACCAAAAGGCAAAATAGTGCTGTATATAGAGAAGGCTTTTGAAAGTGAGGGAGTTCAGGAGTTCAGTTTGTTTGTTTGTTTATTTATTTATTTATTTATTTATTTATTTATTTATTTATTTTAATGCTTGTTTATTTTAGAGACAGAGGGAGACAGAGCGAGAGTGGGGGATGGGCAGAGAGAGAGGGAGACAGAGAATCCGAAACAGGCTCCAGGTTCTGAGCTGTCAGCACAGAGCCCGATGCGGGGCTCGAACCCACGAACTGTGAGATCATGATCTGAGCCGAAGTCGGACGCTCAACCAACTGAGCCACCCAGGCGCCCCAAGGAGTTCAGTTTAAATGTGTGGAACGGGTTGAGTTTTAAATGTCTCTTAGCCATGCAAGTGGAGGTACCATGTATGCATTTGAATTTGAGGCTGGAGTTCAGGAGCAAGTTGTAATCTAGAGGTATAAACTTGGGAGTTGTCGAAATACACATCGTATTTAAAGTTCCAAGACTATGTGGGACCATCTAGGGAGAGGCTACATTCAAGGGGAAGAAGGCCCAGGATTCGAATTAGTGCCCCTACAATACTTAGTGTCGGGAATGAAAAACAACAACCAGAGAAAGAGAATGAAAAAGAGGGAAGAAATCAGGAGAATGGGGTTTCTGGAAACCCGAGAAGTTTCTCGTGGGGGACTGAGCGAATGACTGTGTCAAATGCTGCTGAGAAGTTAAAGGCAACACAGTTTCAGGTAGAGCGGAGGAGGTAGGAGCCAGGCTGCGCTGGGTTAGAGTGTGAACAGGAGGTGAGGACTGCAGAGAGTGAACACAGGCCCATCTTCCGGTTGAGCCCGTCATCTTCTACTGCCCCCAGAGACCCGCTTCATCCTACTGACTCTTGCAGCAGGTCCAACTGGTTGCACATTATTAGATTCTTTCTCGTTTATTTGCAAGCATGCTCATATCTGTTCCTCAAAGACATGATTACCATCTTCCTTCCTATTTCATTAACAGCAAGGCCATACTCTACCTTCTCTTAGATGACAAAGGACCGTCGAGTTCTCCAGGACTTTTCATTGTGTTTTCAAGCCCTGCAGCAAACTCATCTGCCCCATCAGTCACCATTCACTGAAAAGAATCAACCAACATGTCCATTAATGACAAAAAAATGTAACCACTGCAAAATCGGAAAGTCTGCATATATGTCTATTTTTTTTTTTTAACGTTTATTTATTTTTGGGACAGAGAGAGACAGAGCATGAACGGGGGAGGGGCAGAGAGAGAGGGAGACACAGAATCGGAAACAGGCTCCAGGTTCTGAGCCATCAGCCCAGAGAGCCCGACGCGGGGTTCGAACTCACGGACCGCGAGATCGTGACCTGGCTGAAGTCGGATGCTTAACCGACTGCGCCACCCAGGCGCCCCTGCATATATGTCTAAAATCATGCATTTGCATCATTAATATAAGTATTAATCGTGCAACAAGAATTTACCATCCACCAAGAAATGCTCTGTTCTCAGGGCGCCTGGGTGGTTTAGTCAGTTAAGCATCTGACTTGATTCAGGCTCAGGTCACGATCTCATGGTTCATGGGTTCAAGTCCCGTGTTGGGCTCTGTGCTGCCAGCACGGAGCCTGCTTGGGATTCTCTCTCGCCCTCTCTTTCTGCCCCTCTCCCACTCATGCTCTCTCTCTTCAAAATAAATAAATGAACCTAAAAAAATAAATGCTCTGTTCTCAGAAATGCAACTTAATTTTAATGCAGTCTAAGTGAAATGAGGAGGAAGTGAAAATACAAGGGGTTGTCCAAAGTCAAACATGATACAACCATGATTAATCAAAACGTTTGGGGAATGAGTGGCTCTCATCAACCAAAAGGAGCCAAACACGTGGTTACCCATGGACGAGGTATAACCCATTCTGTGTCAACCCTCTTTAGGGGAAATCATTCGTGTGTGTGTGTGTGTGTGTGTGTGTGTGTGTGTGTGTTTATGCTTTAAATTCATCATTGACAACTATTAGTTACCTACCTAATGCTACACATAGATGGTGAAGGGTTAGGTAGTTTGAAAATGTTAAGTCCCCAAACACAGGGAAATTCAAATATGTCCATCAAGGTGCCAGGTAGAGAGGGGTGCTTTTCGATGTTGGGGAATAAGGACCAGAAGTATAGAAGGTTATCTTTTTTTATTTTTTTAATGTTCATTTTTTGGGGTTTTTTTTTTTCAACGTTTATTTATTATTTTTGGGGGGGACAGAGAGAGACAGAGCATGAACGGGGGAAGGGCAGAGAGAGAGGGAGACACAGAATTGGAAACAGGCTCCAGGCTCTGAGCCATCAGCCCAGAGCCCGACGTGGGGCTCGAACTCACAGACCTCGAGATCGTGACCTGGCTGAAGTCGGACACTCAACCGACTGCGCCACCCAGGCGCCCCAATGTTCATTTATTTTTGAGAGGGAGAGACAGAGCAGAGGAGGGGCAGAGAGAGAGAGGGAGACACAGAATCTGAAGCGGCCTCCAGGCTCTGAGCTGTCAGCACAGAGCCCGACACGGGGCTCGAACTCACAAACCACGAGATCGTGACCTGAACCGAAGTCGGACACTTAATCGACTGAGCCACCCAGGCACCCCTAGGTTATCTTTAAGCTGTCAACATCCAAAGGTAACCAAAACTATGCCCCGTGTTATTTGAATAAAATCACAAGAAACAATTTTCCACACCATTTGCATCTTCCACAACAGGAGAGTACAAAGAGGGTGAAAACATTTCCTTGAGTACCTGCCAGGTACTGTTCTAAATGCCTTACATGTATTGACTCACTCACTTAATCCCCTGCAGAGCCCTGTGAACTAGGTATGACTATCATTCTCATTGTTATAAATAAGGAAACCAAAGCACAGAAAGATTAAGGAAAACTCTAATTGAAGATTGGGGTAAAATGGAATACCATCAAGTCTAGTTTTTGGGAGACAAGGATTATTACCTGTCCTGTGCCTCAATACCGATGGCCTCTTCCACAAGTGCAGATATAACGTGTCCCTCCCATCCCCACTAGGGCTGCGATAGAGCCCCAGGGAAGAGCCAGCCTTCAAGGCTTAGAAAGAGCACCCAAGGAAAAGCACAACTCCCAGCACTGAGTTACAGCACCAAAGGAAGCATCCTCACCAGGGCTGAAATATAGCACCCAAGGAAAGTCCCCCAAATGCTTAGCTGAGATATGGTGCCGAAGGGAAAGCCCCTCCTCCAGTGTTGACATAAACAGCCCAGAAAGAGTGTCACACTTGGGCCGAAATAGAACAACCAGTGAAAAGTCCTCTCCAGGACTTAGCGAGAACTTAAGAGGAAAATCCCCACCCCCAAAGGGTTGAAGTCCTGATCTTGGAGACGCCGAGCTATGACTCAATGTATGGCAGAGGATTTTTGTGGTGCTGGAAACCCAGCCTCTGGAATGAGAGCTGTAGCACCAAAGGGAGAATCCCTTTGTCCAGGGCTGAGAGCAAACACGCCAGGAAAAAGCCCCCCTTTTAACATGGTTGAGATGGAGGGCCTTGGGAAGATCTCCACCCTGCCTCCACTCAGACAGGGCACCTAAGTAAAAGCCCCCTCTCCGTGTCTAAGACAGAGCATCCAAGGAAGAACCCCCACCCCAGGGCAATATAAAGCACCCATAGAGGAGCGCGCTTTCACAGGGCTTAGATATGGAATCTAAGAAACAGCCCCCAACCCAGGGCTGAAATGAAGCAATCAAGAAAGTAACTCCCCACTGCATGGCTGATAAGCAAGAAAGGCAGGTCCCTTCCCCCAACATTGCTGAGATAAGGAGCACCCATGGGAAAGCCTTCCCCCAGTACTGAGCTAATCACCCAAAGAAGAGATCCTCCTCGCTGGACTGAAATAACACCCAAAGAAAGCCCCCTCATCAACACAGCTGAGAGAGAGAGTGCCCAAGGAAAAGCTCCCCCCTGGGGCTGAAACAATCACCCAAGAAAGAGTCCCCCATATAGCTGAAGGCAGAACCCCTACAAAATAGTCTCCCCACCCCATGGCTGATCTATAGCACCCAAGGAAGCACCTCAATCCCTCCCAGGGTTGAGATAGGTCAACCAAGGAATAGTACCACCCCCTGGCCTGAGAACACCCAAGGAAGAGTCCCCCTTCCAGGGCAGAGATAAAGTGCCCAAGGAAAAGTATTCCCACCCCAGGAGTTGAAATCCTTACCTTACTGAAGGAGACTAGAAGTAACTCAGACAATGGCAGTCAAGTCGTGGTGTCACACCGTTGGAACTTTCTAGAAATCAGCCTTCTGACAGTTGCCTGAAATCTGCCTCAGGGGTCGCTGAGGATGTTGTACGCAGCGATGTCTCACCGGAAGCGCTCGGATGTATTACCGCTTGGGAGGGTTTAAAGGGGAGCTGTTGGCGTGCTGCCGGCCACACCGCCCTGTAGCAGCTGGGTACAGGAGAAGCTGCGTGCAGGGTCTGGTGCTGGAGAAGCCTGGTGCCCAGCAGGTGCCAGCGCCACCCGATCAGGAAGCAAAACTTTCCCCCTGCAATGTCTCTGGCGCCCCCTACAGACAAACTTCAGTGACGACTGCCGCAAGAAAACAAAGGAACCAGATCAGGCCAAATCTGGTGGGCCTGAATTGGGAGCTGAGAGGCAAGAAATCCGTAACCAGTACGCTGTATTCACAAAGGAGCAAAGTCATACAATGCTCCTAATCAATGTAGAAAGCACAAATGATAAGACGTAATAACTATCCATGAGGACAAAATCAAAAGCATTGGTTGAAGAGTGAATCTGCCAGAAATCTGCAATGCACATCATTCCTTGCGATGAAAATGAGAAATATTCTTTGCCAGGACAAGAATGTCCACTATCACCATGTCTATTCAACACTGCACTACAAGAATCCCTAGCTTGCACCACGAGACAACAAAAGATAAATAAGTTGTTTAGCTAACCTGAAAACTCAAAGTAGTCTATAGACTAAGAGTTGAACAATGAGGCTAGATGTAAAATCAACACATGAAAATTAACTGTATTTCTATATAACAGCCACAAGAAATTTTGGGAATGTAAGTTTTTAAGCTATTGCTAAAGTTAGCTAAACTATATAAGGAATAAATATATAAAGATAGAAATACATAGTATATGTATGGAATATATATGTATATGAGAGTGTGTGTGTGTATGCGAGAGAGAGAGAGAGAGAGAGAGAGAGAGAGAGAGAGAGAGAATGGAATGAATATAACCAAATGTGTGTAAAACCAGTATGCAGATAATTATAAAATTTTATTGAAAGACACCAGAGAATATTTAAAGAGACGGCTATACCATAAACACCATAGATAGGAAGACGTGGTGTCCATTTCCTTGACCACTCATTTAGTGTATAAATCTAGCACAATTACAATCTAAATCCCAATAGAGTTGTTCATGAAACTTGACAAGCTGATTCTGAAATTTACATGGAAAAGTAGATGCCCCCAAATAGCCCAGACAAACATAAAGAAGAACAAAGTAGGAGAATCTGACTTGCTGTCTCAAGACTTACTAACCTTTAGTAATAAAGACAATGTGCCGAGGATAGAGAGAGACATACATTGAACAAAGCAGAGCCCGCGTCACGCATAGATGGACATTTCATGCATTTCAGAGATGCCATTTCAGATCACTGGGGTAAGAACAGACTTTTCTTCTTTTTGCAGTATATGGCACTGGGACAATTGGCAATCTATGTGAAAAATAGACTGGGTTTCTTCTTTACACCATATACAAAAAAAGAAACAATTTAGATGATTAAGTACTTAAATATATAAAAAAGACTGTAGAAGAAATTTGGAAGACTTCAGAATAGGATGTCAACTATACTTCAATAAAAAAAAGAAAAAAGACTTCAAATTAGGGAAATACGTCTTTTTTCATGTTTATTTCTTTTTTTAATGTTTATTTATTTATTCATGTTTATTTCTTAAATTTATTTTGAGAGAGAGAAAGAGGAAGCATGAGCAGGAGCGGGGGGGGGGGGAGAGAGAGAGAGAGAGAGAGAGAGAGAGAGAGAATCCCAAGAAGGCTCCATGCTAAGCACGGAGCACATGGGGCTTGATCTCAAGACCTGGAGATCACAACCTGAGCCAATATCAAGTGTCGGCCACCTAACCAATGGAGCCACCCAGGCGCCTCCAAAATAGGAAAAGATTTCTTAAGAAGGAAAAAAAAATTGCTAAGCATAACAGAAGAGGTGGATACAATTGCATTGGTAATACTCTCATTTTTAAGTTTGATGATAAATTTACAAACATCCATTTTACTAAGTTTCATCTTATGTAAAATGTCCCATATATTTTTGTATGAATGAAGTTACATTATAAAACGTTTGCCTGGAAAAAGAAAGGCTTATAAGTTACGGCAGAGAAGGAGGACAGTGCCCTTAATAACCACGGAAGAAATAAATTCAACTTTTAGCAGAAGTTTAGTCTTACTAGTGAACCTGTGGTTTGAAGAAACTATTACAGAAGCAGGGTTACCATGAAAGAAAATTGAAAAAACAAAAATCCTAGCAGGCTGTTATTTTTAATGGATATTTGCTACATCCCTTGAATGCAAAGATGAGTCAACATTTAAAAATCTATTCTTGGGGCACCTGCATGGCTTAGTCGGTTGAGCGTCCGACTTCGGCACAGGTCATGATCTCGCGGTCTGTGAGTTCGAGCCCCACATCGAGCTCTGTGCTGACAGTTTGGAGCCTGGAGCCTGCTTCGGATTCTGTGTCTCCCTCTCTCTCTGCTCCTTCCCTGCTCATGCTCTGTCTCTCGCTCTCTCTCTGTGTCAAAAATAAATAAATGTTAAAAAAAATTTTTAAATAAAAAAATTAGAATCTATTCTTATAATTTACCACTTCAATAGGTAAACAAAGAAAAAATTATGATTGTCTCAATATATACCAAAAATGCATATGACAAAATTCAAGATCCATTCCCAATTTTAAACATAACAATAACAAGGAGTAAGATATAAGGTTAATATATAAAAGTCAATTGCTTTCCTAAATACCGGTGATTAATATTGGAATATGAAATTTAAAAAAATGCCATTTGCAACAGCACCAAAATAATGAAACACATACACATCAAATGAAATATGTACAGGATCTCTGTATGGAAAACCACAAGAGCTATATAAGTAAAGAGATATTCCATGTTCACAAATTGGAAGATTCAATATTATTAAAATATCAATTCTGTCCAGCATGATCTGTTCAAAGCAATCCCAAATCAAAATCTCAGCAAGTTATTATCTTGACCAACTGGCCACAAAGACTATAGGGAAAGATGGAAGACCCCGAACAGCCAACACAATACTGAAAAATGAGAACAAACACGGAGGACCCACACTACCCAATTCCAAGACTTAATATAAAGCCATAGTCGCTGGGGCTCCTGGGTGGTTCAGTCGGTTAAGCATCCGACTTTGGCTCAGGTCATGATCTCACAGTCTGTGAGTTCGAGCCCCGCGTCGGGCTCTGTGCTGATGGCTCGGAGCCTGGAGCCTGCTTCGGATTCTGTGTCTCCCTCATTCTCTGCCCCTCCCCCGCTCACACTCTGTCTCTATAAAAAAAAATGAATAAACATTTAAAAAATTAAAAAAAATAAAGCTATAGTCATAAAGACAGTATGGTACTGACAAAAGAGTAGACACGTGGATGAATGAAACAGAGTAGACAAGCCAGAAAGAGACCAGCACATATAGTTAACTGACTTTTGACAAAGGAGCAAAGGTGATTCAAGGGAGAAAGCATAGTTTTCTCAACAAATGGGATTGGAACAATCAGCTATCCATCCATGTGGGAAAAAAATGAACCTAGACACAGATCTTCTGTCTTTCACAACAATTAACTCAAAGTGTATAATGGGCCTAAATATAAAATGAAAAACAATAACATTTCTGTAAGAAAACATAGGAGAAAATCTAGACGACCTTGGGTTTGGAAATGAGTTTCTAAATTCAAAACCAAAAGGAAAATTCACAAAAGAAATCTGATAAGTTGGACTTTACTAAAATTAAAAACTTCACTGTGATACACGCTTTTACAAGAATGAAAAGACAAACCACAGGGGAGCCTGGGTGGCTCAGTCGGTTGAGCGTCGACTTCAGCTCAGGTCATGATCTCACGGTTGGTGACTTCGAGCCCCGCATCGAGCTTGGGCTTGCTGCTCTCAGCGCAGAACCTGCTTTGCATCCTCTGTCTCTCTCTCTCTCTCTCTCTCTCTCTCTCTCTCTCTCTCTCAAAAATAAACATTAAAAAAAAAAAAAACGACAAACCACAGAGTGGGAGAAAATCTTTGAAAAACACATATCTGTAAAAGACTTGTATTTGAAATATACCAAAATCTCTTAAACCTCAACAGTAAGAAAAGAAACAGCACAATTTGAAGTTGGGGAAAAGATCCAAATTAGATACTTCACCGAAGACAAATACAGCTGGCAAAGAAGTATGTGAAAAGGTGCTCAACGTCATTTGTCATGAGGGAACGTCAGATTAAAATGAGATATCGCTGCATACTTATTAAAATAGCCAAAACTTAAAACCTGGCAATACCAGTTGCTGACGAGGATGCAGAGCATTATCTCACCATATGGTCCAGCTAAGCATGCACCTTGGTATTTATCCAACTAATATGAATAATTATGCCCGTACAAAAATGTGCATGTGTTTAAGCAGCATTATGCACAATTGTCAAAAACTGGAAATGTCCTTCAAAAGGTGATGTGCAAATAAACAGTGGAACATTGATCCAGTGGACTGTTATTCAGAGATTTAAAAAAATGAATTAAACAGTAGACAGACATAGAGGAACCTTGAATGCATATTGTTAAGGGAAAGAAGCCAGTCTAAAAAGGCTACATAATGCAGGATTCTGACTATATGACATTCTGGAAGAGGCAACACCATAGAGACGGTTAAAAGATGAGTGGTAAACTGGGGCTCACGGGAAAGGGAGAGGGTTGAGGAGCTGAAGCACAGGGATTTTTAGAGCTATGAAATTATTCTATATGAGAGTGCAATTGTGGATACATAACATTATCAATTTCTCAAAATCCATTGAACTTCAAAGCACAAAAAGTGAACCCTGATGTATACAATTTATTTTTTTTAATTTACATCCAAGTTAGTTAGCATCTAGCGCAACAATGATTTCAGTAGATTCTTTAATGCCCCTTCCCCATTTAGCCCATCCGCCTCCCACACCCCCTCCAGTAACCCTCTGTTTGTTCTCCATATTTAAGAGTCTCTTATGTTTTGTCCCCCTCCCTGTTTGTATATTACTTTTACTTCCCTTCCCTTCTGTTTATCTGTTTTGTATCTTAAAGTCCTCATCTGAGTGAAGTCATATGATTTTTGTCTTTCTCTGACTAATTTTGCTTAGCATAATACCCTCTAGTTCCATCCACGTCTTTGCAAATGGCAAGATTTCCTTCTTTTTGATTGCCGAGTAATACTCCATTGTATATATACACATCTTCTTTATCCATTTATCCAGCAATGGACATTTGGGCTCTTTCCATACTTTGGCTATTGTGGATAGTGCTGCTATAAACATGGGGGTGCATGTGTCCGTTTGAAACAGCACACCTGTATCCCTTGGATAAATACCTAGTAGTGCAATTGCTGGCTCATAGGATAGTTCTATTTTTAGTTTTTTGAGGAACCTCCATCCCGTTTTCCAGAGTGGCTGCACCAGCTTGAATTCCCACCAATAATGCAAAAGAGATCCTCTTTCCCGCATCCTTGTCAACATCTGTTGTTGCCTGAGTTGTTAATGTTAGCCATTCTGACAGGTGTGAAGTGGTATCTCATTGTGGTTTTGATTTGCATTTCCCTGATGATGAGTGATGTTGAGTATTTTTTCATGTGTCATTTGGCCATCTGGATGTCTTCCTTGGAGAAGTGTCTATTCATGTCTTTTGCCCATTTCTTCACTGGATTATTTGTTGTTTGGGTGTTGAGTTTGGTAAGTTCTTTAGAGATTTTGGATATTAACCCTTTATCTGATATGTCATTTGCAAATATCTTCTCCCATTCTGTCGGTTGCCTTTTAGTTTTGCTGATTGTTTCCTTCACCGTGCAGAAGCTTTTTCTTTTGATGAGGTCCCAATAGTTCATTTTTGCTTTTGTTTCCCTTGCCTCTGGAGACGTGTTAAGTAAGAAGTTGCTGCGGCCAAGGTCAAAGAAGTTTTTGCCTGCTTTCTCCTCGAGGATTTTGATGGCTTCCTGTCTTACATTTAGGTCTTTCATCCATTTTGAGTTTATTCTTGGGTATGGTGTAAGAAAGTGGTCCAGGTTCATTCTTCTGCATGTCGCTGTCCAGTTTTCCCAGCACCACTTGCTGAAAAGACTGTCTTTATTCCATTGGATTTTCTTTCCTGCTTTGTCAAAGATTAGTTGGCCATACGTGTGTGGGTCCATTTCTCGATTCTCTAGTCTGTTTCATTGAGCTGAGTGTCTGTTTTTGTGCCACTGATGTATACAAATTTTTAAAAATCATTTAGGCCAGGGGAATCCCAAGATAGAATGCAGAATGTGACAAAGCAATCGAACTGTATTACAAATTTGTGAAGCAAACATACTGAAGGGGAGGGGTGTAGACCTAAGTAACTTTGGAAATGAGTGGGGTCTATAAAACCAATGGCAAACAAACATGTATAATCACTGCTGTAGTTGGGAATGTCGTTTTCCATGAGAGTACAGGGTAACGATTCTGAAACCATGTATAATGGGTTTAAACAATTCAAGTAAACAGGTAGCAGACCGCGGGAGCCAGGTTTCTTAGCATGGGAGTAGCGGTTTGCAGATCAGCAAGGGGAGGTGGTTAGAATGATTTATGTGATGATGGATGGAATGTCAGTATGAACTCGTGTTTCACATAATAGAGATACAGCAGTTACGTATGGAAATATTTATATATGTGTGTATATGCACAGGTTAGTGTATGCACATATATTTTCTTGCCCCATCAGTTGAAAGGGTCTTGAAGCAACAAAACCCCAGCAGCACTGGGGCCCAGATCCTGGTTTCTAATACCATTCTTCAAGAAAAGGACTCAGGTTCCCTGGAGAAAAGCCCGATTCTAGGACTGGGGAAGGAAATATACACGATGAGCCTGGAACATCTTGTGGCAGGAGGTAAGGAAGTGCTTAAAACAAAACGAAAAAATCCGCAACAATGGGAGTATGTCAAAGGGACACACAGGAGCCCAGTGAAAGAGCTACCAATGTCCAACACTGGGGCAATTTCCACCTCAAAGTAGTGTTGCATGATAATCCAAAGTGTAAAAAAACATACCCAAGAGTCGAAACTCATATAAATGACCAAATAAGTTAATAAGGGGGAAAGAAGAAACATACCTCCGGTGCAGAAGAATGCCAAATGGGGCTCCTGGGTGGCTCAGTCGGTTGGGCATCCAACTTCGGCTCAGGTCATGATCTCAAGGTTTGTGAGTTCGAGCCCCGCGTTGGGCTCTGTGCTGACAACTCAGAGCCTGGAGCCTGCTTCGGGTTCTGTGTCTCATTCTCTCTGTGCCCCTCCCCCACTTGTGCTCTTTCTCTGTCTTTCAAAAATAAATAAATGTAAAAATTAAAAAAATAAACATAAATTTAAAAAAAGGAAGAATGCCAAAAATAACTTATGTAGATACTCCATCCTCAAGGAAGTAGAGCAGAAGTCCCTATTCCCTGTGTGGCCTATGCATAGTGACTTCCTCCCAAAGAGGACAGTATGGAAATGGGGGGAAAAAAAAGGAACTTTACAGTGGAGAAACCTGACAAACACTAACTTAGGTGATCAGGAATTACATCAACAGTGGTAAGTCACGTTCATAAATATGTACCCTTGATAGAACAATAGCACGCGTAATCCCAGTGTAATGGTAAAAACATCAGACAAATTGCAATAAAGGGAAATTTTACCAAATACCTGGCCAGTATCCCTCAAAGCTGTCAAGATCATCAGAAACAAGGACAGTATAAAAAACTGCCACAGCCAAGGAAAACCTAAGAAGACATTACAGTTAAATGCAATGCAGTATCCTGGCTGGAATCCTGGAACACACAAAGGACGTTAAGTAAAATCTGGGGAAACTTGAATATTAACTGTAGTTTGTAACAATGTATCAATATTGGTTCCTTGATTGTATCAAATGTCTCATGGTAATGTAAGATGTTAGCAATAGGGGAAACTGAGCATGGGGTATGTGGGAACTCTGTGCTATCTTCCCAATTTCTGTGTACATTTAAAACAGTTCTGAGAAATAAAGTTTATTTGGAAAATATCATTTTTTAAAAAGAGGTAGAGGAACTGTTTAAAAGGGACTAGAGGGGCATCTGGGTGGCTCAGTTGGTTAAGCATCCGACTCTCAATTTCGGCTCAGGTCATGATCTCAGTTTGTGAGTTCAAGCCCCGTATTGGGCTCTGCACTGGCAGTGTGGAGCCTGCTTGGGATATTCTCTCTCTCTCTCTCTCTCCCTCCCTCCCTCCTTCCCTCTGCCTCTCTCCCACTCGTGCTCGCTTGCTCACTCTCTCTCAAAATAAATAAATGTAAAATAAAATAAAATAAAATAAAATAAAATAAAATAAAATAAAAAGGAGACTAGAGAGACATACTATAATGTGTGAACCTTGGTGGGCGCAGCTATGAAAGTCATTCTGGGGACACATGGGGAAATTTGAATATATTGGATGGTTCACCATTTTCTTCAGTGTGAGAGTTGTATTGTGGTTAAATGGGAAACGTACTCATTCTTATAGAAATGGCACACTGACATATTTAAGGATGTCGTGATGTCGTGAAGTGTGATTATGAAGTCCCCAATTTACCATAAACTATTCAGGAGAGAAAAACAAAAGCGGCAAAATATTAGGAATGGTGACTCTAAATGAAACGTATATTGGCATTCTTATTATTACTCTTTCACGTTTCCCGTAAGTTTGAAACTTTTCAAAATACAATTTTAGAAAAGTAATCAACAGGATTCTAGAAATGGACCAAATGATACTAATGTCCATCTGGAAATATAAACATGCATGAATAAGTAGGAAAAATCCCGGTCATTTTTGCAACAGACTTCAGAACTCAGAAACAGGTCTAAGTATGTACATAAATTCAATGTATGAATGAGGATGGCTTTTCAAATCAGTGTGGGGGACAAGAGTCAAAAAATGGAGTTGGGATAACCACACAGCTATTTGGGGAGAAAAATGTTGAATCCTTACCTCACTCCTTCTACCTAAATAAAGTCCAAATGAATCAAAGATGTAAAGATTAAAAAAAAAAAACTTAAAAGTACTGGAAAAATACATTAAATTTATTCTTAAATGGAAAGAAGGCCTTTCTAAGCAAGGCATGAATCCCAAAAGCCATAAAGACTGAGAAGTTTAACTACATAAATAAGTAAATAAATCAATCTCAGGAAAATATTGCTAAACATATGACAATGGACCAATTTTCTTAGCTTACAAAGGGCTCATACAAATCAATAAAAGACAAAGCATCTAGTAGAAAACAGAACATGACCACACAGTTCACAGAAAATGAAATATAAGTAACCAATAAACATGAAAATGTGTCCCATATCCTTTATTAAAGTGCAATATAGCTGAAGTAAGGTGCAAGGTATCACTTATTCAGTTTCAGATGATCAGATGTTTAAAAGTTTAGTACCCAGCAACGGCATAGGCCTTGGGAATAATTGTTCTTATACATTATATGTGGGAGAATAAGTAGGCAAAGACTTCTGGAGAACCATTTGGCAATAACTACTTAACTGAAAGTGAAAAATAGCCTTTGACCCAGCAATCCTACTGCTAGGAAGTAACCCTGTGGGTGTAATCTCATTATACGTACAAGTCTGTTCACTGCAGTATGGTTTAACCATAGTAAAATACTGAAAACCTGAGATCCCATCAGTGTTTCGACATTTGTAACACATTCATACACTGGAACGCCACACGGTCATTAAAAAGAATGAGGTATTTCTGTATAGCCTGATACAGAAAGATCTTGCAAGACACAGGTGGCAAAAATAGCAAGATACAGAAGAGTGTATACATTCTGACTCCATTAGTGTAAAAATTTTTTTAAGATATATTTGCTGGCAAATAATGACATCCCCGAACAAATACACATGACACTTTAAGCTGGTTACCTTTGGAGAGGGGCATTAGGCACGGGAGGGAAGGGGCAGGTTTTAATGTCATGCCTTTCTGTACAATCTGATTTGTTGTTTTTGCCACGTGCATATTAACTTCATACTTGATTTGTAGGTTATTTTGACATATCCCTAGGTAGAATTGAATGCTGGTGGTGTTAGTTTTCAAAATACTCCAGAGAGGTGCCGAGTTTTACAAACCAGAACCTCCCCCTGGATTTTCATCAGACTCCCGATTGGCCACCTGATGCTTTAATCATAATGATGTCAAGTATAAAGTTATAACAAATTTGCAACGGGATGACTGGACACTGCTACTCACGGACTGAAATTCTTATACTCCAAAGGGCATGTGATAATTTATAAATATAAGTGAGATTATACATTCTGTTTTGACTCTAAAAAAAAAAAACACAAAATAGCCATTAGACTTTACATGTACAAGAAAAAGTGAAGTATCCATTGAATTTAGTAAAACAGCATCACACTGGAAAAAAAAATACAGTCATAAAATTAGCTCTTACATTTTTCTGGGGACAGAGAAGCAGAAGAGAATGATATTTAAAAAACAAAACAAAAACAAAAACCACTACCAAAAACAGGGTGAGACAATCATTTATTTATTGGACAGGGCAAGGTCATTTAAAGAGAGGAAACATATCCAAAAGAAGGTGTTTAGCTTGGTGTTACAGGCATTGATGTTCACAACAAACAACACTACTCAATACATCATGGAAACAGGCCACATACAACCAGGAAGATGCTGTCATGTCACTCAAAAATAAGCCACAGTGCTTAGGAAACAATCATTAGGGAGTTAGCAGAGCATCATGGTCTCTAATCCGCCGATCTGCATGGTCTGTGGCTGGGACATTAGCCGATAGCATTTGGCTGGTTCCCTGGTTATTAAGAAGTGTCTTGCTATATTCTAGCGAGCCTTCAATATTGAGTACACGCTTCTGAATGTCTCTAAAACTGGCAGTCACCTGCAGGCTTAACTAGCTCACATCACTACATTTTTGGACTACCCTAGGTAGTCATGGACGGTCTCAAAGTATTATAAATAAAATTCTGAATTTAATTCATTTAGCACTGTTACGATGCATCCAAATCAGCTTTAGTCCTATGGTACATACTTGAAAACAGAAACAGAAATTCACGGGAGGGAAGTAAAGAAGAAATTTGGGAAGCTCATCTGGCTTGAGGTATACACACCTGCTAACAAAGTTAGACGCACCTGAAAACTATGTCAATTATCTGCCAAAATATTGGGCATGATTTTTACTTGGACTTTCCTGACTGGGCAGGCAAAGATTTCAATATCCATTCTAGAGCCGAGCCAAAATCTTGTAAATAGTAGTAGATCATGAGTGACTGATTACGAGCAAAAACTATTCAGCCTAAAACTGACTAGAAAACGAGTAAGTGTCTGGCCCTCCCCGGTCACATCCCCTGATTTTACCAACCACTTCCTTCCACAGAAATCACAGTTCTCGGGAGGAGACACGCTCACTCCACGTGCAACAAAACTACACTCGAGAAGCCAGTCACTCAAAGACCAGACACTGTACGAATCCACTCGTATTAAATGGCCAGAAGAGGCAAATCTATAGAGGCGGAAAGCAGATTAGTGGTTGCCCGGGGCTGGGAGGCACTGGGAGGTGGGGTGGGGTATGAGAGGTGCCTGCCAAAGGGTACAGGGTTTCTTTTGGGGGTGACAGAAATGTTCTAAAACTCACTGTGGTGCTGGTCATACAACTTTGTGAAAATATATTACAAAACCACTGAACTATACCCTTTGAATGGCAGCATCGAAGGTATGTGAATATTAAAAAAGGAAGACAGCCCCCAAAACGCAGAAAAGAGGCTCTTGCAAGTCAAGTCATACCTGAGGAAATGGTAGACAAGCCTGATATAAGGAGCTGCCTTCTCACACACAAGGCAGATTTGATTTACATTATAACCACATTAACCCCTGAATTCCACTGTTCATTCATTTCTAAATTATTCTAGGCTATCAGCAGATTTCTAACTTTGTTCTCCTTAGAGAGCAGAGTCAGTGTTCCGCAGACAGACTGGCTTGGCAAAACAAAACTAAACGACAATAAGAACTCAACGACGAAATCATCTCGTGCTTTGGGGCTGTGTGTTACCAGGCAGAATAGAAGAGCTGAGGTTCATTTCTAATGGGAAAAATGCCACCAGGCATAAGGGCACCTTACGACTGACTCTTGCCTAAAGCATATTTCCTTTTCAAATCTGCACAGTTATTCCCTTTGCACCTACACAATTCAACAAAAGCAATGTTTTCATACCTGCACAGTTCAACAAAAGCAACCTTCTCTACAAAAGAATGTGACGCTCCCTGCAGATCAAAGAGCTAGCCAAATTTCCCTGAACCTAAAATTACTGTTTCTAAACAAAAAAAACCAAAGTCTCCTCTGTACCCTCATCCTTACCTTCAGCAACACACAATGAAGATGGAAAACTCTAAGCCTGCTATAAATCCGGAGCCATAAAACAATTTCTTAAATGACCTTGTTTTTAATTAAAGGTATTAGTTCCAAATATTTAAAACACATTTGTCCCGAGGCCTTGGAAGTTGACCTCTGATGAGAACTTTCCTTTAGTCTTACTAATTCACTAGTTTAGTATGCAGTAAAATAACAGAGTCTTCGAAGAAGTTAAACAGGCTAATGACCAGTCATGGGCTTTCTTCTGTGATTACTATTCTTCTGCAGACAGGATAATTAATGAAACCATGAGTGGTCTTTTTGGTCTATCTGCAGCTATCCTTAAACTACATAATCGGTTAGGGAAATTTCCCACAGATAAATGAAGAGAACACAAGTAGCTTTACGGCAAGTTGAATTTGTTAAACCTACTTATGACAAAGAATTTCGGACACAAGAATCGCTCACTGCACACAGAACCCCAGAGAAGTGATGGCACAAGACAGCTGACGTGGGAAGGTATACGGGAGTGGGGCGGGGTGAGAGGTCGTGAGAAATTAAAAACTGGTATGTATCTGCTGGAGCAGAGCCACTGTTTAGGGGGCGTCAGAAAAACTGCTAAGTCACCATTTTGGTCTCTTCAGAGAAGTCCATTTGTTGTTAAGAACCAAAGACCTTCCTGCTATCATTCGTGCTGCAAAATGCAGTAGTCACATTATTGCCAAAAGGATCCCAAAAACTCAAGTGCAAAAGAAGAGAAATCTAAGAAAATAAATAGTTACAAAACCATCAACATTTTTCAAAGAAATGTGTTCAAAACAGTGACTTTTACAAAAGATAGGAATTTCTTTTAAGTGGAAAAAGGAATTCTCTCTATGAAAGCTCAAAGACTCATTTCACAGATAACTTATACTCCATTAATGGTTTGATTAACAGTGTACAAACAAGGGCCATAGACTCTTTTTAATTAGGTCTGAAAAATCAATATAATATAAATACTGATGATGGGGGGGGGAGTGTTTTATACCCCAAACTCCAATATTCCAGCTCTGTGTCCTGTCCTGTTATTATAATCTGTAAAAATCTTAACGACGCAGTGATTCAAGTTTTCGTAACTTCAATGATGTATTAGAGGACAATGCATCTTGATTTGAAGAGTTTGTTGTATCCGAAGGCCGGAACAGCACTCGACCACGATGATTAAATACATAAAATGATGGGTGATTCCTTAATGTGTCAAATGTCCTTAAAAGAAAAAACAAAGAGCATCCACTTTAGATAAACCTGTCAAAAAGCCTATTTGAAAACAAGCAGGCTTCTAATGAATTATGAATTTGCTCTTAACTAAGTTTAAATCCGTGAAATCAGGCTATAAACAGGCTATAATCATACTGTGTTTCATTTCTTTTTCCTGCGCAAGGAAAATAAGAAGCCTGGGAAAGCAACACAAAGCCCTCAAATTTGTCTTTCAGCCGTTCCTTTCTATGAATAATAGCACGAATCATCGCTCAACTGTAATCACATCTATAAATCTTACTCTAGCTAGCCATGCCAAAAATTTTTTAAACCAGTACACAGATTTTACCTTTGATTATTTTCATTTGGCCCTCGCTACTCAAGCAATACGATCGTTTCACAGATCTGTTTCCAAGAATCTTTCAAGCACAACAAAAAGCTCCTTTTGGCCCTTCTGTACCTTCTGTTGTCCAAACTCATACATTTTGCTACCACCTACTAAATTTATATATTTTGCTACCACCTACTTAATGCCATTCTGTTTTACTTCTTTCCTGGCCCTCTGCCTGCAATTCTTGGTAGACTCTTTGTAAGAACTACAGTGGGTGGTGATAGTAGAGTGTCCTTTCTATTTTCTCAGCAAGATATATATATATATATATATATATATATATATATATATAGTCTAAAAAAGTTCACAAACACCTAAGTGTATGGCTTTTAGTATTGGTTTGTTTAAACATTATTTTCCTGGAGAAAGAAGGACTCTGCCTCGATAAAAATTCACATCTCAAAGTCAGCCCACCTAAAAATCCAAGCATACTCCCACGTAAAACAGGAAGCCTGGGATGTGACTATTTAAAATGTAAATTGAAAAGTAAAAGTAACAAGGGGGTGGGTTTCCTCTAACAAATAAATGCTCACTGTGAATCCTTCTGAGGACACATTGTAAAGGGTTAAAATTTCCAGGTTCAAGAAGGTGGGTGAAGTCCAGAGATGGAACTGAACAAAGGTACAAGGATAATTTCATGACAGTAAGAAATATGGAAAAGAAAAAGCAAGCAAAGCTCAAGGAAATAGCTTAGAAGCACAGGAGAAAAAAGAAAGCAAAATAACAAATATACTGTAGTCCAGGAAGAGGAAAGGGCCAGAGAGCACAGTCTATGTCACAGACTAGGTTCAAGTGGTAGAGGAAACAGAAAACCCCTATTCTTCCAAAGACTGAGCTGGAACAAGTGGATAAAGAGAGTGGGGGGAGAAAGGAAGGAAGGAAGGAAGGAAGGAAGGAAGGAAGGAAGGAAGGAAGGAAGGAAGGAAGGGAAGGAAAGAAAGGGAAGGAAAGGGAAGGAAAAAGAGGAAGGATGAAAGGAAACAATTTCTGAGGGGATATCTTCCTATACGTCTATTTCTTTCCATCCGTCGAACCAATAAATAATTTTAAGCAAATACAACACATCTTAGTCTACTGTCAATAATCTGTCATACGACTTCCATTTTTCCATCTCATCAAACACGGCCTCGGTATTTTCACCTCACTACTCAAACGAGCTGCATAATCAAAATGTAAAAACAAAACCAACTTTTATGTACCAGAAAACATACATTTTAAATTATGTAAATGAAGCAAAACCCCTATGAAACTAAATGCCTATGAAAAGGGAAGGACTTACTTATTTTTTAGTTCTGAAGTGGCATCCATGTCTTTAAACTCCCCTGCAATATGAACTATACCATAACAGGTAACTGCAAAGGCCAGAAGTGTCTGAAGAACTATCTGTGAGTATAAAGATTGAGATTATCAAATAACATACAAATATTATCATAAAACTTTGCCATTTTCTCTCCATCTCTTTTTAGCCTCTGACAAGTATTTCTCCCAGGTCCTACCAAGGAATCAATTCTCCCTTTAAATAATTTGAACTCAGACACACCAAAATCTTCTATACGTTCTGTGGATTGGCTGCAAAGATACTTCTGGGTCTTCTCAAATGGCAAACAGGTACTGAGCCATTCAGAACTCAGTTATCAACAGTTACCTGCTTCCAAGAGCAACTAAGAATTTTTAAATGTATTATGGTTAAATATCATTGAGTATAAAAAGAACACCCCTGACCCACCACCCAGCTTAAGAAATAAACCTACCAGTACCTTTCAAGTCCCACATGTCCCTCTCCAGTTCTATCCTTCACCCTTCCCTCAAGGTGAACTATTGTACTGAACTGTAGATTAACCAGTTTTTGAGGCTTTTCTTTATAATTTTACCAGCTATGTATGTACCTCTAAAATGTATATTGCTTCCTTTTTTTCCCATTTTTGGACTTTCTTGTGAGATTCACCCCTATGGTAGTATATGTATCCTTGTAGTCCATTCATTCTCATCATGTCTTATATTATATGAATATTCCAAAAGTTATTCATTCCACTGCTGACGGCTACGGGGGCTGTTTCCTGTGTGTTACTTTTAAAATGTCAGTATGGATATCCTGGTGTATGTCTCCTGGTACATGGGAGTAGAACCACTGGGGGAGAGTATACACACGTTCAACTTTATTAGGTAATACCAAAATGTTTTCCAAAGGGGTTGTGCAAGCAGAAACTTGCAATGTTTGATATTAACCAACATGGGATTACAGGCACATTTGATTTTCTTGATTGTGATTTTTCTGTATTTTCCAAATTTCCCAATTTGTAAACAGCAGCAAGGTATTTTAAAAAGATATAAATGAATACATGTGTGGTGGGGGGGGGGCGGTTAATCCACCACAAAGCAAAGGTGATAGGAGAGTGAGTTAATAGTCTCATCTATCAAAACTTTCATTACACACAACTAAAGTCAAAATTAGCCACAAGCTATTACTCTTAACTTTCTAAATTAAAACTCATATCACATGTTATACCAATTTACATTCCCCCACCAGTGTACCGAGACCTATTTCATACAATGTAATCACAGGCACCATTAACAAGAATGTGGTAAATCAATGACTTATCATGAAATTATGTCACAATAAACTGTTAAGTAATAAAAAGCTAATTATAAAACCATACATATATACACAGAGATAATAACTTTTTAAAAGAAAAACTGTTTTGATTAGGTAAAACTGTACATATGTAAGTAAAGATAATACTGTTTGTGCACAGGAAGAGGGCTGAACCACTGACATACTCCGAACTGTTGGGAGTAGAAGCAGAATTGCTGACCAGTGGGGTCACTTCTCTTTTATTGTACAGGGTTGGTTTTACTTTTTACACATACTGTTTGATTCTGTTACAAAGAAGTTACTAGTGTGTCATTTACAATCCTTTAAAGATAAAAAGGGTGAGTGAAACTAATGTAACATTTTAGCTTAAAAAAAACCAACAACACGTGTGTTTGTTTTTATTTACTTTTACCGCCTACATATATGTCCCTAAACAATCTTACTTTTTCTTGTTCTTAAACTTTACATAAAAAGGAACTTTGCTAAAAAATGAAGCCAAATAATCAACTTTTTAAGTTCGTCTCAGACTACGAACGAAGAAACTTCAAGAATGACTATTTAAACTACAGTTCTAGAAACCAAACACAGAAATCTTTTGTTTCCAAATCTTCGGGTTTTACAATGAGTGACAAAAAGTAAAGTAGAGAACAGATGTTATTTCATGTCTGGAAAATTTTATGAGAATAAAAACCAGTAAAAAATTATTATAAGCTATGTGGCTAATTTTTAAAATATATTTTAACGGAATATAAATGACCAACTTACATCTATTGGCAGTGATTCATCTTCCTTTTCTGTTAATCGCATATAAGAACGATCTATAAACCAGAAGCATACCATTAAGGAAATTGTAGCCCATTTTTCTTTCTTAAAATGCAAGCAAATCAATACACCAAAGAAGCGGCTGACTTATATGCTACATAAAGCAACGCTAATCCCGGATTCCTCAAAAACCTCTATCTTCTAAGGCAGTCAGCCTGATCTTGAACTATTTTATTTTCATCACGACCTGCTTTGTCACCTTATAAAACACAGAAAGAGTGAAAGGTGAGCAAGTACAAGGACGAAATACCTAACACCACATTTTTTTCCTTCTTTCAGTACTATAGGAAAACTAGAATCCTCTGAAACTGTTTCTTTCACTAACGGGTCAAAGAAATCACAATTATTTAAAAACGAGTAAGCCTACAGAAAATCTCAACTCTGAAGTAGCACCACCATCACATAGTATGGACCAAGTAATACCGGTATGGATATGTTTTTCTCCTGCCAGAATATGTTGGAGCAGTGGGAGAACAGGTGAAATTCCAGGATGTCAATTTCTGCCTCTCCGATTAAATTACAATTCCGCTGCTGCCTTAGCCTCAGGAAGCAGCAAGGTAGGAAAGAAAAGCATCAGGATTTGGAAGCTGATAAGCCTGGATCATAAAACCAGCTCCTCAACTTACTGTCATTGAGTCTATCTCATTCAACCCGAAGACATCCATCACCATGAGTTGTAACATGTATCTCAATTTCAGACTGTTAGAATGAAGGACTTGGAAGGGGACGTGTGTCTGAGTGTCAAAGAAATACAGTATCTATTTTTCAACTGCCCATGTTTCCGCAACAGTAAAATGGGGATAATGTGAAGATTAAGTAAGATACATGATAGCCATTCTGCCGTAACAAAGCTCAGTGCAGCAAAGATGGGCATTGCTACAGTACAATAGTTTGCTATCCGCTGCTATGGTCTGACGGGACACAATTAGCTTCCAAGGTAAATATTAGTCTTTTTGCAACATAAGCATTATAAAGAGGCCCCACTGCAGTGACAAATGCCACAAGGCATTCTCATCTCACCGGAAACACGAGTCTCTAACTCTAGAAGAATCTTGCACAAGCCCTATTTAATAATGTGCTGTGGACTAAAAAACCCAAACTGCTGTCAGGGAACATGCAGTGACTCTTAAAAGAGTGCACTTAGAGACATTTCTCAAGTTTTATCTTATGGGTTTAACATAAGGACCGGTGTAAAAGAAAACATCCAGCCAATACCAAAAATAGGTTTGGCTAGCTTCCTACTGTCAGTTCGATTCCCAGCCAGCCTTCTTCTTTGCATGAAGGCTAATCTGACTCTAACACTACCTTTAACCAGGCATTTCCTCATTTGTGAAATGAAGGAGTCAGACTTACTTCCATGATCTCCTCGCTCTAGAACTCTTAAAATTCCAACGCCGAAGCCAACTGTACACAATGACGCAGAACTCAACAGTACCCTAATCTCGTCTACAGTAGCGCTTCTCAAAGGACTGCACAACCAAATCATCTGAGGATCTTATTAAAATGCAGATTAGGATTCAATAAACTCTGGGGCAGGGCCTGAGTTTCTGCCTTTCTAGCAAGCTCCCAGGTGATTCCCTCGAGGCTGGTCTGTTAAACACACTTGGGCAGCAAGGCTCTGAGATATGTTCCTTAACCTCCTTGTCCCTCACCTCCCACCCCTGGACCATCTCCAAGCATCCTTATGTACTTTTAGCATAGCACCTATATTACTTTATTGTGATTATTTATTGATCCATTTGTTTCCCCACTTGACTTTGAACTTCCCCAGGGCATCACTGTACCTCCAGCGCCTAAGCACAGAGCAATTTCAACCAGTTACATGAAACTGAATTTCATAAAGTGGTGCAGCACATAGGCTCTAGAGCCAAACTGCTTGTCTTTGAATCCTGACCCCGCCATGTATCATCTCTGTCAGTTTGTGCAAGTTTCCTAGCTATGTTCGTCTCAACTTCTTCATCTTTCAAAAGAAATCATAACAACAGCTACCTCCCCCACAGCGCTTTTGGTAGGACTGAATTATATAATACACATAAAGTGCTTAGTTCAGTGCCTGGCACATGGTAAGCACGTAATGAATGTTAGCTGTTATTATTGTTATCATTAAAGATTGGAGCTTTGGAGAAGCTGTCACAGAATAGAGAAGACTGGGGAAACAAGACAACCAAATGTAATGTGATACCCTGGATTGATTCCTGGAATAGAAGACCTTATCGGAAAAACTTGTAAAATCCAAATAAAAGCTAGACTTCAGTTAACAGTAATATGCCAGCGTCAGTCTCTCAGTTGTGACAATATGCCACGGTAACAGAAGATGTTACCAATGTGGGAAACTGGGCGAGGGGTATACGGTAACTCTGTACTACCTTTGAAACTTTTCTGCAAATCTAAAATTTCAAAATAACAATGTACGTAAAAAATAAAACTGAATTTCCGTCAGACAAATGTCATGCCATAATACATGCATGAAAAAAGTAGTGAAAATAGCTCGGTCATTTTAACTGTGTATAATAAACAGAACAGAAGATTTTATCTTGAAAAAAAAAATTAAAGCTTTGAAGGAATTCACATTTCATTTTCTACTTTACTCCTGAAGGTGGGAAGTAATCTAGCAAACGAATAAAGTTCAACTTTAAATTCACTTCCTTCATTTAACAAATGTATTGAGTACCTACTGTGGGGAGGATTATGCTAGGCAGACAGATCATAGCAATGGATTAAATGAGCTGCCCACGTGCGCTAGGACAGAGGTTAGCAAACTTTTCCCGTGAAGAGTCAAATAATAAATATTTTAGGCTTTGCAGGCCACACTGTCTGTGTCAACATCTCAACTCCCCACTTAGAAAGCAGCCAGGCAACACCTAAATGAATGGGTGTGGCTGTCTGCCAGTAAAACTTTATCGATGGAGACTGAAACTTAGATTTTTTTTATTTTTTATAACTGTCACGATCATAAAATGATATTCTTTTGCTTTTTCCCCCAACAAATTAAAAAATGTGAAACTATGTGTAGCTGACTACAAAAACGGGAGAGAGGCTGCATTTGGCCCACCTGCCAGAGTTTGCTGACCCCTGGTCTAGAAGACAGACCTAAAAACGGATCCGCTGTCTAAAGACTGCACTACCTCGTCTGTTGGCCTTCCAAGTTTCTTCTCCACGATACAACCGTATTGGTATGTTAAAGTACTTTTACTTGTTTGCTTTTAAATTTCCCAACCACTCTGTGACACAGGAAAGGCAAGAATTAAAATCCACCTCAGTGAAAGCTCACAGAAGGGACATGACTTGCCCAAGGTCATACAGATTTAGTGGTAAAGCAAGTTTTTCAGAACCAGCCCTCCAGACTCCCGGTCCAGTGCCCTTTCTCCTGCAACACAGTGCCCCCACAAGGCAAACGGTCATTTAACTTCTCAGTCTCCGCCTGGACAGCCCAGGAGCGCCCAAGATGCTGTCCACCTAGCTGTCATGGGACCATGAGCACCAGAGGTCCTCAAGCCGACACTTAGCCTGCTCAGCCCCACGCTGGATCTGACATCACTCGTCCCGGATTCCGGGCCAACTCCCTCTCTGGCCACCCTGCAGCCCCACGGCCTCCCTCTCTGCCCACCCTGCAGCCAGCTCGGAGCCCTCTCCCAGGCACCCCCTTCCCCTTCCATCCCTGCTGCAATTTCAGGTGCCCGTCTCCTCAAACTCAAGCCCCGCGCCGCTTCTCGGAGTCACCCCCAACTCTAAGGGCTCAAATGACCATCCCCGGGAAACTCGGTCCGACACTCCCTCAGCGTGCGCCCACACACCGCCCCCGGAGTCCCGCACAGGAGCGGCCGCGGTCTCGCCCCCACCCCACCCCGGCACTTACGCTGAGCAGCGGAAAAGGCCGCGTGGGCTAGGGCAAAGAGGCCGACGCCCACCAGCCCCTTCCATAGCGACGGCGCCATGATTCCGGAGGAGCGGCAGCCCAACAAAAGAGGCGAAGGGCGGCGGAGCTGTTCCTGCTTCCACGGGCGGGTGTCCGCGCAGCGCAGACAGATGACGTCACCGAACCCCTGGGCGCGAAATGCCTTAGAGGTGGAAAAACCAAAGAGCCGTGAGAAAGCGGAAGCAGGAATGCCGGGAAGGAGGGGAAAGCGACACGGAATAAGGTCCGCGAGTGACCACGAGCCGAGCCTGCGCCGCGCGGCCTCTCCGCGAGGGGCAGCGCTGAGCTGAGAGCCTTGCAGAAAGAAGCGAAAGCGGATCAATGGAGAAGCGGAACGGAAGGGCGCCAGCAAATGAGCGTGGGCCGCGGGGCAAGGGGCGGGGCCTGCGGAGAGGCCGGGGTGGGGCTTGAGGGGCGGGGCGGCGAGAGGGCCGGAGGGGGAGGTTCAAGGCGGCCCCGGGTCTCTACTCCTGGCAGGGGGGTTGGTTTGTTTGCTTTGCCTTTTCGCTCCAGAAGTCTCGTGTGTTTTTTGACGGCCGGTCCAGTGCTTCAGCCTTCTGGGAGCCGACACTGCTGAAGGAGGCAGAAAGGGAAGCGGCGGCGGGGTTGGGGGGCGGGGGTATAGAGGAGGAAAATCCCGGGATTTGGAGCCCCAAACACTTGGCATGCGTGGGATGCTCCGTAAAAGTTAGTTCCTTTCCCCTTACCTTCAGAAGGGCTTGAAGGAAGATTCACGCCCCAGGGGGTATGGTGCCATGGGAGAATTTTGTTCTGGAGGGAGCCAGTTTACGTTAGGTTGCAATGAAAGGGCGCGAACGACGCCGGCCCATTTTCTCTCTCTCTCTCTCTCTCTCTCTCTCTCTCTCTCTGATCAGAAAAAAAAAAAAAGTATACTCTCCTTTCTTGATTTGTCTTTGTGTCCATCCCCTAAAATGTAGACATTCATTAGTGAGGTTCTTCCCTGGAATTATTTCCACCCGGCTCTCCTTTGGCGAGCTCACCTATTCATTCCCACTGCTTCGACCACAGGGATTCCAAAGCGACGTCTCGATCTCAAACGTCTCTCCTTCGCTCCAGATCTGCATTTCCAGACCCGCTAATCATTTATTTCTGTACCGCGGCACTTCAAACTTAATGTGGCCGAAACGGAATTCATTCTCAGCTCCTCCAGTGCCCCCTGACTGATTGGCACAGCGTTGTAAGCTGCACATTAGGAGGTAAATGCCCTCTGCCCTGTCAGGATTCCACGTTTTGCTAACTGACGTGTGCTCGAAGATCCCTATCCTGGCCACCCCCTTTAAATTTGCAATCTCCCATTCCTGTTCCCCGTAGCCTACTCTATTTCTATATCACCTTTTGAAATATTCTATAATTTACCTGTTTATGATGTTTGTTGTGTTGTTTTTGTTCATTGTCTCTCTTCCCACACTGGAACGTAAGTTTGGAGAGAACAGAGATTTCTGTCCATGCCTGAAACATTGCCTGTCACATGCAGTAGGCATTCAACCAATGTTTGCTGAATGAATTATGGGAAAGAAGTGGGGAGTGACGTATCCTTGTTTGAAAGGATCTCTATAAAGAGTCCTTCCATTATTTTGGATTGGGTTCAAAAATCCCTGTGGACTTGGATGCCCTCTTAAATTTCGATAACTCTTTGATTGATAATGAACATTTGCTTATATACTTGAGCTTCCCCAAAGCTGAAAACAAAACTAGAAAATGAAGAAGGCATCCAAGAGCCTTCAGATTTCCTAAACTTTATGTGTTTTGTCCTCGATCCCATTTTCCAAACCCTTAATTATGGTCATTATTTTTCTCTGGGCCTGCTCCAATTTTTTCACCTCTAAGCCAAGATTTGACACAGTACTCGATCAATATCAAGTACAGTATAATGTATTCCTTACAAATGTAGGTGTATTTATAAACCTCACAATCAGGAAGAACAAGGAAATAATCTTTCTGTACTGATTTGAAAGTGCTTCCTTCCGCCCCGGGAGGTAGCAAGATAGAAAAGGTAAAGACCAAAAAAAAAAAAAAAAAAAAAAAAAAGGAAAAGAACTTGGTTTTAGCTTTGACAATGGTCAAATTGAAATTAGCCTTTTCAGGCACCTTACTAAATTGTCTCTGCTAATATTAATTTATCTGAAGTAGAAAAATTATTAGGAGGTTTCTGAAGAGAGCTTAGATCTGGTTCCTTTCTTTTCTTAATGTTTATTTATTTTTTAGAGAGAGGGAGACAAAGCGTGAGTGGAGGAGGGGCATTGAGAGAGAGAGAGACACAGAATCTGAAGCAGGCCCCAGGCTCCGAGCTGTCAGCACAGAGTCCGATGTGGGGCTTGAACCCCTGAACTGTGAAATCATGACCTGAGCCCAAGTTGAATGCTTAACCAACTGAGCCACCCAGGCGCCCCGGTTCCTTTCCTTTAAAAAGAGGAGGGTACGGAAAGAGCCAGTAAGGAATCTGGTATTTGTATAAGCCACCAGGCACTGGATATGATTTTTGCCATCACGTTCCTTTTTTAAAGAATTTTTTATTTATTTTTGAGCGAGAGAGACAGAGCATGAGGAGGGGGAGGGGCAGAGAGAGAAGGAGACACAGAATCTGAAGCAGGCCCCAGGCTCCGAGCTGTCAGCACAGAGCCCGATGTGGAGCTCAAACCCATGAACTTTGATATCACGACCTGAGCTGAAGCCGGACGCTTAACCAACTGAGCCACCCAGGTGCCCCTGATTTTCTCCATTACATTCTTAATATGAATGCCCCATTCTCTTCTTTTAAATATCTTACCCGTGTAAAGAATGCAAAAGAAACGAGGCTAGTTTCACATTTTCTAGAAGTATATGGTCAACTCCTATTCATGGAGTGGGATTTTAATGGTCTTATCTGTAGATTTTAACATGAAGGGAAGCCTAAGTATTCATAGTCACGGTTACCAAGTTCTGTATCATTCAAATAAGTACCTTGGGTCCATTCATCCATTGTATTCCAGGTTGGAGTTAATCCGAAAGGTGCAAGGTACAGCAAGGGGCAGCGCTGTGTTCATGAACCCTTATAACAAAAGAGAAACTTCATGTGAAAGAGCATTTAAGTTCCTAGGTGAACCCAGAAGTGCCTTTAGTTTGCCTACAGAAACAGCCATTTTCCATATTCACAGTGGGTACATGATGGGGATTTGTTAAAGGTGGGGACAAAGACCTCTGAAGTGTTTCGTACCCAGATGTTATTTATGAAGACTCATCAAGTCTTCCCAGGATCGTTCGTTGTATAGTGAAGGCACCACAATCCAAAATTGTCTTCAAGTTAATTCATTTTGTTATGTGCCACCCAGCGAGGCGAGTAACTTCATACACCATTCGTACGTGCCATTTCCCATGCAGATTCTCTTTCTATCCAGCATGCTCTGTCCTTTCCTACCTCGTTCAAAAACCCACTTTCCCTTTGACTGTACAGGTTATCTAGAAGAGGAATATATCTATTGCAGGTACTAAACCTTTCTTCAAACTATACTTCCAACCTCACTGGGTAACAAATTCTAGAATTTTACCACCTGCTGGGTAAACTATTTTTTTTTTAATTTTTTAATGGTTTTATTCATTTTTGAAAGACAGAGATACAGAGCGCTAACGGCAGAGGGGCAGAGAGAGACAGAGACAGAGAGAGGGAGACACAGAATCCGAAGCAGGCTCCAGGCTCTGAGCTGTCAGCACAGAGCCCGATGTGGGGCTCAAACCCATGAACCGTGAGATCATGACCTGAGCTGAAGTTGGACGCTCAGCTGACTGAGCCACCCAGGTGCCCCTAAACTACTATTTTCAATATTTGTCTTGATAATTGCATAATCTCTTTTTTCTTCACAAAAATAGTGTATGTTCAGTGTAAGAAATTCAAACAAAACGCTGTATCCCTCTTAACGTGTTGAGTGGTGCTTTGGTATCTAGAGTTTTGAATCTTAGTAAGCAAGACTGTGATTACTTGATTCATATCTTTAAGATTTGTTCACTGAAAGGTTTATACCACTGGGGTTAAAAGCATATGCTCTAGAATCAGGATGGGTTTGAATCCTGGCTTCTCCTTTACTATCTGGGAGATTGGGCAAGTTACTTAACTATGCCTCCATTTCCTCATCTGTAAAGTGGGGATAATAATAGTACTTACCTTGAAAGATTGTTGTTTGTTCTGAGTGAGACCATCCATGTAAGTCGTTTGGAATAATCTCACATGGTGAGTACTAAATAAATGCTAGCCATTATTGCTGCTGTGCTACTGTTGACTCTCCTAGATATTTTTCCAGACTAAAAGGGTTCCTTATCCCTTTAGTTTTTCCTGAAACATCAGTTGCTTCTCACCTTTGGTGATTTTAATTGCTCTTCTCTGGACCATTTCTAGAGCTACTAATAACTCTCCTGGGGTTTCATTACCACATCTGCACGAAGTATCCTAGGTTACTTGTCTGAGGTTAATATGATTATTCATTTCAAGTAGCCTTGGCACTGAAAATGGCACCAGAGGTCTTATTTGCTTTTTTTTTTAGCACATTGAGCTGGTACATTTAGAAAATAAATGGAAAACTCCAGCATTATACCAGGTCCTAACTGATATTTGTGACCTGTTCTTTCTCTTGCTTCTTTTTTTAAAAAATTTTTATATATATATTTTAATTTATTTTTGAGAGAGAGACAGAGCATCAGCAGGGGAGGGGCAGAGAGAGACGGAAACACGGAATCTGAAGCAGGCTCCAGGCTCCGAGCTGTCAACAAGAGCCCAACGTGGGGCTCGAACTCGTGAACCGTGAGATCGTGACCTGAGCCCAAGTCAGCCGCTTAACCGATTGAGCCCCCCGGGCGCCCCAGTCTCCCACTTCTAGAATATAGGCATTCCCTATAGCACTGCCCCCAAACCGGGTCTCTTTCTACCTTCCCTTCTTTGGAGAACACATGAACTCCCATAACTTCAATACTGTGCATATAGCTCCCAAATCTTTAACCGGTCCTGACTTCACTCGTGAACTGCAGACCCTCTACTTGGCCATCCCGCTGGTCCCTTAAAACCGACCTGTCCAGAGCCAACCTGTACCTCCTGCCTCCCATCTTAACACTATCAGCAGTCCTGTGTTTTCTAGTTATGCAGGTTCAAAACCCTCCAGTCATCTTCCAGTCGTTCTCCCTCAAGCATTCCCAGTCTACCCAGCCAATCAGTTGCAAAGACGGGTTAATCCTACATCTGCATTGGCTCTTGCATCCAGCCTCCCTTCTCCCTTTTCCATTCCTACTGCAACCGATAAGTTAAGGCCCCCTGACTTTTCAGCAAGACTACTGTTCTAACCACTTTTTTCTCACCTTTCTAACTTCTCAACTGGCCTCACCTCCTGCCCCTTTCTGCTGTCAAATTAACATTGGGGGAGTTTGGGGTTTATTATTTTTTATTTTTTATTTTAGAGAATGCGCGAGCAGGGGAGAGGAGCAGAGGGAGAGAGAGAGAGAGAGAGAGAGAGAGAGAGAATCTTTTTTTTTAAAGATTTTTTCTAAAATATTTTTTTTCAACGTTTTTTATTTATTTTTGGGACAGAGAGAGACAGAGCATGAACGGGGGAGGGGCAGAGAGAGAGGGAGACACAGAATCAGAAACAGGGTCCAGGCTCCGAGCCATCAGCCCAGAGCCTGACGCGGGGCTCGAACTCACGGACCGCGAGATCGTGACCTGGCTGAAGTCGGACGCTTAACCGACTGCGCCACCCAGGCGCCCCTAAAGATTTTTTTAAAGTTTCTTTTGAGAGAGAGGGAGCGTGGGGGAAGGGCAGAGAGAGAGGGAGAGAGAGAATCCCAAGCAGGCTCCACAATGACAGCGCAGAGCCTGACGCAGGGCTGGATACCACGAACCGGGAGATCATGACCTGGGCTGAGAAAAAGACATGTTCAACCAACTGAGCCACCCAGGCGCCCCATCACTGGGGAAGTGTTGACCAGGGAGATAAATGAGTTAAAAATGTCTGCAGCATAAAGACCTTCCAGGTATGGCCTCAGCTTAGTTTCTGGCATTTCCCCCAACACAGGAATTAATCAACTCAGCGTTTATCAAGCACATCCAGTAAGCCGAGGACTGTGCTAACCGAGAGGCTAAACTTATCTACACTTTTCAGTGACCAAGTATTTCCTGAACACTTACTATGTACCCAGTACTGTAAAGTCTCTTTCAGTTTAGTCCTTGAACCGAGTCTATGTCGCTAAGAGAATTTAATGTCCTCTGCAAACATGGTGATTTCCTTGGTACTCAGTTCAATTTGAGAGACGGTCATGGATGCCCAGATGTGTTCTATTGAATACCCGTTTTGGTTAGACTTTATGCTAGGTGCTGTCGGTAAAGAAATAAGTAACACCTGGTTACTGCCCTCAAGGTTCCCATGACCTGTAGAGTAACAGATCTGTAAATCAAGCATGATGGTACTTCAGGAAGGCTTAAGAGAGAGTTGCGCAAGGGGCTGTGGGGGCTCATACAAGGGACCCCACACTCAGCCCGAGGGCATCCTGGAAAGCTTTAAACTGAGTTTTGTCAGGTGAGCAGAAGTTAGGTGAGGAAAGGGTTGAAGAACATTCAGGCAGAGGGAGTGCATGGAAATGCACATAGATGTAGGAAACCACGTGAAGCATTTGTGAAACTACGAGGACTTCAGCATGGCTGAAGCAACATATATTTTGGGGAGAAGGACGGGCTAGGAGGTAAAGAAGTGGTCGGAAGTCAGGACTTCGGGAGTGTTGTGTGCCACGCTAAGGAGCCAGAACCGAAGACAATGGTGGGGGCGGGGGAGGGGGGGGGAGGTTGGAGCTGGGCTGTGCTATATATAATCAGATTTGTGCTTCAGAAAGATCCCTCTAGTAGAAGTATGGAAGGATAACTGGTGGAGACCATGGCAGAGGTCAGCAAACCTTTCCCATAAAGGACCAGGCAGCAAATAGCTTAGGCTGTTTGCAGGCTCCACAGTCTCTTTGGCAACGACTCAACTCTGCCTTTTAGTGCAAAAGCCGCCACAGACCGTAAGCAGACAAATGGGCATGGTCGTGGCCAATAAACCTTTACTGATAGACACTGAAATGTGAATTTCACATCATTTTCACGTGTCACAGAATATTCTTTTTTATCCTTTTTTTAACTTTATTTTTTTATTTTTTAAAATTTACATCCAAATTAATGAGCATATAGTGAAGCAATGATTTCGGGAGTAGATTCCTTAATGCCCCTTACCCAGTTAGCCCATCCCCCCTCCCACACCCCCTCCAGCAACCCTCAGTTTGTTCTCCATATTTATGAGTCTCTTCTGTTTTGTCCCCCTCCCTGGTTTTATATTATTTTTGTTTCCCTTCCCTTGTGTTCATCTGTTTTGTCTCTTAAAGTCCTCATATGAGTGAACTCATATGATTTGTGTCTTTCTCTGACTAATTTCACTTAGCATAATACCTTCCAGTTCCATCCACGTAGTTCCAAATGGCAAGACTTAATTCTTTTTGATTGCCAAGTAATACTCCAGTGTGTGTGTGTGTGTGTGTGTGTGTGTGTGTGTGTATACCACATCTTCTTTATCCATTCATGCGTTGATGGACATTTGGGCTCTTTCCATACTTTGGCTATTGCTGATAGAACTACTGTAAACATTGAGGTGCATGTGCCCCTTCGAAACAGCACACCTGTATCCCCTGGACAAATACCTAGTAGTGCAATTGCTGGGTCATAGGGTAGTTCTATTTTTAGTTTTTTGAGAAAACTCCATCCTGTTTTCCAGAGTGGCTGCTCCACCTTGCATTCCCACAGAATATTCTTCTTTTGATTTTTTTTTCAGCTATTAAAAAAAATGTATAAAGCATTCCTAGTTTCAGGTCATACCAAAACAGGTGGCAGGCTGGATTCAGCTGGCTGTACATTGCTAATCTCTGGACTAAGGGATCAGAGTGTAGAGAACGTAGCCAACTCTTTTGAGAAGCTCATCGCCGAGGGGGAGAAAGAACTAGTGCGAGAGTGGAGGCAGACGTAGACAAAGGCCTGTTTCTCAGAAGAGACCTGGAAGTGGTTTGGGAGAACAGGAAGACCAGTTTTTGAATAAATCAGTCACAGGGATGAAAGGTACAGCATAGGGAATGTAGTCCGTGGTATTATAATAGCGCTGCATGGGGACAGATGGGAGCTACACTTGTGAGCACAGCATAACGCATAGCCTTGTGGAATCACTCTGTTGGGCACCTGAAACTAACAATGTAACCTATGGCGTATGTCACCTATACTTCAATAAAAAGAAAGATAGTGGACAAGGAGCCATTGCAAACGGTGGAGAGAGATGATTATCAGACTAGATCCTGGAAGAGGCAGGAAGGAGGTCACAGAATGCGGAGTACAGACTGCAGTGTAGGTGGTTTCATCAGGGAGGAGGAAGCACCTCTTTCACCTGAGGCTGGAGGAGAGAAGAAAGGAGGGGCCCTAACCAGATACTTAAGTAGGTTGCGGGGTAAAGACGGTGAAGAGTCTTCTTGAGGGTCTTGATTTTCACAGTGAGAAAGGAGGGAAGGCTCAAAGGGGCTACTAAGTTTCTGGGGCCTGTAAACAGAGGCAGAGTCTGGGGCTTGAAGACATTTGCTTTGTGTGGTCAGGGAAGCAGTCTGTGACTTTGGTGTTTTTCAAGTTCCCGACACTAAAAGAATGATTTGTGCTGAGGCAAAACAGCCTGGGATTAGGTGGTTAGGCCTGAAGAAACAGGTAAACTAATTTTCTTGGTCTTCTGGAGTGACCAAGACAGGTCTGGTGATGGGGCAGTGGGGAGACTGGGAAGGATCCTCACCTGGGCTTCTAGCTTCTCTAAAGTCTAGCCCTGCGTGCACAGGGCAGTGTGGTTAGGCTGGAGCCAGGGTATAGGGGACAGGCAGCCACGAGGTTTCTTGGGAATGCTGACAGACACAGGTACTAAGAGGAGAAAATGGGCTCAGAGTCCCTAGGATAGTTCCTGATGTGACAGAGCCAGAATTTGGAGTTGAACACCTGTTCTAGGTCTTTTTTTTTTTTCCAGCTCACTATCCTCACAGAACTTAAAGAGCTAGTTAGTGGAAGTGAGTCCAAAATGGGGTATCTTGGAGTTGCCTGGATGTTATTTGCCTTAGCAAGGAGGTTATATGGCCATGAGATAAAAAAAAAAAAAAAAAAGAGTTTGAGAATCAGGACCTCTACTAAGCAGAATAATGGGAATTGGATACCATTAATGGTATGAAATGGTATGAACATTTTCAGAAAGCATTCAGGTCTGTAGTGGGGGGAATGAGCTCATTTCAAAGCAGTTCTAGTTTTTGAGGGGCACCTGGGTGGCTCAGTCTTAGGTTCGACGTCAGACTTCAGCTCACCGCTGATCTCACGGTTTGTGAGCTCGAGCCCCACGTCGGGCTCTGTGTTGACAGCTCCGAGCCTGGAGCCTGCTTTGGATTCCGTGCCTCCCTTCCTCTCTGCCCCTCCCCCGCTTGTGCTCTGTCTCTCAAAAATAAATAAACATTAACCTTTTTTTTTTAAAGCAGTTCTGGTTTTTGAGTTTGCTAGGTCCCTCAAAAGGATGTGTGCTCAGTGTCCAACCCGTAGAGGGGTGAAGGGAGGGTGGCAGATCAGAGTTTGGGATTTGTAGTTCATTCACGTAGAGGTAGAGATGAAAGTCCAGAGACTGTAACAGAGAGCCCATACAGACTAAGGTGTGATCTGATACGTATGGGGGAAAATAGAAGAACTGTGGATTTTCTGGTGTGCCAGGTCGAGAGGCTGAGAGTAAATACTCTTTGAGGAAGAGAGACGAGAGATGGTGTCAAAGGTGACACCAGTTGGGTGAAACGTGCGTTAAGACAGCGTGCAAGAGGTGCAAGAGGATAGGGAGAAACGCGCCACACCTCAAAAGATTTCTTCTTTGGGAGGGGAGAGGAGTGCTTGGAGCTCAGGTAGATTTGAGCACACACCGATTGGATCTTCTTTGCGAGACTGATGAGTGTCTCTGCACAGGTTCCTGACGTGAACGATAACTCGTATCTCGGGTGGTTTACGTGTGAGGAAAACGGAACGTACCGGCACACGCATATTCCTTGCCTTTGAGTCGATTCTTTTATGAGCTACTACAGTGTTGTTGTTTTTCCCAGTGAGGGCTGAACAAGGAGAACCCGATTTAAATGAGATGGAGTTTCAGCCATCTCCCAAGGGGACAACTTTTTATCCAGTTAAGAGACACCGGGGGACAATATTGAGATGGCTCATGAAAGCTCGAGTCCCCTGAGAGCTATAAGGCTAGGACCAAAGTAGACCTAGCGCGATCTGCCTCGGCTTGATTACGCCCAGCTGAGGGTTCTTTTCCAGAAGGCCGTGGGCTAGATTCGACAGCCTTTCGTTCCGTGGCAGTGCCTGAGGGTGCGCGTCCGGGGCTGGGGGAAACCCGTGCGGTGGAGACCCGAAAGACGAAGGGATGGGGCCGAACCAGCCGGGAGTGTCGCGTCCCCTTTAAGGGCGGCGGCGGCGGCGGCGGCGGCGGCGCCGGCGCGCGCTCCGACGGCTTCCCTGGGGCCCCGCCCCTTTCCCGTGAGCCCTCGGGGAGTGGTCCGACCGCGGGTGGCTGCGGGTGAGGAGCGGGGCGGGGGGCGGGGGGAGTCATGGCTCGACGCGGCTGGCTGCGGGCGCCCCTCAGCCGCGGCGGCGGCGGCGGCGGCCCCGGGGCCCGCCCGCTCATGCGGCCGCTCTGGTTGCTCCTCGCAGTGGGCGTCTTTAGCTGGGCCGGGGCTTCGGACGGCGCCGGCGGAGCGGCGAGAGCCATGGACGAGGAGATCGTGTCCGAGAAGCAAGCCGAGGAGAGCCACCGGCAGGACAGCGCCAACCTGCTCATCTTCATCCTGCTGCTCACCCTCACCATTCTCACGATCTGGCTCTTCAAGCACCGCCGGGCCCGCTTCCTGCACGAAACCGGCCTGGCTATGATTTATGGCAAGTGCCTCAACCCATGTCCGCCCCCTGGCGCTCCCCCTTTCTCTGAAGGCCGGCTGCTTCGCCTCCTCTCCTGGCCCTGCTCGGCCTGTGTTCGGCTCCCCTTCTGATGCCTTGTATTTTCTGCCTCGCCTGCCCCCTCACCCCCGTTTCTCTGCCTCACCTCATTTCCTCCTCGGCCTCGTCCCCCGTTTTCTCTGCCTCGCACCCCCTTTCCTTTGCGTGTCCACACCTTTTTTCCTTCGACCCCACCCCCTTTTTCTTCCACGCATCCCCCCCCCCCACCCCCGCCTCTGCCTACCGAGCTCGGGACCGGGACCCGGGACTGAGGATGGGAAGGGAGTGGGTGCGGTGTCTGGGATTGGGCTGGGGACTGGGGGAGGGGAAGACAGCCTAGCGATCCATTTCTCTGGGGTGTCAGTTTGTTTAAGGTCCATTGAAGCTGCAGTAGTGCCTCTGCTGCTCAGAATCTGGCGTCCTCTTGGAGCCAAGAGTCCACCTTTACCCATCACCCCCGCTCTTGCTACGCCCTGTCCTTTCGAGGTTGAGAATGAAAACCTTACTCCCGTGTAGCCCTGAACGCGAAAGAAGCTATAAACAAGGCTTAGGGTATTTTTAATGATGTCCTGGTTTATTGTACTATGCTTGTAACATCTGAGTAGTATACGTGCGGTCGACCCTCCTCATCTAGGCGTACCGAGGTGAGGACAGGGAAGAGTTAAAGATCTCCCAGCGCTGTGTTGTACTATAGGATGATCAGGACAGTTCAGCCGAACAGTAATTAGGAACACCACACATAGGCAGTATGGGTGACGCTGGTGGCATAAGGTTATTGACCGATCGTTGAGTAAATGGCTTCAGTCCTTGTGTCTTTGTGTGCTTTCTTTTTGAGATTTATTTGCGTATTTTTATATTTTGGTCTTGAGAGTAGGGCAAAGCAAACCATGGGCTCACAGGCGTTTTGGCCTGTGCGGAGGCCTCGTGAGAGGAAAAGATACATATTGCCGACTGTCTTAATGTGGTCGTGAGGGTATATAGACGGCTGAAAAGATGAGTGCAGTCTGTGAGTGAAGATTATCTTCACGTGGAACAAGCTTACACTGATGAGCTTGTTGAGCTTTGTTTTCCGGACTTGCAAATCGGTAGAAGCAGCCTTGGCACAAAAAGACATTTCTCCACGACCCTCCCCACACCCCCCCCCCCCAGCCATTTCCAGTCCATACAGACTTCTAGAATGTGCATCTCAAGGGTGGCCCAACAAGGTAGTTGTGTGCATCGGGAAAATGCATGAACTCCGGCTTCTTTTTCATTTGTAAGGTAATAAAATGCTAAGCCTATGTGCAAGTATCTCCTAGGATTCTTGGGTTTTAGACATATTAGCTGGTTTTCATATTTCGTATTTTTTTGCATTTTATTTACAGCACCCCTTAAGCTAAATGGCCAGATAAGCTACACATCTCTGTATAATTTCTTGTATAACAATGTAAAATCAAATGCATACATGATTTATTTATATTTACTGCCCTCAACAAACATTTGCTAGGCAGCCAACTATGTATTAGGCACAGAAAATACAAAGAAATAGATCCCCACCTTCAAAAAACTTTGCTTTCTTGGGCAGACAGGCCATATAAACAAAATAATGGCATCTTAAATTTAGTTAAATGCCAAATGAGTATTATGGTGTTAAAATAAGGAACCGATCACAGAACCCTCTTCCCTCCGTATGGAGAGAGAGTACAATGTAGTGGTTAAAGGTGCAAGGCTTTAAGACCAGAGGTCTGCTAATTTTTTCTATGAAGAGTCAGATAATAATTCGTGTTGATTTTGTGGGTCACATATGTCTCTGTGTCTCTGTTGCGTTTTCTTCTTTTTGTTTTTTTCTTTTTAGAAACCTTTTATAAACCTACAAAATGTAAAAACAGTTTTTAGCTCTCGGGCCATGCAAAAACAAACCATCACTGTAAGTCACCAACCCCTGCTTTAGAGCCAGACCTGGGTTCCTGTACCACTGTGCCATCTGTTCTGCGTGATCTTAGACAAGAGTCCCCTACCCTCTTACACTGTCATCTATAAATTGGGAAAAATGATAGTTGGATTATTGCGAGGAAGAATTGTTTTTAGCTTAGTACCTGACCCCTAAGTAAATGTTCAATAAATGATAACTGTGATACTATTGTTACTGCTCTTATAACTGCATTTTCTCAGGTTAGGCTCAGAACAGTTCTTTTAATTTCTCTTATAAGTTAAGAGGCAAACGTAGTGGTTTCTTCCTTCCTTCCTTCCTTCCTTCCTTCCTATCCAATAAGGACTTAGAATTGCCCTGGAAACATTTGCTCCTTGGTAGTTGATATCTTTAACCTCCTCTAACTCTTGAGCTAAATTGAAAGTGGGATTACTGACTGCATTTCCTGGTGTGTCTGAGTTAGTGAAAGGTGATGGAATACCTTAGCATTAGTATTTTGTGAAGGAAAAACAAAGGTGTCCCTTGCAGAATATAAAGTAGAAGGATTTTGGGCTTGGTTTGCCACGGCTTGGCATTCTGTAGCCGGTTCCATTTTCTCACTATGGCAATGGAGGCTGTGGATGAACAGCCTCCTGACTAATTCCCAAGTCTAACTTGAGAATAGATGGGATTGGGTCGAAGTATTTTCAGTGCCATGGAAATTGATGTTTTTAAATCCTAATGACTGTCTGCCATTTACCTTTTCTTATGACTCTTATACCATCAGAGCTGTTATGTTAATATATTATTTTAAGACCTTTATTTTTCAGCTTGACTTCCAGATGAATAGGCTCCTTACTCTGGGAATATCCAGCCCTCCAAGATTCAGCCCACTGATAGTTTTATTTCTGTGATGTCCGTTTAGCTTCCTAAATCCTGGAAAAATGCTATTTAAAATAAGCCTCTCCTTTATATTTTTGAGAGACAAGAATAAAAAAAGAAAAAAAAAGCCAATATGGTCAGTTTCTAGATTGTAATATAGCCTAGTTGCTACAGCTACAGACACAGTGTGAAAGCACCCAAGTGTTCTATTCATTGGGCTCGCTTGCTTAAGAAGCTTAAAAGTGAGTCACCTTTAGTAAAAATTGTCAGGGTAGTTAATTAAGTCTGAAAAGTGATCACCCACTGTAGTGTGCTTACAGATTGTATAAAAAGCAAGGGACAGGGAAGAAATGTTTTGCCTGAAACTTATAGTATCCGGGATCCTACACTTAACTGATGTGATTCATCAGGAAATATTAAGTGTCTTTGACGTATGCGATGTGATGGGAAATACAGATATGAGTCATCATCCCTGCCCACAAAGCACTTACGATCTAGTGCCTTAATAGGTAATGTTTGTTGAGCATTATAACACACTCTACAAGTATCATTTCATTTAAAGCTCCTAACAACCCTGTGAGATGGGTACTGTTATCTTTCCCATTTACAGGTAAAGAAATTGGGGCACAGAGAGGTTAAATGACCTGCCTGAAGTGACATAATTTGTAAGTATTGAGCCAGGATTCAAACCCAGTCAGCCTGGCTCAGAAGCCCCATTCTCTTAGCCTGGAACCATATTGCCTTATATTGAAGAGATAAAGCTTAACTGTAACGATAAACTGGTTAGTATTCTCATTACTACATTTGAGAAAACTGAGGTCCAGTGAGAGGTTATCTACCCTAAGGTCACAGACTAGAACTTGATAGAGCCAGAATTAATACATCTATCTGACTTTCAAACTTGTGCATTTTCTCCTACATCGTACACTATGCTGTACTAAATTTCATGAGATCGGATATGTAGAAAGATAATACTTACAGTTGTAAGGGTTTTGGAGGTGGATTGTGAGAGAATGGAGACCTTAACCACTGAAGCAGTTAGTGGTGAGAGCCAGGAGATGATTAGAAAATTAGAGAGGCTTTGGAAATAGAAAAACCAGATTTCCATGCTGGTTTTTATCACTTAATGCCAAATACTGTGGGGCAAATCATTTATCCCCATTTTAGTGATGAGGAAACAGTGACTGAGAGATTTATAATAGTGTGGACTGCATAAGGTTATGAGGATCAGATAATATATGCAGAAAGAATTAGGATGGAGATTGATTGACTCAGGGTGCTAGGCGAAAGGATTCCCTTGGAAAAGAGGTTGATCTTTCCCTGAGAAGGGGGGGGGGGTTAGGGGAAATGAGCTAATGTTGACATGGAGAGGCATGGGATTGAGGCAGTGTACATCAGATGGCCTATAGCTTCTCTGAAAAGTAGGCAGTGAGATTGAGGATCTGAGAAGGAGGGTCAAGATTGGAAGAGCTACTACAGGGAATGTGCTAGAAGACAAAAAAATAAACACATGTAAAACTAACCAGAGGCTGGCAAAGGCCTTGCCTTTTTTTTTTTTTTTTTTGGCTGTCTTGAAGTCGAGTTGACTTTTAAAACAAAATCTAACAGCATTCTTCAAGAAGTAGATAAATGTTATATACACACATACACAGATATGTGTATATAAATATATATGTACCTACATACACTATGTGTATATAAATATATATGTACATACGAACACTTGTTAATCTGTTGAAATTTTATCAATTTTGGCCACACTTAATATCCCAGTGATGTTCCTTCCATATTTTTGACTGTCAGAGGCTTCTAGTGTGATAGCTTGGGAAAATGGGCTGAAATCTACTAGAAAATCAATTTCCATTGATGGCGAGACCTATACGGTGTTGTGGCTCTGGGTGATACTGAGTTCTTTATCCCTGGGAGGGGTTCCAACACCAGAGGGTCAAGAATGTGTAGGAGGGGTGGGGTCTCTCCGTTTTGTGAAAGATAGCGCTTTGTGGTTGTATTCTTTGTTGCCTGTTAGTGGTGATTTTAAATTTCGTGATATCAATATTTTTTTGTGCCTCTGTGGGAGGCTAGAAGTTTCCGCCTTATCCCTTTAACAAAGCCCTCTTTTTGTGCCCTTTCTCTTGACTGAGAATTGCTTTAACTCCGTGATGATGATTTGACCTTTCACAGAACCCCAATTAACTTGAACTGTCAACTTTATTCAAAGAAATTCCAGTTTTTCAGATGTCTGATGCTGTAATAAAAGGATCTTGATTTTTTCCAACCTAAGTAATTATTCTCCTCACTGAAGTTTTAACTGCCGAAGTGTGTGTTCCAAATTTGTCCAAGCGCTGAGCCCTCCTCAGGGCACCCAGCGACATTTCAGCTTTGAGTCAGAGTTCAATAGAATGGGTAGATACCATTCCTTACACAGTCAGGCTTAAGGACTTGGAAAGAATTTGTACTGCTGTTATTATTTGTAGTAGCTTAGCTTTGATTTTTGCACATACACATAAGGGGGTAACTTTTTCTGCACCTCTTAATTAGGTCTTATGGGATAGTAGACAAAAGAGCTCTTACCGTATCATGTAGGCAGGATGACTATGGACCTATAGCCTTTTCTCACCCAGGCCGTGTTTATCAAACCCAGTTGATACCCAGCCATCACTTTTTCATTTTGGTTTTTAGAGGTGGGCTATTTTCACAGTGTATCTTTCATTGTTTTAATTTTAATTATTATTTTTTTTAAAGTTTATTTATTTATTTTGAACGACAGAGAGAGTGAGCATGAGCAGGGGAGGGGCAGAGGGAGGGGGAGAAAGAGAGAATCCCAAGCAGGCTCCGTGCTGTCAGCACAGAGCCAGACATGAGGCTTGAACTCCCAAGCCATGAGATCATGACCTGAGCCGAAATCCAGTTGGATGCTTAACTGACTGAGCCACTCAGGCTCATTTTTTAAATTTTTTTTTTTTTTTTTTTGGGACAGAGAGAGACAGAGCATGAACGGGGGAGGGGCAGAGAGAGAGGGAGACACAGAATCGGAAACAGGCTCCAGGCTCCGAGCCATCAGCCCAGAGCCCGACGCGGGGCTCGAACTCACGGACCGCGAGATCGTGACCTGGCTGAAGTCGGACGCCTAACCGACTGCGCCACCCAGGCGCCCCTCGTTTTTTAAATTTTTAAATAAGTGTATACTTCACTCATTTCTTGCACCTCCCACCCCACCTCCTGTCTCTGGCAACCACCAGTCTGTTCTCTGTATCCATGAGCTTGGTTTTGTTTTGTTTTGTTTTGTTTTGTGTTTTGATTCCACATATAAGAGGTATCATAATGGTATTTGTCTTTCTCTGTATGATTTATTTCACTTAGCATAAGTGAACCTCTTCAGGGACCATCCATATTGTTGTAAATGGCAAGATTTCATTCTTTTTTATGGCTGAATAATATTCCTGTGTGTGTGTGTGTGTGTGTGTGTGTGTGTGTGTGTGTGTGTACATATCACATTTTCTTTCTCCATTCATCCATCGATGGCCATTTAGGTTATTTCCATATCTTGCCTATTGTAGATGATGCTGCAGTGAACATGGGGGTGCATATTATCTTTTTGAGTAGTGCTTTTGTTTACCTCTGATAAATACCCCAAAGTAGAATTACTAGATCATATGGGAGTTTTATTTTTAATTTTTTGAGGAATCTCCATACTAGTTTTCATAGTGGCTGCACCAATTTACAATCCCACCAACAGTGCACAAGGGCTCCCTTTTCTTCACATCCTTGCCAACACTTTTTATTATTTATCGTCTTTTTGATCTTCGCCATTGTAACAGGTATGAGGTGATCTCGTCATGGCTTTAATCTGCATTTCCCCATTTCCCTGATGCTTAATGATGTTGAGCATGCTTTCGTGTACCTGTTGGCCATCTCTATGTCTTCTTTGGAAAAACGTTCAGATCTTCTGGCCACTTTTTAATCAGATTTTTTTTTTTTTTTTGCTATTGAGCTATGTGAGTTCTTTATGTATTTTGGATATTAGTCCCTTATCAGATATATGGCCTGAAAATATTTTCTCTTTCATTTATTTTCAATCTGAAACTTTGTTAAAACTTTTTAAAAGGTTGAGAGCATCGTGACGTGTAGTAGTTATTCATTGCTGCTCACTTTAAAAAAACGCATGACTGTAATTTGCCTCGGAGAATCCCTCATCTCTGCTCCCTCCCCACTTCTTAGCTCTTCTCCTCTGCCCCCATTTCATCACTTCCCACTCTGGTCTGACTTTTGCCCCTACCACTCCACTGAGACTGCCCTTACCAAGGTCACCTGGGAGCTCCTCGTTGCCAAACCCAACGGACACTTTTTAACACCTGTCTTCCTTGACTTTGCTGCAGCATTGACTGCATCACTCCCTCCTCTCTTCTTCCTACTCCTGTTGCTTTTCCTTCTTAGACGCCTCCATCAGTTGCCCCTCCTCTACCAGCTGCTTCATGTTGGCTATTAAATGTTGGGATAAAGCTCTGGGCGTATATCCATAGTCCTCTTCCCATTTTATTTGCTCCCCAGGTAATCTCAAAGGCACCTGACTTCAGCCATCTCCACTTGAGACCCCGTACTTCCTTGAGCTTCAGATCCCACATACTCCACTGTGCATGTGTCACAGGTACATCAAACTCAGCGTGTCCAAAACAGAACTGTACGTTTTCCCCTGTGAATCTTTTCCCTTTCTCACAGAATGGCCCTGTTGCTACCTGTCTGGTGGCTCAGGCCAGCTTACCCACCTTACCTCAGTTGCCAAGTCAGTTTGGCGCCCAGTCTTTCTCCCAGTCTCCTCCCTTCCTCCTGGTCTACTCAGTCACTGAATCCTTCTAAAGGATAATACCTTCTAAAAATCTTTCTCTGTCCCTTTCTCTGCTCTCTTAGATTAAGCCCTAAGCTCTTAGTGCCTGAATGACTGCAGTGGCCTTCTCTCTGGCCTCTTTGAACCTCCGTAGTCTAGACCAACCATCTCTTTCTAAAATAGACATCTGATGTCAAGCCCCTGTTTATTTATAACCCTTCTATGACTTCCTTTCGTTTTCGAGATAGAGTCTCAACTCTCTTCTCCAACTTGCAAGGTCTTTTATGACTCAGCTCTTGCCGATCTTTTACACCTTAGCTCTGCCACTTTATAACCCAGCCATACCGAGCTACGTGTGATTCCCTGAATGGGCTGTGTTCTCTCGCCCTTCTGTGACTGGATGTGTACTACTGTGCCTCCTACCTGGAAAACCTCTTTTACTTGTTTCCTTGCTTAGGTGACATCTGTGGAAAGGCTTCCCTATTGTCCCACTTCCTCAGGCTTGGTTAGGTACCTCTTTTCTGTTTTTATAACACCTTGTATAACACCTTGTGCTGTAATTGTTTATTTTGTCTGTTTTGCTAACTGGACTGAGGGCTACTTGGGGGAGGGACCTTGTTTTCATCTCTGAACCCTGGGGACCTTCTCAGCACAATACTCTGTTTATATATATTAAAAGGATGGTTGGCAAGTTAGTGTGAAAGGCAACAGGGAGGTAAAATGTGCTAGTGGTGTGCTGTACATCTTGGAGTTAAGCAAAGATCCAGAAGTTTGAGTTCAGTTTGCAGTTGAAGTATATCTATACAATAAAGTATTATTTGACCGTAAAAAGGAGTGAAGTTCTGATACATGCTACAACATGGATAAACCTTAAAAACATGACGCTAAGTAAAGAAGGCAGACCTACAAAGTCGCATATTATAGGATTCTATTTGTATGAAATGTCCAGGATAGGCAAATCTATATATAGGGAAAACAGATTAGTGATTGCCAGGGCCTAGGAGTTGAGGGGAGTGGAAATGACTGCTAAATAGGTATGGGGTTTCTTTTTGGAGCAGTGAAAATGTTTTGGAATTGGATGGTGGTGATCAGTATACAACTTTGTCAATATACTAAAAGCCACTGAATTGTGTGGTTTAAAAGGGTAAACTTTATGGTATGTGGATTACATCTCAGTAAAGCCATTATTAAATAGTTTGATCAACATAGATTTTGTTTGTGCACCCTTGAATACCAATATGATGATCCAAGAACAATTCTAGCAATATGTTGATGTCATAGTGCCAGGCTGAGACCTTCTATTCCGTGTTTTGATTTTAAAGCACATGTTTTAAAATTACAGTCTGACCTTTTAGTGGTAGAAGAACTGGATCGATCCACAAATATTATTGACGTTCCAATTTGTTAAGTGTGTACGGTTCGGCCAACCCGGTACTGTAGGGTTGAGTTATTTCTCAGTAACTTGAGAAATGTTGTGTTTTGTTTAACAGTCTTGTGAATAGGCGGATGGAGGGGGAGGTGGTAAACATATTTCTAACACGATCACACTGTCCGTTTGGGACACCTTAGAGCATATTCTGTGTGCAGGTAATTTGAAGGTGTTTTTTCATTTTGTTACATTCGTCGTCACTTACTTCTTGTTGACTTAGAAAGGCAGTGATATATGCTGTACCCTAGGGAATGTTTTTCCCTCTTGTCCCACTGTAGTATATGAATATTGGACTCAGATGTGTGAATTGAGTAATACTTTAAAATATAACTGCGTTCAGCCTAAAAATTGGTTCTGAAGCACAGGGGACTATCATAAGAGTTCTTCTGCTCTCAACCCAAAGGTATGTATGGGGTATAAAAGAAGTAGTCTTTGTCCTAGAGAAGAGCTTATATGGTTCTTTTATTATTTCCAGGTCTTTTGGTGGGCCTTGTGCTTCGATATGGCATTCATGTCCCAAGCGATGTAAATAATGTGACCCTGAGCTGTGAAGTGCAGTCAAGCCCAACTACCTTATTGGTAAATGTTAGTGGGAAATTTTATGAATATACACTTAAAGGAGAGATCAGTTCACATGAACTCAATAACGTGCAAGATAATGAAATGCTTAGAAAGGTAAGTTCTCAGTTAAAGGGACTATTGGGATTTTTTTAAAAAGTGTATATGTAACTAGCAGCAAAATGATTCAGGAGAAAAATTTATAATGAATTTTTAATGATGTTTAAAATCATCTGTCTTTTAAAATGGAGAAAGATCTCAATTAACAAACGTAATGCTAAGGAAATGGACATCTGTACATTTCATTTTCTGATTGAGGCTAAGTACTGTAATCCTTTTTGTTTCACTGCATGATGTTTATAATTGTAATAAATGGTGACCAGTATTGACTTGAGCAGAATTCATAAGCATTTCTTTCAATTTGCAGATGGTCTTTAGAGTTTTATCGTACATCAGCACATTGAGTAATACCTAAAATATTCCATTAATACTTCTCTGAATTCTTTCTTGCTTTGATTGTATTCTATACTGAGGACAATTTAATCTTTCTTTGATTCATAATCTGGCACAACTTCAGGGTCCCCATTCTGAGTATCAGTTATTGTACCATGCTGTGCATAAAGCTTTATGTAGGAGGCTGTGTTGCAGTCTTACTGGCTCCCAGACATTCCTGGAGCTGCTTTCTCCTGTCCCCATCATAGTCCCCCCTCCCATGAAGCTTCTAAGGGCTTCATCGCGCATGTCTCTTTTTTTCCGCCCACCCTTGGCCATTTGCCTCCATTTCTGTCTTCTGCATGGGCAGGACTTGGCTCTCACAGCTACTTGGTTGTGGTCCTGACCATCTTTAATGCTTTTTAAAATTTCATACGAACTTCATTTACTTTGCAGCAAGAGTTCTTTCCACCTGTGGAAAATTTCAGTTCCTTAAAAGTTCTAGTAAATAAAATTTTAGCATGGGCTATGTGTGTAGCTGCTTTCTGTTCATGTCAGATCCTACCGTAGCCTCATGAACAGAAAGGGGTGCCTGTATTATTATAGGGAATAGATATTAAAAGAAATAGGCTGTCAGGACTAGAAATCTTAGTCACACAGAAGTATTTTAACTGTAATATTATGCTATATATTTTTAGGGATGTTCCCTATGTAAGAAGTCTGTTTCTTCTTGCCAGCAATAATGCCATACCCCCAAATTTTGTTACCAGTTTGAGGTCTCTTTTATTTAAAGCAAAGATATGTTCATGGTTTTTTTTTTCCCATTTTAAAGATTTTTTTAAATGTTTATTCTTGAGACAGAGACAGACAGAATGTGAGCAGGGGAGGGACAGAGAGAGACACACACACAGAATCCGAAGCAGGCTCCAGGCTCCGAGCTGTCAGCACAGAGCCTGACGCGGGCCTTGAACTCACCAGCCGTGAGACCATGACCTGAGCCGAAGTTGGACACAACACACTGAGCTACCCAGGCGCCCCCCCCACCATTTTTAAGATTTTTAATGTCATAGTATTTTTTTAACGTTTTTTATTTTTTTTAAATTCACATCCAAATTAGCATATAGTGCAACAATGATTTCAGGAGTAGATTCCTTAGTGCCCCTTACCCATTTACCCCATCCCCCCTCCCACAACCCCTCCAGCGACCCTCTGTTTGTTCTCCATATTTATGAGCCTCTTCTGTTGTGTCCCCCTCCCTGTTTTTATATTATTTTTGTTTCCCTTCCCTTCTGTTCATCTGTTTTGTCTCTTAAAGTCCTCATAGGAGTGAAGTCATGTGATTTTTGTCTTTCTCTGACTAATTTCACTTAGCATAATACCCTCCAGTTCCATCCACGTAGTTGCAAAGGGCAAGATTTCCTTATTTTTGATTGCCGAGTAATACTCCATTGTATAAATATATATACCACATCTTCTGTATCCATTCATCCATCGATGGACATTTGGGTTCTTTCCATACTTGGGCTACTGTTGATAGTGCTGCCATAAACAATGGGGTGCATGTGTCCCTTCGAAACAGCACACCTGTATCCCGTGGATGAATGCCTAGTCGTGCAACTGCTGGGTTGTAGGATAGTTCTATTTTTAGTTTTGTGAGGAACCTCCATCCTGTTTTCCAGAGTGGCTGCACCAGCTTGCATTCCCATGTCATAGTATTTTTTAATGTTTATTTATTCTTGAGCGAGAGAGCGACAGAGCATGAGTGGGGGAGGGGCAGAGAGAGAGAGGAAGACACAGAATCTGAAGCAGACTCCAGGCTCTCCAGGCACAGAGCCCGACGTGGGACTCAAACCCACGAACTGTGAGATCCTGATGTGAGCTGAAGTCGGAAGCTTAACCTACTGAGCCACCCAGGTGCCCCTAATGCGTGTATTGTAACACGCTTTCCACAGATAGGACTTAACAGATTGCTCCGACACTGTCTCCTTGTCGTTTGGTTGAGAAATAGAACAACAGCTATCCTATATGAAATATTTTGCAGTTACCACAGTAATGTTCTTGCCTTTCACCAGTTTAAAATTAAATCTTTTTTCTTTTTGATAATTTGATAATGTAATACGAGGTCTCCTAAGGGAATTCATCTAAAAGAACTCTTTATTTTAACAGGTTACCTTTGATCCAGAAGTATTTTTCAACATATTGCTTCCTCCTATCATATTTTATGCAGGATATAGTCTGAAAAGAGTAAGTGCTTTTGTATTTCATATACTTTGAACGACCTTAACCTCCATGGGCTTTTTCATCTTTGTCACTTCAGAAATAGGCAGTTCTTTCCAGGTTTCCCTCCCTTCTCTCCCTGCTGAAATTTATGCCTGCACAAAAATTCTTTCTCTTATTTCCTTTAATGAATAATGCATTTAATATTAGCAAAGCAGACTAGAATAGAAAGCCTTTTCTTTTTCAAATAATTGGTAAGTATTCTAACGCACTATAACTTTTTTTTTTTTGTCAGAGACATTTCTTTCGAAACCTTGGGTCTATCCTAGCATATGCTTTTCTTGGAACAGCAATTTCTTGTTTTGTAATTGGGTAAGTACTTGAAGATTAAAACATTTTTTTATCCTTCAAATTATACTTTTTAAATAATGCATATTCAATTTTTGCGGTATTGTGTTCCTGAGTGTGTCTAAGGACCTTTTTCAGTAAAATGTATTCACGTAGATATCAAGTTGTTTGAATTTTCCTTAAGGCCAAGGTATTACCATATTTAAATGACATGAGTTAAATTTGCGATTAGTCACCGAGTACTACAGTAGACCCATCCTCTTAGGATATTCTAACTTCTGTAACAGTTACTGTTTTCTCTAAAGTAGAAATGTGTTTATTGACCAGGTCAATAATGTATGGCTGTGTCACACTGATGAAAGTGACCGGACAGCTTGCGGGAGATTTTTACTTTACAGACTGTCTGCTGTTTGGTGCCATTGTATCAGCAACTGACCCAGGTATGTGTCCACGAGAGGGGAGCTTAAGTTCTTAAGTACTTACGGTACCATGGTTTGCCAGCAAAACGGTGTGTGTGTGTGTGATCCTTCCTTTAGGTGTAGAATTCATAAATTCCCATAGTATTATACTTTCCAACTGTGGAGGAAAAAACAAAATGTATGGGCCCTTTTGGCTTAAACATACATTTTGTTTTTATTTTATTTTATTACTTTTGCTCATTAGTGGTCCACAGTTTGATGCTATTTAGATGAGGGCTCTAAGGCCTTTGCTTCAGAAATTCAGGTTGGTTCTATCTTTAGTAATTGGGTATTTGGTGACTATGAACTAGATTAGTTAAAATGGGTAATAATAGCATATTCTTTCAAGCTTCTGGAAACCATTTCCTTAAAAATCTAATGTTTATATTCAACTATCTGCATTTAAGAGTAAGAAAAACAGTTTTTAAATGATTGTTAGAAGGCAGTTGTGTGGGGTACCTGGGTAGTTTAGTCAGTTGAGGGCCCTACTCTTGATTTCAGCTCAGCTCATGATCCTAGAGTCATGGGATTGAGCCCTACATTGGGCTCCATGCTGACCATGGAGCCTGCTCGAGATTCTCTCTCTCTCTCTCTCTCTCTCTCTCTCCCTCTCTCCCTCTCTCCCTCTCTCCCTCTGCCCCTCTCTCCCACTTGCACACTTGCTGTATCTCTCTAAAATAAAAAAATAAAAATATTTATAAATATGTATTAAAAAAGAAGGCAGTTGTGCCTCTATAAGCGTGATTTGGCATCATTGGTGGGCCTTACTGTACATTAAAGGATTGGTTTTACAGCTATGAAATAGTTTTGATATGAGCACAGCTGGAGAATGAATGTAATTCTATAGAGTTAGTTTGTGGCTTTTGTGATACAGTACTGGTGAGCCTCACAGCTACATTCACATTAGGAATCTAGAGAATATGCACACTGGGGGCACCTGGGTGTCTCAGTCGGTTAAGCGTCCGACTTTGGCTCAGGTCATGATCTTACGGTTTGTGAGTTCAAGCTTGGCGTCGGGCTCTGTGCTGACGGTTCAGAGCCTGGAGCCTGCAACGGATTCTGTGTTTCCCTCTCCCCCCATCCCCCGCTCACACTCTGTCTCTCAAAAATAAATATTAAAAATTTAGAGAATATGCAGGCTGAAGACGTAGCAATGGGAACATAGACTGCAGTTTTTGAACTCAGGATGCAGGGTTTCTTTTACTAGGCTTTAGAACCTTGGCAGAGGTTTGTTCTGTTTTACTTTTTGCCCTTGTTCATTTACTGATCTACTTTAATTGTCATCCAGTACAATTCAAGGTATGATCTTAAGGTTAACTCTGAATTCCTGTGTTAACTGATAACACAGGGACTTATATTACAGGAAGTAGGAAAATATGTTCTCTATATGAGATGATTTTATAAAGCTCAGAGGGCATTTAAAAATTTTTTTTTTCAACGTTTATTTATTTTTGGGACAGAGAGAGACAGAGCATGAACGGGCGAGGGGCAGAGAGAGAGGGAGACACAGAATCGGAAACAGGCTCCAGGCTCTGAGCCATCAGCCCAGAGCCCGACGCGGGGCTCGAACTCACGGACCGCAAGATCGTGACCTGGCTGAAGTCGGACGCTTAACCGACTGCGCCACCCAGGCGCCCCTCAGAGGGCATTTTAGAGAGGCGTTTGTGTAGTTTAACATTTTTAAAGCTGAAAATCAAATGGCTCCCTTAAAGACAATAAAGGCTGCCACCTTACTGTTTAGAGCTGCACGCATTATCAGTGTGAAAATAGGATTGGTTTTTGCAAGGAGCCAGTGGTCTCTCTTTTCTGGGTCCTTTTGCTTGGAAGCAAGGTCCTCGACTGCAATGTCTATGAGAAATCTGAGTCAATTGGACTAGCTACGTTACTTCAGTCTTCCGGTTTTGTTTTGGTTACAAAATATTGCCAGAATGGCTCTAGCGAAACTGTTTTGCTTATATTAAGTTGGACAGTTACATCTCTTCTGAGTTATATAGGCATTTGCCCCTATAATAATTGTGTTATTTTATAATTGTATACTTGTTAGAAGGGTGAGCTGTAAATCCTCTTCTCAAAATTCTTCAGCACTGCTTTTGCCCTCCTTTTCTCCTCCCCTTGGTAAGCGTTTATCTCCATATATTCCAGATGAAATGCTTTGCAGTAGAAACTACGTCTTTTAAAATGGAAGTTTCCTGTTTTGTTGGTTGGCATTTGAAAGAGCTATCCCATCTCTGGTTATAATATTCTTTCACGTGTGCTCGGGTTTGTCTAGGGAGTGAGCTGTATGTGACTCAGCAATCAAAGTTATAATGCAACTTCAGTCTCATCTGATTTTCTAAGAATTCTCATAGAATTGTTGCCTAGAAGAAGGATTTTTTTTTTATCTTCTCAAGCTGTAATCGTCTGATCATTGGCTGCTTATTAAATATAGAAGCTATAACTCTGGTCATAAATTTTATCTCAACCAATACCAAACTTGTGCCTTTCACTTCCTACTGTCTTGGCTAACCCAGTGTGCTTGAAATTTGCAAGTCAAATAGAAATGAGTTGTAAGTCTCCAAAGAAAAAAAGGAAATTTGCAGGAAGAGATGCTTTTCATAATACCCTTCTTCATCAAAGATTAATGATTGCCTGGTCTGTAAGAAATTTTGTATATATTCTTTATGGAAGAGAAATATACAAGACAAGAATATTAGCATTTGCATGACACATGTAGGTCAACTCAGTCCTCCAAGCTAATTTCAGCTCTTTGTAAGATAAAGGAGATGTTGCAGGTACACAATTAGGGAAGAGAGAAGTATTGACATGAACTTACCTAATCTTTAATATGATAAGAGAATGTTTATTGGGATTGGATCCTAAGAGGTAGAGATGAATTTCTAAGTAACCATCATAATCACGTGTGGAGACGACTATGTTATATTTGTAATATCTGAATATTCCTCTGACCCTTTCTACTTGCTAGTGACTGTCCTTGCCATATTCCATGAGCTTCAAGTGGATGTTGAACTCTACGCACTTCTTTTTGGGGAGAGTGTCCTCAATGACGCCGTTGCCATAGTGCTGTCTTCGTAAGTGTTCTTTTTTCTTACTATATTCTGTATATTCAATGTCAGGGTACTAGGAACCACAAGTTACTTATTGAATAAAGTGCATTATGAATGCAGACATTTGAAAGAATGAGGCTTTTGTTTCCTCTTAAAGAAATACACACTTACAGACAACATGGAAAATTCCAGGAAGAAAAAGGAAGAAAAAATGATATGTCCTCCTCACACCTAAAGAAAGTTACTATAAAGATTCAGGGTACATTGCCTTTTATTTTTGTTTTGTATCCATGCTATTTTTACACAGTTGTGATTATGGCGTGTGTATAATTTTTTATTCTTTTTTTTAACATTATAATATGAATGTTTCTCTTTAAATTAAATTTTGGAACAGATAATATATTTACGTGGTTCAAAAATCAAAACCGTATAGAGAGGTGACATAGAAAAGTCACATTTTTACTCCTGTTCTCATCCACCTGTCCCTCCAGCCCCTGATATGTAACCTTTTTTATTAATTTCTTGTGCGTCTTCCTGTGTCTTATACAAATGCAAATACACATATGAATAAATATTTTTATTTGCCTCTTAGTTCTTATTTTAAAAGCATGATAAATATGTTCTATACCTAGCTTTCTCTCATGGAACTATATCCTGGAGATCTTTCCATATCAATACAGAGGGTTTACTCATTCTATGTACTATACTATGAACTGTATTATAGTTTATTTAATCAGTCTCCTATTGCTGGAAACGTAAGAGTTTTCAGTCCTTTGCTATCCCAAGCAATGCTGCAGTGATTAACCTTGAACTCACCTGTTTTATACGGACAGAGGTATATTAGTGGGATAATTTTCCAGAAGTGAGATTAGCATGTTAAACGGCAAATACATTTGTAATTTTTTTTTTAATTTTTTTTTTAACGTTATTTATTTTTGAGAGACAGAGCATGAGTGGGGAAGGGGCAGAGAGAGGAGGAGACACAGAATCCGAAGCAGGCTCCAGGCTCCGAGCTGTCAGCACAGAGCTCGACACGGGGCTTGAGCTCACAAACTGCGAGATTATGACCTGAGCCAAAGTCAGACGCTCAACTGACTGAGCCACCCAGGCGCCCCAATACATTTGTATTTTTGTTAGACATTGCTAAATCGCCCGTCAAAGAGATTATGCCATTTTGTACTTTAACCATTGAATTATGGGAGTGCCTGTTTCCTCATAGCTTCACCAACAGAATATTTGTCAAACTTTTGTATTTTTGCCAATTTGATGATTGAGCAATCTCTCGTTGTAGTTCAAGTTGTATTTCTCTTCTTTAACATAAGCATTGCAGAAACATTTGTTAATTTTCAGAAGTGCCAAATAATACACTTTTTAAGGACAGTTATTGAAATGAGCAATATTTTAATCTACTTATAGAAATTACTATGCATGTTATTAGAAGTGTTTGCAGGTGAATGATTCTAAACCTCTGAGGAATTCAATCCTGCCAACCCACTCCTACTAAGCAAATACCTAGCCCTGTAAACAGTTGCCTTTACTCCAAACCATCTAGTGGGTGGAGGCCAGGGTTGCTGCTCAGTATCCTTCAATACACGGGACAGCATTCACCACCCAACAGATAATTCTCTGGCCCCAAATATCAATAGTGCCGGGACTGAGAAACCCTGGTGTTCTAACCAAGATCACTTTTACATTGTTAACGTTGAAATTAGTATCACCTACTCTTTTGTATTCTATCTTTTGTCATTATTTATGATAATAAAATTAATACGTTTGTAACAAAAATTTCAAAGTATTTGACTTAGAATGGAGAAAATTCCTGAAATTTCAGCTCCCAGAAATAACCACGGTTAAAGTTTTCATCCAGACTTTTCCTTTAGAATAATAAAATGCATATAAATATGTTAATAATTTTTAAACAAAAGCATAGCACTAAACATATTCTTCTATAACTTGCTTTTCTCATTTGGGCATTTTATACATTGATAACTTCTATTATCCTATTGTATGGATACACCACAAATTTACCTCTCCTATCCCCTATTAATGTGTGGTGTTTTCTAATACATTATTGTGAATGGCACTGCAGTGAACATATTTATGTGTAAATTTCTATGAATCATTATGGATATTTCTGTAGGATATTTTTTAGAGGTAGAATTTCTAGGGGCGCCTGGGTGGCTCAGTCGGTTGAGTATCTGACTCTTGGTTTTGGCTCGGGTCATGATCTTGCGGTTTGTGAGTTCAAGCCCCTCATCAGGCTCTGTGCTGATGGTGTGGAGCCTGCTTGGGTTTCTATCTGCCCCTTCCCCACTCAGGATAAATAAACTTTAAAAATTTTTTTTAAAAAGAAGTAGAATTTCTAGGCCAATGGATGTGACCAGTAAAACATTGAGAGAGGTGGTCCTGTTTCCCTCTAAAAACAGATCTACTTTGAAAGTTGCACAACATGTAAAAGGAGCCGCAGGTATAGTAATGTAGTGTCCAGGAATGTAGCACAAGAAAATAGTCCAAAATTTGTAAAAAGAGTAAATATGCTCTTTCACATTTTTGTTTAGAGTAGCAAAAATATTAGAAGCAACTTTTAAATATCTAACAGTGGGGAAATGGTTAAACAAATCGTTACATCCATCTGGACCATTTTTGAAGTCTTAAAAACCATGGTTAGAGAGACTAATAGTTTATGTCACTGTCGGATGAAGAAGCAGAATTAAAAACCATATATTCCCTATAATTACAACTAAACATGAAATAGCACACATGTAACAAGTAGAGGGGAAAGAAATAGAGAAGGCAAATAAGACAGCTCTGTCAGGGCAGTAGAACGAAGGGATGATTTTTCCCCCTCGGTTGTACATTGTATAACTTTTAGGATTAGCAAAAGTATTTATAGGGGCACCTGGGTGGTTCAGTCGGTTGAGCATCCCACTTGGGCTCAGGTCATGATCTCACGGTTCATGGGTTCGAGCCCTGCATCGGGCTCCGTGCTGCCAGCTCAGAGCCTGGAGCCTGCTTTGGATTCTGTGTCTCCCTCTCTCTCTGCCCCTCCCCTGCTCACACTCTGTCTCTCTCTGTGTGTCTCTCTCAAAAATGAATAAACATTTTAAAACATTTTAAAGTATAAAAATATGGCTGCCTCAAGATAAAGTACTATTTGTGGAAGAGATGAGCTAGGATATCAATCCAGAGGCCAGTGTTCGACAAGAAAAAATAAGCCTCTCGTGTGTTCTCAGCCCACCATGCTTTCATGTGTTCCTGTATATTTTAGTGATTAAAGAACAAAATCATGACTAGTGTGAGTCTTGAGTTTACGTGAACGAATCCAGGGAAAGCAGTCTTAGGAGGCATGGCGTAGATATTTTTTTTTTGTTCCAGCCAGCATTTTGAAAGCTGTCGCCAGGGAGAAAGAAGATTGTAGCTGCAAGATGCTTTTCTCCAGCCAGCTGCTACATTTTCCTGTTCTCGTGTGGTCAGATCTCATTTATGGTGGTGAGGCCCTTTATGTATGGGCAAGATAGCACGACATTAGAGGCCATTTCTTATTTATTAAAATAATAATTTTTTAACCTAACTGGGGAGGCATGAGAAGAACTTGGTATACATGGTGTAGCAAGCCCATTTTTCAGCCTTGAACCTTAAAACACACACACACACACACACACACACACACACACACACACACACTGCAGTAACCACAGGGAGAATTCATTATATATTCCTAGGAATGTGTTTTTTCTCCTTCATCTCTTTGACATGACTTATATGATATCTTTGAGTCTAGACTTTTTATAAAAACCCTCGGACCTCAATTAACTGAGATGAGAACTGATTTAGTAATGGTAGGTACTCTCGCCAGACACCTGCTGGCAACAGTGATTTTCTCCGCCATTTCTGTTGGGCGACTGTTCTAAAAAGAAGCATTTTTAGACCAGGTTTGGACTGTAGGTTCAAGATGGAGAGCGTCTCCTGTAATTGGCTGTCTTAGCTGCTTGCAGAATGACTTTTCTTTCAGAAGTTTGAGGTGGAGATCCAGCTGGGCGAGCTAAAAGTACGGTCAAGTGGATTCAAATTCCCTGGATGGACTTTCAGGCCCATTTGCCTGTAAAAGTCCATTTCAGTGAGTGAATGGATGTTAGGCATAGGGCCCATTCTGGTATTCTACAGGTCGACAGGGAAAACAAAATGTGACCTGGTTGAGTACTGAACAGTATTGAGCAGTATTCTTTATATTCTTATCCCTCTGCTGGAAATAAGTGGAATTTTTCATTAGTTTCTTCACATTAGTGTGTCAGGGCTTGTAGGCACTGAGTGCTAGTAAGTCTTAAACAGAGTCCTGAAAGAACAGTGCTGCACAGGATGTTGTCGCTGGAGGAAAAGCCTTGGTGCAACTTCATATAGAGGACCGTAAAACATTCTGTCCCCTGAAAATGTTATTTACATCAAAGCGGAGTTTTCTTGCTAGTTGCATCCACCACAGGGCATTTTGGTAACCTTTTGTCCTTGTTTTGGCAATTCGAATAGAAAGTTTTTGTCCTCTCCCCCACACCCCCCACCCTGACCCCAGTTTCATCTTTCAAGCTCTACTACACCAGTTGATGTATTTATTTATTTATTTATTTTTATTTATTTTATTTTTTTTTTACATTGTTTTTAAAGTAAAACCTGCTTCTGGAAGTAAAAACAGTCACTCTTTTGTAGCTCAATAGTGGCATACCAGCCAGCCGGAGACAACAGCCACACCTTTGATGTCACAGCCATGTTCAAGTCCATTGGGATTTTCCTTGGGATCTTCAGTGGATCTTTCGCAATGGGTGCCGCTACTGGCGTGGTGACAGCTTTAATATCCTTTTATTAATTTTCCTTGTTAACCTAACAAAGTGGTTGAATACTGTATTCCACGGTCTCTCCTAATTCCACAATTGTCACTGTGTTATAATTATTAACCTTATAACCAAGTACTTGGCTTGAAAACGTTAGGCAGTCATCTTTTCCGATAGATAAATAAAGGAATTTCATCGTTTTGCATTCAGCTCCATGCCCTCAAACTTTCACTAAAAAAGTCTAATTAGAGACAGTGACCCCTCCAAGATTGTAGACTAAATTGATATAAGGTAAATATATTTCACAGAGCCTCGGAGTATTCTGCACTACTCTTCATTTGCTCTTTGTGGAATAGGACGAATAGAAATGTGCGACCACGATGCCTATTGAACGAAAGAGGCTTCCTGGGTTTGGACAGATGGGAGTTCATCTCAGCTCTTAACCGATTTTAACCTTCTGTTCCAGAGTCTTTGGCATTGCCACCAGTCTGCTACTGGAAATGTTGGGCAAGCCATTCTTATGTTCATTCAAAAAACACTTCCTGATTGCCTCCTGCATGCCAGATGCTACGCTCTGGGCGTCAAAGATGGACAAGACAAATGTGGCCTCTGCCTTCCTGGTGCTTCCTGTATAGGAGCACCGACATTTCGCCTGTGGACCTTTAGTGTAGGAAGGTGGCAGGTGGGGACAGCAGGGAAGATGAGTGGGACTAGATAACCTCTAAAGAGCTTCCAGTTCGAGAACTATAAGATATTTTTATATAAAACAGATACTCTTTGGGGCACCTGGCTGACTCAGTCAGTAGAGCGTGTGACTCTTGATCTCAGGGTTGTGAGTTCAAGCCCCACATTGGGTGTAGAGGCTACTTAAAAGTAAAATCTTTTTAAAAAATTTTTAAATATTTACTTATTTTTGAGAGAGAGACAGAGTGTGAGCAGGGGAGAAGCAGAGAGAGAGGGAGACACAGAATCCGAAGTGGGCTCCAGGTCCCGAGCTGTCAGCACAGAGCCCGACGCGGGGCTCAAACTCACGAACCGTGAGATCGTGACCTGAGCCGCAGTCGGACGCTCAATCAACTGAGCCACCCAGGCGCCCCAAAAATAAAATCTTAAAAAAAAAAAAAAACTTTTTTCAAGGATCTGTAAGTTTGCTCTACTTCAGCTTTGTGCTGGAAGGGACTCGTCTTATGGCTTTTTACAGGTGAACTGAGGCACAAAGAGACAGTAAGATGTTCTGAAGGAGGAGCCAGGACAGATCGTATCACTGCCCCATTAACAATCTCCTTGAGGGTAGGGAGTATATCTTGTTAGGAATCTTTTTGTTGTGGTACACAGTTGTTGAAGCGAATGTAGACTCCAGTCTGAGATTTGTCACAGGCCTACACAGGCCCTTCTCCCCTTGACTAACAAAATACTTTTGAGATTAGTGTACATGGGTGACGTGCCTCAGTTGCTTCATCATGGACTACTCTGCATCACAGAGGTGCTAGGGGATCAAATGAACATGAAATCTCATGGAAATGCCATGTACTGAGTGAATGTAAATCGCTATAATTACGGAAGCTGTCTTGCTTCGGGTTGCAGATTTATAATCAGAGCTGGCATGTTGTGTGTCTGCTCTGTCACTCCCGTCTCTGCCTGTCCTTTATGATGTGGTTTCCGGCAAGGCATGCGATACCCATAAAACGATCGGATTGACAAAACTGCGGCTTCCTCACGGAAGCAGAGACTGCTGACTCCTCAGTATGACGCTCATTTTAAGAGTTCCTTCGCTTTGGTGCCTCCTTATTCTGTGACTTTTGTGTTAGACCGGAGAACCCTTCTTGCGTGGTTGCCTTGCTTCGACTTTTTTTTTTCTAGTCGCACTTCTATATCACGAGATCTTCTTATCAACCTTGACGGTCTTACGTGACAAAGTTCACCAAATTACGGGAGTTCCATTTGTTGGAGACAGGCTTGTTCTTCTTGATGTCCTGGAGTACTTTCCTCTTGGCTGAAGCGTGGGGTTTCACAGGTAGGGTCCTTGCCCCTTTTCATTGTAAACGTTCACAGGGAGTGACCTTAGCAGTCATTTTTTTTTTCTACCTATGGGCAGAGCTTCTAGTATTTGGAACAAACTCGTTAGGGCCGGGATTTACGCAGTTACTTGATGGTATAAAAAGAAAATATTTTTAACGGAAGTGGTTCCTCTTAACAAAGTAAGTGACAACTGGAAATTCCAACACTGAGCATATGATCTTCTGTGAAGTAAAAGCCTCACTCTGAAAGTCGGGAATTCTCCTTTGATGTGAACTTGGAACTTGTTGTCTTTATAGGCGTGGTTGCAGTGTTGTTCTGCGGCATCACACAGGCCCATTACACGTACAATAATCTGTCCACAGAGTCTCAGCATAGAACTAAACAGGTAAGACAAACTTTAGTTTGTGAATAAACTTCTCCTCCTTGCAGCAAAACAGAAGTCTTTCTTTTTTGTTGTTGTTGTTACTGAAAAATCATCTTTAGTTGGTTCCAAACAATGCCTATTCATTTCAGCTTCTCTCACTTTGACTCTGGAAATCGATGGGGGTTGAAGGGTGGCAGCTCTTAGGGTAGAGATAGTTCAGCAGAAAAGCGAGGGGCCATTAGTATCGTGGCTCCAGCGATCAGTTAGCTTCCTTTCCTTGTTTTCCTAAGAGGAACGTTTTGGAAGTTCGTTCAGGTCTGGCTAGAAGTACCTCCGGGTGATAGAAATAGGGTTCATTTCTGATCCGACTGGGTCTGCTGCCGGGTGCCCCAGAGAAGAGAAGATCGACTTCCCTTCAGGCACTTCACAGCCGCTGTGTTTCCAGGAACGTCAGCTACACCAGTGCTTGGGTTTCCCGTGGTACTGAATGATCAGTTGTGCAGGGTACCTGAAGGGAGTTCTAAAGGAAATAGACGTAGGGTTTTCTAGTCTTACGAAGCGTATGGAACGAGTGGATGAACAATATGTAACGTCTGGAATAGAAACATGCCCGATTATGGTTATATCGAGAAATCGAAGCTTTCCGTTTTCCCAAATGATTAGAACACAGTGAGATTACCCGGGAAAGGACTCCTCTGATAAAGCAGGAGCAAATGCCCTAATTCTTTTTTTCTTTCTTCTGGAGCCAGAAATGTAGCATATGAACCTGTGCTTTTTTCTAACTCCTCAAGAGATTAGACTTTTCTTCCCCAAGCATATACACTGGGGCTACAGATCCCTTTTACAAATTCATTCACTTCATTAAGTGTAGAGAAGAAAATCAGCTGGGGTATCTGGCATTTTTTCTAGACAATGAGGTGGGGAATTCAGAAACAACAAGGCAGGAGTTTCCAGTCTTATTGGTGATATGAAGCTTGTATAGCAGTAAAAAAAAAAATCCCAGATTAATAGAACTTCTAGATTCTGTGTTTCAGATGATATGTCCTACAAGAGGCCAGAGAAGTGGAGAGAGGGTTTGAGGCCCGAAGAGGCGGGAAAACTATCAGAGAAGAAATGGTACACCTAGAAAGATAGGAAGGATTCAGAAAAGCCTAGAAAAAGCATAAGCATAAGAAAAAAAACCCACAGGGAAATAATACCAGCAAAGGTAGAAACAGAAAGCAGGTAACGTTCGCGAATGGAAGCAGCGAAGTGTGGCCCCGGGGGTTGGCAGTCAATGACCAGACCTGCCTGTAAGGTCAGTGAGCTGAGGATGATGTTTACATTTCTCCGGTGGTTGGAAACAGATCGAAAGAAGAAGAAGATTTTGTGACACATGAAAATTATATGAAATCCAGATTTCGGTGTCCACTAGTAGTTTTCTTGGCACACTGCCACACCCCCTTTTTTTTTTTTAAACATGTAGTCCGTGGCTGCTTTTGTGCTTCATTGGCAGAATTGAGTGACTGTGACAGGGACCGTGTGGCCTGCAAAGCCTCAAATATTTACTTTCTCTTTGGTCCTTCCCAGGAAAAGTTTGCCAACCCTTGGTGTTGTGGATTAAAACAGAGATTCTGTGTTGTTCCAAATCCTGGTTCCAGTACTTGCTGGCTGTGTGACAGGGGCAAGTTACATAACTTCTCTGTGCTTCAGTTTTATTATCTTTAAAATGAGGATAATCATAATACCTAGCTCACGGAGTTGTGAGATTAAAACAAGATAATGCTTGTAAAAGTCACAAGCATAGTACCAGGCGCATGATAAAAACTGTCTTAGCTATTAAACTAAAAAAGTTTAGCTTGATAATTAAGCAAATGAGTAACTAATAATAATAGTATATTAAGTCATTTAAAGTAAATTAAATATATACTTATTTCCATTTTTAATTCCCATTTTTCAAGAATGAGGCAACTCCGGTTTATAAAGGTTAACTTGCCCGGAGCTACACAGGCAGCTAGTGGGAAAAGCAGGATTCGAGCCAAGGCATTTTGACCCCCGGGCCCAAGTTGTTACTTAACCACTACCCTGTTTAGTGGGCCAGAGGGCTCACGTTCAAGAGCAGTGGTAGATAACTCTGATGGACCGAGGGATGTGAATTACAGAGGGCCTGGAATTCATTCAGTCGGCAAATCTTGAATCCCTATCGTGTCAGTAACACTTGACAGGCAGCGGTGTGAAGTGGTGGGGGTGGGCAGGCAGCAGGGGAGGGGACAGAGCATGTGGCTGTAACGCGTAAGCCCCTGCTCCCTAAATGAGAGCTAAGACCCACGTCAAAAGTGAAATCACACGAGGAGGTGATACAAGACTTGTCGTGAAGTGTTCAATGCCAAGAGAAGAGAATTTGAACTAGATATTCCAGCCTAAAAGAGGGAAGGGTCTTTAAACTGCCATGCTGAGAGAGACCCCCTGGGTGAGGGTGCAGGATGGGGGCGTCAGGGACACAGTCAGGGGCCCTTTGCAGCAGTAGGGGCGGGCGGTGATGAAAGCCAGAAAGACAGACTAAGGCAGTGGCAGGGATGGCAAGGAACATCCCCAGAGAACACTTCACAAGGTTTGGAGAAGGAAGAGGAGAATGACCGAACATGGGGATTGGGCAAAGGAAGCCAATGGAGGGACGTGCGGAGGCGACATTTCTGGCTTTCTCCGTGGGACCAGAAATGTCCTGTCTACGTTTGCTCCCCTCTGAAGCACATATTTTGGGGATGTACGTGGGCTTTACCTAGGGGAAGGGTCTGCTTCATTATCTTAGTGATAGTCATGTTTTCAAATGACGTAACTTAATGCACTTACTGGACTAACCTTTTAAAATTTCGTTTCAGTTGTTTGAGCTTCTCAATTTCTTGGCAGAGAATTTCATCTTCTCCTACATGGGACTGACACTGTTCACCTTCCAGAACCATGTCTTTAACCCGACATTTGTAGTAGGTGCATTTGTATCCTTTGTTATGTGTTCTATTTTGGAAACTTGTTTTCACTTGAGGCTTGTGCTTGTTTTCTGGAGGGGTGGTTGATAAGAATACATTTAAATATATGAAATTTTCCTCTGAGTAAAACGAATAAGGATTTCGACTCTTGTTCCTATTCTGTATTCCATTCTCTCTTCGTTGTTGTTGAGTGCACAGATAACACAGGTCAAAATGACAGAAGGAAGTCCCCACCCATCCCGCCAGTCCCCCAGAATACAACTGTCCTCTGTCATTGAAGGGGAGAGAGAAAGAGTGGGTCCTGGGGAAGAGTTTGCGCTCTGCTCCCTAAGGCAGTGGTCGCAGGAGGGTGAAAGGCCGACGGAGGCTGCTTTCTTCTGTCTTAGTCTCTGTCCCTGTCTTTAAAAAGCAGTCAAAATGGAAAAGCTGAGTCCATGAAAGCGAGTGCCAGCCTCGGGAGAAAGCAGGTGAAAATGGAATCTAACACATGTGGAGAGGGGTTGGCCTCCAGAGGGAGGAGGCACAGCTCCACCGTTGTCCCAGGAGAGGACAGGGCGTGTAAAGATGGCTGCCGTACACAAGTAAGATGGCATTCCTGTCTGCTGGCTTCTATTTTTGTCTGTGGAGTAGGAGGTGGGAGCACCTGCTGAGAAGGAGGTAGGAGCAGGTGGCCTATCAGTTTTCTGTTGTAGAACAAATTAGCCTAAAATTTAGCAGCTTCAAACAACAAATCTGTATTACCTCACACAGTTTCTGAGGGTCAGGAATCCAGGAACAGCCTAGCTGGGTTCTGGCACAAAGATCTCTTGCGAGGTTACTGTCTCGCTCTGGGCTGGAACTGCACTCTCTCAGGACTTGACCGAGGGTGGGGGATCCTCCCCAGGCTCACTCACATGGCTGTTAGCTGGAGGCCTAAGTTTTTCTCCAGGGACTTCTCCATGGGGCAGCTCACAACATAGCTTCCCCCAGAGGGAGAGCGTCAAGATGGAAGCCGAAGTGTCTTTTATAACCTAATCTAGGAAGTGACCATCATCCCTTCCACCTATTGGTCACACAGATGGACGCTGATACAGTGTGAGCAGGGACTACACAGAGGGGCGAGTACTAGGAGGCAGGGATCATTGGGAGCCATCTTGGAGGCTGTCTTCCACAGGTAATAGGAGTTTGGAGGAGATTTGGAAATAGTTGTAGAGAGTGGGGGAGCGAGTGAGCGAGTGAATTGACCAGAGAAATGCTGTGGGATTGCTGAGCGGTATTAAGGACCCATTTGGGTTTGAGGAATAGGTAACTGACAGTGGAATCAGTCTGCCCTGTTGTACTACTGTGTCCTGGAGTACTTGGCCGGCAGCATGAAGAAGACTGAGATGGGTCCTTGCAGGCTTGGGGTCTAGTCCAGTGACTACAGTGAAATCCCAGAGAGGGGCAGATGAATCCAGGGTATAGGGAAGAGTGTTATTTTTTAATTTCTTTTTATTAAGCTTATTTTTTTTTTATTTTGAGAGAGAAAGAGAGTGTGAGTGGGGGAGAGGGAGAGAGAGAATCCCAAGCAGGCTCCGTGCTGTCAGCATGTAGCCCGACTCAGGGCTCGATCTCACAAACTGTGAGATCATGACCTGTGCCGGAATCAAGAGTCGAGACACTTAACCAGCTGAGCCACCCGGGCGCCCCGGGAAGAGTGTTAATAAGATGTGGCTGAGGGGCGCCTGGGTGGCGCAGTCGGTTAAGCGTCCGACTTCAGCCAGGTCACGATCTCGCGGTCCGTGAGTTCGAGCCCCGCGTCGGGCTCTGGGCTGATGGCTCGGAGCCTGGAGCCTGTTTCCGATTCTGTGTCTCCCTCTCTCTCTGCCCCTCCCCCGTTCATGCTCTGTCTCTCTCTGTCCCAAAAACAAATAAATGTTGAAAAAAAAAAAAAAGATGTGGCTGAGAATGGAAGTAAAGAGGAGAGAGGGCTGGACTGGTTGTTTGAGGGAAGAGTTGAGAACTCTTTGCGTGCGTGGGAGGTCCCAGGGAGGTGGGGGAACCATCCGAGTGGGATAGATAAACAAACATGGAAGCAGAGAGTGTGGTTGGGGGTGAGATGTTTGAATTAGTGGTTTCCAAAAGAAATAGTTTTAAAAACTGCTTCAGAATGAAGTTTCTGCCAAAGAGATTAGCAGAGGGGCGCCTGGGTGGCTCAGTCAGTTAAGCGTCCGACTTCGGCTCAGGTCATGATCTCACGGTCCGTGAGTTCGAGCCCCGCGTCGGGCTCTGTGCTGACAGCTCAGAGCCTGGAGCCCGCTTCAGGTTCTGTGTCTCCCTCTCTCTCTGCCCCTCCCCCATTCATGCTCTGTCTCTCTCTGTCTCAAAAATAAATAAACATTAAAAAAAATTTTAAAAAAACAGATTAGCAGAAATATTTTTTAAATTAAGACTTTAAGCAGCATGTCTGTGAAAGTGAGGTCTTACTGAAATGCCGTTCTGGAGTGTTTTCGTTTTCTGGGAACGAACTTCAGGCAAAAAAGAGAAAACCCTATAAATAAGAGAAGAACCCTAGCTGGAAGACTCCCATGAGACCAGTATAACTTCCTATCCTGCCAGTCTTTGAAAATTTTTTGAGCAGTCAAGTGGCTTGATCCACTATACTTCTCCAGAAACGAGGCTAAATATTCTCCAGAGGTTTCTGAGTCTGTTAGGAATTCCGGTTCCTCGGTACAATCGCCTACCGTGAACATTGACTTTTACCGGGAGAGAGCTGTCCTCTTGCTGGCTATATTAGTTCGGATGTAGGTTTGGTTTTATGTGACAGTGACCCAAATTAACCCAGGTTGAAGCAAGGTAGACGTTTCTTTCTTTCTCATGTAAAAGTCTGAACTGGTGTGGCAGCTCTGCCTCACAAAGTCGTCAGGGACCCACGCAGCCTCCTTGCAACCATCCTTGGGGAATTGCCCTTTCTCTTAGGGGCCAAGGTGGCTCAGCCCTGTGTCTGCCCATCCTTCTTAAGGACGTGACCCAGGATAGGTACACATCATTTCCACTTTAGCATCCATTGGGTTACACTTACCTACAAGAGAGGCTGGGAATTACATTCTTTATCTAGGTGCCCGTGTACACAGATGAAAATTGGAGGCGGAAGTGAGGAGTGTCTCCTCCTAGAGAGGAAGGGAAAGATAGATATTGGGGATAAAACTAGCAGTCACTGCCGTGTTGGCCCACATGTTATTTTGTGTTTTCTTTTTTCAAGGAATCGCTATTGTTTATTTTTTAAGTTTATTTATTTATTTTTGAGAGAGAGAGAGAGAGAGAGAGAGAGACAGACGCTGCACAAGTGGGGGAGAGGCAGATAGGGAGAGAGAGAATCCCAAGCAGGCTCAAACCCATGAAACCACGAGCTCATGACCTGAGCCAAAACCAGGAGTCAGATGCTTAACTGACTGAGCCACCCAGGCACCCCACGGAATCGCTATTTTTAATGGCCTTTGTACTCTAGAGTAGTTTTAGATTTACAGAAAAATTGTGAGCATAATACAGAAAGCTCTCCTATACCCCATGCCCAGGTTCCCCTGTTATTAACATCTCACATTAGCATGGTGCACTTGTCACAGTTCGTGAACCAATATTGACACATTATCATCACCTGAAGCTCATACTTTATTCAGGCTCTCAGAATTTTTCCCTCATGGCCTTTTCCTCGTCCAAAATCCCATCCACGATGCCACATTTCATTTAGTTGTCATGCTTTGTTAAGTTCTGGTCGACCGTGACGGTTTTGCAAACTTGTTTTTGATGATCCTTGATAGTTTTGAGGGGCTACCGGTAAAATGTTTTGCAGGGCGTGTCCCAACCAGAATTTGTCTGACATCTTCCCCGTGATTAGCCTGGGGTTGTGCATTCTTTGGGAGGAAGTCACAGAGGTAAGGTGCCATTCTCCTCGCGTTGTATCAAAGGTACATACTTGCAGGCATGTTAATAATGTTGGCGTCAGCCTTAATCACTTGATTGAGATAGTGTTGGTCAGGCCACTCCACTGTAAAGTTACTCATTTTCCCCCTTTCTATATCGTTCCGCTTAGATGGAGTCCATCTCCTCAAGGAGTTCTTTCCATGGGGTATTTATCTGTCCCCCTCCATTTATTGTTTTCTTGTCATTTATATCAGGATGGACTCAATGATATTTATTTTATACTTTGGGTCATGATACATTACTACTTTCTAAAATTTTGTTGCCCAGACTGTTCCTGCTTTGGCCATTTGGAACTCTTTCAGTGGGTACTTTGTCCCTTTGTCCCCTTACCACCATCGTTATGTGTTTTGAATTTTTTTAAGTTTATTTAGTTTGAGAGACAGCACATGAGCAGGAGAGGGGCAGAGAGAGAGGGAGAGAGAGAGAATCCCAGGCAAGCTCTGAACTGTCAGCATAGAGCACAGTGCAGGGCTCGAACCCACAAACCATGAGATCCTGACCTGAGCTGAAACCAAGAGTCGGATGCTTAACCGACTGAGCCACCCAGGGGCCCCGAAGTTTTGTTTTTTGTTTTTTGTTTTTTAAGTAGGCTTCACACTCAGCGTGGAGCCCAACACAGGGCTTGAACTCACAACCCTGAGATCAAGCCCTGAGCTGAGATCAAGACTCGGATGCTTAACCGACTGAGCCACCCAAGCACCCCTTGAACACTTCCTTACTTCCTAGGGAAGATGCTTCAGACTCTTCTTGTGTATTTTCTGCCCTAGCCTTGAATCAGCCATTTTTCCAAGGATCCCTGGCTCCTCTTATTGGGGAATGGTATTAGATATCAGGATCTGGGCTGTAGTGTATTCAGTGCCATTGAGGTATCCTGGCTTCTCGGCCCTCTCAGCTGACACAGGGAGGAAATATGTATGTATATGCTAGCTGCTATTTGTGCGTATATCTATAAATACATATGTAACCATCCGTATGTCTGTTAAGCTAAACATAAGTTCATACTGATGTCTCCAACTCTAATCCGTTATCACGTGCATCATCCTGGCCGCCTCCTCTTGACTGATCTGTGAACTCCGATTCCAATAGTGAGAAACCTGGCTCCCACCATTGGAGACCGAACTTCTGAAGATGGTCTTTCACCATCTTGAATGTGTAGTCTAAATAGCATTAATGGTAAAAAAGAAATTTGCCTTAACCTATTAATTTTAGGTTGCTATTTTCTTGGGAAGAGCTGCTAATATTTACCCCTTGTCCCTCTTACTTAATTTGGGTAGAAGAAGTAAGATTGGATCAAATTTTCAGCACATGATGATGTTTGCTGGTAAGTTGTAACTTTCCCTCTCTTAGCCTACTCCAAGAAGCCACTCACCACACATATGCCAACTTGATTTTAAATGGAAATGATGTGCTAGTAAGATGAGACTCCCTGAAACGTGGAAGTCGCAACCTCCAATAGAAAATTCTTTTTATAGTGTCCGATTCCCTTCTCTGAGAATGTTTTTCTGGTTTCAAATTGCTGGTTCAGAAATACAGTACACGTAGTGGAGAAGATAAAGATTAATGTATTTTCACACAAAAACCTGTTATGTATTTACGACAGCTGTATTCACAATTGCCAAAATCTGGAAATAGCCCAGTGGGTGAATGAATAGGCAAACTGTAGGATGTCCATGAGGCCACGGAGTGCTCCTCAGCACTGAAACACCAAACTGTGGATAAGCACAACATGGACGAACCCTCAGGGCATCGTGCAGCGTGAAAGAAGCCAGTCTCAAAAGGTTACATTCTCAAAAAAGACAAAAGCGTAGTGATGGAGAAATAGCTCGGGGGTTGGCAGGGGTTTGGCAGGGTGACAGAGAGGTTGGGCTAAAACTGCGTGGCCCCAAGGAATTCGGGGAGGGGGTTGGTGAGGGCGACGACACTGTTCTGTGTCTTAGTCGTGGTCGTGGCCACACACTTTGGTGCCTCATCAAAGCGCATGGGACTGTACACCAGCAAAGAGTAGATTTTAGTATATGTGAACTTAAAAATAAAATGTTAACTATTATTAAAAGGTCAGGGCATGTCAGTATCATCTACTAATTCTCTTTATCTGTGTATGCTTCGTATGTTCATGTAGTTGTTCACGTGCTTCTGAGTTCTCAGAATGTGCTTTATTTCTCTGAATTTATGAAGCTCGCGTTGGTAATGAGTTATCGAAGGAAAAGACCTCTTCCGTTCCCTTCTAGGCCTCCGCGGCGCAATGGCATTTGCTTTGGCCATTCGGGATACTGCAACTTACGCACGCCAGATGATGTTCAGCACCACGCTTCTGATTGTGTTTTTTACTGTATGGGTATTTGGCGGCGGCACAACTGCCATGCTGTCATGCTTGCATATAAGGTAGGTAGCGCCTGGGGACCTCGTTTGCAGTTAAATGATCATTCGGGGGGTTTTTTTCTTTTAATTAGGAGAAAATTCTAAGCTTCGACGAACGTCTGAGGTTTTATTTCTTTCCTTTAAAAAAGTATACAACGTAGTACAGAGAAAATGGGAAATGGGCAAAAGAAAGTTGTTCACACTTCGAGGGATGTCCTTCCAAGATCTCTTGCTGTGCATTATGTATATATATTTTTTAACAAAAAAGGGGCAGCGCTACAGGGATTCTTGTAAAGTGATTTTTAACTGTAATCTAGCATGGACATTTATGTCAGTAAATACATTTACATCATAATTTAATGGCTGCATACATCATAAGCTATTTAAACAAATCCCTGTCTTTGGACTTTTGCATTGTTTCTAAGATTTTTCTAGTAGCATTAACATTTGAGGATTTGCTATTAGTATTACCATTAACAGTGTGAACGTTCATAAACGCATACACCAATGTGAATTTGTTTGATCATTTCCTCAGGATCCATTCCTAGGAGTGGAGTTGCTTAATCAAAGGCTATGCATATATTTAAGGCTTTTGACCCATATCACCCGATCAAATCAAAACTGTTTCTTCTTATCTGCAGCCTGTGAGACAATCCAGTTTGTCCCAACCCTAATCAGTCCTAGACATTATCTTTCTTTCTCAACTTTATGATCACCACTGTTGCTAACCTGACAACCCAAGGCCAAGATTGTGAAGTGTTAAATGCATACTCATTAAGGTATTCAGTTGGAAAGCTCCCTGTATCTCAAGAGTTCTGCATTGTTTCCATGGATACAGCAGCCTGTGTTGCTAAAGCTTTTGGAGATTTTAGTTCTGTGTTTGGCTGAAACTTCATAGACCCTCTACTGAGCCTCTAGAACATGTAGGGTTCATTAGAGAAAACAGCACTTCACATTTTATAAAATCTCTTCTCCATGTTTTTCATTCTATTATGCCTTTCTCTTTTTTATTTTATTTTGTTATTTTCTTATTTATTTTTTTTTCAACGTTTACTTATTTTTGGGACAGAGAGAGACACAGCATGAACGGGGGAGGGGCAGAGAGAGAGGGAGACACAGAATCGGAAACAGGCTCCAGGCTCCGAGCCATCAGCCCAGAGCCTGACGCGGGGCTCGAACTCACGGACCGTGAGATCGTGACCTGGCTGAAGTCGGACGCTTAACCGACTGCGCCACCCAGGCGCCCTCATGTTATTTTTTTAATATGAAATTTATTGTCAGATTGGTTTCCATACAACACCCAGTGCTCTTCCCAACAGGTGCCCTCCTCAATGCCCATCACCCACTTTCCCCTCCCCCCCCCCACCATCAACCCTGTTTATTCTCAGGCTTTTTTTTAAATTTTTTTTTATCATTTATTTATTTTTGAGACAGATACAGAGCATGAATGGGGGAAGGTCAGAGACAGAGGGAGACACAGAATCTGAAACAGGCTCCAGGCTCTGAGCTGTCAGCACGGAGCCTGACAGGGCTCGAACTCACAGACCGTGAGATCATGACCTGAGCCGAAGTTGGACGCTTAACTGACTGAGCCACCCAGGCGCCCCTACTCTCAGTTTTTAAGAGTCTCTTATGGTTTGGCTCCCTCCTTCTCTAACTTTTTTTTTCCTTCCCCTCCCCCATGGTCTTCTGTTAAGTTTCTCAGGATCCACATAAGAGTGAAAACATATGGTATCTGTCGTTCTCTGACTGACTTATTTCACTCAGCATAACACTCTCCAGTTCCATCCATGTTGCTACAAAAGGCCAGATTTCATTCTTTCTCATTGCCACGTAGTATTCCATTGTGTATATAAACCACAATTTCTTTATCCATTCGTCAGTTGATGGACATTTAGGCTCTTTCCATAATTTGGCTGTTGTTGAAAGTGCTGCTCTAAACATTGGGGTACAGGTGCCCCTATGCCTCAGCACTCCTGTATCCCTTGGGTAAATTCCTAGCAGTGCTATTGCTGGGTCATAGGGTAGGTCTATTTTTAATTTTTTGAGGAACCTCCACACTGTTTTCCAGAGCGGCTGCACCAGTTTGCATTCCCACCAACAGGGCAAGAGGGTTCCCGTTTCTCCACATCCTCGCCAGCATCTATAGTCTCCTGATTTGTTCATTTTAGCCATTCTGACTGGTGTGAGGTGATATCTCAGTGTGGTTTTGATTTGTATTTCCCTGATGAGGAGTGATGTTGAGCATCTTTTCATGTTATTATGCCTTTCTCTTAAACATTCTAAAGACCAGCCAGCCCTAAATCACACTTTGAATGTTGTTATTTTTTCTTTATTTCTCTTTACTATTCAAACTCCTTTCTTCCAATTTCTGTGCTATTATGGCATATAATCGAAAATAATGTTCTTATAATTCTGACCATGACTTCAGGGAAGCCCTGGCATTTGTTGGGCACCTGCTATGTGCTGGGCATTGTGCTAAGTGCATTTCACATATTTATCTTATCACAATACCTCCATTTTGCAAGTGAGGAAATAGTGGCTTTAGAAGTTTCTAAGCTGTTCAAGGTCATACAGAGAATGAAGTAGCAGACAGAGAAGCCTCCAGTCTCACCTTTCTCGTGGACTGTGCTGCATTGAGAAATGAGGGTGTTAAATTTCAGAAGGATTAAACTCCTTTCTTAAGAGCTTGTAGGTGAAGATTTTTCCTTATTCTACTGAGAAGAACAAAATTAAATATAAGATAATTTATGAAAGATAATGCTGTCCAGTAGAGTCTCAGTTCTCTTTCCTGACTGACATCCACACAAAATTACCCATGCTTACCCCCCCCTCCAAGAAAAACACCCTTCTCATAGAGTTGAATCAATCTCACCAGCTCTGCAAGTGCCTTGGCCCATCTTGCCTGTCCCGTAGCATAGTTTGGCACTTAATTGTATGCATTGCCTTACAGTCTTAGATTAGTTCTTTTTATTGTTGTTTTGGAGTTTTATGACCTCTTTGTGAGCAGAGGCTGGATTTTACGTTTCTTTTCCCTCCCCTGAAATGTTTCTAGTGCAATTTTGAGGATGCTGATAAGTCTTTAAAGTTTAAGATTCATGCAGGCTTAGATCTGACTCTGGGTTCTTGCTCCTTCATTCACCAATTCTATGATCTTGGGCAAGTTCTTTAACCTTTGTGAGCCTCTGTTTCCTCATTTGTAACGTGTGTGTGTGATGGTACCTGCCTCCTCCAGGGTTGTTGTAAGGATTCAGTGAGCTAATGTCTGTAAAGCTCCTAGCACAACATTTCAAATGTACCTTTTATTCATTCATTTGATTAATACCAATGGATACCAACCATGTGCCAGGCACTGTTTTAGACTCTTAGTAGTTCTCAGGTGGGGGGGAGGGAAGGCATTTGGCAATGTCTAGAGACATTTTCGACTGTCACAATCCCAAGAGAGGAGGCTGCTCCTGGCATCTCGTCGGCAGAGGCTAAGGATACCCCTTAATGTCTGGTAGTGCACAGAGCAGCACCCCACAACAAACAGTCATCTGGGCTGAAATATCAGTAATGCAAAGGTTAAAAGACCCTGCTCTGGAGGGAGGGATATAGTGGTAGCAATAAGATAGAAAAGGTCCCTGGTCTCATGGAATCTATACTTTAGCGGGAAAAGACAGACAGTAAGCTAGTAAATGAATAAATGAAGAAAACAATTTAGATGGTATTAAATACTGTGACGACAAACACAGTACTGTGATAATGACTGGGGATAGAGTGAACTTTATACACAGAGGTAAGCTAAGGTCTCTCAGGTTCCATTTGAGCTCAGTCTACCTGAATGACAGGACATTGAGAGTTAAACAGTGAGCGGGAAGAAGAGTGGTCCAGGCAGTGGGGAAAGCAAGTGCAAAGGCCCTGAGGCAGGACAAACTTTGCCTGTATAATGAACAGAAAAAAAACCCACATAGCTGGAAATAGTGATTGATGGGCAGGTAGGAAATGAGGTGGGCAAGACCCTACAGGGGCAGGAGTTGGCAAGCATGTCCTGTAAAGGGCCAGATAGTAAATATTCTAGGCTTTACAGCCCATATGGTCTCTGTCTCCACTACTCAGCCCTAGCGTGAAAGCAGCCATAGATAATATGTAAATCAGTTGCGATGGCTGAGTTCCCAGCAAACAGGAGGCATACCAGATGTGGCCTCTGGGCCGTAGTTTGGGAAACCCTGCTATTTGGTCTTGTAGGACATGGTGAGGAGTTTGGATTTTTAAATCCGGTTGGAAATCGTGTAGGATTTTAAAGCAAGGGAGTGACATGATCTGTTTTACGGTGTGAAAGGATCACTCCAGCTGTTGTGTGGACAAAGGGTCCTCAGTGAGCTGGAGCCAGCCAGCCAGCTTATCCCTGTGTCCTTTCAGGTAGTTTGTGACAGTCACACTTGGCTCCCTGTCATTTCCCGCACACACTTGGCAGTCCTCTGTCTCTGAGCCTTTGCTCCTACTGTTTCCTCTGCCTGGAATTCTCCTTCACCCCCAGGAAATAGCACAGCTCAGAGGCCTCCTCCCTTTGCCCTCTTCCAACAGAGCCTTCCTTCCTTCCGTGTGCTTCCCGCGGGTATCTCTATGACAACGCTTATTTGGGTCGGCCTCGTGATGACAGAAGTGCTATACGAGCTGCTGTTTAGTGAGGATGAAGTGATGCATCAGATACCTTTAAAACCTTCAGATACATTTTCTCATTTAATCCTTGCATCAACTCTAAGTGGTGGATATTATCCCCATTTTCCGGGTGATAAACTTGGAGTTCATTGGACTGCATAACCCAAGTTCACACAGCTAGAAAGGGGCCGAGGCCAAACTGGAGCCCAGCTCTCCTTGATTGCAGAGCCCTTGGGGGATTGCGCTCTAGTTGTTTCTGTAGCCCCCACTAGTCTGTGAGCTCCTTGAGGGAAGGGGCTGTGTCTCATTCGTGTCTATGCCCTGTGCCTAGCACAGTGCCTGGCAGATAATAAATGCTCCGTAAATGTTTATTACACTGACCTGGCTTCCAGTAACATTCTGAGTGTTAGAAATGTGCTATCTCCAAGACCACTAGATGTCACTTTATGTACACAAATGGGTCCAGAGTTTAATATGGCTGAGAAGGTATTAAACAGCTTCTGGCCATTTAACGCAGAAGAACTGAGCCTTTCTTTGAATTATGAATCTGGTCATGGCTGTCCGTTTTCAAGTACTTGACCATGATTCACTTGCCTTCCAGATGAGGTCTTGCATCATTTTCCTCCCTTCGGTGTGTTTGTATTCTGAGATGCTCCTGCTACAGCTTCTCACACTGCTGTTTTTTCTGTGTTGTCTGTAGTAGTGACCTTAATCGATAAACATTTGAGCACCTATTGTGTATCAGGTACTGTGCTAGACTCTGGGGATACAGAGATGAATTGAGACATGGCCTTTACCCTCAAGGAGCTCACAGTCTATTTGGGGAGACTGACAGGTAAATAATTATACTCTACTGTGCTAAGTGTCCTAATAGAGGAATCTAGAGAGTGCTGTAGAAGCATGGAGGAAAGAATGATTCCACCTGCAGGGGTTATAGAATGATTCGTTCGGAATTAGAAAAAGTTGTTGGAAGGGCCACGTGTTTCAGTTAGAGGGGATGGCCTGAGCAAAGGCATGGAGGCTTGGGAGAGGACAGGGGCCAGGGAGAGAAGGGGGTGGGAATGGCTAATAGAGGATATGTAGAGGAGAATGAGGAGAAATGAGAGTGGAGAGCTAGGTCAGAGTGGCAGGGGTCGCTAGTTTGTAGCGTCTTCAAAGCCGCCCAAGGGGCTTTAGACTTGGCCCTGTCGCTTGTAAGCCACTCTCAGAGTCTTTTGCCAAGGGAATGACCCAGTGAGTTCCATGCTTTAGACACCTGACTCTAGGGGACAGCCTGGCAGCTGGACAACCTTTCGGCCAACTGCCTCCGACCTCATGAGTCAGAATGAGGCCTGAGCCCGAGCAGTTTGGATAGAAGGGAAAGAAGATTTGGGAAACGGTTTAGAGAAAGAATGAACAAAGTTGGTGGGTGCTGGTCTTGAGGGGAGAGAGGGGAATCAAAGAGAGCTTCATAATGAAGCTGTTCCCTGGGTTACGGAAAGCAGGAATTTTAAGCACATAAAAGATAATTATGAAGAACCGAGGCTAATATCTGTCCATTAGCCTATGAAAAAAAAACTGTAACCGGGCCCTCTCTTCAGTCATCATAACAGAATGTTGCCATGAGAGCTGAGAGGTCCGAAAACACGCAGCTCCCTCCTGGAACTGCATTGTGCCCGCCTTACGTTTGGAACTAGCCAGCGGTTCCTATTCGGCAGTCAGGGCGGCGCTGCTTTCCCCGACTCTGCTTCTAGTGCACTTCCGTTCGGGGCCGAGAATGTTCTTTTTCTGAAACTGGTCAGTGGGACCGCAGGAAGGGAATCATTAGTAGGCCCTGCCTGCCTCAGGACCCAAGCTGTTGCTCAGAAAGTGGCAGGGGCCAAAAATCGACACCAACAACCAGAGAGAAGCAAGAAAATGTTAACCGTTCCGCAGCTCGCGTGTTAGGAAAAGTAGCTGCCTGACACTGTTCGTATGTGAATAGACCTTGACTTGGCCTCAAGATCTCATTTGCCTTTTGTGTTTCTCCTTTAGGGTTGGTGTTGATTCCGACCAAGAACATTTGGTAAATATGCGTTTGTGTTGTCTCTAGCATTTTTGTCGAATGTGCAGCCGTTTGGAAAGACAATGGTCTACTCTAGACTTCACGCCACTATTATTTAGATCCTGTCCTGTTTGTACCAGCTTTTAACTGACATCATTCCTGGCTTTTCTCGCCGCTTGATAGAGACAAAACCAAATTTTAGACAACATGTGGTTATCAAGGGTGACAGCTCTCATATCTGTGGGCCAGCCTGGGCTTTGGCCACGAAGGGGAACAGTCCCTTAAGCACTCCTGGGTTTTCAAGTGACTGCTCTGGCACAGGGAGCCTTTTTCCACTCTGGTTTGAGCATGAAGGCTTGTCTCTGATGTCAGCCTCACTCCAGCTGCTCTTCCTGTGTAACTTTCCAATTGGATGACCAGCAGCTGCCCTTGAGAACCGCCTGGAAGCTTTGCAGTCTTCAACCAGTCTTCCCTGACTGTTCAGGAGAATGCACTTCCTTGCCCTGGGCCTCAACCTTGCTTAATCCTAGGTGTCCATTTCTCATTTGTTCCTCTGAACCTGAGCCTGAGACTGACCATCCTTTTCTGGTCTTTTCTATCTGCTTTTTAAAAAATAATTTTTTTAAGTTTATTTATTTTGAGAGAGAGCATGAGCAGGGGAGAGGCGGAGAGAGAGAGAGAGAGAGAGAGAGAGAGAGAGAGAGAGAGAAAGAGAGAGAATCCCAAGCAGGCTCTGCAGGGTTAGTGCAGAGCCCAACTCAGGGCTTGACCTCATGAAACTGTGAGATCATGACCTAAACCAAAATCAAGAGTCGGACACTCAACTGACTGAGCCACCCAGGCGTCCCCCCATCTGCTTTATAAGGGTCTCTGAGCACCACTGAATACATGACTCTGTCCTAAGGTATTAGATGGGAAATCACAGAAATTAAATTTTTAAAGGTAGAAAGCATCTCTTTTAAAATACATTCTTTTTCTGGTCTGAAACGAGCCGTGGTCTATTTGTCTTCAGGGTGCGGTCCCCCCCAAAAATACATTTCTCAGATTCATTTCCTTGATGGTAATTTTGTCAGCTGTTGAATGATGAGTGTGTATGTAACACAGTAAGTACTCGCCTCTTTTGTGGTCAGAACCATACCAGTGTAGTTTCGTGGGCTTGAAATACTTGCACAAACAAGGCTGGATAAATCCCCATGATGCTGCGCTGATTGGAGTGGTGTCTAAGAGGTAGTAGCTCCCCAGTGCCTCCACCCCTGTGTCCAAACAAGAATAAAATATCACACGGCTCACCAGACAAATGCTTTGTCATGATCCACATAAGTCTTCACCCGCTGTGTCACCTCAGTCACCACAGAGGACAAATAGAAATGGAGAGAGAATGCCAGGTAGGTGAGTCCCAGCTGGGACATACAGAAAAAATACCATTTTTCCCTAGCCCTCAAAACCTTGTGGATGTCTTGGTTGGTTATATGGTTTAGTCAGTGTTTCGAGTGTCCACTGGGAAGCAGAGAGGAACATGATAGTAAGTATGGAGTGTGTGGGGGTCGGTGTCCAGGTGTTTCTGTGCTGAAGGGGTCATGAGATTTGTAGATTAACTGCCCTTGGAAACGCAGAGGCACGCAAACCTCTGTGTACTGGTGTGAAAGGAAGTACACCTGTACTCCAAGATTCTTGCATTGTGTATGTTTTGGTACATGCTGAGAGGAAGATTTATTTCGTTTAAAGACCAGGAAGGACAGGAAAGGACCAAAACCCAGAATCTAAACTGTGTTCTTCACAAATCATGGAACCATGGAACATCCATGCTGCAGAGGGCTTTTGAGATTCTCTAAGCCTCACGCCGTGTACGTGAAGAAATCCAGGCCCTCAGAGGGGAAGGGACTTGTCCAGCTTAGTCCATGTCAGAGCTGAGATGAACCAGATCACCTAACTGCCCCGCTGCTGACTGTACCACATTACGAATAAGGATCCAGTTTGTTTTTGGAAGCTATTTTAGAAGAGGCCCGCTTGCTGTGTTAGTTTTCTCTTCTAGCCAGTCAGGCCTACCATGGGTTTTTTCTACTTTATTTTGCTAGTGTTCTCAGAACATAGTAGCACCTTTGAAAATGCCAGTTACTTTTGGGACCCATAACAACTCCCAAAGACAGGGATGTCGATGTGATGTTTTCTACTTAAGATGCAATTCACATTGTGGGTGTAAGTCTTTCAGATTTAGGGATGAATTATTCCACATTGATTTTTTTTTAAATGACAGTAGACTCCTAAATCAGCAGGCAGCCTTGAGTAATAGAGGTGTTGAGAAAGACATTTCCATTTCATATTCCAAAGCTGCAATATGCAAGCTAGTAAATTTCTGATGTTACCCATGATAGAGAGTATCTTCTATGAAGTAGACTATATTTCCAAGTCTACAAAGAAATGACTCTAAATAAATGTGTCTTTTATCTTGGTGTATGGATTGATTTCTTTATTATCTGTTTGCAGGGCATTCCGGAAAATGAAAGAAGAACCACCAAAGCAGAGAGCGCCTGGCTTTTCCGGATATGGTACAACTTTGATCATAAGTATCCTTAACTGAGGAGGAAAAATGGTAATGTGAACGTGGCCAGTTACAATTTAATGGAACAACTGTTGTGACTCTTCCCTTCCAGAAGTGGAATACAAAACCCACGTTTGGGCTTCCCTTTCCCCTTCAGTGGAGCAGATGGAGAAAGCTATTAAAGGAAACCCACACAAATGAATTGCCCTGAAAACCCACGAAACCAGCAGGGACTGGTTAGTGCAGAGGCTGGCTGTGAGAGGGGGTACTCAGGAGCCCTTACGATTGACTCTGTCCCATATATTGGTTTACTTATTGAGCAGTCATGGTCTTTTACCTAATTTAGTGAATCTTGCAAAAGGTGTTTGTTGGTCCTTGTCAGTGCACTTGCTCTAGGGTCAAAGAGGAAAGGCTGCCTTAGGGAAAAGCATGCGGATGAGATGGAAAACACAGAAATACTAGATACCTCAGTAGTCAGGGACAGGCCTGTTTTCTCTGACCTTTCAGAAGACTGGAAGATTCTCCTCTCCACTAAGGGTGCCAGTGTTTCCCTGTTTGCCAAATCTCTTTCTTCTCCTATCATAGTCGTCTTCTTCATACCTCTGCTTTGGGTTGTGTTACATCCTATGACCTGTTTAAATCATGCCTTTCAAAAAATATTTTATCTCTTACTATTTATTAAAATTAATTTCTTACTTGAAAATTGAACTAGAGAAAGGGACCACGGAGTTCTTTCAAGCTGAAGCTTCTTAGTAAATGAATCAAAACCTGGTTCATGTTCTACTGAAGGCAATTTGGGACAACCATGTAAAAACTTTTCCCTTGCTTTTGACTTTGTGATGAAAGCCTTGAATATTTGAGAAAAATGCAGTTGGGGGGCCCCGGATGGCTCAGTTGGTTAAGCGTCTGACTCAATTTCGGATCAGGTCATGATCTTACGGTTCGTGAATTTGAGTCCCGTGTCAGACTCCGTGCTGACAGTGTGGAGCCTGCTTGGGATTCTCTCTCCCACCCTCTCTCTCTGCCCCCCATCTTATAAATAAATAAACTTAAAGAAAAATGCACTTGGCACTTTTCGTTAGAAGCTACTACTTACTATATTCTGTTGGCTGGATTTTTATAATCACTTTTTGCAAGTACTCAAAATTAAATTAGTATATGGAAACAAGAATGCAATCATATCTGTTGTATTAAGACTCCCAGTAGGAGATCCTGGCTCTTTAAAATTGTTTAATGATTACGTCATTACTTTTGGCTCCGTTTTCAGCATTTTGGGTATAAGCCACTCCCATATCTCTTGGGGCTTTTTCATCCCTCTAATTTAACAAAAATTGTTTAATATTTCCTGAATAAAATGTTTTATACATTTTCTGCATAATATATGTATAAAACAATCCTAATGTAGAGAAAGTGTAGAATGATAGTTTATTTTTCTGTGTATTCTTACAGAAGTAAACACCAAGATTTGACTCAGTACTACCCTTTTAAGTGCTACTGGACTAAGACCCAGTAATTTTCATACCTAGTGCCCTAGTAAAATTAATCATTCACACTCTAGATCTCAGTTCCATTGTATAGCCAGATTATTGTAATGGAGATATATATACCTTAAATAATATATCCAAATCTTAAGCTTGTGACCTATGTATATGCCTGTGTGCTTGCTACCCATCTGAAGATATAGGGGCACCTGGGTGGCCCTCAGTTGGTTAAATGCCCAACTCTTGGTTTCGGCTCAGGTCATGATCTCACAGCTCATGGGTTTGAGCCCCGCATTGGGCTTCCGTGCTGACAGCATAGAGCCTGCTTGAGATTCTCTCTATCCCTCTCTCTCTACCCCTTTCCTGCTTGTGATCATGCGCTGTCTCTCTCTCTCACATAAATAAACTTTAAAAAAAAATTAAAGATATATAGAAGATTTCCAGCATCCCAGAAGCTGCCCTGTGTTCCCTTAGTGTCAGTAGTGCCTTCCCTGCCCCCCTCAAAGGGCAGCCACTCTTCTGATTTCTAGCAACATGGGTTTTCATCTTCAACTAAATGAAATCCTATATTACATATTATTTTATGTCTTGCTTCTTTTCACTTAACAACGTGTAATTTATCCATATTGTTGCCTGTGCCAGTAATTCATTCTTGTTCATTGCTATGTGGTGTTCCACAGTGTGAATATACTACAGGGTTGTTTTTTGTTTTGTTTTGTTTTGTTTTGTTTTGTTTTGTTTTGTTTTGTTTTGTTTTTTCTCCAGCCATTCCACTGTTGATAAACATCTGAGTCATTTCCCAGTTTGGGCTATTACAAACAAAGTTAAACATCTATGTATGCATCCTTTGGTGAACACCAGCACTCATTTCTGTTGAGTGTATACCCAGGAGAAAAATTTAGGGCAAGTGTATTGTTGAGCTGGACTCCATCCTGGCAGCCAGTTTTCCAGAGTGGCTGTAAACTGATTGACACTCCCACCAGTGACTTAAGGGAGTGCCACTTGTCCCACACCTCCACCAAAACTCAATCTTTAATCCACCTTTTAAATGTTAGCCATTTCAGTGGGTGTGTAGTGCTACCATATGTGGTTTAATTTGCAGTTCTCTGACGGCCAGTGAGGCCAGGCATCCCTTCATATATTTGTTGGCTACTTGGATGTCATTTTTTTTTTATGAAGCAGGGTCTGTTTAGTTCTTTTGCCCATTATTTGAGGCATCTTATCTTTTCCTTATTAACTTGTAGTTCTTTCTGCGTTACTGAATTGGGTTCTGTGTTGATTATACACACGATGAGTATCTTCTCCCAGTCTGTAGCTCACCTTTTCATTTTCTTCATCCTATGTTGTGAGGGACAGAAATTCTTCATTTTAATGAGGTTTACTTTATTACTCTTTTCTTTTGGTTAGTGCTTTCATGTCTTGATAAATCTTTTATATCCCAAGGTCCTATGTTTTCTTCTAAAAGTGTGATTATCTTAGCTGTCACATTTAAGTCTTCGATCCGCCACAAGTCAATTTTTGTGTATGGTGTGAGGTATGGGTCAAGACCTACTTTTCTCCCATATAAGAATTCACTTGACCCAGCACCATTTATTGAAAATGCTGTCCTTAACCTTCTTAATTGCACTGGAGCCTTTGTTGTAAACCACTTGGCCATATAAGTGGAGGTCTGCCTCTGGACTTTCTTTTCTATTTGTCGTTTTTTCACATTAATACCACACTCTGTTAGTTATTACACTTTGTAATAAATCTTGCTGTCCAATAAGGGAAAGCCTACAGGTTTGTTATTCCTTAGTATTGCCTTGGCTGTTTTAGGCTCACTGCAGTTTCATCTAAATTTTAGAAACAGCTTGCCACTTTCCATACACACACACACACACACACACACACACACACCAAGAAAACCTGCTGGCAATTCTTTGGGGTTTGTATTAAATCAGTAGATGAATTTGGAGAGAACTGACATCTTAACAGTATTGAGTTTCGAATCCATGAACAGAGTATATCCCTCCATTTCTTTAGATCTTTAATTTCTCTCATTAATGTTTTATAGTTTTAAGTGCCAAGTCTTGCACATCTTTCATTATATTTGTTACCCCTAAGTATTTGATGCTATTGCAAATGGTACTTTATTTTCTACTCATTTACTCTTAATATGTAGATATGTAATTGGGATTTTTATATGTTGACTTTGTATCCAGCAATCTTGTTAAGTTCACTTATTATTGAAGAGTTTGTAGATTCTTTTTGATTTACTGTTCATAAAATCAAGTGAATAATAGTGTCTTATCTATTTTTTTCTTTTCTAATTCCTTATATTTTCTTTTTTTACACCTTACTACACTGGCTGGACCTTTCCAGTACAAGGTTGAATATAAGTGGACATTTTGTCTTATTCCTGACCTCAGGAAGAAAATTTTCAATATTTCACCATTAAGTATGATATTAGCTGTAGGTTTTTGAGATAGCCTTTGTCAAGTTAAGAATATCCCCTTCTATTTCTAGTTTGCCAAGAGTTTTTATCATGAACAGGTATTGAATATTATCAGATGAGTTTTCTGCATCAAATGAGATGATCACGTATTTGTTTTTTCTCCTTTAATCTGTCTTTGTGCTGATTTTCACTGATTGTGGTTTTTTTATGTTTATTCATTTTTGAGAGAGACAGGCAGACAGATAGAGCATTAGTAGGGAGGGGCAGAGAGAGAGGGAGACACAGAATAAGAAGCAGGCTCCAGGCTCTGAGGTGTCAGCACAGATTCTGATGTGGGGCTCGAACCCACAAACTGTGAGATCCTGACCTGAGCCAAAGTCGATACCCAACTGACTGAGCCACTCAGGCGCCCCACTGATTGTTTGAATATTAAACCAGTCTTGCATTGCTGGAACAAATCTCACTTGGTCATGATATGTTATCCCATGTATGTACCATTGGATTTAGTTTACTAATCTTTTGTGTCTGATTTTTGTGTCTGTTTTCATGAGTGATACTGACTGGCTTGTGGGGTTTTTTTTGTTTGTTTGTTTTGTTGTTGTTGTTGTTGTTGTTTTTGTCATAATGCCCCTGTCAGGTATCATTAACAAGATAACATGTTGGTTTAACAAAATGAAGGGGGTAGAATTTTTCTCTTTTTCTATTTTCTGGAGGATTGGTGGGTTTTTTTTTCCTTTAAATGCTGGGAAGATTTTACCAGTGAGGTCACCTGGGCCTGGAGTGTTTTGTCTGAGAAGGTTATTAATTTCTTTAATAGATACAGGACTTTTCCTCATGTTTAAAATTTTTATTTCTTTGAGAGAGAGGATGATCAAGGGAGGGGCAGAGAGAGAGAGAGAGGGAGAGAAAGAATCCCAGGCAGGCTCTATGCTGTCAGTGCAGAGCCCCATGTGGGGCTTGATCTCACAAACTCTGAGATCATGACCTGAGCCGAAGTCAAGAGTCAGATGCCTAACTGACTGAGCTGCCCAGGTGCCCAGACTATTCCTCATTTTTAATGTATATGTGTATGTGTCTTTCTCCCATTCTCTCTACTTTTTCTTATGATTCCCTCTTGTTTTCTTCTGAGTATCACATATGTTACCATGTCTGTTTTTAGTTTTTGAAGATGAATGAATACTGAAATGAGGGTCTATGATAGAGGAACTCAACGATACATCATTTTTTAAACGTTTTTAGAATTGAATTTCCTTTGATACTAAGTTTCAACTCATTCGAGAGGCCAGCTGAACTCACAGTAAATGATTAAAACCATTTTTGTCACTATATTCTGCAACCGAATATTTCATCTTTTTTCTCCTTTTACCACCCTTTACTTTCTTCCATATCTCCTTTGGTGCTAAATCGAGAGTGATTTTGTCTTCCGTTTGGCTTTAGTAAAATCAGAAAGGCGCTAGGACGCCGTGGAAATGGCACTTGGAATCAAACCCGTCTGGGTTTGTGTATTGGTCCTTCCCTTTGCTTCATTGTGTGACTTCAGGCAGATCACTGATTTCTCTGAGCCTCGCTTTCCATTTCTGTGAAACAGAGGTCATCGCAAACTCTCCCTTGGCTATCTCACGGGCGTGTATAACACGGTGACAAAATGAGCGACATAAGTGAAAGCCCTTTGCTCTCCTCCGAAGTGGCAGGTACGCAGCGAGGGCGGTAGTGATCAAAGGGGTGGCTCTTGTGAATTTGTGAAGAACGGAACCCGGCTCTTCCTTAACCAGCACAGCTACCTGAAGCCTCTGCTGACGCACAGCGGGCCTCCCCTCACCACCACGCTCCCCGCCTGCTGCGGGCCCATCGCGAGATGCCTGACGAGCCCCCAAGCTTATGAGGTAAGTTGGTTTTATCCACAAGCGAAGTTCTTCATGAAGTGAAATTCATCCGCTCTGTGGACGGGTCCCTGGTTTGATTTTGCTTTGCTTGCCTCTGACGTACAGAATCCACAAGAGGGACTAGAAGTATAGTTTGCTCAGCCAGAAAATACACTGAAATCCGCAGCTACCATTCAGTCTTTGAAACGTCATTTGAAAACAGATACGGCGCGTTCCCTCACCTTACTGTCCGTGATTTTGGGACGTGGTTCTGGTCCCGTGCCGGTTTTCGTGTATTTGCGGTATGTGGCCTGAGCTCGGTGTCACCCCTGAGCTAGAGGTGTCCTGTTTTCCCCTACGGACTAGAGCGGCCGCAGACGTGTTGAGAGGACTGACGCGGCAAACTTTGATATCCCTGCAGCGCACCAGATGGTCTCGTACTTGAAACCTGCCAGCGTTTGAGGATCAGCGAGCATTTATCTACCCGTGTTCCACATTGCTAGGATATGCTAGCATATCTACATGTAATCGAGATTCCAGATTTTTTTCCTTAGCTACCGACACATGATTGGTGGTGCGGCAAGTGCTGCGACACGGAAAGAAATGGCCGGTGCTAACCAGCCTTTATTTGAAAATACGAACCTCTTATTTTTCAAGTTCTTTTTTTTTTTTTTTAAATTCGCTTCTAACCCAACCCTTCAAAAATAACCTGGGGCATCGCATAAAGTGCCCACGTTAACAAAACCCACCAACTTGACCACTGTGATGCAACACCATGAGTAGAGAGGCCAGGCAGCGGTGAAGCAGCGTAGACCCGCAGCCTTCCGTTCCCTACGGCCTCCTCTGTGGCACGTGAGAGCAGACCCCCCCAGGGAATGGACCGGAAGAGGAGTCTTGAGGGGGGTGGCACCAGCGGGGAGGGCCGCCCCACAGCTTTGTGTTCCGCTGAGTCCGTGCACATTTCTGACAGACTGTGCCTCGTGCGGCGGGGACACGTGTGTTGTCTTGCCTCCCTCTCCCGCATCTCCCGGGCTCCCTTTCAAGCGGCCTCCTTCCCCTCTGTGCCCTGTCAGTCCACAAGGCCCTGTGCAGAGGGGACCGCCAGCTTCGTCAGTCCAGTCAGGGAGCGTCGGCTCGTGGGTTCCAGAGACCTGCTCACCGTCACCAGAAGCCACGAGTTCCCCAACAACCGCGTGCCCTGTGGAATATAGCTAAACACAACATGATCGTGTTCGTTTCCCGGGACTGGCAAACCGCATGGTTCACCAGAAATGTATTGTCTCATAGTTCTGGAGGCTTGATGTCTGAGGTCAAAGTGTGGGCAGTGTTGGCTTCTTCCGAGGGCTGGGAGGAAGAGCCTGCTCCAGGCCTCTCCCCAGCTTCTGCTGGTTTGCCGGCAGTCTTTGGTGTTCCTTACTTACAGATGCACCGCATGGATCTCTGTCTTCATCTTTTTTAAAAATATTTTTTAAGTCGATTCATTTTTGAGAGAGACAGAGCGTGAGTAGGGGAGGGGCAGAGAGACAGGGAGACACAGAATCCAAAGCAGGCTCCAGGCTCTGAGCCATCAGCACAGAGCCCGACATGGGGCTCGAACCCATGAACTGTGAGATCATGACCTGAGCTGAAGTCAGATGCTTAACTGACTGAGCCACCCAGGCGCCCCTCTGTCTTCATCTTCACACGACGTTCTGTGTGTGTGTGTGTGTGGCCAAATTTCCCCATTTTTAAGGACACCCACCAGTCCTATGGGATCAGGGCCCACACTAATGACCTCATCTTAATTTGATTATCTGAAGAGACCCTATTTCCATATAATGTCACATTCACAGGGACTCGAGGTTAGGATTTCAACATCTTTTGCGGGGGGATATAATGTAACCCATAACAACCATAAAACTTAACTTTTAGTGTTATTTTTCATGGTTCTCAACTACTTTTCTAGTTATAAAAGTTAACATACTGTGGCCAAGGGGCACCTGGGTGGCTCAGTCGGTTAAGCATTCGACTTCGGCTCAGGTCATGATCTCGTGGTTCATGGGTTCGAGCCCCACATTGGGCTCTGTGCTGCCGGCTCAGAGCCTGGAGCCTGCTTTGGGTTCTGTGCCTCCCTCTCTCTCTGCCCCTGCCCCACTCGTAATCTGTCTCTCTCAAAAATAAATAAACGTAAAAAAAAAAACATACTTGTGGCCAAATAGTGTGGAATAGACAATACAAAATATCGAAGTTCCCTCCTCCCACATACGTCTCCCCCGCAGAGGCAGTCTTTACAAAGGATTTATTGTGTGTACTTCCTAATCTGTTTTATCCGCACAAACTTATACATGTGTGTATAGCTTTGTCACTGGCTTACACGAATGAGATCACAACTGCATCATCCTGCTACTTGGGTTGTTCACTTACTGATACATTGTGGCCACCTTTTGAGGAGTCCATGAGACCCCATTGCCTTCTCCTTATTCATGGCTGCATAGTGCTTGCAGCAACATTGACTTAATCATCCGCCTTTGGCTAGACCTTTAAGTTGTTTCCTTTTCTTTCTTTGTTATTACAAATAATGTTTATAGTAGAAGGCAGGGGCACTTATTGCTTCCTGCCTCTCCTGTTATGGTGACCGTTCTTGTTACATATGAATTTATCCAAGTACATATAAAGGTATATAAAATAGATCTTAAAGGTTAAATTGCTGGGGCAAAAAGCATATACATTTTAAAATTTGGTAGACGTTGGCCCAAACCTCAACCTTAATGAAGACCTTAGAAGGTGCTCCAGAGCCCCACTGACGCGTGAAGGCGCCACAACTTCGTTGGAAGTATTGCTCAGTGAGGGGACAGACGCCGCTCAGACTTGGCCTTGGAACTTGTATCGGGCAGAAGGGGATTATGGTTGGTTGGTGGAGCGGGCTTGTTTGGGTTTTGATTCACGTATCTTCGAGCGGGCAAATTTCCACTTGAAAATTAAAGCTTTAAATTTAAAAACAAGTTAAAATTGTTTTTAAAAAAATTAAAGCTGTTTCAAATTTGCGCCTAACAGCCCCCTCGGTCTATGTTAGACAAATTCTAAGATTTTTAAACACGCAGCTTAGAAGAGCTGGATGTAAGCCGCTTCTATCAGCCTGTGCACACGTACATTTTTTTCATTGACCAAAATGGCATTATATGTATGCTTGATTTTTCCCCCTTTTGTAGAACGTTATTTAATTATATTTTTGTGGCCGCAAAGTCTCCGTTACAACCGAGGCTTATTGAGCTGGTAGACAAATACGCAGTGAGGGTTCAACATATTTGGGGGTATTCTCTTATTAGGCATTCTTAATACAGAAGTTAAAAGCTTCACTTAGGGGCGCCTGGGTGGCGCAGTCGGTTGAGCGTCCGACTTCAGCCAGGTCACGATCTCTCGGTCCGGGAGTTCGAGCCCCGCGTCGGGCTCTGGGCTGATGGCTCGGAGCCTGGAGCCTGTTTCCGGTTCTGTGTCTCCCTCTCTCTCTGCTCCTCCCCCGTTCATGCTCTGTCTCTCTCTGTCCCAAAAATAAATAAACGTTGAAAAAAAAAATTTTTTTTAAAAAAAAGCTTCACTTATATAAACCCATTCAGTAATCCATTAAACTAACATTTGGAGAATACTTTCTGTGTGCCCTGAACCGTCAGGTGGCTGGATCAGGGCAGAGAAGGGGCTCAGAGGCTGGTGTGGGATATGCCGAGCAGACCAGTGCACACGCGGTCCTGGTACACGGGTAAAGGCCGCTGCAGAGAGAGGGCGAAGTACAGGATGCTAGGAGAGAACACAGGAGGCACACCTAAGCCCACTTTGCAAGGTCAAGGAAGACTCCTAGCAGAAAGGGACTTTATTTTAAGCTGAGACCTCAGTGATAGGCTCTAGTCACAGGAAGGAAGGCGGGGGAGACGGAAGAGAAGGGAAAGCGTGAGCGATTGGGGCACCTGTCAGCGGTTCAGATGGCAGGCACACGGTGGGGTGGTTGGAGTGGGTGAAGCAGTCGCAGCAGAGGGTGAAGGGTCTGGGTCACGAGGCGTCTTTAAGGTAAGGACTGTAGGCCTTCTGAAGGCAGCAGGCTGGTGCTGGAGGCTTTTAAATAGGGAATCCTTGAAAATTCTCCCATTGGAAATGTTTCTTGAGTCGCACAGCAATTCTTAAGACTTATTTTATTTGCATTTAGAACCAGGAGCAGTTGAAAGACGATGACTCCGATCTCATTCTCAATGATGGCGACATTAGTCTGACGTATGGGGATTCTACTGTGAACACCGAATCAGGAACATCCGGTGCCCCTAGGAGGTTTATGGGAAATAGTTCCGAAGATGCCTTGGATCGGGAGCTCTCATTTGGGGACCACGAACTGGTCATTCGGGGAACACGCTTGGTTCTTCCCATGGATGATTCTGAACCCCCATTAAATTTGTTAGATAATACGAGACACAGTCCGGCCTAAGCTTACTAATACTCACTTAGTGATTTGTAAAATTTGCACATGTGATTGTGAAGAAATTTGTACTACCTAAAAAGTCCCAGTGCATGTCTCTGAATGTTTAAGCTATATAAATGCTCTTTATATGGCATCGAGAGAATATAAATACCCTGTACAAGGCAGATTGTGAACAAACTACTCCTTTATGTTTCATTGGCTGCACTATGTAGATTGGATCTGTTTTAGAAAAAAGTTATTTTCACAGTGATGTTGTGTGTTCCGTTAGCTTTACGTCTCAGTTAAAGTATAAAAAGTGACACATGTACTCTTTCTTACACTTACCTGATACTTAACCAGAGTACCAAGTTCTTGTGCCGTGAATTAATTTTGTTTTGTGGGAGGGGAGGGAGAGGAAAGAGGGCGTGTTATCTCTGGGGAAGCCCAGGGAGGAGAGAAACAAGCACGTGTTCATTGCTCCTGCCTTGGATGTGACCTTTTTCTTTCTTTTTTCTCCGGTGGCCTGTTGTGGCATTAGAGGCTGAGGGTATTCAGATCTTGCCCCGCTGGGCTTGGGAGTGAAATGGGCGGGGTGGGGGGCGCTTTCCCCCCTCGCCGTGAAAGAACAGATTCATTGACACTGGTGTTCGGAAAAGACATCCAAGACTTCGTTACTTTTCTCCCAGACCAAGACCGTAGGAAGGCGTCGCGTTATCCGGCCAGCTTAGCCAAAAGTACGGGTGTTCATAGTTCAGGGCACGTGGTTTCTGTTGGCAGGGGCAGGGGCAGAGCGCAGGAAGGGAGTAAAGGGGTGGGGGTGGTCTTTCGGAGATCTCTCTTCCCAAACGTGTAAATATTCAATACCAGATAAGTTTAAATAAGAAACTCAGTTGCTGCTTACTTTTTGATTGTAAACTTGATCTGTATAGCAAGCTTTGTGGTCAAATGTTTTTATATCAATTTAAATTGCTGCTCTTTAGCAGCCAAACAGGAGCAAAATGTAAAATTTTTGAACTTACTGTGTCTAATTGTCAGTCGTTAGTCTGCACTTGATGTTAAAAGTTAATTTATGACTCCATGATCGTTGCCACACTACATCAAAGTCCGTCGTAAAGAACCGCGCTGCCCTGGAGAGCTTATCATAAGGGCAGTGGCTCCTTTATGTGCACCGGCGGTAGTTGTCTTAGTTTTCATGTGACTTTTTAATATGAAATGCCCAAGCTGCCATGTGTGGGTGTGGGTGTGGTGTGTGGGTGTGTGTGGGTGTGGTGGGTTTTGTTTTTGTTTTTGTTTTTTGTTTTTACAGTTTTCAAGGAAGAGTACATAGCAACTTCCCATTTCCTACTGAGACAATGAAAGATTCTACTTTGTAATGCTGAAAACACCTGCAGGTGCGTTGAACGCTTAGAAGGGGGTTAGTCTCTGATGTCGATCCTGACCTGTTAAGGTTTCAGAAGAAAAATACGAGCTCTTGTGGGTCTTTCCCCCCTCGGGTCTGAGTAGCATTGCCTTAAATCTTCCCCAATTCGCAAAATTGATTTGTTTACGTGATACTAAAATTTTCCAGCCAAAAATATCTTTTCCGAGCAAAATATTCTCCCCCAGGTAGCTGTACTGTTGCAAACACTCCTGGAGATTTTAAGGGAATTCTCCCGTTGTACCCTTGAGTGGCAGCTCTAACTGTTGGCATAGATAGCCATTTGTTATGTGGTGGTACCGACTTTCCTGCTATGCAGGAACCCCGCGAAGTGTGCATTTTATATAATGTGTGCCTCTTCACGCAGTCTCTAATTCTTGCTAATGTGTGTTTGAGGGGCTTTGAACTTCAGCATCATTTACCCACGCAGTTATTCAAGTTGTAAAAGGTCATACAAAAAATGAACAACTACCTTTTATATTCTGTCAGGTTACTGAGCTCACTTCATGAAAATGGCTGTAAATACTTAGCATGACAAATTCAGTAACTCGTCTCTTTCAGCATGCGTAAGACTTTTTCTTAGGGAAACCGATACAGCTTGAGTCAACGGAATCTGCCTTCGTGCTGTATCAGAGGGGAACCAAGCCTTCTGTGCTTACGTCAGCATCTGGAAGATTCTCGTCTCCTCTGATCTGTGTGTGCATCTCCAAGCAAAGAAGAAAACGCAAACTGTGCTCTCATACCCATTGGTTTTAGACACCCGAGTGAACTTGAATGAAGGACAGTCTGAGTTACCATCACGCACAAGTAGAGCTGCTCTCGGACTTGCTGTTCTGTTCTCTGTGAACCCTACACGTTTGAATGACTCAAACATTGCATCTTTTAAAGTTATTTTGTAAGGTTCCTTGGCATCTACCCTCCTTGTCTGTGTTTGGCAATGTGCTGTTAAAGAAATAGACTTAATCTGTATGTATTTTTTGTTTTCCCTTGCAGTACTTGGACAGATGTTATAGTGGTTTCTTTTAGGAAAATCTGTCATTAAAAAAAATTATAGCCTTGCAAATAACCAGTCACCGTATTTGAGTCACAGTTTATTCTAGCGAGAAAGCAGTAAAGAGTACTGACTTCATTTATTTTTCTACCTATACACCTACTGGGAAAGCAGGAAAGACTGATGTTTAATAAAAGAACAAACAGAAACCTACCAGAACGTAACATATGGGGTTGCCAATTTGGGGGGGGGGGGGAGGGGAGGGCTTATGGGTAAGGCTGGACATATTTGCTTATGGTCACGATTGAACCGTTTAACAAATGGCAGTCGAATTAACAATTCGACTCAGGGCAGTCGAATTCTGTCACATTGGTTTGTAGCCTGTTAGCTCGGTAATGGATAATGTCACGAAAATGTTCATTGCGTTATTTGGCGAGAGTAGATTCTGTATCTGCTTAGGGAGAAAGGCAGTTCCAAGTCTGGTGGAAAGCATGATCATGCAAATAATCCTTTTTGCAAGTTAAAGATAGGTCTTTCTTTTTGTACCTGAGCAGTTTTAGAGGTTAGATTGTTATTGACAGCAACTTTGTCTAGTAAAGGCACCAACCACACTGGTTCTGTGTTTTGCTGCCAGCTTTCTTGTTCGTGATCCAGTGAGAGACGCAGGTGGCCTACACACCACACCTCTTCTGGAACAAACCCATGTTTTCTTTAAAAAAAAATTTTTTTAATGTCTTATTTATTTCTGAGAGAGCGAGCACAAGCTGGGGAGAGGCTGAGAGAGAGGGAGACACAGAATCCACAGCAGGCTCCAGGCTCTGAGCCATCAGCACAGAGCCCGACGCGAGGCTGGAACCCACGAGCCATGAGATCATGACCTGAGCCGAAGTCAAGATGACCAACCGACTGAGCCCCCCAGGCGCCCCACAAACGTATGTTTTCTAATTCACAGGTGAAATCCAACATTTGATTTGAGCAGGGACATTTGTTAACCTGACCCAGTGCGGCAGTGTAAAGAGATGAAAGTATAGATGTTTTGAACTTCATCGGGACATCCTTGATAGGAAGCCCCCCGTATGGATTATGCAGTATAAGGTATGAGGCTTGGAATAAATTGGAAATCATAATAATAGTAGGTCCCATTTTTTGCACCCCTCTCTGATACAGGCTGTGTGTATACATGGTCTTTTTTCAAATTTACATTTTAATTTAATCTTTTTTTTTTTTTTTGAGAGAGAGCAAGCGTGAGAGGGGGCGGGACCGAGGGAGAAGGAGAGATTGAATCCCAAGCAGGCCCCACTCCCAGTGCGGACCCCAACACAGGGCTCTATCCCACGACTGTGAGATCATGACCTGAACCAAAATCAAAGGTCGGATGCCTAACGGAGCCGCCCAAGCGCCCCCTCATTTTAATTTAATCTTAATCATGCTGTGAGGGTACGTTTTATTATTCTCATTTCACAGATGTGAAAACCGAGGTGCAGGAAAGTTGTCGCACTGCTAGTAAGTGACAGACAGGCCTCAAATCCAGTCTGGATCCAAAGTCTAGATTGTTAACCGCTGCTCTGGGTGGCTCTAGTGGTGCGTTATGGGCTAATCCATCTCGAGAACTAGAAGGATGATGCAGGGAATTGCAGACTTCTGTCCTGTTGGCCACCACTCGCTTGACATCAGGCCAGGGTAGGGCATGAAGTCTCAGCTGTGTCCCTCCATTTGCCGCGCTGTTGGCTGCTGGACATGAGTTATCGTGGTTGGGAAGTTTCTCGAATTCTTAGCAAAGTGCCCTCCTGGGTCTCTTTGAGCCCACAGCCGAGTCAACCTGCCTAGCTTCATGCCTTTCCACTCTGCCTTCCACCGTTTTCACCAAGGGGGCCCATGTTTTACGGCGGAGTGTGTGGTCCTAAACAGCGGCTCTGCGCTCACATAGTTCGGTGTCGTGGGAAAAAACCCAGGCTTCGGAGTTACGCACACCTGGTTTCAAATCCAGTCTCTTCTCTGCTCTTTGCTCACTGTGTCCTGCCGGCTGGTTACTTGACTTTGCTGGGCCTTTCCACTTGCTTAGCTGTAGAGTTAATTCGCTCAACAAATATTTGAGTGCTTCCGCTTACTGTGTGGATACCCTAGGGAACAACTCCACAGCGATCCTTGCTCTCACAGAGCATGTTCTACAGGAGATGCCAATAGCTGTTTCATGGGGTTGTTAGGAATCATTCATGCAAGAAGGACTGATTACCTCCTGGCAGAGGAGTAGCTGTCTTAAACAATCAGCAGGTCGCATGAGCTACACTAGCCATAAAGGCTATGATGGCAGAGTACGGGAGGCCAGGAGGGGGACTGGTGGTAGGGGGGTAGGGAAGCTTTTACGGACGAGGTGGAATTTAAGCTAAGACCTTGAAGGTAAACAAGGGCTCCGCCAGACGATGGGAGGTGAGAACGCAGAGCATCCCAGGCAGAGTGAACAGTGACAACTCGCCAGCTATACTTGATCGTCCACACAACGTACATCCAATCAAATAGCTATCGAGTGACAGACATACGATGTACTGTGCTATATACAGATAGTGGGGAATGAAGTAAACACGGGCTACCCTCCTCGCACTTCCTTATCAGTGGGGAAGACAGTACCCGACAATTGTCACGAGGGGCACCTTGAAGCCAAACCTGCCCCTGGGACTTTCTCCCCTTCGGCCCTTCCCTGCTGCACCTGCAAGGCGGGTCCGTGGCCTCTGTTGGCTTGTAGCCTTTAGACATTTGAAAAGAGGAATGGGTATGTCTTCTGGGTCTTTTTGCCCCCAGGCTAACAGCCCCACTGTCTTCCTATCTTCTGGACATGTACCAGGAGTCTACGGTTCTAGACTTTGTTTATGAATGGGCCCGAGACCACACTGGCTTCTTGTTTCAGTGGCCACATGTCCCCCCATCTTACGAGAAAGTCGAGCCGGCTCCCTGCCCTCACAGAGCTTATGTTCCAGCCGGGGAAGGCCAAGCAGAAATAAACAAATCCATAAAATAGTTAGAGATTGTGCTAAGTGACAAGGAGGGAATGTGGCAGTTGGCAGGGGAAGAGTGTGGGAGGACTCCAGAGATAACATGAAAACCAAGGCTTGAAGGAACCAGCCGGGCAGACATCGGGGGAAGAGTGGTAGAAAGGTCTGGTTTAGGGTGGACACTCAACAAATGTGTGTTGAAAGGAGCGCTTAGGAAGCCACTTAAACCTCTCTGAGCCCGTTTCTTCTTTGACAAAATGACAACAGTTCACTGATGCAGTAAACATTTATTTAGCTACTGTCCCGTGCCAGCACCGTGGTGGGTGCTGGATTGTGGTTCCAGCCCCAAGTAGCTGCCAGCCCTGTTGAGAGGATCAGACGAAGTGAGGTACATTGTAACGGTTTGACCAGGATTCAGAAGGCTCTGGAAACAGGTTGAGTAGTCTGTAAGGTTTCGCTGATGAGGTGCTATATGAGTAAAATATGGAAAACACTTTCCAGACCATGATTCTACCCCGGGCTCCTTTCCTTTGAAATCTCCAGTTCAAGCAAGTTGGAGGCGTCCCAAGCGGTTGCCACGGTGAAGACTGAACTCTGGGAACCGGCTTGGCTGGGGCTGTCGTGGCTGGAGCCGGAACTCCCTGAGACCTGACGGTTTCTGGACAATTCTGTCTGCCTAGTCAAAGAGCTGTTCTCCTTTTCCCTGCACCATACTGCACCTATATCCTGGGAGTCCTGCCCTTGGCATCCGCTTGGGCACCAGGTCTACTCATTTTCCACTTGGTGCTGTCTGGTGGGCGCCGGGTCCCACCAAAGAGACACAGCTTAGTTGTGCGAGTTATTTCTTTTGCAGCGATGCAATCAAATGCACCGAAGGCTCAGTGAGCACTTCTTGGAAACAAGGTTTGATTTCTCCAGATTTGTTGGAACTGAAGTGGCTCACTGTGTGCTTAAATACTAATCTTACAAAAATTGCTTGAGAAGTAGTCAATTCTCAGTTGCTTTGGGAGTCACGAGGCTTGATCGCATGATTTTTTTTTTTCGTGTGTTCATTTGAATTTCCTATACAGCTGGGTTCCCGTGTAGACTAGGCAAAAAGCATGTGAGCTGGTTTTTTTTTTTTTTCATCTGAAAAATCTGGAAGACTTCTGTCAGATAGTGGGAGATGCCTGTTTTTTGTTTTTGTTTTTTAACCGTAGAGCTGGTTTAGTGTGAGAAAGCAAGAGAAGGGCAGTTGGACCCCTGATTGTGCTACAAAATTGGGGTTTGTTAACACTCTCTTGAAACCTTGACAATCACAACCCCGCCTTCTAAGGGGAACCAAGAGGTTGATATTTAAACATTCCAGCCAACCGATAATTCACTTCCTCACTTGCAGTCAGCGAACACTGAACATGGCATATGGGCTGAGCCCTGGGCCAGGCGCTGGCGACACAGGGCGGACTCAGTCACAGTTTTGATCTACAGGCGACTGTGGCCAATTAGGTGAAAGCATTGCAGTTGTGTGAAAAGCAGTAGCAAGGGAATTCAGATGGCATCCCCTCCCCCATTGCTGCTTACGTGGGCAGACTAATGGTTCCTAAAGACGTCCGCAGGACATCTGGGAACCTGTGGATATGTGAGGTTACGTGGCAAAGAGAATCAAGGTTGTAAGTGGGATGAGAGTTGCTAACCAGCTGATCTTGAGACAGGGAGGTTATCCGGGGCCCAACCTAATCACACAGGCTCACAAAACTAGAGAAGCTTGCCTGGCTGTGTTCAGGGAAAGAGATGTGACAACAGAAGCGGGGTCAGAGAGATGCTACGCGCCTGGCTTCGAAAAGAAAGGCAGGAAGTCTCTGGAAAGCTGGAAAAGGCAAGGAATTGGATTGTCCCATACAGCCTCCGGAAAGAACGCAGCCTGCAGACACCTTGATGTTAGCCCAGTGAAATCATGTCAGACTTCCGACTTACAGAACCCTAAGATGGCAAGTGGGCATTGTGTTAAGCCACCAAGTCGATGGCAATCTGTTCTGGCAGCAATAAATAGGTCACGGACACGCTGCCCTCGAGGGAGAGAGTGTGGTCTCCGTTACTATTGAGTTTTGCGTGTCTGCTCTGTGCTAGGCCACCATGCCCGCTACATTACCAGGGAGTGGCAGTGTGGGGGAGGCACGATCACATTTGGGTTCTAAGGGGCGCCTGGGTGGCTCAGTAGGTAGAGCATCCAACTCTTGCTTTCGGCTCAAGTTGTGATCCCGGGGTCGGGGGATGGAGCCCTGTGTCAGGTTCTGCGCTGAGCCTGGAGCCTGCTTCAGATTCTCTCTCTCCCCTGCCCCTCTCCCCACCTCTCTCTCTCTCTCTTTCCCTCTCTCTCTCTCTCTCTCTCTCTCTCTAATTAAAAAAAATTTATAGAAAAAAATATTTGGGTTCTAGAAAGGTCCCTCTTGTGACTGCAATGGTCAGAACACTTGGCCAGGTGAGAGAGCTGGCCCGGACTAGAGAACTACCGGTGGGGTGGAGAGGAGAGAACAGATGCAGGAGACATTTAGTCGGTAGACTCAGCAGGACTCGGAGACTAAAGTGTAGCGAATGACTGGGGAGGGGGGTGGTTACAGTGATTCCCAGCAGCCTGGGTTGGGCAAATGGGTGGGCGGAATGGCATTAACTGCAATTTTAGAAAATACTTTCATGACGAAGAAGTGAAGAGACGTAGCCGGCAAGGTACAAATCTAAGTTTGCCTCTGGATCACTTAAGCAAAGATGGAGCCCAATGGCGAAGGGGGTGGGAGACGGGGACTGAGGGCCCCAACTGAGAAAGTTGGGAGAGGACGCCAAGTTTGAAAACAGCGCCAGGACTTGCAATCCATTCTCCCATTATAACCCAGGAACATCTGGAGTTTGCTGCTATGGGTGGTGTCTGGGGAAAATAATTGCTTTAACCAGAGTACAATAGATGGAGGAAAAAATAAATTATTTTCCCTCCTTACAAAAAGCGGAAAGCTTCCGAAGCTCTCAGGGAATGATGGGTGGTGTTATTAGGGAATTACAAAGTGCGTCACTCTGGATTTTGGTGTACCCTCCACCGGTCTGGCCAGAAGAATGAAAATATATGTTGTGGGCTCTCTAAAATGCAGTTCTTAGCATTTTCCGGGAGGGTCAAGGGCCAAGGAATGAACACTGGATCTGGAAAGGAAGCCACGGCTAGCTGGCCAGACCCTTTCTGGTTCTGTGGAGGCTTACGTGCAAACAAGGAGACCGCTTCATTTTGTGCTTTTCCCCAAAGGCCGTTATAAGAGTTCTCTAGCAAATCCAGAGCTCTCGGCTATGCTGTTCTCAAGCACTTTGTCTTTGTGGAAGTTTTAGCCAAATAGCGACTATTGGGACAGAGTTCACCGAATATGCAGGAGGGATTCAAACTTTGTAAAAATTGATTTTTGCCTCAGTAGAAGGAAATCAGCAATGGACAGTGTAACGGACAAAAGAAAGCATAGAGGCCTATATTAGAGAGAAGGAAACATCTGGTTTTTGTTTTCTTAACTTTTATTAATTCAACTGAGGTGTGAGTCACCAGCTCCCCTAGCCAATGTTTCCAAAATGGAGTCTTCGTTGCCTCCAGACTTGGGAAAAGTCACTTGAGAACTACCTTGAAGGAAAGATGATCCTCGGAGAGGTGTCCCTTTTTTTTTAAAAATGTAACGTGGGTCCTGATAAGTATTTCCTAAAATTGCTTTTATGTTAATTCGTGACTATAGTCCTTCCTCAGCAAGATGTTAGTCCTCCACCCAGAAATTGTAGGACGAATGTGCTTTCCTGAAAGTGTTCACTGAACTCCGAATCTCACAACGTATGCCCTTCACCCTATAAAGACAGCTTTATGGGCTCACCTTAGTCTTTCCTAGTGGAGAGTGGGTTAGATGTGTAGCCCCTAGAGACACTAAAGGAGAAAAGTCTCTCCATCTCTCCAAGGTTTCCTTGAACCGACACACCAACCCCACCCCACAAAGGGAGCTCAGGTGGAGATACTGAGGAGAGAGGAAGATAACTTGCTAGGGCTAGACCCTACCACCCTTTGGGCTAGTGACTCTGTGTTCTCATCCCCTCCTCTTGGTGACCAACCTGACATTTTCAAGATGGCCGGTCAGAGTTCAAAGTTGGCCTGTGGTTACTGTCCAGGACAAGCTGACTGATCTGTGTCATGGCGGAGCCTGCAACTTTGCCCTCGTTACTCCGTACTCTCTCCGGCCGAGCTCTACTTTTTCTGACCCATTGGTAGCGATGCCAGTAATGGGAGTCAAACGTCTACCTTTCATAGGTGATTACTTGATTCTACTAACCACTCATTTATTTATTCAGCAAACATTGCCTGGGTGCCTAGGCTAGGTCCTGGGAACTCAAAGGTGAATGAGGCAAGGGTCGTGCCCTCAAGGAGCTCACAGAATAGTGGTAGAGACAGACCTGTATTTAGATGGGTTGAATTGAGCCTTAAAGGATAAGTTAGATCTATGAGCCCGAAGTACAGGAGAGAGAGATCTAGGCTTTGGATGTGGATGGGATCACCAAAAGACAGTGTATGATAGAGGGAGTCCTAGAAAAAAAAATATGAAATAAGCCAAACCCAAGCCAGAACAAACAAAACCAGTGACATTTAAAGGGTAAGTAGTGGGGCCTGGGTGGCTCAGTCAATTGAGCGTCCAACTCTTGCTTTTGGCTCAGGTCATGATCTCACAGTTCGTGACTTCAAGCCCAGTGTCAGGCTCAGCGCTGACAGCACAGAGCCTGCTTGGGATTCTCTCTCTACCTCTCTCTGCCCACCCCAGCTCACACATGTGTGCGCATGCTCTCTCTCTCTCTCTTTCTCTCTCTCTCTCTCTCTGTCAAAAGAAATAAACACTTCTTAAAAATAAAGGGAAAATAGAATAAAAGGATGGAAAGGAATAACTTGAGAAGTTGGTGGCAAACAAGAGAGTGGGGTTACAGATATCAAGGGAGAAAAAAGAATTTTTATAAGGAGGGGATGGCCAATAATGCCAAAGTCAGCAAAGAGATCAAGTAATACAAAGACAGAGGATCGTCCGCTGGGTCCAGGAATATGGAGGCATCGCTGACCAACGGTGACAGTAAGGGAATAGCGAAGACAGGCTTAGGAGAGACATACTGACTGCTTGGACGTGGGCGGTGAGGAAAAGTACATCTGGGATAACTGCCAGGTCATCGGACCAAGTGACTGATGGCGAGTGGTGTTTCCATTCCCTACGACGTGGAGCTGAGGAAGGGCAGATCGGGGGAGGGGGAGAGGGAAGGGGTTCAGGTTTGGACACACTGAGTATGAGGTACCTGTGGGTGTCCAGGCGAGGATGGCCACTATCCTAGTTTGTAAATAAAGTAGACTGACACGGCCAGTTGTCTTCTGCAGAAACTCCGTGCCACCTTTTCGTCATGCCCTTTGCCAGGATCAATTGCTTAGATACTTCCTAATTCTCGGTATCTCTCTGTGATTTCTCGACTGACTTCATTTGAACCCAAAGCGTCCGTATGTGTGGTTTCTGTACCATGCATTTGGAGCCACTTGTAAGGAAAAACAGAAGAATTTACAGGCGAATTAAAAACTAGCAGGGACAGCTCTATTCTCTGTACTGAGCCAGTTACCCGCCTTTCCGTATCATTGATGTATCATAGAACTTTCTCGTTGGGAACCTAAGGGCAGCTTCGGATTCTGTCTCAAGTACACAGCATCCAGTGTCAGTAATTACGGACAGTGATCTGATTCTATATTAAATAAAGCACAAATCAGTCACAAGTATTTAAAGCACACGACTGAATTCGACAGCGTCTACCCTGGGCATTCAGAACATGAAACGTAGCACCTATCCCTGTGCCATAGAGACAGTAGTCCCTCGGACTTTATGTGTGAGGGAGGGTCCGTATTCCTCTTTCCTTCCACAGATAAGCCTCAGTCTCACATAGTTTCCTACTCTACGATAGTCGTTATGTCATGTCCCTTGCAGTGAGTGAAAACTCCAATCTTCATAAACGATGTCACCGGCTTGCCCTTTTCTCGATCCCCCCATCTGATTGAATTTAGATACGATGCTGGCAAGAGCAGCAGTATGAATGATCAATTTGTGATGCATCTGGCCCAACTGTGCAAGCCGTGTTTCCAATAAAACGTTTTATTAGGTGTTGTCACAGATGTAAATGTTTCATAAAGATATCACTCCAGTTGTAAATCATATACGTGAATGCATACTAAATTCACCTCATTAAATACCAAGAAAAACTGTATCTTTCACGTAAATCCTGGTTGCAAGTGACTTTAAAAAAAAAAAAAAAAATGAGCAAAGAACAAAAAATAAAACTCAAGCCCTGGCCATCCAAGGCTAAACTTGGAGAGACTGACAGGCAGAGGAAAATTTTCTTTGTTTCTTTAATCCTTCTTTTGAAATCATGTATTCCAAAATTCTCATTATCTTCCTAGGTTTGTCAGAGGAATAATAGAACCGTTGTCCAGGAATAATAGAACTGGAGAAATGGTCTAGACTCTAACTGAAAAAAAAGAACTGATTTATTAAGGAACGATCTGTATACAGTAAAATTTATCCTTTTTCGTGTTCAGTTCGGCGAGTGTTGAAAAACACACAGTCATGTAACTATCGGCACAATAAAGATACAGAACATTTTTAATCACTCCAAAGAATTCCCTTGTGTCCCCACCCCAGGCACCTGGCAACCACTGAACTGTTTTCTGTCCCTATAGTTTTGCCTTTTCCAGAGTGTCATATAAACAGAGTCATACAGCAGGTAGCCTTTTGCTGGCTCTTTACTTATGAAATCAACATTATTTTTCCAATAATAAAAGTCTGATGCTCTACCAACAGAGCTCCCCAGGCGTCCCGATAATAAAGATTAATACATGTTCAGTGTGGGAAAATGTAAATGTTTAACAAGAAACAGGAAGATATAAAAATGCTTCCCAAAGAAAACCATCATTAACATTTTGATGTGTTTCCTTCTGGTCCTTTTACTGTACGTGTCTATGCACTCCCACATACAGAAACGAAGTGTCTAAAATTGAAATCCCAGTGTATACAGGATCTTACATTTGTAAAAAAATGCTTATTTATTTATTTTGAGAGAGAGAGAGTGTGCAAGCAGGGGTGGGGCAGAGAGAGAGAGAGAGAGAGAGAGAGAGAGAGAGAGAGAATCCCAAGTAGGTTCCACTCTGTCAGTGCAGAGCCCAATGCGGGGCTCGATCCCACAAACAAAGCGGGATCATGACCTGAGCCCAAACCAAGAGACACTTAACCGACTGAGCCACCCAGGTGCCCCGGATTTTGTATTTTTATTGTGTATTTTGTAACTTCAAATTGTGAGCATTTTCTTTCTTTTTTTTTTTTTAAGTTTACTTATTTATTTTGAGACAGAGCGTGCGTGAGCAGGGGAGGGACAGAGAGAGAGGGAGAGAGAGAATCCCAAGCAGGCTCCGCACTCAGCACAGAGCCCAATGCGGGGCTCAATCTCACAACCCTGAGATCATGACCCGACCTGAAATTAAGAGTCGGGTGCTCAACTGACTGAGCCACCCAGGCGCCCGTGTGGGCATCTTCTTAAGGATTAACTCTTCCTTGTGGGTTGGGGGCAGGAGCATAATTGGCAGCCTCCGGGGTGGACGGGAAAGAAAGCCAGAACCACCATGACCCAGAGGAAGAAAGCTCCAGAGCTGCCTTTGCACGTGGCGCACCCGCTGCATTTGGTTTCCTGGGCTGCTGAATCCCACTTGTTTTCAGCAAAGCCTGTGTTTTGTCATTGCCGCCAGCTTTTTCTGGGACTAAAACAAACACGCCCCCAGATGAGTTCGGCTCCCGTTCCTCTGGGGCCCGACGGTGCCCGGAACTCCTCTGCTGCAGAGAACTTTTCACGAACAGAGAAGTGTTCGTTTATTTTGCTCGGCTCCCCCACTAGACGGTGCACCCCTCAGGCACAGAGCCCGATGTGGGGCTCGAACTCGAGAACCGTGAAATCATGACCTGATCTAAAGTTGGACACTTAACCAACTGAGCCACCCAGGCGCCCCGGCCTTGGCATTTCTGATTCACAGCTTCACAGTGCCTCACGCGTTGCCCTGTGGAGGCCAAGGTCACGTTGTCAAGGGGATGTGAAATGCAGAAAACAGACCCGGCCCGGAGGGAGGAAGAGACAGTCTGCTCAGAGTTGCCGTTGATGGGCACCTAGACCGACGAGTGATTAGTCTGCCCTCCCGGGGGGTCGGGAGAGAGTTGAAATGGTCTGTGTCTCAGGTAAGGTGAGAAGACGGAGGGTGAGGGAGGGCAGAAGTCAAACAGAGTCAAGGCTGTTCTCATTTTCCCCTTTGACCCTAATCACTTGAGGGTTTTCACGTGGAATAATAATAGCGCTCGTGGCCACTTACGGCATGCCTGATAGGGGCTAGGGACACGGTCGAGGCCTTCACACACGTCGCCTCGATGAGTCCTCACAACAGCCCTCTGAGCTAAGCACTCCCATTCTCCCTCTTTACACATAAGCAACAAATTGAGGCTCAGAGAGGTTCGGTGAATGTCCCAGGTCACACAGCTACTTAGTAGAGTGCCTGGGCTACCGTGAACACTCCGTCAGTGGTAGCTGTTACGGATATTATCACTATTATGGGCCCAAAGGCCCACAGCAGGCTCTGAGATGCAGACAGGCTTAGGCTTCCTGGAGCTCACAGAGGCCGGCTCAGTGGGCCCCCAGGCCCCCTGACACCCCCTCCCCCCCGCTTTCTGCCTCTTTAGGACTTGGGAAGGTGGCTCCTTGGGTGGTGGGGAAAAATGATGCCATGCTTGTGCTTGGCTCCTTCTTGGTTCCCACAAATGCCCTGGACATTTTCCATTTTCTGAGCACTTTTGTGAAACGGCTGTGATGTGGTTGACGGTATTTGTAGTCGGAGCCAAGTCAAGCCTTCCTCTGGAGGGAAGGCTGGAAGCCTCTAAGGGTCTCGTCGGTGCTCGCGAAGCCCCCGGGCCCCTTGCCGGTGTCTCCGGAGGCCGAGGCTTATCCAAGCGGGACGCTGCTGAGACAGGGCGCCCAGTGACCCCCGCGCTGCCTCTCTGGGTGGGAAACCAGCACCGTATCAGGCCCACCTTGGCCTTGCGGGGGCCTTTCCCCAGTGAGCCCTTTGCTGGGGCCTCTGATCCTCTCATGATGCTCTTTGTGGCTCAGGGACGGCTGCAGACGGCTCAAGATGATCTCCCTTCCCGTGTTTTCTGCCGTGTTTTTTTTTTTTTTTTTTCCTGGACCCGGGAGGAACTTTGAAACTTAAAATGACCCTCGTGCCAGGAATCCCCACAGCCTCCTCCTGAGGGGTAGATGAGCACCAGATGCTGTTTATATAAAATAAATGGCTTCCCCCCATGAAGCACACGGGCCTGAGTCACTGGCTAACCCGTCTTTTACCTTAGCAGCTGGAGCACACAGTCCTCTGGAAGAGGGCGCGTCTGCAGAGAGCAGTTTGGCTCGAAAAAGCCCCAGTGTGTTTGTGTGGGAGCCGTGTCGTCCAGGGAGGCTGGCGGTGGGCAGGCCAGCAGCCCCCGCGGGACCAGAAGGCGGGTGGTGCCGCACGGTGATCTTCTTGCCCCCACCCCCCCCACCCCCGACCACCGCAAACGTCTTGAGCCCTAGAGATGAGGGAGAAAGGGTGTTTTTCTTGGACTTCAAATACCAGAGGACTTGGCCTGGGCAATAGCTGCTCGTTCGTTCGTTCGTTCGTTCACTCATTCATTCATTCAACGCACTATCCGTGGGGGTCTACTGTGTGCCAGGCAATGTGCTAGGCACTTGGCTCATCAGGAGGGAGAGCCCCAGCTCAAATCCAAGGGAATTTCAGATTTCAGCTAACAGGTGTTGAGTGCCAAAAACTGTACTCACCGTTGTCCATGCCTTATCTTTGTGAATCCTCATTCCGCAGCTGGCAGGTTGGTCCTGACGGATGGGGAAACCAAGGCTCAGAGATTCCGGGGACTTGCTCAAGGCCACCTAACCAAAACGTGGCAGAAGTAAGCTTGGAAAACCCAAGTGAGTCCAAAGGCCCAAGGCTGCTGGCCCACTGCCTGATCTTTTTAAATTTATTTTCAGAGAGACAGAGAGACAGCATGCAAGCTGGAGACAGGCAGAGAGAGAGGGAGAGAGGATCCCAAGCAGGCTCCGTGCTGTCAGCTCACAGCCCGACGTGGGGCTCGAAGTCACGAACCGTGAGATCGTGACCTGAGCCGAAATCACGTTGGAGACTTAACCGACTGAGCCTCCCAGGTGCCCCACTGCCTGTTTTTATACTGGCAAGAGCAAAGCATGGCTGTTACGTTTCCAAATGCTTAAAAAAAATCAAAACAATATTTCTTGAACTGAAAATTACATGAGACTCAAAGGTCAGTGTCTATCAATAAAGTTTTATCGAGGCACAGCCATACCTATTCGGTTACACACGGTCTAAGCCATTTCCACGGCAACAGCAGAGTTGAGGAGTTGTGACCGAGGCCACATGGCCCACAAAGTTAGCTCATTACAGGGAGAGTTTGCCAACTCCTCCCCCACATCACCTCCCAGGAAACCGGCAGAAAAAAAAAAAGCAGATGTCAGCCCGTGTCTGAACTCAGGTGACGTCCAGAGCCCTGTCCTCCTATCCCACCCTCTTCCTCAGCGTGTCCAAGATGGCTGCCTCTGAGTTCTTTTCAGCACTTCTGTCAAGAGTCTTTGAGGCCTGAGATGTTTAGGGTGGTATTAGGTTTTCCCTCAAATGTTTAGATGAAAACGTAGATAGCAGCTCTAGGATTATTTGTGAACACAGCCCTGAAAGCAATCCTGTTGTTCTCTGCCGAGAGGTGCCAAATTATCTCAGGCTCCACTGGGAGCTGCCTGCAGGGCCTTATATGGGCATAATCTCCTAACCCGGGCTCGCCTCGCTCTGCAGTATGGTCAGATCCACTTTTAAGGTTATGTGTGACCGTTTCTGGTCTTTCCATTTGCTCAAGCTGTGAGAGATTTAGCTTCCGCGGCACTGGAGGGAAATAGGAATGCCATCAACTCTGCACGCGTCTTATTTGGACATGAAAGATGACAACTGATCTCTTTTTTTGGCTATCATCTCCCTTTATGTTTGCCTGTAGGTGAAGGAAAGCATTTTTGTAAGTGCTGGCGTGGGGGAAATGTAGCTTCGTTATCCTGGTTGTTTCCTGGGATTTGTGTGATGGAAGAGATGTTGATAAAGAAAACATTTACAGTGAGCCTACAGGCAGTGGGTACCGCGTGAGGCGTTCCGGATGTGTTGTGTTGCCCAGACTTCATACCGTTCACTCAACAGATATCTCTCGAATGCCTACGAAATGCCAAGTGCTGTGCTGGGCCAAGGTTGCAACAGTGAAGGAGATGGGTGGGCCCTCTCCTCATGGAGCTAACCCTCTAGTAGGAGAAGCAGACTTTAAGCCAGTAAAGAGATACTATCAATCCTTACAGATTGTGATGAGTGGGAGAAAGCAAAAAGAACGTGTGCCATGGCAAAGTGATGGAGAGACCAACCCATGACTGGAGTGTCAGGGACAGCCTCTCAGAAGAGGAGACCCTGAAGATGAGCCCCTGGAGGATAAGAAGGAGCTGGCTGGGAGACTCCCAGTAACAGGACTGGAAGTCTTGGTGTATATGAGTTCAGTTAAAGCTAATGGAAGAGGGGTGCCTGGGTGGCTCAGTCGGGTGAGCGTCCGACTCTCGATGTCGGCTCAGGTCATGATCTCAGGGTCGTGGGACCTGAGCTGAGCACGGTGCCTTCTTGAGATTCTCTCCCTCCCTCTCTCTCTCTCTCCCTCTGCCCCTCCACCACTTGCTCACACTTTCTCTCCTTATGTCTCTCTCAAAAAAAAGAAGTTAAGAGAAGAGCTATGCCAGTGTCTCAGTTGCCGGGAGCCTCGTGCCCAGGAAGCCAAGGCTAAAGGTGGTTGTGTTGTAGAGACCTTAACTTGGAGCCCTAACTCAGGCTAGCCCTGGCAAATACAGCTTTGGTTCAAAAGACAACAGCTGGACACGTAAGGTGTCCCCATGATTGGACATCCACTGGCACAAAGGTTTATGGTGTCCTTCCTGTGAGCCAATGCCCTCTATGCTCTGGGGATCCAGAGACAAATCAGACAGCAAGGAACTCACGCTCTACTGGAAGAGATCAGTCGTATATTCAATTAAATGACCAGGCAGTGTGGTAAGTGCAACAGGAGAAATATGTGTAAGACCTCAGGGTAGCACAGAAGAAGGGGTGCTGAACACATCTGGGGGGGCAAGGAATAGCCAAAGGGGGCTGAAGTTTTAAGGGTGAGAAGGGCCTTCCAGGACAAGGAACCCCAACGAGAAAGAGGCTCAGAGGCAGGAAGCCACATACCTCTGGGCGTCTGGGGAACTAGAAGCCGTTATGTCATATATTTTTGAGCGTGGATACAGGGCAGAGAGCGGTGGGCACTGAGGTTCCGGCAGGGGCAGGTCACGGGAGAGCTGTGCGGATAAGTGTTCTGGATTTGAGCTGCACTGAAGGTATGTAAACACAAGAGCCAGATCTCCCCGGTGATCTGCCTTGATAATACCCCTCTTGTTACCTAATCCCGCTGGTTTAGACTCGGTTTTCTAGGAAGCTATGGTATTTCAAAGAAACTGCCTGATCCTTTTCTAGACAAATGTCATGCTTTTGTATATAGCTTCCCCCCCCTAAGTAATTTATACTTTTCTTACAACTTTTCAAAGCATCTACCATATGGTATTTCTCCCAAGTGGGAGATTATTACCCCTTTATTTGGGGGGGGGGGAGTCGAAATGAAGTCATCTGCCCACTAGAGTGACAGCTGCAAGCAGAGATGTGCTCTCTCCGGGCAGCAGGCCTGCCATCTGAGCCCGGACCGGCACGCCTCCTCCATGGGAGTGGCTGTCCCCACGCAGCCACCCCTTGCGGCCTTCCCTTTGTCCTGACTTCCCATTATATAAGAGCATTTTTGCAGAGATGAGCTCTGGGCTTGTTCTGAGTATTTTAGGTGTCAAACATCCTGTTTTTCTCTGAGTAATGTGACCCCGTCAATGACCCTCTGCATTGCAGCATGACATCATGGGATTCAACGGAGAACGGTTGAAGACAAGTGATCACGGGAGCCTAGGGACCAAACTTGCCCCTTTACCTTTCAGGAAGTTGTTTGGAGATGTTAAACAAGAAGTCTGCAAGTGGGTGTTCGCTCCGCAGAGAGCAGAGGTCGCACACCACAGCCCGCGGACCAAATTCAGCCCACAGAGCCAGTCCCAGCCGGCTGTTTCTGCAAATAAAGTTTTATTGGCACACAGCCATGCTCATTGGTCGGCGCATTGTATGTAGCTGCTGTTGCACTACAGAGGCAGAGTTCAGCCCAGGCGACAGAGCCCACTTGGCCCACGAAGCTGCAAAGATCTGCTATCTGGCCCTTACAGAAAACGTTTGCCAGGCCCTGCACTGAAGCCACCGCCCCTCTCCCCCCAGCCCCCGGAAGAGAGCGTGTGAATTTAGCGGCAGCCCCCGTTTCCTTCCCCTCCTCCCCAAACACATGGCGTACAAAAGAGAGAGATTGATTTTTAACAAGCATATCAAAGCTTTCCTATTTGTTCAATGACATCAGAACTTTTGCATTCAGTAAACGCGCGTTGTCCTTCCAAGACGCCCCCTTGGGAGATTGCACACTTATTCCAGGGCTGCTGCCAGGATGCCAGACATCTCAGGGGCTGCTCTTCAGAGCCATGTTACGTGACACCTGAGAATAATCCCCTCCACCCTCCCTTTGGACCCAAAGTAGCGTGGCCTCGTTGGCACATTGGCCCAGCGGCCCTGGATCAGATGTTGGCCAATTAAAAAACAAAATCAATTTAGCACCGGGGCTATCCCAAGGAATTGGCTGCAGGTTCCGAAGGCAGTTCCCTAAAAAGCACTCCCCAGAAGATTTTTCAGAAAAAAGAGGGATGTCAGCCACACCCCAGGGATTGGGAGTCCAGGGCTGTATTTCAGAAACACCTTTAGGGATTCTGTGTATGTTGCCGGCATTTGGGTCATTTGATTCCTCACCAAATGAAACACCCGGCGTGGGGCTTTCCCCTCCCTATTTAGAGACTGCCGCGGGAGGGCTGGGCTTGCTGGTGGACAGGGGAGGCGGTGGGCAGGTCAACACTTGGTGGTCCCTCCTGTCTCACGGACCGGACCGCTGTGTGCTCTGTCTGGACTGCTGAGGCAGAGGGTGTCTGCCGTTTGATGGTTTCTGGAAACCACGAGATGCAGGAGCGCCTGGGCGGCTCAGTCAGTCAAGTGACCGACTCTTGATTTCAGCTCAGGTCGTGATCTCCCAGTTCGTGGGATCGAGCCCTGAGTCAGGCTCTGCCCTGTCAGTTCGGAGCCTGCTTGGAATTCTCTGTCCCTCTCTCTCTGCCCCTCCCTCATTTGCTCTCTCTTGCTGTCTCTCAACGTTTATTTATTTTTGGGACAGAGAGAGACAGAGCATGAACGGGGGAGGGGCAGAGAGAGAGGGAGACACAGAATCGGAAACAGGCTCCAGGCTCTGAGCCATCAGCCCAGAGCCTGACGCGGGGCTCGAACTCCCGGACCGAGAGATCGTGACCTGGCTGAAGTCGGACGCTTAACCGACTGCGCCACCCAGGCGCCCCTCTCTTGCTGTCTCTCAAACACACACACACACACACACACACACACATGAGATCCCTACTCTCTGCCCCACATCTCCACTTTCTCACTTCCCTTCCACTCATTCAGCAATGGGGATATTGCGTGGCCAGCCCTGAAGCGAAGGTATAACCAGTTCCGCCAACTTGCTTTTTTGTGTGTCCTCTCTTTCTTTTTTTGTCTCTCACACAAAATGTCTGCATTTCCTGAACTCATTGATTTCTTCTGGGCCTCCGGGGGAGGGGGGGCGGGGGCGGAAGTCACTCAGATCTGAGGAGTGGGGGGGGTGGGGGGGGCTGGTGCCTTCTTTTTTAAATTTTTTTTAAAGTTTATTTATTTGGAGAGAGAGAGAGAGAGAGAGCAGGGGAGGGGCAGAGAGAGAGGATCCCAAGCAGGCTCCACACTGTCAGTGCACAGCCTGATGCGGGGCTCGAACCCTGCGAGATCATGACCTGAGCCCAAATCAAGACTCTGACGCTTAATGGACTGAGCCACCCAGGCGCCCAGGAGAGTGTGCTTCCCAAGTGACTCTTAGTTAACAAAGAATGGAAGTCTAACAAAGATAGGTTTCAGGTGGGAAGCTCTTTTGCTCTTCCGAGATTTTCTGGTTCCAGGGACCAGATCTCAAACTTGAGCTGTTATCTACAGCCCTGGGTGAGGGGTGGTCCTCGAGTTCTGGAGCCAGGTGTTTTATGTCCTGGGGCCCCAAGGACACGGAGAACCTCTGACCACTCCCCAGAGGTGGTGCAGAGAATACTGGTCACCCCGTATGTGTCTGTACTGCACGATTCTTCATTGTCACGTGTGTCCTTCCCGAATTCGTCGATCTGGCCCCACTGGACTCTTTCAGGGGTAGGAATTATGTCTTCTATTATTCGGGCAACACCACATAGGCTCTCTTGAACCAGGGGCACATAAATGAGCTGAATTGTCTACGGTGGTATGTGAAATAGAGGACAAATGGGATTTGGGGCATTTGGTTTTATATTTTCAGTTTGCTGTCCATTCTGCTAGTACTTAATAATCCAGAGGCCTTTGGGTGTGAATCTTCCAAGGGTCGGATCCCACAGGACTTCGATCCATCAGGCAGCATTTGAGGGAATTTGCACTCTGTTCATAAAAAGCCTGGCATAAAAAGTCTGGTCCTTGGGAGATGTCCAAACGGGCATGGCTCTCCACCAAAGGGAGAGGTAGGGGAGAGGCTTTTTTCAAGAGAGCTCTTTACTTTGCAGTTTCAACAAAAGTAAGGGGGTGGCTTCAGAGATGTTTGTTGGAAAGCTCAGAACCTCAATTTTGATGCGGAGCAAGGAAGAAGTTATATTGGCAAGGGCTCCCTTTGGGTTCCCTACTTAGTATTCACAAGAGCAAAGAACTCTGTTTAGTAGGTTGGACACGTTCCTGTGGGCAGAACTTCTGGAGATGGAATGACTTTCTGTTCCTGCTGGTGGTGGTGTGGGGGTGGGGAGTGGGGGGGTGGGGGTGGGAACGTGGGAGCCCTGAAGACGGAGGCAGGGCAGCGAGGGAATGCGGGCATTGTCTGCCAATATTCCTCTCCACTGCTCTCCAGAAAAGCTGGGACTGTTCTAAAAGGCCACTGAGTCCTGCCCTGGGTTTTGTCACTAGCCAGCAGGATGCTGGTTCTCATGAGTGTTCGTGGGACATCTATGCCCCAGGCCTTACCTATTACCAATTAACTGGTCTCCAGCACCCCAATGAAAGTTTTGAGAAGCCACTCTGCCAGCCCCTTTTTTTCAGCCAGCCACAGGGCGGGGCTATGTTTTCTTCTTTCGGTATCAAGGGTCTGTCCCATTTGGAAATTAAAAAAAAAAAAAAGAAATTAAAAAAAAATTAAAAAAAAACCGACTGAGACTGGGTGTCTCAGTCGGTTAAGCATCTGACTCTTCAGTTCAGGTCATGATCTCATGGTTCGTGAGCTCGAGCCCCGCATTGGGCTCTGTACTGACCACTCAGAGCCTGCTTGGGATAGCGCCTCTCTCTCTCTCTCTCTCTCTCTCTCTCTTTCTCTCTCTCAAAAAAAAAAAAAAACATGAGAACTTATTTAGGAGATGGTCCTAGGAAGCAGGAAAAAACAGCCCTTAGGGAACCACTGGTGACCCATCCTAGGCCCGAGCCAAGACTTTCCAGGCTCGTCACTTAGTTTACTGCTCCCACGTGAGGACTGCTGCTCTCCTCTGAGGGTTACATTTGATTCATTTCATTTATACATTGGTTCATTCATTCAATTCATCCATCGTGTATTCATCCAACATTCATCCCACCATGTGCCAAGCTTTAACCCAGGCACCACGGTACGGCGTGGGGCAAAACCAGACAAGGTCCCCGTTCCCATGGAATGTACATTTCTGCTTGAAAAGGTAGACAATAAACAAAGAAAAGAAACAGAGACAAGTAAAAGATCCAAGAGTGGTAAGTGCCACACAGCGAATGAAATTGGCGGGGGCGGGCACCTGGGTGGCTCAGTCGGGTAAGCCTCCGACTTCGGCTCAGGTCATGGTCTCACGGTCTGTGAGTTCGAGCCCCACGTCGGGCTCCGCGTCCGGCTCTGTGCTGACAGCTCAGAACCTAGAACCTGCTTCAGATTCTGTGTCTTCCCTCTCTCTCTCTGTCCTTCCCCCGCTCATGCTCTCTCTCTCTCTCTCAAAAATAAATAAACATTAAAAAAAATTTTTTTTAAAGAAAGTGGGGGAATGGGGGTAGAATGACCGGGTGGGCAGGGACAGCATCCTGACCACAAGCCTGAGATGCAAAGGACGAGCCAGACTTTCAAAGATGAGGGAATAAGCCTGGGCTGAAGCAAAGAGCTGACTATGAGCTAGACACATGGCCTAAAGAAGGGAACACATGAGGAGACGTCTCTGGCCTCCAGAGCTTCTAATCTAGATGGAGAGACAGAAAAGAGGCAGCTACAATTCAGTTAAATCAAGGCTAGGACAGGAAGAATATGTGGAGAGCTCTGGAAACACAGAGCAAGGGCCCTGAAACCTGAGCGCAAGGGCCACAGTAGGCTTTCTGGAGGAAGTGGCATTTAAGCTGTGACTTGAAGGATGAGAAGTCAACCAGGTCCACGGGGTGAGGGTGAAGCGAAGGGACAATAAACTTGAAGGGCCGGTGCTCACAGTGCATAGGTATGTCTGAGGGACTAAGAAAAGTTCACAGAGCATGAGGAAGGGGACGGAGTCCTGGGAGGGGAGAAGGGAGGTGTAGACACAGTCACGTTATGGATTTGGGGTTCGTATTTTGATGACAGTGGAGAAACCATCAAACAGTTTTAAGTGGGGGAGAGACATAACCCAATCTATGTTTTGAAAAGACCATTGTTCTGGCTCCTATGGGGAACCTGGGCTGTAGGGGAGCGAGAGTGGAGGCAGGAAGTCAGTTGGGAGATGACTCTCGTTATCCAGGTGAGAGAGGATGTTGGCTTAGATCAGGGCAGTGGATGGAAAGGAAGATTAGTCAGCAGATTCACGAGATAGTTAACATGCTCCTGTGTCTCCTCTATTTTTTTTTTTTTTTTTTTTGGATATTGGTGATTGAATCTAGAGGCTGAACCAGATTTGATTTTTTGCTTCGTTTTGTTTTTGCTTTTAGCAAGACCACTTCGTTGGTGATGGCGCGTGCTTCCATCGGGAAGTATGAAACGTGATCATGTCTGTGCGATGTTAGCAGCTCTTGCTAATGTGGCTCATCTCGGGCATAGATTTCCACGGAAGGGTGCAAAGTGGTGATATTAGAATTCTACCCTCCCATCTTCAGTTATCAGCTGGAAATACTTGGGGTTTTTTTTTTATGTTTATTTATTTTTGAGAGAGAGAGAGAGACAGAATGCGAGCAGGGGAGGAGCAGAGAGAAGGAGTCACAGAATCCGAAGCAGGCTCCAGGCTCTGAGCTGAGCTGTCAGCACAGAGCCCGACGCGGGGCTCGAACTCACGGACCGTGAGATCATGACCTGAGCTGAAGTCGGAGGCTTAACCGACTGAGCCACCCAGGTGCCCCTGGAAATACTTCTACAAATAGAAATGGCCCCTCATCTACTATATGGTTTTATAGTGGTACCATTTGTATAGAAAGGCAGAAAGGATGCTTGATTCTTTCCCTCTATTTACCAGTCTTATGAGTTGGATTCTTAGCACCCTCCAAAAGTGACCAATGCATGTTCTCTCCATCTCAGGCCAGTCAAGCTTTCACCCCATCATCCCACCCAAATGGCTCTGTTCCAGGTCATCAGTGATCTTCATGATGCTAAAGCCAATGATAGAACCTCAACCTAGGTTAAGTCTCAACGGAATTTGACACGCTCCTGTTGAAACACTTTTTTTCTCTTTTCTTCCAGAACAATCCACTCTCCTCATTTTCTCCCCGCTTCACTGACTGCTCCTTTGTTGATTCCTCCTCCTCCCTCTGACTTCCTTGTTTTTTATTAATTTTTAAGTAATCTCTACACCCAACGGGGGGCTTGAACTCATGACCCCAAGATCAAGAGTCCCATGCTCTACTGACTGAGCCAGCCAGGAGCCCCCTCTGACTTCATTTTTTTAAATTGAGATATAATTCATGTACCATTAAATTTACCCTTTTGTAATGTACAATTAAGTGGGTTTTAGTGTACTCACAGAGTTGGTAATCATCACAATGATCTAATTCCAGAACATTTGCATCACTGTAAAAATAACCCTTATTTATGAACAGTCGTTCTCTGTCCCCACCCGCAGCCAACCATGAATCTACTTCTATCTCTTTGGGTTCACCTATTCTTTTTTCTAACTTCTTAGCTTAACCGACTGAGCCACCCAGGCGCCCCTTGGCCACAGTATGTTAACTTTTATAACTAAAAAAGTAGTTGAGAACAATGAAAAATAACATTAAAAGTTAAGCTTTATGGTTGTTATGGGTTACATTATATCCCCCCCGCAAAAGATGTTGAAATCCTAACCCCGAGTCTCTGTGAGTGTGACATTATATGGAAATAGGGTCTTTTCAGATAGTCAAATTAAGAAGAGGTCATTAGTGTGGGCCCTGATCCCATAGGACTGGTGGGTGTCCTTAAAAATGGGGAAATTTGGCCATACACACACACACACACACAGAACGTCGTGTGAAGATGAAGACAGAGGGGCGCCTGGGTGGCTCAGTCAGGTAAGCATCTGACGTCAGCTCAGGTCATGATCTCACGGTTCATGGGTTCGAGCCCCACGTCGGGCTCTGTGCTGATGGCTCAGAGCCTGGAGCCTGCTTTGGATTCTGTGTCTCCCTCTCTCTCTGCCCCTCCTCTGCTTGCACTCTGTCTCTCTCAAATATAAATAAACATTAAAAAAAATAGACTGGGGCGCCTGGGTGGCTCAATCGGTTAGGCGTCCGACTTCGGCTCAGGTCATGATCTCTCAGTTCGTGGGTTCGAGCCCCGCATTGGGCTCTGTGCTGACGGCTCAGAGCCTGGAGCCTGCTTTGGATTCTGTGTCTCCCTCTCTCTCTGCCCCTCCCCTGCTCACGCTCTGTCTCTCTCAAAAATGAATCGACTTACAAAATACTTTTAAAAAAGATGAAGACAGAGATCCATGCGGTGCATCTGTAAGTAAGGAACACCAAAGACTGCCGGCAAACCAGCAGAAGCTGGGGAGAGGCCTGGAGCAGGCTCTTCCTCCCAGCCCTCGGAAGAAGCCTCCTCATTATCTATCCTTACTCCTTGGTGATCTCATCCAGTTCCGTGGATTTAAATACAATCCATATACTGATACCACCGTCATGGGCCTCTCCCCTGAATTCTAGATGTGGATATCCACCTCCCTGCTTAACCTGTCCACGTGGATGTCTAGTAGACCTCTCAAATATAATGTGGCCAAAACGAGTTGCTGACCACCTAGAATCTGCTCTACCTGTAGTCTTCATCTCAGATTATGACAATCCCATCTTTCCAGTGGCTCAGGCACCAAAACCCTGAGGTCATCTTTGACTCTTCTCTTCCACCCACACCCGACATCTACTACATCAGGAAACCCTGCTGGCTCTGACGCCAAAATATATCCAGAATCCAAACGTGTCCCACAATCTCCACTGCTGTTTCTCTTGTCCACGCCACCATCATTTCTCACCTGATTATTTCAATAATCTCCCTGTTGCCACCCTTGTGCCTTCTATAGTTTCCAACCCAGAAAAGGATGATCCTTTTTTTTAAGATTTTATTTTTTTTAATGTTTATTTATTTATTTATTTAGAGAGAGAGAGAGAGAGACCTAGCAGGGCAGAGAGAGGAGAGAATCCAAAGCTGGTTCCATGCTGTCAGCACAGAGCCTGGCAAAGGGCTCAATCCCACAAACTGTGAGATCATGACCTGAACTGAGAGTCAGACGCTTAACCAACTGAGCCACCCAGGCGCCCCAGAAAAGGATGATTCTTTAAATTTGTTTTTAACGTCTATTTATTTTTGAGACCGAGAGAGACAGAGCATGAGCAGGGAAGGGGCAGAGAGAGAGGGAGACACAGAATCGGAAGCAGGCTCCAGGCTCCGAGCTCTCAGCACAGAGCCCGACGTGGGGCTCGAACTCATCAAATGCAAGATCGTGACCTGAGCCAAAGTCAGACGCTCAACCGACTGAGACACCCAGACGCCCCAAGGATGATTCCTTAGATATTTAAGTTTGATGGTAAGGAAGGCATTACATAATAATACCTCTTACATACATAGCACCTGCTAGATGCCAGGCACTGCAAGGTCCCCTGTGCTCTGGCCCCATACTTCTCTGATTTCATTTTCTACTACTTCCCCACCCCCATCATTCATACAACTCCACGATGGCCTCCCCGCTGTTCTGAACACCCTCTTCCCGCTTCCGTTTCGAGGCTGTTGCGTTCCAGTTTCCTCTGTCCGCAACATACCGCCTGGACATCGTATGGCTCATAGCCCACGGCTCCTTCCCTCACTTCCTGCAGACATCTGCTCACACGCCATCATCTTAGGCAACCACACCATGAAAACATGCAACCCCACACTCAATTCCCATGCTCCTCATTCTCCTTCCCCTGCCATGGTGTACTCTATGGAAATTGCCTTCTCACAACCTGCAGGTTTTACTTGGTTTTTTGTTTGTTTGTTTGTTTGTTTACTGTTTGTTTCCCTTCAGTAGGTTTAAGATATTTTAGAGAAGGGATTTTGGTTTCTTTATTCATATGCTGTGTTCTCAGCACCTAGAACAGTGCTTGGAAAATAGGTATTCAGTAAATATTCATTAAATGACTGAATAACTGGGGCGCCTGGGGGGCTCAGTTGGTTAAGCGTCCCCAACTCTTGATTTCAGCTCAGGTCATGACCTCATGGTTTGTGAGTTCGAGCCCCACATCGGGCTCTGCACCGACGGCGTGGAGCCTGCTTGGGATGCTCTCTCTCTCCCTCTCTGCCCTTCCCCTGTGTGCTCTCTCTCTCTCTCTCTCTGTCTTTCTCAAAATAAATAAGTACACTTTTTCAAAAGACTGAATAATTAGGCGAGGTGATACCAATTAACAGACGCAAACCGTGTGATTAGACACCTGACATTGATGACATCACCTAATTTTCGTAACAACCCTAAGAAGTTGTATTACCTCCATATTTTGCAGCTGAGGCGACTGAAGAGCTAAGTGAATTACTGAAACCCACACATCTGGTAAATGCTAGAATTCCAAATCAAGCATCCATAGGGTCACCGTGTAGCTGCTTCTGCCTCCTCTCAAGGTACCTTGTCGCAAAAAGGTATCGTTCTATGTGTATCTCTGGACTCTCAATGCAAACGTGTACATGGGACCCAAATGGTGACATTTACATGTAAGAAGTTGTCCAAAAGCAGGCTGTGCTTTGTGGGTTTATTTTTCTTTCGTGCTTTTGCATCTTTGGAGACACGGCCACAAACGACAACCTCGGTCCTCAGACACCAGAGATGACAGAACCGACACACGCATCAGTGAGAAAGAACAATGTGATGGGAGTAGAAATGAGTTATTTTCTTGAGTGAAAATTGTGGACAGCAGAGGCAATTTATCATGTCATATCATCGCTGAAATTATCTCCCTGCTGCCTGCCAGCCCATCAGAAGCTTTGCTTCAGTGGCTTCCTTAGTGTTATTTAAGCAAATGAAATATGCTTGCTTCTAGCTTTGTTTATGCATTTTTTTGTACTGCTTTAGTGAGAGAATGTATTTTAATAACTTTATGTACTTTATAGATAGTCAGGGATACTTGTGACAATATTTTTGCAGCCATCTATTAAAACAAGCATCGCATTCTGGACGGGGTCAGATTGCCCAACCCTTGCTGGCAGAATCCTTTGTATTTGATGCCAGCTCGGCTAAATTAAATACAGTTAAAGCAAAACCACTTTCTTATGAACATGAAGATCTTGGAGGGGCAGTGGGAGTGTGGCTGGAGAGGATGTTTTTGAAAGGGTTATATACTAAGGTGTTTTTTATGCCGCTTGACAGACAGAAGCAAGATTTGGAAACTGGTGGCCCCAGAAATGGACGGGAGAGTCTGAACGACACTTGGATGGCCTCTCTGTTCTACAAACATTATGCTGGTGGTTGATACGAGCTCCATTTTGCAGAGGTGAGTCGAGGAAGCTGCAACAAAGCTCTCCTTCTATTTCTGGTCCATTTCTAGTTTTAAAATGCTTGGTGCTTTACCTGTAGAGCCCCGCCCCCCCCCCCCCCCCCCCCCCCCGCCGGACCACCTTTAAGAGATTGCAAATGCATGGTGGTAATAGGGCACAGGTATCAGCATGAGTCTTTCCTCATTATCTTTGCGATTGCTCCTTCCTTCCCCTTGGTGCCATTGTTTGCTTCTTCACATCTGGAAAGAGGCTCCGTGAAGCAGGGTCCTCTGAGCACTAGCCAGCTTGTGGTCTTTGAGGGACCGATTAAACTCACCCGTGATGGCCACCTCCTCTTCCTTTCTCAGGGCCCCAGACATTAGGTGGTTCCTTCTTTAAAAAAAAAAGAAATTAATGTTTGTTTATTTTTGAGAGAGAGACAGACAGAGCGTGAGCAGGGGAGGGGCAGAGAGAGAGGGTGACAGAGACTCTGAAGCAGGCTTGAGGCTCTGAGCTGTCAGCACAGAGCCCAATGTGGGGCTTGAACTCATCAACCACGAGCTCATGACCTGAACCGAAGTTGGATACTTAACCAGCTGAGCCACCCAGGTGCCCCATAGGCAGTTCCTTCTTAATACAGAACACAGGCAAGCTTTCCCATCACACCTCCCTGCAGGTTTAGCTCTGCCCTTGGGAATGAACAGCTATTCCCTCTTCCATAAACTAGCCCGTCCAATATTCAAAATGAAAAAAAAACCTTCCATATCCCTTCTTAGGTTTTTATCTCAAGCTCCTCCGTATATGGCAGGGTTACTACTCATTGTCCTCCTATTGGCCTCTGGACCCTCTTAAATTTGTCAAGAACTTCCCAGCAGCATTGCATTTGGTCTCTAAATCTAAGCCCAGGCATAAAGAAAACAACTCATTGGACTCTTGCTCGACATGAAAAATGGTTGTCTCAATTAGGATGGGAGTTCCAAGTCTTTATTTTCCTAGCCAGGAGTTCTTCTTACAACCCCATTCTGTCCTACATGACAAAATGAAGATCCAAAGAGATTTGAAAATGATGGGCCAGAACCAACAAGATGAAATATAACAGAAGCTTTTGCATTTGCTAAAGCAGCTTAAATGACACGCGCTTTTAAAATTACCACGTCGTGTGGCTGACTCATACAGAACTTGTGGTTAACGGAAGCCCCCAAGTTTTTCTCCGCGCTGCCAGTTAGGCCTTCCTCATACACTACTTTAAAATTGTTAGACATTTTACTCATGATACTCATTATTCTGGCCTGTCTGGACCTTTTTATTATTTAAAAAAAAATTTATTAAGGTATAATTTAAGTAAAGTGTATAGATCTTAAGTGCACAGCTTGACTGATCTCTCTGTCTCTCTGTCTCTCTCTCTCTCTCCCTCTCACACACACACACACACACACACACACACACTTTTAGTCATCACACATATCAAGAAACAGAACATTACCAGCGCCCAGAAGGCTTCCGGTCAAATAACTCCCCACCCCAAGGTGGGATTTCTAACACTGTAGATTAGTTTTGCATGTTTTTGAACTTCATATGAATGGAATCATACAAAATGCACTCATTTGTGAATGGCTTGTTTTGCTTAACTATTACTGTCGTGAGATTCATCTATACCCTTGTATATAGCAGTAGATGGTTCTTTTCCATTGCTAAGTAGTAGTCCATTATGTGGATGTATCACAATTTATTTATCCATTCTTCTGTTGATGGAAATTTGCATTGTTTCCAGTTTCAGGCTAATACAAATAATGTTGTTATCAACATTCTTATACATGACTTTGGTGGATACGTGAATTTATATTAGGTATAAACCTAGAAGGATACTTGCTGGTTCATAGAGTACATGTATGCTTAGCTTTAGTATATGCTGTCGAACAGTTTTAAAAGGTGACTGTGGTAATTTACAGTCTGTCATGGCCAGTTTTATGTGTCCTACAGTCCCCAGTTATTCAACCAAACATTTATCTATGTGTTGTTATGAAAGTATTTTGTACATGTGATGAAAGCCCATAATCAGTTGAATTTTAGTAAGGGACATTACCCTAGATAATTTGGGTGGGACTGATTCAATCAGGCAAAAGGTCTTAAGAGCAGAGCTGAGGTTTCCCTGGCAGAGAAATCCTGCCTTTGGACAGCATCTTCAGCTCATGACCAAGAATTCCCGATTGCCCTTCCTGTTGGTCTATTCTGTGGATTTCAAACTTGCCTAGCTAGCTCCCACAATTTCATATGCCAATTTCTTCCAATAAATTTCAATATATACTTCAAACTGGTTTTATTTCTCTGGTTGAAACTTGACTGATGCAGATTTTGTACCAGGAGAGTGCTGCTACAACAAATTCCTAAACATGTGGAAGTGACTTTGAAATTGGGTAACGGGTAGAGGCTGGGAGAATTTTGAAAAGTATGATAGAAAAATCCTATGTTAGTTTGGACAGGCTGTTGATAGAAATATAGATGTTAAAGATTCTGCCAGGGAGGGCTCAGGGGGAAGTCAGGAGCATGGTAAAGAAAGCCTACATCATCTTAGACAATTCATATGTCATCACAAAAAGAATTTTGGTAGGATTTTTTTTACTCTTCATTTTTCAAATATACATAGATCAAAATGTAATTCTAAAAAAATGTTTAAGTGATACACAGGAAGGCAGGAAAAGGAAACAGAGAGAACAAAGAGAAAAAAAATAATGAAATGGTAAACTTAAATCCTAACATATCAGTAACTATATTAAATGTAAATGGCTTAAATATATCAATTAAAAGAAGAAAATGCCAGAGTGAATTAAAAAGCATAACCCAACTCTACAAGAAATCCACTTCAAACATAACAACATAAGGAGATTGAAAGAAAAAGTATAGGAAAAGATATATTGTACAAACATTAATTTTTAAAAAGTAATAGTGGCTATATTAATATCATATAGAGTAGACTTCAGACCAAAACCATAAACTACCAGGTGAAAGGGGGAAATTACATAATGATAAAAGGATCAATCTACCACTAAAACACGGCGATTCTAAATGTTCATCAAACAACAGAGCTTCAAAATACATAAAGCAAAAACTTCCTGAAAAAGCTGAAAAAAGGAATGGAAAATCCACAGTTATACCTGGAGACTTGTCAACACCTGACTCTCAGCAATTGGTAGAACAATTAGAAAGAAAATCAGCAAGGATATTGGAGAACTCAATTACACCTCTAACCAACAGTATCCAATCAATGTCTGTAGAACACTCCACCCAATAAAAGTAGAATACATGTTATTTTCAAGTGCCCATGGAACATTCACCAAGAACATTCAGAAATTTGAGAGAATTCAAATCATACAGTGTGTGTTCTCCAGCCACAATGGAATCAAACCACAAACCAACTAGAAAGGAAGAACACAAAGATAAAAGGAAAATCCCCAGTGCTTGGAAACTAAGTAACACACTTCTAACTAATCTGTGGGACAAGAGGCTCAAGGAAACAAAATGATACAGTCCAAGAAATGACAATGAGAATACAACACATCCAAATTTGTGGGACACGACTACAGCAGTGCCGAAGGACAAGTCACAGCACTAAGTTCACACATTAGAAAAGAGGAAATGTCCCAAGTCAATAATAAAAGTGCCCACTCAAATTGAAATGTGCATCCAACGGAAGATGCACTGTATACCCATCGTAATCAAGACAGCGTGGTAATTGGTGGAGAGATAGACACACAGACTGGTGTTTAGCTGGAGTGGGGCAGGTATTGTCAAAAAGGTTTTCTGTTCTTGTGGGCCACCCTTTTTCTAGTCCTTTGGGTAGAAAGAGCAGGCCCTTCTTGGAGAGTTTTTCATCTATACCTATTGGTTGTTCCAGGTTGTAGGCTTCTCCAGTGCCCATTCCAGATACATGGGCAGCAAAGGGAAACCCAGAGAACTCACTGCCGTGTCATTCCTGAGGTGTTGAGGTCCCTGGCCAAGTCTGCCTTCTTCTCTACACCTTTTAGAGTCTTCATATGTTTGTTTGTTCTGTTGTGTCCAGGGCTTTTTAGTTGCAATAGCTATCTTATTGGGCCGGGAAGTCAGATTTCTTTTCAGGTTGTTTTTTTTTTTCCCTAAGATTTTATTTATTTATTTATTCTTTTTTTTTTTTTGAGAGAGAGAGAGAGAGAGAGAAAGATATATAACATAAGCAGGGGGCAGGAGGGCACAGAGAGCGGGAGACACAAAATCCGAAGCAGGCTCCAGGCTCTGAGCTGTCCACACAGAGCCCAACGCGGGGCTTGATCCATGAACCATGAGATCATGACCTGAGCTGAAGTCAGATGCTTAACTAACTGAGCCATCCAGGCGCCCCTAAGATTTTATTTTTAAGTAATTGCCAAACCCAACATGGGGCTCAAACTCACAACCCCGGGATCAAGAGTTGCATGCTCTCCTGACTGAGCCAGCCCGGTGCCCCTCAGGTCTTTCTGAAAACTGATTCTGTCATGCAAGGTATTTAACCATCCCTTGCAAGGTGTATGCTGCCTCCATATACAATTAATTTTCCCTCTAGTCTGAATTCCAGTTACTGATTAGAAATGTTGAGCAGGACAAGAGGATATGGAGTCTGCCCCATGTTTTCTTTCCCTTGTGGTTTATTCCCAGTCATCTCTGGCCTCTTCCAGTTTCCTGGCTGGTATCCCCAATTATATATATTGGCCTCCATTTGTCTGTTCCATGATTATTCCATTTCTGTCAGTTTATTCCTGGTGCACCAAAAACATCCCTGCCAAGAACCCCTATTTACAGAGAAAGTATATGAAAGATCCCTTCTTTACATGAACATAATCTGGCTACGTATATTCACATATGGGAACACATTTGACCTAGAAGATTTTTTTCTTCCTTCTCACCCCTCTCTTCTCTGAAGTCCGGTTAGGCCTGGAGTACGGAAGCAGCCCAGACTGCCGAAGAATACTCATCATTGGGATGTATTTTCTTATTGATTTTTTTTCCCAAATGCTGTCACTTGTGATGGATTACCGAATGCCAGACACTGTGCTAAGAACTTTGCGTGTACTCTCTCTAATCCTCATTGTAGTGCTGGGAAGCAAAAACCAAATCTGAAACAATTCTGCAGAGAAGAAAACTAAGGCAGAGAGGAGATAAGTAACTTTTCCAAAGTAACATGGGCAGGATTTGAACCCAGGTCTCTGTAAGTGGAGATCCCAAACTGTTAGCCCTGATGTTATATTGCCTTCCCTGACCACTCTGCTATAAAGGAATTTATCCCTGACTTGGCATAGCCAACCGACCTAACTGGCTGTACCGATTCATACTAAGGCATTGCCTCCCACTGCTACGCTAGCAAGAATTCTTTTTTTGGGTTAGGCCAAACATGGGGCAGGGCCATAGGGAACAGGGAGAAGGTTTGGGGAATCGATTATGAGGACCCAGGGAGGTTGGTGCCACCGGGATAGGAAAAGCCCGGACTATGATCCACAGTCCGGGGGGTGGTAGGCTCTATAGGGACAAGTGCAGACTGGGGATAAGCATGGGAAGAGGACTGAGCAGGGGTGAGCGGAGCTCAGTTTTCATCTCAGCTGTCAATAACAAGCTGTTTGACTTTGGGAGAATTGCTTGGCCTCTCTGAATCTCAAATTTGTTTTCTGTCATTGAGATGGTTGGAGTATCACAGGGTACATACACACAAAGCAGCAGATGTGTTGTGTTTGGGGAGCTCAGTGTTATTAAAAAAAGGGGGGGGCACCTGGGTGGCTCAGTCTGTTAAGCATCTGAATCTTGGTGTCATCTCAGGTCATGATCTCACAGTTCGTGAGTTCAAGCCATGCGTCAGGCTCCACACTGACAGTGCAGAGCCTGCTTGGGATTTTCTCTCTCCCTCTCTCTCTGCCCATCCCCTGCTCAGGCTCTCTATCTCTCTCTCTCAAAATAAGTAAATAAACATTTTTTAAAAATTATTTTAAACACCTTTAGGCAAGATACGTTTTTTTTCCAGATCAACGCAGGCTCCATTCTGCTGTCTGTCTCACCCCCAGGCAGGGCTCTCTTTGTTCACCTGCCAACTCCTGAAGGCGTTTTGGGTCTTGACCACTGGCCTGGCTCCTCCATTTGACTTCCTGAAGAGATGGTCAGCGTTAATCTTCCATGGATGTTACATTCATTGCAAAATAAACTAAGTCTACCCTAGCAGTCCAAGTCTGGTAACATGGAACAAATACTGGCCTAGGAATCAGAAGGGTTCAAGAACTCCATCTAACACACACAACTGAGTGATCTCAGGATGGTCAGCTAACTTCTCTGCCTCTGTTTGCTCATCTCTGAGATAACATGCTCTGCTACGCTCACAGAGTCATTGAGGAAACCAAATAGTGTAAGTAATGTGAAAGAAAACTCTGAAGACCAAGAAACTTCTGGAACGGGATGGATTAGTGACCAGTTACTACTGATGATTATGCCCATTCGGATGGGTTGGTACCTGCATCAGACCAGTTGTTAAATATTTTGAGTGTTGCCCCAGTGGTTGTCTGGAGTGACGGACAAGCACACGGTTGTCGAAATACAAACCTATTGGATTTACTTTATGATACTTCAATGCAAGAATTCACACACACCTGATATTACTGTTTTGCTTCCTCCTTTGTAGGATCTGAGGCATTTGAGAAAGACTGAGATTCAGGAGGAGTGTGGGGGCCCAAATGTGGTCAGGATGGTCATTGGAGGACTATGAATCTCTTAATGTCATGTCACCAGCTATAACTGGTTGAATGGTGCCCCCCCCCAAAAAAAAAGGATATGTCTACCTTCTAACTTTTAGAACCTGTGAGTGTGACCATATTTGGAAAAAAGGCCTTCACAGATGTAATAAGTTAAGGGTTCCGAGACGAGATCATCCTGGATTATCCAGGTGGACCCTGAATCCCATGACAAGTGTTTAAGACAGATGAGAAGCCACCAGAAACCGGAGGAGGCCAACCAGGACTCTCCCCCTAGAGACTTTGGCCCTGCCCGCCATCTTGGTATTGGACTCCCGGCCTCCAGAACAGAATAAATTTCAGTTCTCGTAGACCACCAAGTTTGTGGTCATTTGTCAAGGTAAGAACACCATGGCATCACGCTCCTGGTGTTTCTTGTACTTCTAAGTTTTAAACGGTATGCTGTGCCCTTTTTTATTTTTAACCGTTCAAGCTATGCGAATGTTTCATTTCACTCCCCGAGTCAGGCCGTGGCGTTATTCAGTACTGCTCTTCGGCTATAAGGATACATCCTGCAGTCAGACGGACCCAAGTGCTGTTCCCTCCTGTCCTACCTATTATCTTAGTGACCTTTGGCAAATCACGTAGACTCAGTTGCTTCATGTGTACAATTCGGTTAACACCCCCTCCCTGGCAGGGTTATTGTGAGCATTAAAGATAATAAGCCCATGGCAGAGGTGAAGTAAACAACGGCTCTTAATGCTCACAAAATGTTATTCTGTGTTGGGTGCTGAACATGCGTGAAGCTCCCTGTCTTCCCTAGTCCGTGACCTTTATTTTTTTTTAATGTTTATTAATTTATTCTGTGAGAGAGAGAGAGAGAGAGAGAGAGAGTGTGTGTGTGTGTGTGAGAGAGCAGGGAAGGGGAGGAGAGAGAGGGGGAGAGAAAGAGAGAGAGAATCCCAAGACAATCCTCGTTGTCAGCGCAGAGCCCAACGTGGGGCCTGAACTCACAAACCAGGAGATCATGCATGACCTGAGCTGAAATCAAGAATCAGGCGCTTAACCGGCTGACCCACCCGGGCGCCCCAATCTTCTTTACTTTTGAAGGTTGTCCAACTCAAAGGCTCAGCGATGCCTCCCACCACCCTCCTTACTCATACTGCTCCAGCCACGCTGACTTCCACACTGTTCCTCAAAAATGCCCAGCACATTCTATTCTCATGGCCTCTGTGCTTGCTGTTCCCTCTGTCTAGAACCTGCATGGCTTGGTCCCTTCCTTCCTTCAGTCCTGTGCCCAAACGTACCATCGTACCCAAGACGCCTTTCCTCACCGCCCTCAATAGCACACCTCCCCGCCCCTCCCTATCGCCTTGACTTGATTTCTTCTTATTTGAAGTCCTTATCATCACCTGATATATGTATTTGTCTAGAGTGTGTCTCCCTCCATGAGAATGTAAGCTCCAAGGAAGCAGAAGCAGAACGTGTGCCTTTTGTGTTAACGGCTGTATCCCTGGTGCCTAGAACAGCAGGTGCTCAACAAATATTTGAGGAAATGAATAAATATATGCATAGGTGAACGAATGACTACCTGGTCTAGCTGGGTAGACGAGTAAACATTCAGTCACAGTAGGGTGTAATCAGTGCGATGACATGTTTGCATAGAGTGGGGGGGGGGCCCTCGTCAGGCTGGGGGGGGCGGTGGGCTGGGGGTAAGATAGTTCAGTGTGACAGAAAGAAAGAAGTGAGGGAGAGAAGAAGAGACCGAAGGAGAGAGGGAGGAGAGAAAGGAGGCCTATGCTTTTAAGGAGCTCCCAATTTAGTGCTAGGGAATAATAAACGCAATTAAAACGCAGTTTAATAAGACCGGTGGTAGAGATATCTTCAGGAGACTGTGGGAACCCGTAAGAAGAGGTCCTCCCTCTGCGAAGGAGGCAGGAGCTGTGGAGAGAAGGAAAAGGCTTACCAAACTATCGCTCCCCAGGCGGAGGGGCGGAGGCCCCATTGAAGAAGTAGAAAAATGACTTGCAAAGACGTGGAGCCGGGAGAGAGCACAGATCGTGGGACGGCCGGCTTGCGGGGCGCACGTAGAAAAGAGTGCTGTTCAGCGGCTTGTAGGCATAAAGACCGATGGTGCCGCAGTACGGGATCTAGGTTGCATTCTAAGAACACTGGGCGCTCCTGGGAAGATATAAGTGGAGAGAGACAAAGAGAATGTTACAGACCCAGGATTCACGGTAGTGAGATCGAGCCCTGTGTCGGGCTCTGCGCTGACAGTGTGGAGCCTACTGGGGATTCTCTCTCTGCCCCTTCCCCACTCGCTCACGTGTCTCTCCCCTCTCTCTTTCTCTCCCTCCCTCCCTCCCTCTCTCTCTCTCTCTCACACTCAAAATGGATAAATACACTTTAAAAAAAATGGAGAAGCATTCATTGTCCAAGACTAAACAAGGATGGACAGGAGAGCGTAGGTATGAGACAGCTACGAAGGTAGACGTGACAGAATTTAGCGTCAGATGTAGTGATCCCTTTTAAATTAATTCATTTCTCCATCTGCTGACATTTCCCCCTTTTCCATCAGCAAAGGCTCCAAGTGACCGCACACTCTCCTGGATTGGGTCCCCACCACAGCTGAGAAGCTGGCCTTCATTTTGGGTTTGGAGTTGTCTGTGGACAGAAAGTTGGTTTCTTTCCAGGAGTCACAGCAGATGGCCTCTTGTGCAGCTCAAAATCAATAAAATGTAAGACAGAGCAGTGAAGGATAATCCCACACTTTTTTTTGTTTTGTTTTTGCCAAAGCAGATTTAGACTCCAGCTGTTTCAATAATTTCTTTAAATCTCCTCAAAGACAACAGTTGACTCTCATTTAAAAGCACTGGAGGGGAGGGAGGAATTGAATTACCTTGAGGAGTTTTGAAAGGGAAAATGTGATCTCTTCATTCCCGTGGCAAAGCACAAAAGGCATCCTTGCTTTCATCGTGGACACGTATGTGAAAGTCAGGAGGTCATGGGCCCTACCAGTGCTGTTGAAAATGTGGCGAATGGTGAGTGGGTTGATGTGGACATCATTAAATAACAGAGGATCCAGAGAAGGTCCTTCCCCATGAATAATAATTCCCACGTGTTATTTTTAGAAGGAAACTGACTTCACCCATGAGTCAATATGTTTATTCCTGTTAGATTGGGATGACAGTCACTTCAGCTGCTGACCTCTTGTTTCTCAGTCCTTTAGAAACTCCAAGGGAAGCTGTCAATGAAAAAACAAAACAAAACAAAACAAAGAGTGGCCGCCATTAGACCATGGTAGAAAAGCATGGGACTCCTTACTGAGTAACTTTGTGTGAGGGGGAACTTATTCAGACACTTAATCAGCAAATACTTGTTGAGTGCCTCCCAAGTTCAAGGCATTGTGCTAAAAGGGCTCTTCGCTGCAATCAACAGAAACTGACTCTGGTTCACGGAAGGAGAAAAGGAATTTACTGGCAGGAAATCAGGTAGCAAACAGAACTGACAGGAAAACCAGTGAACCAGGCTTGGAAACAATCTGGGACTGAGGGGTCAGAGTCTCAGCCAAGCTCACACCACAAAAACAGCCTGGTTAGGTGCCTCTGGACTGGACACCAAATGCTGACACTGTCACCGCCAACCGCTGCCGGGGACCGCTTTGATGCCACAGCTGCTGCCATCAGGACAAATTCAAAATTGTCCCTTGCTTCTTTGTAACACTGGCTCCAGATTCAAAGTCCCCGACGGGAGTCCTAGGGCAGCTGAGCCTCGCTCACACATCCGGGCCCCGGCTGCGGGGGGTCAGGGAAAGTGAGTGTCTGGCAATTTCAGTTTCCCCAGTGGAAGTCAGGGCCTGCTCCCGACACACCGATGCCCCCAAACGTCTATGTCTTCCCCCCCCCCTAATTTCTGTTTCTAGCCAACATCTGTACTGAGCTCCAGATTCGTGTGTCTGCATGCCTGTGTGATGTTTCCATTCGAATGCCTAGTCGACAATTCCAATTTACCATGGCAAACAAGATATTCTTGACTTTAACTATTATATATAAACCATGAGCTGTTGACCATTAAACCAAGGTATGAGCAGGCTTAAGAAAACAACCAAAAGGTCTGAAGCACCAGCAACCAGCACAGGAGCTGCAGCAACACAGCCACGGCCAGGACCTGGTTGAGGAAGAAAGGAAATGGGGCAAGAAGAGCGACAATGAGGACCCCGATGTCTCCTCTCCACCTTCTGATCTCCTGCCAGTGCCTGCCATTGGCCAAACTCAACAAGAAACCAGCCAGCAAAGGAGCCCCGAAGATTCTATCTACGGGGTTCAGCGTTCAGGGTCAGAGAAGGCAGAGAAGGTAATGGGGGTAAGAGGTAAAGAGGTTAAGGGGAAAAACCAGTGCAGCTTCTGACTGGTCACTTGGCTTCCAGTCTTCCCCATCTACTCTCCACAGAGCGGCCAAAGCGATCCTTTGTTATGTAAGGCAGACCGTGGGCCTGTTTGGACCCCTCCAATGGCTCCTCATCCCACACAAAACAAAATCCAAGCTCTCCACCATGGCCCTACAGTTCTAGCCCGACCTCTTTGATGTCCTCTCCCACCACTTCTCCCTTGTTCACTAAGTTCCAGGCACGTGGCCGGATCATTTCTGTCTTAGAGTCTTCGCATTTGCTTTCCCTCTGTCTGGAACATTCTTTCCTCAGCTCACTGCATGGCTTCCTAATTACCCAAACTAAAATAATCCCTTGTCCAGTCATCCTCCATCACATGACCTTATTTTATGCTCTTCATGGTGTCAAAGGATTTTGAGACTACCATCCAATACCCGAGTTCCATTTGAGATGCCTACGTAATCATCCAAGCCGTGCTGCCAATCGAATAGTTGGATAAAAGACGTGTTTTTGTTGCTGTTTCAGGCCCCGGGGCTTTATTTTTAATTTTCATTGCATTTTAATTTATACTTTTAATTAAATTTTAATTATACATTTGCAAAAATTCATTCATCTTAAGTTCAGTGAGTCTAGACAATTATAAACCTCTGTGTAACCAACGCCCCAATCAAGCCATAAAACATCTCCATCACGAGCACTGAATAAAGTATGGAATTGTCAAATCGCGATATTGTACACTTGAAACTAATATAACACCGCATGTTAGCTATATTGGAATTAAAATGAAAAACTTAATGAAAAAAATCAATAAAACATCTCCATCACTCTAGAAAGTTCTTTCATGCCCCTTACCCCCACCTATAGATTAGTTCTGTTTGTTCCTGGACTTCATATAAATGAACTCATAATGGTATACACTCTTATGTCTGGCTTCTTTTGTTCAACATGGTATTTTTAAGATTCATCCGTGCTGTTGCATGTATCAGGAGTTTGTTCTTTTTCCTGGTGACTGATACTCCAGGATATTGATTTGCCACCGTTTGCCCTTTCTCCTGTGGATGTACATACGTTTTGGTCCTCTACTCCTGGTTTTCGACTACATGACTAAGGCCACTGGGAGTCTTCTTATGTGAGCCTTTTTGTGGCCATAAGCTTACATTTGTTTGGGATAGATGCCCAGGTGTGGAAGTGTTAGGTCACAGGCAAGACGTATGTTTCACTTTAGAAGGATCTGCTCGACAGGTTTTCAAAATGGTTTACCATTTTATATTCCTCCCAACATCGTGTGGGGTTTCCCGTTGCTCCACAACTTTGCTAACATTTTATGCTGTCAGTCTTTTTTTCTTGTAGCCATTCTAAAGAGTGTGAAGAGGTATTTCGCTGCAGCTCTAGTGTGCATTGCCCTGATGACCAATAGTGTCAAGAACCTTCTCATAAGTTTATTGTGTTTCTTTTCTTTTTTTTTTAAGTTTTATTTATTTAAGTAATCTCTACACCTAACATGGGGCTTGATCTCACAACCCTGAGATCAAGAGTCAGATGCTCTTCTGCCAGAGCCAGCCAGGTGCCCCTATTGTGTGTATTTTCATCTATCTTCTTTTGTCAAGTGTCTGTTTAAGCCTTTTGCCCATGTTCCCATTGGGGTTTTTGTCTTCAGTCCTTTGTCAGTAATGTGTATGGTGAATTTTTTTTTCCCAGTCTGTGACTTGATTGTCCATTTTCTTACTGGTGTCTTTTGATGAAAAGAAATTTTTAATTTTGATTAAAATTTGATTTGTCTTTGTTTTTCTTTATGTCAGTGATTTCTTTTTTTAAAAAAATGTTTGTAACTTTTTTTCCTTTTATTTATTTCTTTTCTCTTTATTCTTCCTTTTAAAGGAATCTCTATACCCAACGTGGGGCTCAAACTCACAACCCCAAGATCAAGAGTTGCACGCTCTACTGACTGGGCCAACCAGGCACCCCGTGTCAGGGCTTTCTATATCTTGTCTAAGAAACTGTTGCCTTTCCCTGGTTCATGCAAATATTCTTCTAAAAGTTTTATAGTTTTAACTATACCTAACTGCATTTAGGTATATTATGCATCTGAGATTACTTTTTTTTTTAATGTTTATTTATTTTTGAGAGAGAGTGAGACAGAGTGTGAGCGGGGGGAGGGCCAGAGAGAGGGAGACACAGAATCCGAAGGAGGCTCCAGGCTCCGAGCTGTCAGCACAGAGACCATCGCGGGGCTCAAACTCACAGACCGCGAGATCATGACCTGGGCCGAAGTCGGACGCTCAACCGACTGAGCCACCCAGGCGCCCCCTGAGATTACTTTTTAAGTAAGCAGTGAGGGGGTGGCAATGTTCATTTGTTTTTCCATAAGAATATCTAGCTGTGGCAAGTACCATTTGCTGAAAAGGCTATCTTTTCCCCATTTAATTGCCTTTGGACCTTTGTTGAAAACCAATTAAATATATATTTTTGGACTCCCTACATTTTCCATTTACCTGTCTGTTTTTATGCCAGTATCACACATTATTAGCTTTAGAATTAAGCATTAATTCAGATACTGTGCAACATCCACCATTTTTCTTTTTTAAGATTGGTTTGGGGCGCCTGAGTGGCTCAGTCGGTTGAGCGTCCGACTTCAGCCCAGGTCATGATCTCGCGGTCTGCGAGTTCGAGCCCCGCAATGGGCTCTGTGCTGACAGCTCGGAGGCTGGAGCCTGCTTCCCATTCTGTGTCTCCCTCTCTCTCTGCCCCTCCCCAGCTCTCGATCTGCTTCCCTCTCTCTCTCTCTCAAATATGAACATTTAAAAAAAAACTTTTTAAAAAAAGATTGTTTGGGCCAGATCTTTTGCATTTTCATATAAATGTTATAATCATCTTGTTAATCTCTACAAGAGGAATTTGCTGGGATTACAAATGGGACTGCAATAAATCCATAGATCTATCTGGGGAGAACTGACATCCTACCCTTATTGATACTTCCAGCCCATCAACATGATGTATCTCTCCATTTATTTAGGTCTGTTTTAATTTCTTTTGGCAATGTGTTTTATTTTTCAATCTAGAGAACTTGAATGTCTTTTATTAGATTTTTTCTGGGTTTTGAAGGTTTTTTTTTTTTTTTTAATTTTTTTTTTCAACGTTTATTTATTTTTGGGACAGAGAGAGACAGAGCATGAACGGGGGAGGGGCAGAGAGAGAGGGAGACACAGAATCGGAAACAGGCTCCAGGCTCTGAGCCATCAGCCCAGAGCCCGACGCGGGGCTCGAACTCCCGGACGGCAAGATCGTGACCTGGCTGAAGTCGGCCGCTCAACCGACTGCGCCACCCAGGCGCCCCTTGAAGGGTTTTTTTGATGCTATCGCAAACAATAATGTGTTTTGATTTTTTATTTCCCGATTTCTCATTGCCAGTATATAGAAACACAATGAATTTGTATATTGATCTTATACCTGTGACCTTGCTTAATATGCTTATTACCGTAGTTGTTTTATTTTTGTAGATTCCTTAAATTTTTTTTTCTATACACAATTATGGTATCTGAATAAAACTAACTTTTTTCCTCCCCAATTTGTATGCCTTCATTTCTTTTTCTTGACTCGCTGCACTGGCTAGAACCTCCAGGATGGTGTGGAATAAAAGTGACAAGAGTAGGGGCGCCTGGCTGGCTGTCAGAAGAACATGCGACTCTCGTTCTCGGGTTGGGAGTTCGAGCCCCACATGGCACGTGGAGATCATTTAAATAAATAAAACTTTTTAATTGTTTTATTTTTTTAGGTTTATTTATTTATTTTGAGAGCGTGAGAGCAAGTGAGGGAGGGGCAGAGAGAGAAGGAGAGAGAGAATACCCAGAAGGCTCCACATGTGGGGCTCGAACTTACACTGTGAGATCATGACCCGAGCCGAAGTCTGACACTTAGCAGACTGAGCCACCCAGGGGCCCCAATAAAACTTTTTTTTTTTTTTTGACGAATACACTTATCAGGATAAGCGCTGAGTAAGGTATAGAATTGTTGAATCACTATATTGTACACTCAAAAGTAATATAACAACTGTATGTTAACAATACTGGGGTTTATAAAAAGTGACCAGAGTAGACATTCTTGGGGCTCCTGGCTGGCTTAGTTAGTAGAGCAGGAGACTCTTGATCTCGGGGTCGCGAGTTCAAGCCCCATACTGGGCACAGAGTTTACTTTTTTTTTTTTTTAATTTTTTTTCAACGTTTTTTATTTCTTTTTGGGACAGAGAGAGACAGAGCATGAGAGAGACAGAGCATGAACGGGGGAGGGGCAGAGAGAGAGGGAGACACAGCATCGGAAGCAGGCTCCAGGCTCCGAGCCATCAGCCCAGAGCCCGACGCGGGGCTCGAACTCACGGACCGCGAGATCGTGACCTGGCTGAAGTCGGACGCTTAACCGACCGTGCCACCCAGGCGCCCCCAGAGTTTACTTTAAAAAAAGAGCAGATATTGTTGCCTTGATACCAATCTTAGTTACTCAATATACCCACCAGTGAATATGATGATCTATAAGTCTCAAAAGGAATACTCTGGAGGTGCCCGGGTGGTTCAGTCATTTAAGGGTCCGACTCTGGATTTCGGCTCAGGTCATGATCTCACAGTCGGAAGTTCGAGCCCCACTTCAGGCTCTCGGCTGTCAGCACGGATCCCACTTCAGAGGTTGCTGGAGACTGTCTCTCCCTCCCACTCGGCCCTCCCCTACTTGCATGCGCATGCTTGCTTTCTCTCTCTCTCTCTCTCTGTCAAAAAATATTCTGGCTACTGTGTGAAAAAAAGGGTTCAGTGGATAAGAAAGGCTAGAACTGGAAATTTGTGATTCATAATTAGGTGATGGCATTTAAAGCATGAGTCCTGAGGAACAACAAAATCCAGAGGTTGGATAATAACTTAAAATAAGCGTAAATTGGGGCGCCTGGGTGGCGCAGTCGGTTAAGCGTCCGACTTCAGCTCAGGTCACGATCTCGCGGTCCGTGAGTTCGAGCCCCGCGTCGGGCTCTGGGCTGACGGCTCAGAGCCTGGAGCCTGTTTCCGATTCTGTGTCTCCCTCTCTCTCTGCCCCTCCCCCGTTCATGCTCTGTCTCTCTCTGTCCCCAAAAAAATAAACGTTGAAAAAAAAAAAAAGCGTAAATCAATAGCAGGACTGGAAAAATGAAACAGATGACACAGGAACACTAGAAATAATAACACATACCATGTATTGAGTGTTTACTATTTACCATGAACTTTTCTAAACGCTTTCCATGCATTAGCGTATTAACTCTTTGCAAGAGCAGAGGAAGAGGGGGATTTAGCAAAAGGCACTGAAGGAGAAGCACGATGAAAGCCAAGATGTGGGATGCCACCAAAACCAAGAAAAGAGATAGTCCTAGGAAAGAAGGATTGACGTCTGGATATTGCTGAGAGGCTACATAATAGGACAGAAGAATGTTCCTTTGCTTTGCCAGCGTGTAAATTGGCTGCCTCAGCAAGAGTGGTTTCAGGCAAGTAGAGAGTGAGGACGACAGATCAGAGTGAGTTGAGGAGTGGATGGGGGCTGGGGACGAAGAGGCGGTATGAGGAGACGAATCTTTGGAGAAGTTGCGCTGCGAGGCAGGCAGAAAAGGAGAGTATCTGAGGGAGAAGGCTGTGGGGTCAACGGGGGAAGTTTCCTGCACCCGGCATTCCTGCTGCAGTCTCCTTCCCTTAGTTCTCCCAAACTTGCCTCTGTCCGTGCTGTTCTTTTCGCGTGCCAAGTTCTGTCCCCACCCTCCTCCACCCAAGACGCCCTTGTCCTTTAAGATCCATCCCAAATGTCCCCTCCTCTCCGAGGACTTCAGTAAGTCAAAGTAAGGCGAACCCCTTTCTCCACCGCGTCTCTGGGCACCTCATACACACTTCTATTGGGGCCCTCAGCACATGGATGATAATGACACGGTTTTGCATTTTTGCTTGTCATCTGTCTCCTCTACTAGACTATGCTTTTCTCCAGTGCAGAGGATAGGTCTTGCCTATTTCTTTTTTTTTTTTTTTTGCACATTTCTCGTTAAAAATCCTCCATCAGAGGGGTGCCTGGGTGGCTCAGTCGGTTAAGCGTCCGGTTCTCGACTTGAGCTCAGGTCATGATCTGACAGTGCGTGAGTTCGAGCCCCACGTCAGGCTCTGGGCTGGCCGTGTGGGACCTGCTTGGAATTCTCTCTCTCTCTCCCTCTCGCTGCCCCTCTCCCACTCACACTTTCTGTCTCTCTCAAAAGAAATAAATAAACTTAAAAAAAAAATCTTCCGTTGGAAATGGCTAACTGGTTCGGCAGGTGTGGTCAGCTTGTGAAAATTCACCAAGCTATACACTTACACTCAACAAAAAAAGCTGGTTTTTAAGGAAAAAAAAAAACAGGAAAATAATAACTCTTTCCCCACCCTAGCATCTTCGGGTTAAGATCCGATTACTGACTACCTACTATGTTCTCAGCACTGTGCAGGACTCTTAGATGATCCCAGAAAGCACCTTCTGGCCTCTCTGTCCCTCTCCAGCTCTTAGTCTGTGCTGGCTGGAGTCTGGAGAGATCATAAAATGTCCTGGTCGAGGACTGTGGGCTCCAGAATGGTCAAATCCTTGCTTGACCGTGTAGAATACTTTACAAGGAGTGCAAAGAGGCCAGATAAACAAAAAGGATGAATTTAGGAACGTTTTGGTCTGCCTGTTATTCTTCTGTTAGTGTATTCTGGACAATAACAAGGTCTTTTGCAATAATATCCTCATATTTCACATTGTGCTCTTGAGTGATTATCTATACATCCCCGTTGGACCAACGTGATGGTGCTTTTCTCAAGTTCAAAATAAAATGTTCGTGTGCGTCTCCAAAAATGAAGAAGCAAACATCTTCTTTTTTTCATTTATAGCTTTGGAGTGCATTAGTCACAGTTAATCTGTGCTTAGCCATCTGACATGGGGCCTTAAGGGCGTTTGAATTCCTGGAGCCCTTTCACGTTTCCGGACTTCAATTGAGTGAGATGTACACACTACAGGAGTAGCCATCTGTAAACAGGGAGAAATCAACCCATATTAAGCAATTCGAATCAGAATATGGCTTGGGTAACAGTCCACTTTTGAAGTCTAGCCCTGGCCAGATGTCTGCCTTCAGCTAAATTGTTCAGTTTCCCTGCTCTTAGGTTCTCCATCTTATCAAGTGGAACTATACTGTAATCCTTAAGATTAGCAATTAGAAGGAATATGCTAACAATTATAGAGCTGTTTGCTAGGAGAAAGTATGATTACCCACGCGAATCACTTTATCTGAAGGAAAGATAATACTTTCCCCCGATTCCAAAACCTCCTTAGGCGTTCTTATGTAGAAGCCTTGCGGAAGACCCAGGGACACAGGCAACTGTCACACGTAACACAGGTGAATTTGAGGGCGCCTGGGTGGCTCGGTCGGTTAAGCATCCGACTCTCGATTTCGACTCAGGTCATGATCTCCTGGTTCATGAGATTGAGCCCTGCGTTGGGCTCGGTGCTGCCAGCTCGGAGCCTGGAGCCTGCTTCCGATTCTGTGTCTCCCTCTCTCTCTGCCCCTCCTCCGCTCATGCTTTCTCTCTCTCTTTCAAAATAAATAAATAAACGTCAAAAGAAAAAAAAAACCCAGGGGAATTTGAGGGCTCCTGGCTGGCTTGGTCAATAGAGTGCAAATCTTGATCTTGGGGTTGTGAGCTCCAGCCCCATGTTGGGTGCAGATATCACGTAAAAAAATAAAATCTTAAAAAAAAAAAAAAAAAAAAAACAAGTGAGGGGCGCCTGGGTGGCTCAGTGGGTTAAGTGTCTGACTTCGGCTCAGCTCCTGATCACATGGTTTGTGGGTTCGAGGCCCATATGCTGCACAGTCAGCACAGAGCCCGCTTGGGATTCTCTCTCTCTCTCTCTCTGCCCCTCCCCCACTTGCGCTTTCTCTCTCTAAATACATAAACTTTAAAAACTAAAATAAAAATTTTAAAAAAACAGGTGAATTTTGCGGTATGTAAATGATACCTCAATAAAGTTGCTTTAAAAAAAAAAAAAACAACATAGGTGCACCTGAGCACAGTGTCCCCAGTCCAGAAGGACCCATGAGAGACATTTCTCTCAGGCTTCCATACCAGGAAAAGCTGCACTTATCTTGAGCAAAACTATGGTTTATCTTATAGACATTATGAATTTGGTCTTGCTTCCTTCTTTTATTTGTCTACCAGACAGCCTGTATCTAGGTTTGTGAACCACTTATAGAATTCCAGCAAACTGTTTTGACTTTCTTCCCGGTTTCATGTTTTTTTCCTACCCATATTTCCCCTTGGTCATGAACTTTATCTATTGATCATTTTTGATCCTGTGGTATTACATGGATTTATGCGACCCACTTCATATCCCCTTTGGAAGGAGGCAGTATGTTACTGACCAAACTGCTACTTCAGTTACTTATTAAGAGAGGAAAACGGTATGAACATAACAAATATCACTGCGTGTTAGAAACACTGTCCTTGCTAGCCATTTTATTAAGTTTATTTTTATTTATTTTGAGAGAGAGAAAACAGGCATGAGTACTGGGGCGGGGGCAAAGAGAGCTCTCTACCCTCGTCAGCACAGAGCCCAACGCGGGGCTCAAACCCGCGAACCGTGGGATCACGACCTGAGCCGAAACCAAGAGTCGGCCGCTCAATGACTGAGCCACCCAGGCCCCCCACCCCTGCTAGACATTTTAAAGAAAGGGAAGAGGGAAGAGACTCAAGCTTCACTTGGCTTACCAGGTTGCTGGCCATAATGGTCTACGAGGATCGGTCTGCATATAACCACTGTCTTTGAATATTCACTTGGATATCTATGGGCTGTTAAAGGCCAAGGCTAGCTTAGTCTGCTTTCAAACATTTCACATTTCTCACTGACAACCTGTGCCCACCTGCCTCGTGAAAGTTTACAGAGAAAGAGCCAGTCTGGAACAGAAGGCCAAGGAACGGTACACCATAAGCGGCTTTTTCATTTTCTCAGTGCGGTTTGAACAAGAACCCCACTCCTCTCTGCGGGCTGGAGCCGGTCTTTGTGTAACTCTTCAACCTTGTTTCTTCCAGTCTGCCTTTTGTTCGCTAGGCCACACCGGTCTCCTTTCTGAAAATGACCTGCTTTCCCCCATCTTAAAGACTTCCAATTTTCTGTTCCCGCTGCTTGGAATGTTCTTTCCTCAGCTCTGGGCTCGTTGGTTCCTTCTCCCCCACGAGGCCTCAGCTGAATTAGCACCCCCTGGGAGAGACCTTCTCTGACCACCCTTTGTTTCTTTGTTTGTTTCTTTTGTCATAACCCGCAATTAGGTTTTTTTTGTTTTTTTGATCTACTTGTTTTTAGTCTGTCTCCCTCGCTAGACTGAAAAGTTCTCGGGGCAAGGCCGTCATAACCAAAAGGAAAATGTTGAACCTCGTAATAGTCCCCCCCCCCCCACCACCACCGGTGACTCTTACCATACCTCCCTGTTTATGTCCGCCATAGTTCTGTTCACACCCTGAAATGCTCTCCCTTTGTTTTCTTGTTTCGGGTCTGTCTCTCCCTACTAGACTGTGAGTGTGATGAGGGCAGGGAAGAGACCTGCCTTGTCCACTCCCGTAGCCCCAGGACCCAGCACAGGCCCCAACACTGGAGGAATGACAGAACCTCAGCGTTTAGGACAAAACACCACACTCACCTCTTCTTGAGCAAACCCTTCCTGCTTTGAACTGTCTAGTCTAGAATGGCGATCGTGTTGGCTCCCGGTTCCCAAGATGCCTTGGTCTGTTTGGGCTGCTAGAACAAAAGACCACAGACTGGGTGGCTCTATGAACAGCAGAAATGTATTACTCACAGTTCTGGAGGCCGGAAGTCCAAGAGCAAGGTGTTGACAGATTCAGTGTCTGGCGAGAGCCCACTTCCTGGTTCACAGACAGCCATCTTCTTGCTGTGTCCTCATATGGTGGAAAGGGTGAGGGAGCTCTCTGCGGTCTCTTTTATAAGGTCACTAAAGCCATCGAGGGGGCTCCACCTCATGACCTCATCACCTCCCAGAGGCCCACCTCTTAATACATCACATTGGGGGTTAGGCTCAAACATAAGAATGGAAGGGGGCACAAACATTCGGTCTATCGCAAAAGGAATCAGAATAAATGGGAAATGATGTTTCCTGTTCCTATTGTGCACCTAAATCGTGGGGGACTTCAGGAGAACTTTTGAATGGTATCATGGGAATGCAGAGGCACATAAGCAAACATTTAGGAGACTGGGAACCTGGCTGCGTTACTTAGCAGCTGCAATGTTGAGAGACATGTTTTATGCCTTGTGCCCATGGTGAAAATACAAACGGTCTCTCATTCTTGAGCATTCTCCCAACTTCTAATTAAAAAAATATTTTTCAGGGGCATCTGGGTGGCTCAGTCGGTTAAGCGTCCGACTTCGACTCAGGTCATGATCTCACGGTTCATGAGTTGAGCCCCACATCGGGCTCTGTGCTGACCACTCGGAGCCTGGAGCCTGCTTTGGATTCTGTGTCTCCTTCTCTCTCTCTCTACCCCTCCCACTCACTCTCTCTCAAAAGTAAATAAACATTAAAAAAATTGTTTCAATTATTAAAAAAGTATTTTTCATATTCTAAAAGTAGCAATGAACCCAAACCATATAATACAAGCTGCATCGACTAGCTTAGAAATTCCAGAGGTTAACAGGACTTAGCAGGGTTAACTGCTACAAGTTAGAGCAAACTGGGACGATCCCAAGTTTCAAGGGTGAAATTCTTTGAGGTGGAACAGCCCCTCAGGGTTGGGGCAGAGTGGACCTGGCTGGGATAACTGAGAAATCGATGAGGGCAAGGGGGGAGGGAGGGATGGAAACCAAGCGCAGTCCGCACCCCGCACCCCAAAGCCACTGTCCTGATTCTCGTCTTCCTCCCCTGTAGCTGGCTTCTTGCCTCGGTAACTTGTCTTTGTGCAGCGAACAGATATTGTTTAGTCTGTACATACAATATCATGACACACTCAAATAATCAGACCCTAAACTTAAATGTCTAGGGATTTGCAGCCACCACACATGGCTGAATTCACTTAATCTATAACCTGCCTGGCGATTGCTCAGATGGCAGGGCTTACGTACAATCTAACCGTGCTGGCGTCTTTTACCATCGAAACCTCTGCTTCGAAGGGAAATCTTCAGAGTTCCAAGAGGACTCGGGAGGAGGGCTTGCAGACTAAATATACACTCGGTTGCGTGCAACCATGGGGTAACCAACATCTCTGTTTCTTATTTTTTAATACTTTGATGCAGAGTTCCTTGGGCACTGCTTCTAGACGGTTGTATAACTCGATAGAATACTTCTCAGGCACTTAGCCTCTTGAACCATGGCTTTCTCAAATTCCAGGAAAGCTTGTGGGGCTCCTCTACACAATTCTATGAGAACACCCTGTTTGAAAATATCTGGATCTTCAATTCTGCATTTGATCAGAATCTATTTGCTGAAGGTAAAGAGAATGGAATCTTGGGAAGCCAGCCGTCACCCTGCTTTCTGCCAGATGAAATGGCTCCACCCTCTTTGGTCTTTTCTTGGGATAGGAGAGACGAGAGAGAGAACATTGTAATCAGACTCCTGACAGAAGAGGGTCTGGATGAATGTGAATTGAACAAATCTGGTTGAACATTTGCTTGCCTAACCAGCCTAGTTCGGGCCCTTAATATCTCTCTCTCTCTTTTTTTTTTTACATTTCTTTATTTTTCAGAGACAGAGAGACAGAGCACTGGTTGGGGAGGGACCTTGAGAGAGGGAGACAGAATCCGAAGCAGGCTCCAGGCTCTGAGCTGTCAGCACAGAGCCCGACGCGGGGCTCGAACCCACCAACCGTGAGATCATGACCTGGGCCGAAGCCAGATGCTTAACTGACTGAGCCACCCAGGTGCCCCAGGCCCTTAGCATCTCTTGTCATGACTTTCATACTATCCTTCTCATTAGGTTTCAACCGTCTCCAGGTGAAACTTCACAGCAGATCCACAGTTAGATTTTTTTTTAAAACACATCATTTAAAATATCTGTTGATATGAGGCACCTGGGTGGCGCAGTCGGTTAAGCGTCCGACTTCAGCCAGGTCACGATCTCGCGGTCTGTGAGTTCGAGCCCCGCGTCGGGCTCCGGGCTGATGGCTCGGAGCCTGGAGCCTGTTTCCGATTCTGTGTCTCCCTCTCTCTCTCTGCCCCTCGCCCGTTCATGCTCTGCCTCTCTCTGTCCCAAAAATAAATAAACGTTGAAAAAAATTTTTTAAATATCTGTTAATATATGAATACTACAAAAAATTAATTCAGAATCAAATATCACACAATGAAAAGCCACAGTTCACCTACTCACCTTTTATCACACCCTAGTTCTGTTCCACAGAAGCAACCACTTAAATACCTTCTGCTCCTCCTTCTAGTCATTATGACCACATTTCTTTACAGTATGATTTTGTTGGTATTTCTGAGTTCATCGGTTTCAGACATCATCTATTGATTTCTTGTTATGCTACGAGAGGACTACATAGATGAAATCTAACAATCTTACACTATCTAGTTGTAAGTAATTATACTTTAAAATAAAACAAGTGTTGGGGCGCCTGGGTGGCTCAGTCAGTTGAGCATCCAACCTCAGCTCAGTTGAGCAACCCAACCTCATGAGATCAGGTCATGATCTCATGGTTTGTGAGTTCGAGCCCCGCATGGGGCTCGCTGCTGTCAGTGTGGAGCCTGCTTGGGATCCTCTGTCCCCTCCCTCTCTGCACCTCCCCTGCTCGCTCTCTCTCTCTCTCTCTCAAAAATAAATAAAACATTAAAAAATAAATACAAAATAAAATAAAAAATAAGTGTCTGTGGCTCCCCAACAACGTAAAATAAACAACATAAAAAAACATAAAAAAACATTAAAAAAAACAACATAAAATAAAAGAAAATATAAAATAAAATAAAATGAAAAAGTGTTTATACCATTACAACTATGTTAATATCGTTTACTGTGGAGTCAAGTAATATGATTTTTTTCTGTCTTGTAATGTATTTTTTCCTGAAACTTCTAATTACCTTTTGCTTCATTTTCTTTTACCTTATATATCATCCACATACCCTAAATTCCTCTTGCAGATCCACCCGTAGCTTCAGAGAAAGATACACGAGAGACAAACTATGCCTATTGTTCTGACCGTTCAGCTTCGTCTGTGCTGTGCCTGGTGTCGGGTCACAAGCCTCTCTAGTTCACTTGCTCAGATCTCTCGCTGGAGGACAAGATGTGCAGTTGATAATGTGTGATTCAGGGTGAGGGTGAGGGTGATTCAGGCTGGGGTGCAGGTAGTGTGGGGGGCAAGGGTAACCCCCCTGCTCAAAAGCCTTCGTGTTTCTCTCTTGCCCAGTGAGGCAAGTCCAAACCTGTGAGCGTGGCATTCAATGCTCTCCAGGATATGACCCAACCCGCCTGTGCTGCCTTAGGGTGTCACTACATCCCAGGTCTTACCTCCAGGTCGACTGGGATGCGTGACGTCTCTTAAACACAATAGGCGCTTCTCATTTCCACTGTTCCTGCTGTGTGTTGCTACCCCCATCCCTGCCTCGACACCCCACACACAGATAGAATGCCTCTCCCACTGAACTATACCTGTCAAAATGCCACTACCCTTCAATACCCCAAGTGGTACCTCCACTAAGAATTTATCTTGGGGCGCCTAGGCGGCTCAGTCGGTTAAGCGTCTGACTCGATTTTTGGCTCAGGTCATGATCTCACAGACTGTGGGATCAAGCCCCACGTCGGGCTCCCCACTGACAGCACGGAGCCTGGTTGGGATTCTCTCTCTCCCTCTTTCTCTCTCTCTCTCTCTCTCTCTCTCTCGGCCCCTGCCCCACTTGTGCGCACACTCTCTCTCTCAAAATAAACAAACTTAAAAAGGTTTTATAAATACACTCAATAAACTATTTTAATTTATTTTGAGAGACAGAGAGAGAACGAAGGACGGGCAGAGAGAGGGAGGGAGAGAGAGAATCCCAAGCAGGCTTCATGCTGACAGCATGGAGCCCAGCGTGGGGCTCGATCCCACAAACTGTGAGATGGTGACCTGAGCCGAAAATCAAGAGTCAGACGCTTAACCGACTGAGCCACCCGGGTGCCCTTAATTAAATAAACTTAAAAAAAAAAAAAAGAATGTATCTTACCCTCATCATAGCTTTTGGTATCTCTTTGGTTCAGTCTCCGCTTTCTTCAATGCATTATAGTCACCGATGCCCACACATCCTGTACTGAAAGCTCTTTGAGACAGTCCAGATGTAAAATCTAGCTTTTTGCCTCGAAAGGCACCTCGCACAATGCAGGGCATATAGTAGGTGCCCCATCGATGTTTGTGAAATAAGTCTGTGATTTCTGTAGATGCGGCAGAAGATTTTCATGTTTTAATAGCTTTATTGGGATATAACCCACATACCAAGCAATTCGCCCAGTTACAGTGTATACAGTTCGGTGGTTTTTAGTATAATCACGGAGTTGTGCAATCGTCACCACAATCAGTTTTAGAACATTGTCATCACCACAAAAAAGTACGCTGCAGCCATTAGTAGATGCTCCCTATTCCCACCCCCCCCCCCCCCCACCGCAAACCCGCGCTCGAGGCAAACATTAATCTACCGTCTGTCTCTATAGATCAGCCTATTCTGGACATTTCATACTAATGGGACCAAAAGTATGAAAATACCACCTTTTACTTATCCATTCTGCACTTGAATAACGTTTAGTTTGTTTCCCCGTTTGACTGTTATGAACAATGTTGCTATGAACATTTTTACGGAGAAACACACGTTCTCGTTTCTCTTGGCTAGGTCCCTAGGGGTGAAATCGCTGGGACATATGATAACGCCACGTTTAATTTTTTGAGGAGCCGCCAACCTGTTTTCCAAAGTGGTTGCACCATTTTACAGCCCATCGGTAATACACGAAGGTTCCAGTTCCTCCGCACCCTCGTGAATACTAGCTATTGTCTGCCTTTTTTATTATAGCTATCATAGTAGGTGTGAAGTGGCATGTTTTTATGGTTGGTTTTTTTTTTTAAGTAAGCCCTGTGCCCAATGTGGGGCTTGAACTCACAACTCTGAGATCAAGACTCACATGTTCTACCAACCAAGCCAGCCAGGCGCCCCCAGGTCATGATGGTCTTGGTCCCCATTTCCCCAGTGGATGTTGAGCATCTTTTCACATGCTGATTGGCCATTTGTATATCTTCTTTGGAGAAATGTCTATTCAGATCCTTTGCCAATTAAAAAAAAATTGTTTCTAATTGTGTAAAATACACATAACAGAAAATTGGCCATCTTAACCACTTTTTAAAAACATTTTTTAATGTTTTTATTCTCTTTTTGAGAGACAGAGAGATGTTAGGCTTTTTTGTGACTGGCTTATATCACTTAGCATAATATCCTCAAGGTTCATCCAGGTTGTACACGTATCACAATTTTGTTTTGAAGGCCGAGGAATATTCCACTGTATGTATGCACAGCATTTCGCTTACCCATTCATCCACCAACGGGCACTTGGATTGCTTCCATCTCTTGGCTATTGTGGCTAAAGCTGCTATGAACATACGTGTACAAGTATCTTTTCCAGAGCCCGCTTTGAATTCTTTTGGGTGTATACTTAGAAATGGAGGGGCGCCTGGGTGGCGCAGTCGGTTAAGCGTCCGACTTCAGCCAGGTCACGATCTCGCGGTCCGTGAGTTCGAGCCCCGCGTCGGGCTCTGGGCTGATGGCTCAGACACTGGAGCCTGTTTCCGATTCTGTGTCTCCCTCTCTCTCTGCCCCTCTCCCGTTCATGCTCTGTCTCTCTCTGTCCCAAAAATAAATAAACGTTGAAAAAAAAAATTTAAAAAGAAATGGAAGCGCTGGATCATATGGTAATTTTACATTTAATTTTTTGAGAAATTGTCTCTCTTCCACAGTGGTGACATCACTTTTTACATTCCCACCAACTGTGTACAAGGTTTCTAATTTCTCCATATCCTTCTCTAGCATTTGTTATTTTCTTTTTTAGATGATTTTCCACCTTATTTTTTCCAGTTATCTTCAGATATAGTTGACATATAACATTGTATTCGTTTAAGGCATATGACATAATGCTTTGATATATGTACACATTGCAAAATGATTAGCACAATGGGTTTAGTTGACATCCATTACCTCATGTAGTAACAATTTTTTTTTTCCCTTGTGATGGGAATTTTTTTTAAGTTTATTTATTTAAGCAATCTCTACACCCAACATGGGACTCAAACTCATGACCTTAAGATCAAGAGCCACATGTTCTACCGACTGAGCAAGCCAGGCACCCCAAGATGGAAATGTTTATGATCTCCCCTTTCATTGTGGTTTTGATTTGCATTCTCTTAATAATTAGTGATTTTGAGCATCTTTTCATGTGCTTATTGGCCATCTGTATGCCTCTTTGGAGAAATGTCTATTCAAGTACTTTGTCAACTTTTTATTTGGATTGCTTTTTTGTTATTGAGTTGTCAGTGTTCTTTATATGTTCTGTATACAAGCACCTTCTGAAGTATATGATTTGCAAATGTGTTCTTACATTTTGTTGGGTTGTTTTTTCACTTCCTTGATGGTGCCCTTTTGAAATACAAAAGTTGTTAGTTTTGATGAAGTCCAATTTATCTATTTTTTTTTGTCACTTGTGCCTTTGGTGTCATATTTAAGAAGGTTTTGCCTAATCCAAAGTCACCAAGATTTACTGCTATATTTTCTCCCAAGAGTTTTATAGTTTAGCTCTTATGTTTAGGTCTCTAATCCATTCTGAGTTAATATTTATATATGGTGTGAGGTAGGGGTCCAACTTCATCCTTTTGCATGTAGATATCCAGCAAAATGGTGGCTTCACCACCATTTGTTGAACAGACTATTCTTTCCCCACTGAATAATCTTGGCACCCTTGTAGAATATCAATCGATCATAGATGTATAGGTTAGTTTCTTAATACTCAATTTCATTTCGTTAGTCTATATGTCTACCCTTATGCCAGTACCCCACTGTTTCTGTTGCTAGAGCTTTGTAGTAAATTTTGATATTAGGGAGTGTTAGTATTCCAACTGTATTTTTTTTCAGTATTTTTTAAACTATTCAGGACCCCTGTGATTACATATGGATTTAAGAATGGGCTTTGCCATTTTTGCGAAAGAAAAAAAAAAAAAGACTTGAAATTTTTTTTAATGCTTATTTTTGAGAGACAGCGAGAGAGACAGAGTATGAGTGGGGGAGGGGCAGAGAGCGAGAGGGAGACACAGAATCCGAAGCAGGCTCCAGACTCTGAGCTGTCAACACAGAGCCCAATGTGGGGCTTGAACCCATGAACCATGAGATCATGACCTGAGCTGAAGTCGGATGCTTAACTGTCCAAGCCACCCAGCTGCCCCAAGACTGTTGGGATTTTGATAGGGATTGCATTGAATTTGTAGATAAGTTGGGGCATGTTACCACTTAACAATATTAAATCTTCTCCTTCCATGAATGTAGTATATCTTTCATTTATTTAGGTCTTCTTTAATTTGTACAGTGCTTTGTACTTTTCAGAGTACAAGTTTTATACCTCTTTTGTTAAATTTATTCCTAAGTATTTCATTCCTTTTGATGCTATTTTAAATGGAATTTTTCTTTTTTCAATGATTTTTAAAAGTAGGCTTCTTGCCCAGCGTGGAGCCCAAGGCAGGGCTTGAACGCACAACCCCAAGGTCAAGACCTGAGCTGAGATCAAGAGTTGGATGCTCAACCAGCTGAGCCACCCAGGCACCCTGTAAATGGATTTTTTCTTAATTTTATTTTCAAATTGTTACTGTCACATTTTTAACTTCTTTTTAATTTTAATTCCAGTATAGTTAACATACAGTGTTATGTTAGTTTCAAGTGGACAATATAGTGATTTCAACACTTCCATACATCACCCAGGGCTCATCATGACAAGTGCACTCTTTAATCCCCATCATCTATTTCACCCATCCCCCACCCACCTCCCCTCTGGTAACCGTCAGTTTGTTTTCTACAGTTAAGAGTCTGTTTCTTGGTTTGTCTCTCTCTCTCTCTCTCTCTTTTCTTTGTTCATTTGTTTCTTAAGTTCCACATATGAATGAAATCCTATCGTATTTGTCTTTGACATTTTGCTTAGCATAATACTCTCTAGCTCCATCCACTTCATTGTAAATGGCAAGATTTCACTATTTTTGATGACTGAGTAATATTGATATATATAGATAGATAGATAGATAGATATCTCACATCTTCTCTATCCATTCATCAGTTTATGGACCCTTGGGCCACTTCCATACGTTGCCTATTGTAAATAATGCTGCAATAGACATAGGGGTGCATGTATTGTTTCAAATTAACGTTTTTGTGTTTGGGGGGTAAATACCCAGTAGTGCAATTACTGGATTATAGCGTAGTTCTATTTTTAACTTTTTGAGGAACCTACATACTGTTTTCCTCTGTACCAGTTGGCATTTCCACCAGCAATGCACAAGAGTTCCTTTTTTTCCACATCTTCATCAATACTTGTTGTTTCTGTTACTGTAACATTTTGAATAAGAGGTTAAAAAATCACCACAATCAACCTCTAAGTTTAAAATCAAAGGTTGGTAATATGTTTAGGTTGCTGTTTTCAGGGGTCCCAATGTTTTGCAATAGTCTGCTGAGTAATAAAACTTTTTAAATTATCCTCTTAATGTGTTTCGGTAACAGGGAAACAATTGACTTCACTAATGGATTTAATATTATAAAAATTCTAAGCCAACCCCATCTTATCTGAGAAAAGTTAATGTGAAACTGCTTATTTGGTTCTTCTAGAAAGTTGTACGGTGACAGTTATTTAGTATACTTCTCAGACGAGTGGGTATTTCTATATCATTCTTCTAGAGGATATGGAAAATTCCTGGGTGCTGGTATTAATCTCCTCCTTTCTTTAATGAACTGAGAATCTGATCCAATGTGATTACAATTTTCTCAAAGACCAAGATCAAGACTCTGCAATTAAAGTTTTGGATAAATTTTGGGTTTTGCACTAAACATAAATTTACACCAGCCTTTCACCTACCGAGCCTGGTCCCCATTTCTTCTTCATCTTGGCTTTAAGACATCTCAAATACTTTGTTTTCTTCTTTCAATCTAAAAAAAAAAAAAAGGTTCCTATGCTAATCAGGGTTTTAAGATGTTTACCCAGATTATGTGTCTTTAAAAAAGAAATTTCATGGGCTGGAGGCATTTGAGAAGTTGGAAGGAACTTTAGAAAGCCAGGGCAGGAGACCGTGAGCCAAGTTCAGCCTGTAGACATGTTTTATTTGGCCCCTGTGGTATTTTAAAACTATTTAGATTAGTTGCCAACATTGAAAAATCAAGCAGTTTCACCTAAAAAGCTGGATTTCTGGATTTTCTTGAAAAAAAAACAAACAAACAAAGGGGGAAAACCTGGCTTTGTCAGGCCTACACTGCTGCAGGCATATACGGGGCCGAAACTCCAATTTGCTGGAGGGGCGTCCCTGCAGGAGCTGCCTGTCCCCCACCGCCACCCCCCCCCCCCCACAGCAGGCCTTTGAGTCTGACTGTTGAGCACATTCAATCCTCTCCTGAGGTTTGGAGCAATCATCACTGCTCGAAATTAGCCAATAACTGATTAGTTTTCAATTTCTCGATTTGTTTTGACTCAAGTGCCAGACGTCTTATTTATAAAACAGGGCTAATTATCCTAAAATTTCAAAAGCTTTTTTTTTTGTTCCATGGCATCCCCCTGATGTCTTTAGGCTTTTTAAATATGATTAACTGACAGAGGAGCCACAGATAATCACATCGAAAAACAATAAAATGCGCTCTGAGTCGTCATTTTTTTTTAAATTTTTTTTTTCAACGTTTATTTATTTTTGGGACAGAGAGAGACAGAGCATGAACGGGGGAGGGGCAGAGAGAGAGGGAGACACAGAATCGGAAACAGGCTCCAGGCTCCGAGCCATCAGCCCAGAGCCCGACGCGGGGCTCGAACTCCCGGACCGCCCGGACCGCGAGATCGTGACCTGGCTGAAGTCGGACGCTTAACCGACTGCGCCACCCAGGCGCCCCTGAGTCGTCATTTTTTAAAACCTATCTCCCAGTTGAACTCTGACCTCCTGTTTATTGTTTTATTTTTTTTTTATTTTTTTTAAGTTTATTTGAGAGAGAGAGAGTGCGCAGGAGCAGCGGAGAAAGGCTGGAAGAGGGAGAGAGAGAGAGAGAGAGAGAGGTTGAATCTCAAGCAGACTCCACTCTCAGCATGGAGCCCAACATGGGCCTCGGTCCACACGACCCTGGCATCATGACCTGAGCCGAAATCAAGAGTCTGATGCTCAACCCACTGAGCCACCCAGGGGCCCCTCTGACCTCCTATTTAAAATTTTCTTTCGTTTCTCTCCTTTTCTTCAGAACCCCTGTGATTTACTCACATATCTGGGTAACAAGCAAGTTAGCACTTTATCATTCAGTCATTCAATCAATGTTGATTTGAGCACTTGCTAGATGCCAGGTGCTGTTCTAGGTACTTGGGATAGCACAGAGCACAAAAGAGACAAAAATCCCTTGTGCGGCTCACATTCTCGTGGGAGAAAGAGACAATAAGCAAACGTTCAAGTCCACTTCCCATCGTTACAGACTCTGTGAAGATATAAAAGCAAGATCTGTGACAGTGACCTGGGGGTGGGTGCTATTGAGATAGGGTGGTTAGAGGAGACTTGATGGCAAGGAACCAGCCACATGAGATTGTGGAGGAAGATGGTTCTGGGCAGAGAGAAAAGCCAGCGCAAATGCCCTGAGGCAGAGATAAGCTGAGTGTGTTCAGTGAAGGAAAGGCCAGTGTAGCTGGAGCCCAGGAAGAGGGGGAGGCTGGTAGGTGCTGTAATGGGGAAGGGAGGAAGGGACCAGGCATGCAAGGCCTTATAGGTCATGGCAGGAGGTTCAGATTTTATTCTGGTCTAGAAGCCAGTGGAGGGCTTTCCACTACATAGTCCTGCCTTAATTTCCTCTGAGTCTTTTGCAGCAGATTGCACAGTGCTAGGCCTACAGTAGTAAATAAATACTAATTCATTGCCCAATTAATTATAATAATATTACAATATCGTGTAGTGACTATGCTTATCGGGTGAGGATTGAGGAATGCATAGAATTGATAAATCACGATGTTGCACACCTGAAACACTGTATGCCAGGCTATGGTCAAAAATTCCCCCGAAATGATGATGTAAGTCAATGGCAAATCATGATCCAACGCCTCTAAAACACATTATACACGATGGCGAGGAACACGAAAATGACAAGAAGTCTATGCCAGCGCAGTAGAGTCAGAGAGCCCAGCCTTGAATATTCAAAACCCCTCTTTTTAAAATTTTTTTTAATGTTTATTTATTTTTGAGACTGAGACAGACTGTGAGTGGGAGAGGGGCAGGGGGAGAGGGAGACACAGAATCTGAAGCAGGCTCCAGGCTCCGAGCTGTCAGCACAGTGCCTGATGCGGGGCTCGAACTGACAAACTGCGAGATCATGACCTGAGCCGAGGTCGGACGCTTAACTGGCTGAGCCACCCAAGTGCCCCTCAAAACCCCTTAATGACTGTGTGACCCTTGGAAAGTTGTTTAACTTCTCTGAACCCCCAGTTTCATCATCTATGAAATAGGATAATATAGTACCTCCTTCCTAGGATTACTGTAAAGTTTCAATGAGATTATACATGTAAAGTTCTTAAAACGATGCCAGACACAGGGGTGCCTGAGTGGTTCAGTCGGTTAAGCATTGGATTCTCTTTTTTTTTTTTAACATTTATTTATTTTTGAGAGACACAGAGAGACAGAGAATGAGTGGGGAAGGGGCAGACAGAGAGGGAGACACAGAATCCAAAGCAGGCTCCAGGCTCTGAGCTGTCAGCACAGAGCCTGACGCGGGACTCGAACTCACGAACCGTGAGACCCTGACCTGAGCCGAAGTCGGACACTCAACCGACTGAGTCACCCAGGCACCCCAAGCATTGGATTCTTGATGTCAACTTGGGTCACGATCTCATGGTTCAAGAGATCGAGCCCCACGTCGGGCTCTGCGCTCACAGTGCGGACCCTGCTTGGGATTCTCTCTCTGCCTCTCTCTCTCTCTCTCTCTCTCAAGATAAATAAATAAACAAACATTTAAAAAAATGCCAGAGTAGTCAACAAACACAAAGTATTTTTCTTTATTTCTGCCACATTTAAAAAAAAAACATAGAATTAAGACAGTTTCCATTTATACTGAACTCACAGCAATTAACGATGTGCTGTCTGAGCAAGATATTGGGGGTGGGGGACCCAGAAAAGAAAAAATATGACCCAAACTAACGGTAACTTCAGTCACTGGCTTCCCCTTTGTGGCTGTCCTCGCGGTGAGCTTCACAGAGAATCACTTCTTACCCAATTCCCAAATATAGGCCTAATCTCGACCAAGAATGGCTCTCACTCCTAAACTATGCCAGTCTAGAAAACAAGTCAAGAATTCACTTGCCCGCATGTTCGTCCAACGTCGCCAAAACCATAAATCAATGCCCAACATAAATTACCTGGCTCTTTGGGGTTCAGCTGCTTCATATTCAGCTGACTCCAAGCTTGGGGAGCCCAGGCCAGGGGTGCACATATTCGTCCCATAAGCATACGTGGTAGAGTCTGGACTAAGAAAACAATTACACTGACGTGATTTAACCCCAGACAGAACAACCCTCCCAAGCCTAAGTTGGCTCTGCCTCAGTAGGTCTCTCTGGCCCCCCTTCGCCCTCAGCAATTCTAAAAAGGGAACATTAGCCTCTGATGTGGCTGAGATCACATTTTGGGGGGAAAGAAGTGCAGTTATCAGTGGCTTCCTGTTCTGAAATGGCAGAAAAAAGGTTGCCTCTTGCATTTAACTATTCTGAATAGGCATGCGCTTTTGGTTTGAATCGCTTTTTGCACAACGATATTGTTGGTGCTTAAACAGTGAACAACTGAAATATTAATGGCTGAAAAGTAATGTTTAATTAACTTGCTTTTATCAGACACTATGTCCACTGCTATATTTAGCAACTGAACTAATGCAGAAGGCTGCTGCAGAATTAGTCAGCACATCAGCCTGTTAAATATCAAAGAGCAGAGGAGGCCTTTTGTCTCAGCATTGAACCAGAGACTGAAAATGCCTCCAATTTTAGCATTTCCAGAGAAGGATAAAAAGACGTGAAACACAACAATCAGGAAAAATGTCCCGCACGGCGTCAGTACACATCGGTCAGCCAAGAAACGTTGGGAGGGTGGCCACAGAAGTAAGAGGTCTGCCCGGAAGCCAGAATTCACATCAGCAGTGAATTCCTTAAAATAATTTACCATTAAAAAAAAAGTCAAGATCCCATCTACATAAGAGGTCCTGGGGAGTAATACAGAGTACTGAGTAGGTGGCAGGGTTTTTTGTGTTTTTGGTTTTGTTTTACAAAAAAAAAATTCACGTGGTCCACTTTAGCATTTAAGGGCTCCTGGGCATCCAACGGGAGGATTTAAGGAATAAAGGAAAAGCTTTTCTTCTCGGGGTGAGTTTTTACTTTTTATAGAAATGCTTTGCTTTTTTTAAGGCTCATTTATTTTGAGAGAGAGAGACAGAGACAGAGACAGAGTGCAAGTGGGGAAGAGGCAGAGAGAGAGAGAGAGAGAGAGGGAGGAAGAAAGAGAGAGAATCCCAAGCAGGCTCTGTACCACCAGTAGAGAGCCCGATGCGGAGCTCGAACCCACAAACTGCGCGATCATGACCTGAGCCGAAGTCGGACACTTAACCAGCTGAGCCACCCAGGTGCCCCTCTATAGAAATGCTTCTTATTTTGAGAGTGTATATCCAGGTAGAGGTGAGGGAGGAGGAGGCGGGTGAGGTGAGCACTCCTTCAAGAGATCCTAGCAATCCTAACATATTTGAAAGGTTTATTGGGTTATGAAGGCAAAGTGCACATTTTTTAATAAACAAAGCATAAAGAGAAAAAAAAAAAAACAACGTGAGCTTTGATTACCTGTGATAGTTTCAATTTATTCTGGTGTCCCAAGAATCCAGACCTGTTCCTGGCGCATAGTGGGTCTCAATAAAGGTTCATCGAATCAATGAATGAATCGTTTCATGTCAAGATGGTGAAGCAAACATGCAAAATTCTCCCCGTGCTATTTCAAACACACGGGAATGATCCATAACGTCTTTAAAGGTGCATTCAGAAGTACATAAAGAGCAAATGTGAGAGGAAAATCAGCATGGGCCAAAACAGAGAAAGAAACTACAAGTGGTGAGCCGTGAGCAGTCGGGACTGGGGCTTCAAGTCCATGGGGCGATGGAGCCAAACTTGCTGAGTATGTGCTTCAGGGCTGGGACTGGGATCCCGCTGTGAGCATGGGCGTTAGCACTGTGAAATCTTGCAGGAAGAACCCTTGAGCTGAGCTGCCGCTAACTTGAGGGGCCAGACCTGAGGCCACTGAGAAACCACCCTCACAGGGATGGGCATACAAGAAGAAAATCCCCACAGAGAATTAGCTCCAAAACCAAATTTATGGGAAGATGGGCACCCTGGCAAGTGGTCAGCAAACCCAGTAACTGAAAAATGAAGACAGAAGGACAATCTAAAGAGGACTTTAAAGCAACCTTGTATTATGTCTTCATAGACTGTATTGTGTTTGCAGGATGCAAAACACTGTATACAGTATGCTACGTTTTGTCTAACGAAAGGGAAATACATATGTACGTATCTGCTAATATCTGCAAAATACATTTTGCAGGAAAGATAAACCAGAAATTAAGAAGAGTGATTCCCTGAAGGAAGTAGATGCAAATGAAATGCAAGAGAGGCTCCTGGGTGGCTCAGTCTGTTAAGTGTCTGACTCTTGTTTTTGACTCAGGTCATGATCTCACAGATCATGGGTTCAAGCCCCGCATCGGGCTCTGCATTGCCAGTGAGGAGCCTGCTTGGGATTTTCTCTCTCCTTCTCTCTCTGCCTGTCCCCTGCCTCTCAAAAAATAAATACATAAATACATACATTTTTAAAAAAGGAAACAAATGGAATGCAAGAAAGGGCAATGGGACTTTTGGGAGTACGTGTTTGTATGTTTCTCTGTTTTATATTTATATATAAATTGTTCTGTATTCCAAAAATTGAATTAATGTGAGGAAAAAGCTAAACTTCAACACAAACAAATAAATCAGCCTAACTGCACACCACATTGAAAATATAGCTACACAGCAGAATAAAACACAATTTAGTCCAATAACTTTTTTTGTTGTTAGTCCAATAACTTTCTGACACTCTCACTGTCCACGTTCAGTGGGATACGTTATACAAAGTTCAAATATAGCTGTAAAGTAATCTTGGAGATTTTCAGTAAGTTTATTATTGGCAATATATCGCTGTAACAATTTTGAAGCCATTTTGTGTGTGCCACTAGACGGAGCAAATAATTCAATACATTGTAAATGAGTACATACATTGGGAGTTAGGGTTCTCACCGTGAGCAAAAGTAAACACAAACTGTATTATGGGGAAAGGAAAGGAAGAACCATGTGATGCTGGGTTGAACATAGCTACTAGCGTGAACTCATGACTTAAAAATCCATATCTGTCTACTAAAAGGGGCTGGAAGCAATGACATTTGCAATGAGCACACAGCACCGAGTTCTTGGATGCTAAGTACCACGCACCTCAGGTTGGGTTCCCTGGAAACAATGCTGGGATGGAGTTTGAAGGGATCGGGCAATGTATAAAGATGTATACATTGTATAAAGTATACATGTATACAATGTATAAAGATGGAGGAGGAAGCAGGATTGAGAAGAGAAAGGAGATTCGGAGCTGAGAAAGCTTCCGTCATCCCAGCAGGGAGCTCTGGAGCTGCATTTTGCCCTAACAGAGTGTCCTGCATCGGGTTGAAAAGCTGGGCCTTCCTACCCCTGTCTCCCTCAGTCATTGGATGTGGGTTGCCCCAGCGAAGGCGTGCACCTAGCTGGGGTGGTTCTGCATCTGAGGCAGACCCAGGAGGAGCTGACAGCTGGGGGCTGCTCACTGACCACACTCCCGGCAGCTGCACCGCACGTCCTTTCCCGAAGGGTGATCTGGACGTCTCCACGTCTACCCCACTACCTCCTTGGAGAACTGACTCATTCTATGTCCAGGGTGAGGAAAGAATGATGTGAAGATATCTACTTATGTCAGAAAGCGAGGAGATGCTCACTCTATCCACTGAGAGACTATGTACAAAAAAAAAAAAAAAAGACACAGGAGGCAGCTAGAAGGGGGCCTCACTAGACGTATTTGGGATCATTTGAGCCTCAAAATGAATAAGGATAGGGAGGTATTGTGACACACTGAATAATGATAAATAAAGGGCCCCATGAGTCCGTACAGATACTGAAACAAGTTCAAAAACAGTCGGAGGAGAAGGGAGAGCTCTTATTTATAGGAGAGTTCTAGCTCAGAAATGTGGAAGAAAGGACAGAAATAAAAAATCGTCATTTTGTAATCACCACCATAATAAGTGATTCAAGTGAAATTCATCAATGGGTGCTGAAACTATCAAGTGAAAGCATGTTGAGGAAGAGGGTGTTCACGCGCATTCTCAAAATATCACTTCACAGATTCCTTACTAATTACAAGGGGGAAAGGAACCCTTACAATGGAGAAGTCTGCTGGAAACCACTGGAACCAAGTGATCAGACCTCACATAACTACGGGACAAGCTGACATCGTGTGCCTTGTGATATGATACACTAAGAAGGACACATGTTGTATACTTGCCCATATATAATCCAAATTGAAGGACTTTCTAGAAGAATAAGTGACTTGGACTCCTCCAAATGCCAACATCAGGAAAGCAAAAAAAAAAAAAAAAAAAAAAAAAAAAGGCTGGGGAATTATTCTAGATCAAAGCAGACTAAAGAGACACTACATGCAATGCTTAATTCTCAATTGGATTCTGATTTAAAAACAGCACCTACCTGGTTCAGTAGAGCATGTGACTCTTGATCTCAGGGTTGTAAGTTAGAGCCCCACATTGGATGTAGAGATTACTTAAGAATAAAATCTTTAAAAAAAAATAAAAACAACTCTAAAGGATATTATTGGGAAAACTGGGGAAATGTGATTATGGATGCAAATTCAATGATTTAATATTAATGTTAAATTTCCCAAGTGTGATTATCATACTGAGGTTATGCAAGCATATGCCCTAGTTTCTAGGAAATGCATATTTATGGGTGAAGTGCCATTTCATCTGCAACTATAACTCTCAAATGGTTCAGATAGAGAAATAGGACGGTATAGCTATAGACGTCCATACACAGGTAAAGCAAATGTGGAAAGATATTAACAAGAGATGAATGTAGGTGAAGGGTAGATGGGTTTTCATGATGCCATTCTTGCAGTTTTTCTAGAGGTTTGAAATATTTCAAAATAAAAAGTTGAGGAAAACAAAAATATAAACAAAAACACATAAATTTTCCAAAGGTAAAGAAGGAAAATTCACGCATAAAATGTTCATCGATTATGAGGTAGGTATGTACAATAAGAAATCAATTGAAAAAAAAAAAGAAGAAACCAATTGGGTACAGAAGAGAAGAACAATACAGCCAAATAAAAAGTCGTTTCTTTGAAAATATCAATAAAATTCACAAGCCTTCTGTGAGACTGACCAACAGGAAAAGAGAGAAAACTCCATTTACTAAAATGAGAAAAGAAACAAGGCACATTACTATTGATTTTATAGAAATTACAAGGAATAAGTGAGTACTGCTAACAAATATATACCAATAAATTAGATAATATAAACGAAATAGAAAAATTCCTAGAAAGATACAAACTACTGAAACTGACTCAAGAAAAAAATAGGAAATCTGAATGGAGCTCTAACAAATAAAAAGACTGAATTAGTAATTTTTAAATTTTGCACAAAGAAAAGCCCAGGACCAGATGGCTTCACTGGTGAATTTGTTCAAACATTTAAAGAAGAATTAATATCAATTCTTCACAAACTCTTCCAAAAAACAGACCAGGAAACTCTCCCTAACTCATCTGTCAGGCCAGTGTACTGACACTGATGCCAAAGCCAAACAAAGACACCACAAGAAAACTATAATCAATATCGCTTATGAATGTAGGTGCAAAAATCCTCAGCATGGTATGAGCAAACTGAATCTGGCAACATATAAACATATAAGAAGCATTATGCATCTGGGCAAGTGGGATTGATCCCAGGAATGCAAAGGTGATTTAACAACAGAAAAGCAACGTACTACAACATATCAATCGAACTGATGTAGAATATCTATATCAATAGAATAAAGGACACATGGTCATGTCAATACACGCAGAAAAAGCATTTGACAAAATCCAGCATCCCTTCATGATAAAAACACTCCAGTGAGTAATAGAGAGGATCTGCCTGTACAAAAATCCACAGCTAACCTTAAACTTAATGGTGAAAACCTGAAAGCTTTCCCTCTAGGTTCAGATATAGGACAAGGATGTCCATTCTTACCGCTTTCACTCCACATTGTTCTGGAGGTTCTAGCTAGTGTATCAGGCAAGGAAAAGAAATAAGAGACATCCCGATTAGGAAGAAAGAAGTAAAAGTATCTCTACTTGTGAATGACAGGATCTTGTAATACTAATAAATGAGGTCAACAAAGTTGCAGGTACAAGATCAATATGTAAAAATCGATTGTAATTCCACACACTAATAATGAACTATCTGCTGTTGAAATTAAGAAAACAATTCCATTTATAACAACATCAAAAGAATAAAGCACTCGGGAATAAATTTAACCAAAAAAGGTGTAAAACCTATGCTCTGGAAACTGAAAAAAAATTGTTTAAAGAAGGCCTATGAAGCACCTGGGTGGCTCAAGAGTCTGATTCTTGATCTCAGCTCAGGTCTTAATCTCAAGGTCGTGAGTTCAAGCCCCATGTTGGGCTACGTGCCAGGTGTGAAGCTTACTTAAAAAAATAGGAAGAAAAAGAAAGAAAGAAAGAAAGAAAGAAAGAAAGAAAGAAAGAAAGAAAGAAAGAAAAGAAACAGAAAGAATGAAAGAAAGAAAGAAGAAAGAAAGAAACAGAGACAGAGAAAGAAAGAATGAAAGAAAGAAGGCCTAAATACACTGAAAGACATCCCAAGTTTATGCATTAGAAGACTTAATTTGTAAGATGACAATATTCCCCAAATTGATCTACAAATTCAATGCAATCCCTATCAAAATCCCAGCTGGCTTTTTTGCAGAAATTGACAAATATCATTAGTCATGGGGGGGCGGGGAATGCAAAATCTACAATGAAATACCACTTCACACATACCAGCATGATTATCCTAAAAAAGACAGGCAGTAACAAGTGTTGATGAAGATGTAGAGAAATTGGAACCCTTATACATTTCTGTTGGGAGTGTAAAATAGTGCAGCCCCTTTGGAAAACAATTTGGCAGTTCCCCAAAAGCCTAAACACATAGTTACCATTGGACCCAGCAATTCTGCTCCTAGGTATGTATTTGTTAACTTTAAAAATAAAACTTCCAATTATTTTACCAGCAAACATAGGTGTATTCAGGAACAGCACAGAGTTGCAATTCAGAACAAACAAGTTATGGCAAAACTGTAAGCAAGTTAGGAAAACAAAGGACAGATACTCTAACAGAGAAAGAGCTGCAGTTGGGAGCGCGGTTATAAACAAGAGGTCCGTTGGAGTAAACTGGGAGTTCCAGGTATAGTGGCTTCTCATTGGCTGAGCTGTGACTGTCTCTCATTGGCTGGGCTGTTTCCCGGGAGAGGAGGAAGCCTTCCTTCCTCAGGCTGGGGTAGTAAGGTACTATCCATGTGCAGGGTCCTTCTCTTCTTGTTGGGTCTGCAACTGACAATAACAAATGACTCCATTCCAAACAAGGTTTCCATTATTAATTGTCACATATCCAAGAGCGCTGAAACATGTCCATACAAAAAATTATACACACATATTCATAGCAACATTATGCATGATAGCTAAAATGTGGAAACAACTCAAATGTCCTTCAACTGATACGTCGACAAACAACATTTCCATACAATGGCCTGTTATTCAGCAATATAAAGGATGAACCTTGAAAATATTAGCTCAGTGAAAGAAGCCAGACAGAAAAGGCCACATATTGTATAATCTCATTTATATGAAACATCCAGAATAGGCAAATTCATGGGGAAAGAAAGTAGATGAATGGGGGGCGCCTGGGTGGCGCAGTCGGTTAAGCGTCCGACTTCAGCCAGGTCACGATCTCGCGGTCTGTGAGTTTGAGCCCCGCGTCGGGCTCTGGGCTGATGGCTCAGAGCCTGGAGCCTGTTTCCGATTCTGTGTCTCCCTCTCTCTCTGCCCCTCCCCCGTTCATGCTCTGTCTCTCTCTGTCCCAAAAATAAATAACCCTTGAAAAAAAAAAAAAAATTAAAAAAAAAAAAAAAAAAAAAAAAAGAAAGTAGATGAATGGTTGCTGGGGCAAGGGCGGGGCGGGGGGGGGGGGATTGGAAATGGTGGAGAGACTGACTGCTAGTGGGGTTTCTTTTGGATGATAAATGTCCTGGAATTAGATAGTGGTGATGGTTGCAAAACTCTGTAAATACACTAAAAACCAATGAACTATACACTTAAGGGTGAATTTTATGGTAGGTGAATTGTTTCTCAATTTAAAAACAAACAGGCATTTGCTAAGGCTACACTGGCCATCGTGTTGCAATATATGAATGTATCAAATCAACATGTTGTACAAAAACAGAACAAAGAACTGGAACGAAAATCACAAACAACAAAAACACCAAAGCTGAGGGTGGGGTGGGGGGAGGGCAGAAGTTACGAGAAGGATAGAGATACGGATTACATTGGACTAAATGATATAAATAGAATGTATAACTTCTAAAATGATGATGGTGGGGTAGAAGGAGAGGAATGTATAAAGCCACCCACGATATTGAGTCAGCTAGACAAACAAAAATAAGTTGCAGAATGAAATATACTAATGATACCACTAATGTACATTAATCATAAAATCATAAAACAAAACCAACTCATAACAGTGGCTGACGTAAGAGAGAGAAGGGGGTAGGACTGACATCGGTGGCCAATATTAAATATTTACCTATAGTATTTAATTCCTTTGTGTCTCAAAAGAGAGACTTAGAGTAAATATAAACTGTTATCAGCTGTTAATTCTGAGTAATGGAAGCAGGAGTGTTCGTTATACTATTCTCTGTATTTTTCTTTTTAAAACTGTCTGAAACTTAAAAATAATACACCGGGAAATATCCTGAATTGGACTTTCAGCCCACTTTTATTGATTTCATGTGTCATCTTGGCCACATGACATTTTTTAAACACACTTTCCAGGCTGTAAAAAAAAAAAATGATTATCAGTTGTACTTGTGTAAAAATGGGTATGTCAAGGTGTAAGGGTGGGGAAGGAACCTAGTATTTGCTAAATATCTACTGTGTGTCTGACACTGTGCTACGTGCTGTACGTGTGGTGTGTCATTTAATTCCTTCCTCATATTAATCCTGTGATTTAGGTAACGCCAATCCCAAATTGCAGATGTGGAAACTGGGATGAGGTCAAATAAGTCAAACTAGGTTGCGAATATCAACGGGCATACATGAAGAATTGCCCGGAGTCCCTGGGCACGTTCAGTTGTAAAGAAATCAATTTCTGGACTCGCAACTTCCTAAAATTGATCTCCTGAGAATACCGACTCTGCCAGGTGGATTCTCTTTCTCACCTCCTCTGGCCCAACAGCCACCCCCACCCCCACTCCCCTCTGTCACTAATCTGACTTTGGTGCATAGCCCCCCCCCCCCGGGGGCGGGAGGGGGGCGAGGCAGAAACCTCTGGGTACAAACAATGAGACCAGCCAAAATCAGAGTGTTGGTGTGGAAAAGGGAATGACCCTAATCACCGCTTAACAAGACCTTTTGCAACACAGGTGGTTTCTAATTCTTTGTTTTCAACAAAACTGCTGAAGGCGCTAATGGAATTGTCAGCTAATAAATCATTAAAATTAACTTTTGATGATAGATCGCAATGGGATTTTTTGTACATAACTCAGAAGAAATGCAGAGAATTGTGTGACAATGCTGTGAGAAAAATTTTCATTTCATTCTACCTATTTCCGTTGAACAAAGCTTCTTAGCGTTTACATTTTTAAAAAGTAAAAAAAAAGGATCAAAATCAAATTGATACTGAATTCTGTCTCATTCTAGCAATGTTTATCCACAAATGCATGAACTAATTGAAAAACATCTCATTCATCTCTGGAGATACACTTTCAAAGATATTTGTTCCATTGTATATTTAAATTATTTTTCAAATCTTATAAAATATTTATGTTCTTTTGATCAATTGTGCACTAAGGATAATTCTATCCAGAAAACTTTCTATTTTTAGTACATAGAGCTTTATGGTCATAGGAAACTTTAAAAATTAATTTCAACTGCCCTGGCTATATTGGTGAGAATGTAAATTGGTGCAGCCACTATGGAAAACAGAATGAAGGTTCCTCAAAAAAAATTAAAAATAGAATTACCTTATGATTCAGTAATTGCACTTGTGGGTATTTAAATGAAAACACTAACTTGAAAAGATATCTGTACCGCCACGTTCATGGCAACATTATTCACAATAGTGAAGACATGGAAACAAGCTAAGTGTCCATCAGCGGATGAATGGACAAAGAAAATGTGGTATAAAATGGAATATATGGAATAAAATGAAATATCATTTGGCTATTTTAAAAAAAGGATGAAATCTTGCCATTTGTGACAACACAGATGGACCTTGAGGGCATTATGCTAAGTGAACAGGACAGGGAAAGACGAATACTGTATGATCTCTTTTACATGCAGAATCTAAACAAACAAAAAAACACCCCAAGCCCATAGATACAGAGAACTGATTGGTGGTTGCCAGAGGTGGGGGTGGGGGAGTGGTGGAGATTTTAATTAATGGTCACATTTTTGTTGCCGAGAAGTATGTAGAGTGATCAAAATTAGACTTATAAGCAAAGAACAATACACTGATAAGCATAAAATATATTACATTAGGACAACATTCTGTGGGAGAAGTGGAAAGGAGAAAAAGGGAACGATGTAAAATTTTCAAGATCTTGATCATGTAGTTTTAAAATAGCTGATGGTGGGTATGAAGTGGCTATTGTATTCAGATTCAGTTGGACAAGCTCAAAAAAGTAATGTAACCATTTTATTTTAAGATGTCGATATTTACTATATACTGAAAATAACTTCCTTTGTAACTAAACGTGGGATGAAAATTTTGCGATACCAATTTACAGTATGTGAGGGGATTAACAGGTTTTCAAAATTATTTTAGGGAACATGAAAGCAAAATGTTTTTTTGGGTTTTTTTTTGTTTTGTTATTTTCCTTTTTACTATAGTCACCAGAAAAAACTTGGAAGACCTCTGAATTTATAACTCGCTCTGGGCCACACAACCATTAGGTGGCCAAGCTCGAACTTGAACCCGTGTCTGCAAGATGCCAAAGCGTGTGGTCCTTTCACCGTACTCGAGGGAGACAAAGGATTCTATGAATGTTGGTCTTCATTAAAGTCCATTCAGTGTAGAAATAATTTATTTGGTTGTTTAATGTGAGCAAGGTGCTGTCCTTGGTGCCACTAGATACACAATAGTGATTAAGGTATATTACTTAACTCGTGGAGCTGAAAAAGTTACAGGAAGAGATAAGCTGTCTTCACAAAATCCTTAATACAAGATTAAATGTAATAAGAGCAACAGATATTTTGAAAAATGTTATGAGGCAAGAGACAGATTACTTTTAGCTGGGGGAGCTTGAATAGATTCTGGCATCAGATAGATGAGTCTTTGTAAAATGGGTAGACGGGGGCGCCTGGGTGGCGCAGTCGGTTGGTTAAGCATCCGACTTCAGCCAGGTCACAATCTCGCGGTCCGTGAGTTCGAGCCCCGCGTCGGGCTCTGGGCTGATGGCTCGGAGCCTGGAGCCTGTTTCCGATTCTGTGTCTCCCTCTCTCTCTCTGCCCCTCCCCTGTTCATGCTCTGTCTCTCTCTGTCCCAAAAAGAAATAAACGTTGAAAAAATAAAAATAAAAAAATAAAATGGGTAGAATTTGGACTAGTGAAGACGTGTTAGTGAGAGAAGGTAGGGAGGATTCATTCATTCGTTCATTCATTCATTCATTCATTCATCCAAGAACCATGAACTACACACATCAATCAAATATAATAAATGAAGCTTTAAAAATGTCCTGGGTGGGGGGTTGCCTGGGTGGCTCAGTTGGTTGAGTGGCTGACTCTTGATTTTGGCTTGGGTCATGATCTCACAGTTCATGAGATCGAGCCTTGGGTTGGGCTCTGCGCTAACAGTGTAGAGCCTGCTTGGGATTCTCTCTCTCTCTCTCTCTCTCTCTCTCTCTGCCCCTCCCCCACTCACACTCTGTCTCTCTCTCTCTCTCAAAATAAATAAACATTAAAAAATGTCGTGGTTGGAATAAATAAACTGTAGAACACATTTGGGAGACAGGCGGGGAATTCTGAATCTTGACTAGGTATTTATTGATAGTAAGGAATTTTACTTGATAGTAAGGAATTTATTGATAGTAAGGAATCACACCTCATTGCTTTGAGGTGTGATAATCATGTTGCACTTATGTTAAAAAACAAAGGAAGAAAGTTGGGGAGGCTGGCTGGCTCAGTGAGCGGAGCATGTGAGTCTTGATCTTGGGGTTATAAGTTTGAACCCTACGTTGGATGTAGAGATTACTTAAAAATAAAACCTTAAAAAGAAAAGAAGACAGTCTCTGTCTTTTAGCAATGAATACTAAATTATTTCTGGATGGAATATGATGTGTTGCATTTGCTTTAAAATAGCCCACTGTGTGTGTGCCTTGGAGGGAATAGGTGGGGAATGTAAATGAAACCAAACTGGTTATGTGTTGCCGATTGTTAAAGCTGGGTGCTGGGTACATGTAAGTTCATTACACTATTTTCTCTATTTGGTATATGTCTTCATTTTGTCATAATGAAATGATTTTTAAAATTAATATTAATTTAATGCCTACTGTGTTCCCAGAAACTGGAAGTATAAACAGGAAAGCTACATTGTCTGCCCTCAAGACGTCTATGATCTGTTGGGGGAAACAGACCCCTTGAAAGCATCAGGACTGTACATGATTCCCTGCTATACTAACAGTATAAATCAATTCTGCCCGACCTCACAGTTTGTGAGATCCCATGTAGGGCTCTGTGCTGACAGCGCAGAGCCTGCTTAGGATTCTCTCTCTCCCTCTCTCTGCCTCTCCCCCACTTGCATGTGCCCCCACTCTCTCAAAATAAATACATAAACATTAAAAAAAAAAAAGACTGTTCTCTAGGGGTGCCTGGGTGGCTCAGTCAGTTAAGCGTCCGACTTCGGCTCAGGTCATGATCTCACAGTCCGTGAGTTTGAGCCCCACGTTGGGCTCTGTGCTGAAGGCTCGGAGCCTGGAGCCTGCCTCGGATTCTGTGTCTCCCTCTCTCTGCCCCTCCCCTGCTCCTGCTCTGTCTCTCTCTGTCTCAAAAATAAATTTAAAAAACATTAAAAAATTAAAAAAAAAAAAAAAAAAGACTGTTCTCGGCAAAGGAACTGCAGTCAAGTTTTCCAGAGGGGAGTGCACAGGATGTCTTTCAAGTTCCCCCTAGACCCCAGGCTGATGGTCCATAGAGTCTGAGAGGGAAGAAGTGGGAGGCGAGTCTGGCCAGAGAGGTAGATGTGCTCCCTGGGAGACAGATGCACCAGATTCCACCGTTGCCACCGTGTGTGATGACCACGAAAGGGGGCAATTGTCTGTCAGCTTGAGGCCCCTGTGGAAGAAGAGACTTGAACTTCATGGCTTCCACTGATAGGAAAAAGTCACTGAGATGAAGGACTAGGCAGCACTTTGGAAACAAGAATCATTCACCAGAAAGAATCGGCCACTTTGGATGACCATAGTAAAGGTGATTAACTCTCTCCTCTTTCGTTGTTTTGGAAGTGGAGTATACTGGCTTGGACTGGGGGCTCTGGAGCCATGCTGCTCGGTGTTAAATCCTGGCTCCAGAGTTGCTTAACCTCTTTGAGCCTCAGTCTTCTCATCTGTACAGTGGGGATGAGAATCTAACGTAAAGACTAAATAAAATGATGCATATAAACTGTCCTGCATAATACCACGCTGGTACACCAATATACTCTCGACGGCTTTGCAATCGTGCTTTTGGAAGAGAAAGCAAAGGACTTGATTATTCTGCAACACAGTCCCCCCACATATTTTAAGTGGAACAATGTGTTTCCATGACCCACAGACGTTGAGTTCAAATCCAAGGAGATGAAGTGTTACGAGGCAGACAGGACTGGCCTTGCGCGTAGACCAAGCTGGAGCAATGTGGGAGATCGTTGCCTCGTACCCTCTAGGAATATCTGTGGAAGGGAGGAAGGACGGAAGGAAGCGGTGGAGGTGGGGAAAGAAGGGGGAGCAGGAAGGGAGGGGAAGGAAAGAAGAAAAGATGGAGAAAAGAAGGGGGTGGAGAAAGGGGGCTTCTGAGAAATGAACCACAAATAACGCTGACTGAGCGCCGAAGAATGACCAGGAGGTTCCAGGGAGAGGGCCCTTCATTCAGAGCCTTCCATATTTGGGAGCCTCTTGGCTACTCTGGGGCTGGACGCTGGGCTGGTATTTTACTGGGGGAGTTAGTTGCCTGTTTATCAGAGGCTTCTGGGATCAGGGTAGGGCAGATCGGCTTCTTTTTCTAGCGAGGGTAAAGCCAGTCTCTTCTGCCATCCACAAAGACCAAACTTCAGTGCTTCTGAGGGCGTGGAGTGGGAAAAGGGAAGGCCCAAGGCCACTGGCGCCAGGAAGAGAGAAGGGAACTTTGCAAGGACTTATGGTCGCTCCAGAGGGAAGCCAGCACCCATTTTCTGCACCTCGAGAGAAAAGAGAAGTCATCAGACTGGATTGGCTTGATCTATACGCCCAGCCAGCTACCCCCACCTGGCACCCTGATCAGCATGTACATCCATGGTCTTACAGTGGAGAATGCCTTTTAGCAGGTGGAAGGCCCAACCTCTGCGTGAAATCGAGCTCTCATTTCCTCTTGCCTAGGCAGGGACGTTAGGAGGCCTTTCTCTCTCATCAGCTAATCCTCCCTCCTGCTTATTCCTAAACATGCTCTCATCTCTCAAAATTCAAAAGAGAGGAGGGAACCTTCTCTTCTCCCTTCTTGTCCCTCTCATTCCACTCGACTTCAGTTGCCCTGTACAGTGAAAGGTCTCAAAACAATTGTCCACGCTATACTGTCTCTACTCCAATTCCAATTTCCTCTTCAATCTGTTCCATCAAATCCCAAGCCAAGCGATCTTTAAAAATATGTATCAGATGGGGGTGCCTGGGTGGCTCAGTTGGTTAAGTGGCCGAAGGCATCTCAGGTCATGATGTCACAGTTCGTGAGTTCAAGCCCCACATCGGGCTCTCTGCTGTCAGCACAGAGCCTGCTTCGGATTCTCTGTCTCCCTCTCTCTCTGCCCCTCCCCTTGTCACTCTCTCTCTCTCAAAAATATATAAGCATTAAATATATATATATTTATACAAATATTTATATGTATATATACATATATTTATACAAATATACATAGATATATTTATATAAATATAAATATATATAAATATATAAGTGTGTGTGTGTATATATATATATATATATATATATATATCTCAGACCCAGAATAGTACTCAGCAATAAAAAAGAACTATGGATACACACAACAATTTGGATGTAGCTCAAGGGAATTAAGCTGAGGGCAAAAAGCCAATCCCCAAAGGCTACATACTGTATGATTCATTTACACAATATTCTAGAAAAAAAATTATAGAAATGAAGGGCAGATTAATGGTTGTCAGTGGCCACGGACCCGGAGGACTAGGGCACTGGGTGTGGCTATAAAAGATCAACAGGCCGGATCCTTGTAATGATGGAACTATTTTGTATTTTGATTGTGGTGGTGGCTACATGAGCTTAGACGTGTGATCAAATCGTATAGAATTAAACACACACACGAGTACAAGTACAACCAGCCAAATCTGAATAAGATTGGTCAGTATTTTGTGGTCTTGGGCTATAGTTCTGCAGTGGGGTAAGCTGGGTAAGGGGGACATAACCCCTCCCTGTACTAGTTCTTACAAATGTATGTGAATTTACAATTATTCCGAAGAAAAACAAATGTAAAAGAAATATCAAGGAGATCATGCCATGCCCTGGGAGAAAGCCATTCATTCAATGGCCTCCCTCGTTTTGGGAATAAAACGGTCTGCCCATCGCCTACGATGTAGTATGAGATCCGGCTCCTGCCAACCTGTCCAGCTTTATATTATGCTCTGCACCCGACCCCAGGCCCTGCTGGTGCCAATCACAATCACCACCTCTTAATTCCAAGGCATCAAGAGTTGCCTCCTCTTTCCGGCCTTCATACATCTGCTCCCTCTTTCTGGAATGCTTTTCCTTGGCTCTTTCCACGGTTGCTTCTGGCGTTAACTTTCAGGGCTCGGCTTAAATGTCACCTCCTCCTCTCCTAACCACAGAATTTGCACACTCTTCTTTTCCTGCACCGGCATTATCCCAAATTTGATTATTTTCTCACTTCTTTATCATCTGTCTCCTCCACTAGATTGCAAGCTCCCAGGGAAGGGTGGATGGTGATCCGCATGACTCCGCACTCTATCCCTAGCACCTGGCACGGTGCTTGGCACGTGGTGAGGGCTCAGTAAACCAAATGTTGAGTGAATGAATGAGTAGCCACGTGCCGCTTTGCCATCATTGCTCTCCTGAGTGATGTAAAGCCCTCTGCATGGTGGTATTGGGATTACGGATCGAGCTTCTTTCGCTCTCTCCGGCTTGCTACCAAGGGGAAGGGTCGCCGGTGGGTCCTTCGGCAGCGTTTCGGACCACGGGGTTCCGCAGTCGGGACCGAAACCCGGCGCACCCCGGGGCCCCTGCCGCTTTGCAGGGAGTGCGCAGGTTAGCGGAGGCCCCTGGTGAGGCCACCTTCGCTCGCTCGACTCTCTTTGTTGCTCCCACCCCCTGCCCTGGCCGCGGCTGCCTGCAGTGACTCGTGACTCCCCGCCGGCTTCGAGGGCTGCAGCACTGGGGGGGGGGGGGGGGGCGCCGGGCGCCCCCAGCCCTCCCTCCCTTCGGTCTCCTGGCCAGAGCCGCCCCTCCCGGGGAGCCCTCGCCCCCGCCTCCCCGCGGCCACCTTCCCCGCGCACCCGCGCCGCGTCGGCAGCAGGGCCGCTCCCGAAGCGGGGGGCACGTGGCCGCGCTGGGTGCGTGACACCCCCGCCCCCGCGCCGGGCCGGCTCCCGCGCGCGCGCCGCGCCCCGCAGCCCCCGCGGGCAGAGCCCGGGCAGCGCGCGCCGCGCCCCGCCCCCGCGCGCGCGCCCGCCCCCTCCCCGCCTCCCCCGCGCGCCCCTCCCCTCGCGCCCCTCCCGCGCCCTACATCCAGCGCCCGGCCCAGGGGGCTCAGTCCGCAGCCACCGCCGCCGCCACCGCCGCCGCCGCCGCCGCGCCTCGGCCTCGGTGCAGGCAGCGGCCGCCGCCGAGACAGCTGCGCGGGCGAGCATCGCCAGGCAGTAAGCCCGCTTTCTCTCCGCGTGTGCGTGCGTGTGCGCCTCCCGCCCGCCGGCCCCGCGGCCCGGGGGAGCGGCCGCCCTCCTGCCCCGCCGCCGCCGCCCCGGCCGCCCGGCCTGCCGCGGTCGGTACCTGCGGCCTCGGGCCTCGGCGGGCCGGCCGGCCGGGGTGGGGGCCGCGGGGTCCCCGCGGGTGCGTGCCTCGGCCGCCCCGGGCTCGCGCCACCGGGGGTGGCGGGCGTGGGGGCGGGGGAGCGGGCGTGCCCAGGGGGCTCCCGGTGCGTCCTCCGCGGAATGGTGGGGAGCGGGGCGCGGGGTGGGGAAGGGGGAAGGGGCCCCTGATTTTCCCACCGAGGCTGGAGGGCGGTGGGGGCGGGGCGAGGTGGGGGCACCCTGGGCGTTCTCGGCCGGGGTGGCTGTGGGGCGCGGGCGGGTGAGGCCGGGGGCCCCCCTCGGCGCGCTCCTCCGGGGTGGCGGGGATGGGAAGGCGGCGAGGGGGGGAACCTGCCCGGCTTCGCACAACGGAGAGGGCGGGGGTGGGGACGCGCGGGCGTGGAGGTGAGCGGGCTCGCCGGGCTTTCTCGACGGGGATGCTGGGGGGGCGTTTGGAGGAGTTGGGGGTGGGGTGCAGAGGGAGTGAGGAGGGCCGGGAGGGCCCGCAGCGGTTCTTCCCTCTTGGGGGGATGGCGGGGGGAGGGGGGGTTGGCGAATGGGGGTGGGGACAGTGGGGATTTCAGCTCCAGCGTGGAACCTGGAGAAGCCGGAGGAAGGTTCTGTCACGTGGGGTGAGCCTTAGAAGGTGGATTTTCAAAACTGCAGGGTGTGACCTTTCCGTCTCAAAAAGCGTGAAATCGCTCCAAGGTGCTGTCTGTTCTAGGTGCTGGAAGAGAGGTTTCTGCTTTCGAAGTTTCTGGTTCTCTTCCATTCCTCCTCTTTCTTTTCCATTCCTCCTCTTTCTCTTCCATTCCTCGCGGCCTCTTCTCAGCCGTCCAGGACTAGGTAGAGGTTTGAAAATCAGCAAGGGAAGACTGTGTGTGGTTCGTGTTCAGTGCTAGATCATTTTCTGCATTGGGAACTGTGCGAGTTCGTCAGGTTTGTTTGGATTGCCCTTTACTATAAAACCCTGTGCCAGGGAGGCCCCTTGGGGAAAGAAGGGACCAAGGTTTATAAAGGGGACTCCAGGTTTGGTTTTTTAATTTCCTGAAGGGCAAGGGATACGTCGTTGTAGCATTTAGTTTGGCTTTTAGGAGAGGGAGAAATAGAAAAAACGTATGCCTTTGCTGGTAGTTCCCTATATTCGTTTCAATGATCCCATCGGGATTATCTGAGCCCCCTTTGATTTGAATTTGGAATGGATCCAGTTTTCCTAATTGGAGCCATCATTTTGTAATTGCCTGTAATTCTTCCCTGGGTTATCAAATCTATGGCAAGCTTATAGAGCAGTAGGAATAATTTTTTTTTTTTTAGTTATCTTGATTAAGAGGGTTTTAATGTAAATTTGATGTTGTTCTTTGGAAGTGCGAACCTTTGCAGAATAGCAGAAGTTTAAATTATGAGTCCCTTGGAATTTTGTAAAGTCTTTCCCTCCCCAGCTCATCTTCTCTGGGAAGAGAACCCTCCCCCACTCTTCACACTGAAGAAGCAAGGGCTTCTGGGATGGTAGCTTTGCCTTTGGAAACTCATGCTCATATTTGCTTGAAGAGGAATACATACTAGAAAGGCATATGCCTTTAATGTGGCGGGGCTATATGTGCTTTCCCATTTCGGTTACATAAGGTTCCAATCTACTTTTTACCTTCAGTCTTTAAAAAATGGTTATTTAACATTTTTAAGAGCAAATATAATCTTTACGCAACAGGAAATTGGTTAGATAGGCCATGATTTGTGCAAACCGCCTCACAATAAGTATATAGTCTAAGGCTCCCATATAGGTTCTGTAACCATATATGGTTTTTGAAATTCTATGCTACCATTCCCATATTGAATTTTTGGAGAAGTAAAGCTGTTTTTTTTCGACCAAGTCTGGATTTTTGAGTGAAAGTTGAAAAGAAAATTTCGTATAAGATTTAAACTGGTAAAATTCCTCTTGGAGGATACCAGTGCATTGGAGCTAATTTAATGTCTACCAAAGGAATGGACCACTTAAATAATTACTTGATTTATTTACTGGAAATACTAAACTGGAAATGTTTAAGTGAAAATAGAGATTTTTGGTCTCAGGCAAAAATGCGTTTAAGTAAGCACTGTTCTGTGCAGCATTTCTGTGTTACTCCGATACACATCCTGTATGCCGGCTAAAACGCGTGCATTTAGGAATACAATTTAAGTCTGATTGTTTTTTCTCTTATGAATAGACTGTTAGGAGTGGTCAAATCTTACAGATGGAAATGTGTTGATGGGTAGTGGGGACTTAAGTTCCTGTAGACAAAAAGAGTAAATGGGTGTCTTTGCCCAGCTTTTGGAGAACGTGTTGTCTGCCCCACGGGACTGGTGGGGGTGGGGGGGGGAGGGAAGATGAAGAGATTAGAGCAATTAACAAAAATGGTCAAGTATCTTTCTGAGCATTCTTGAAGATTTTGCTTATAGCCATTTGAAGAATGAAGCCTTTGTGGAAGAAATTGACCCTCACTCCTAAAGTTTTTTTTTCAACGTTTATTTATTTTTGGGACAGAGAGAGACAGAGCATGAACGGGGGGGGGGGGGCGGGGGGGGCAGAGAGAGAGGGAGACACAGAATCGGAAACAGGCTCCAGGCTCTGAGCCATCAGCCCAGAGCCCGACGCGGGGCTCGAACTCACGGACCGCGAGATCGTGACCTGGCTGAAGTCGGACGCTCAACCGACTGCGCCACCCAGGTGCCCCACTCCTAAAGTTTTGACATTAAAAGAAATACCAGTTTGTTGAGGGAGTGGAGGCTGACCTACCGAAGCTGAGCCCTGTTTTCCTGCTTTCCACCTCCGGGTTCCCTTCTGCCCTGAACCCCTCCCTTTCCCCCTTCGGTGCCAGCAGCATTGGGAGTTGAACAAATGTTTGTGCTTGCTTGAACTTTAGGCCTTATCTATTTGGCTGCTTTCCCCAACTTTTGCCTACAAAATTTTTTTGGTTCGTTGGACTCTCCAGTTGTTTGGATTTGGGGTAAAAGGGAGTAGACTGTAATTATTTTCTCTTGGAAGATCTTTTCTTTCAGCTCCTGTTGGGACAGGAGCAAAAAAAAAAAAAAAAGTGGGTGTTTTTTTTTTGGTTCTGTTTTGTTTTTGTCAACGGATTACTTAATTAAGCAGAATATATGGCCATCCATTTATTCAGCCAACATTTACTGAGTTACCGCTTGTGCCAGAGGCTCTGTGCTAGGTTCATCCACAGTAGGTAAGAAACGGTTTCACCTTCTGGGGGCAGTTACTAAAACAGACAATAGACAATGAATTTGTGGTACATAATCAGGAGGTGGCCAGAGTCTTGGACATTAATATAGCACTTTGTATACGTTAAACATGCTTTGACCACGCACACAGTGCCGTCGTTTCTTGCCAGGGCATTTATTCATTGTCTACACAGTACCTCCTCTTAGCCAACTAAGACGCACTTTTTTCCTTTTGGGTAATATGGTTTGTAATTCGTCTTCAGGATCTTAAGGTCTATGGCCTTTTTAAAGAAGATACGTTTTATGTGAAGTACATAGGACACAGCGGACTTCCTGATATTTAAGTTGGGCATTTTATAGCACTGTGCGGAGTAGTGAGGACGCAGCGGCCGGGCCAGCAGTCCTTCCTGTGACTTAAAAGCATCTTCTGACGGCAAATGGGGCCAAACAAAATTACTGTTCTGTGGTCACCTTTGAATTATGGATGACGGATGATGAAGCCCAGAAGAGTGTGAATGATACTGAATAGTAGCTGGAGTAAACCCTCGCCCTCCTGCAGGGTTACCTCCTGAGATCTTTGCACATCCCTCTGTTTGTGGATCGTGCCTGCCCAGTGGTTTTTAACTAGGGCAGTTTTGTCCCCCACGGGGCATTGAACAATGTCTGGAGACATTTTTGGCTGTCATGAATTGGGATGCGGCGTGCTGCTGGTGTGTAGCGGGTGGAGGCCACGGATTCTGCTTAAACATTCTCTCCACCGCAGGCGGCAGGCCCCTGCAACAAAGAACGATCTGCCCCGAAATGTCAGTAGCGCTGAGGTTGACGTAATTCCCTCTACAAGATGCAGTAAAACGTAACCTCCGGAGACTAGAAAACAGGAACGGTGTCTTGATGTGATATTTCACGTTGGCTGAGCTCACTCGACTGGTCTACAAACAGATGAGTCCATTGACCTGAATAGTTAAAGACCAGCGAGAGCTACCATCTACGGGCCCTACTCTAATGCCAGGCACTGGTATACGTTCAGTATTCCCTTCATTTTATAAACGAGGAACCAGGCGCAGAGAGGCAATGTGACTTCTCGAGGCCTTACAGCTGGTCCGGGTTGGAGGCAGACATCAAAATTAAGATCATCTTACTCCTCAGAAGTTCATGGGTTTTGAGCACACCGTCATACTGTCTCCCTTGTGGCAGGCTCCATTCAAAATCTTAACAAAATTAAAATTACTACATGTCCTATATACCATTGAGTTTGCTTGAGAGTAATTAAAGCCATGAACGTTAAATCTGATCGTACTTGGAAGTAAGTGGCCAGGAGTAGGGGGAGAAAGGGAACTGACATTACTCGAAGGCCTGCTGTAGTTCTAGAAAATACACTAGTTGGACTCACAGCCGTTATGTAATTGGATCCTCACAGCAGCTCTGCAAAGTAACGGCGCACATCTCGCAGATGAGGTTAGCAAAGTAACCTAAGATTGCACAACTAAGTGGCCGAGTTGAGATTTGAACGTAAGTCCCATGACGAAGCCGGTGTCCCTTGCTGCTTTCTCTACATTTTGGGGTTGGTGAAGGATGTGGGGCGGGCGGGAGTTGAGCAGGCTGCAAAAAGGTGAGTAACGGGTCCTGGATGACAAGTGATTTCAGAGGTCACATGTCGTAGATGATGGGTTATACTCAGGTAGAGAACGGGGAGGTGAATCCCTGTACTTTCTTCCAGTGGGGAGAGCTGAGCTCGACTGAGAACTTGTGCTAGAGATCTTCCCAAACTAAGCCCTGTAGTGGTTGTTTTGGAGAACTTCGTTTTCTGTCTTTCTTGAATTTTTCCAGACGCTGTTTTGATAACCATGAAACGGGAGGTTACCGAACTGTGTTTATATCTTTCTGCGTCTCATCCTTTTACCTTTCTTAGGACTTACTTAGTCCTAAGCTTAGTACTGACAGCATTCGGTTTTGTCACCTCCTTAAACAATTTAGACATTTGTTTTTGCTATGGAAGTTGTTTTTAAATAAATGTCATCAAACTTATACTTGTGTTTTCCATATGGGGGGGTGTGTTTTGTTTCGACAGCTAAATATTTATTTTAACTTTTGACGTGTTGTATTCTTAAGCATAACAAGAGGAAAAATAAAAACCAGCCCAATAGCAATCATATTTTGTCTGGCAAGCAATTTTGTGTGTGGGGGGGGGGGGGAGAAGGAGGACTTCATGTTTCATTTCATTTACTTTAAATTGGAAAGGAATTTTAACCATGATTCTCAAGGGCCAAGATGCTAGGGGGGAAAAAAAAAAGAAATGTTATTTAGATAAAATGCATGTTTTGATTTCCACATAGGTCTGGGAGCCATAGATTCTGAGTATAATAATTATGTCATGACTCCGCAGCAGTCAGCCCCTCAGGTGATCAACCACTGGGTATGGGCACGCATTGTGATACTGATTTTGGACCCTCCCCCCCCCCCCCAATGATTTTAGACTAGAACTGAGAGATCTGACGAAACTTGCAAGAATGCACTAATCCCTTCAAAAATCCAAGCTTTTAATGATAATAGCGGTACTTTCACATTGTCTGGGAAACTCAGAAAATACAGCAAAGCCTAAAGAATATAAAAATCAGCTCTAACCCACCACCCAGAAATTGGTGACAGTGTTCTGTATCTCTTTTTAAAATGTAGTGTTGGTTTTGTGTTTTTTTTTTTTTCCAATGGCAGACTCAAGTCCATTGCAAAATCTCCAGCTTCTAAATGTAGTCTGAGTTGTTTTTGTTTTTGTTTTTGTTTTTCTTAACTTTACCAAAAGAGTTTCTGAATAATCGTTGCATCTCTAGAGAGAAGTCCTGGTCATAGAAATGAAATGGGAATAGTGCCGGGGAGTTAGAGAACTATCTGGTGGCCTCATCATGTGAGCTCTTTAACATGTCTCCTTCTCCAACTTGAGTAATAGAATTTCCACGCCAGAGGAGCACCTGGGTGACTCAGTTGAGAGTCCAACTTTGGTTCGGATCACGATCTCTATGGTTCATGGGTTTGAGCGCCCACATCAGACTCACTGCTGTCAATGCAGAGCCCGCTTCGGAGCCTCTGTCCCACTTTCTGCCCCCTCCCCCAAAATCGATGAACATTAAAAAAATTGCCACACTATAAAGGGCTGTCAGGACCCACTCCCCTTCATTTTATGAGGCTCAGAGAGTTCAAGCATCTGCCCCTCAGGTCATATAACATGTTAATGTTGGAGTTGCAGTTTGAAGCGTTAAGTCCTACATATGTAGGCAAGTTTTTATTTCCTAATTAAAAACCCTTCACAGTTACGAACTTTTTGTTGGCCTGTCCCTCAAACGAACAGACTTTTGGGGGTACCCGGGTGGCTCGGTCGTTTAAGCGTCTGACTTCGGCTCAAGTCATGATCTCCCGGTTCGTGAGTTCGAGCCCTGCATCAGGCTCTGTGCTGTCAGCACAGAGGCCCCTTGGGATCCTCGGTCTCCCTCTGTCTCCAACTCTCCCCTGTTCACGCTGTCTCTCTCCCTTCCCCCCCCCTCTCAAAAATAAACATTTAAAAAATAGAGAACAGACTTTTATGGTGGAAGTATATTTACTATTCTAAAGGATACCAAAAAGGCCAAGTATTTCCTAATTTCATATCAAAACAGTTGAGAGAAGGGGCGCCTAGCTGGCTCAGTCGGCAGAGCATGTGACTCTTGATCTTGGGGTTGTAAGTTTGAGCCCCCCCCCCCCCCCCGAGTAGAGAGATTACTTAAAAAAATAAAATCTTTAAAAAATAACCAGCTGGGAGTAGTACAGGAATTTGTCATCTCGTTTGCTTTATTGAAATTGAGCGTCAGTGGTGGGGAACCTCTTGCGTGCATCTAGCCCTCAGTTTAATTTCCCCTGGCCTGTGGGGCAAGTGGCAAGGCGTGTCAGACTGCCTGTGGTCACAGACACGAACAGTGGCTTTATAAGAGTCTTTCCAAATGCTTGTCTGGAAGACCATGATCACAGCTATTGTTGCATATGAGTATTTTTTACTTCACAAACTGGGATACCTGTTAAAGTTTGGGGAAGGAAGTTTTAAAGACTGCATCTGCTTCCAAACTTCAGTAGGAAGTAAGCAAATTGTAGCAAATGCTGGCAGTATGGCGTCATTAAAACAAAACATGCACACACGGTCATTCTCACCTGGCACCATTAGATGAATTCTTAAGCTTGTTTCTCTCCGTGCCCTTGTTCATTTCTTCATTCCTCGTTTCTTTGTGTGTTCGTTGCCTGTGTGTCTGTGTCACTGGCAGGGTCACTCTTCTCAGTCCAGTTGACTCTGCCCACATTTCTTTTTCTGGGCTCTGCGTGTATCCACATCATCACGTGCATCCGCCACCGTGTCTTCCCCTTACCCGGTTGGCCGGTGTTAGGGTTACCCCAGCCTGGACCGGGCCAGGTCTTTTCTGCCTGGCATGGGCAGGGAGGCTGCTTTCCAGAGCCCGTGTGGGGTATGGAGAGCTGGTGTTACTCAATAGAGAAAGGCCACCGGTAGAACGGAATTAAACAAGATAGGTTCAGAGACCACGTGGGCTGCATAGACGCGTAAACCCGTGAACACGACATCGTCCCTTCCCTACAGCCAGGGCCCCAGCAAAGCTAAAGCTACGTGAAACAATGAATATGGATACGCATTGCCAAGGGCTTACCATCTGAACAAATGAGAAAATTGTACCCTTGCCTAGGGGTGTGTTCTTAAGTAGTCTTTGCTCCTGTTTCTTATTATCGCCTGCTAATGTCAGACAGCGGCCAGCTCTTCCTGGCTTCCTGCAGTATTCTGTCTCCCGAAAACCGGGCCTCCTGTGTATTTAAACTGGTGAGATTTGCTTGCACTTCATTTTTGAGCTAGTAGAGATATAAAATGCACAGAAGGTACACGTGTACTGGTTTTTAAACGCAGCGAAACCTAGAAAAAGAACCATCAAAATAAGTCTTTGTTGTCAGTGCTTCCCTGCTGTAGAAAGAATTCATGTTTTACGGGGGCGCCTGGGGGGCTCAGTCGGGTGAGCGTCTGACTGTCGATTTCGGCTCGCGTCATGATCTCACGGTTTGTGGGATCGAGCCCTGTGCTGGGCTCTGTGCTGAAAGTGTGGAGCCTGCTTGGGATTCTCTCTCTCTCTCTCTCTCTCTCTCTCTCTCTTTCTCTCTCTCTCTCTCTCTCTGCCCTTCCTCCGTTTGTGCTCTCTCTTTCTCTCAAGATACGTAAATAAACTTAAAAAAAAAGAATTCATGTTTTATTTACCCACATAAAAACACTCTGGATCATATATATATATACACACACACACACACACACACACACTTATATATATGTTTATATACATATATAAATAAATAAACATTAAAAAAGCCCTTCTGGATATTACAAATTCTTGTGATTATGCCTGTGTAACATTTCATGTCTTGGAATATATATATATATATATTTTTTTTTTAAATGTTTATTTATTTTTGAGAGAGAGAGAGAGCATGAGTCGGGGAGGGGCAGAGAGAGAGGGAGACACAGAATCCGAAGCAGGCTCCAGGCTCCGAGCTGTCCACACAGAACCCGATGTGGGGCTCGAACCCATAAATCATGAAATCATGACCTGAGCCAAAGTCGGATGCTCAACTGACTGAGCCACCCGGCCGCCCCTGTAATATCCACGGGGTTTTAAATTTATTTTTCAATACTAAGAAAATGATAGCTGGGCACACACAGGTTTTATCGTCAAGGTGATTTTGACGAGGATAGTACAAAACTAAATTTCTGTATTTGATCAATTAAGTCTTGCTATTCAGTTTCAGTTTTAGAGTGTGGATAAGATCGCTTGACTCCTGTCAAATTTGAAACGTGTGATTTATTAGGAAGACATCAAGGATTGGTTTTTCAGTGCATCTCTGCCAGGTCTAGTTTTACACATCGGTCTTGTTCGTGAATCTGATTGCTCGTGTCTGCCTGGGCATAATCAGTCATCTGCACTTTCAGGTGTCTAGGTGAAGGGAAGTAATAGGTGTCCCCCCGCCCACCCCCACCCCCCACCAGGTTTCTTAGAGACTACAGAGCACACACGGGCACACACATACAAATCATGAAGTCCAAACATTTCTGTATCCCTGAGCTATAGTGGTGGATTTAGGCATTTGAATTAACACAATTTTGTATTTTTCAACAGTTTCTAAGAAATAGCCTGTAAATAACTAGTTTCAAATAATTAAAATGATAAGTTCCTCAGCAAATAGCTTCTGGAAGCTAAGGAGCCTTTTTAAACTCCTTGTCGACGATTCTACATCTCCACATGCCAGGCTCAATTCAAATTTTCAAATTCTAGGCCCTTTCCTTCTAGGCCACAAGAAACTCTGCCTCTTTTTTTTTGTTTGTTTTTTTTTTTTTTAGTGTTTATTTTTGAGAGACAGAAAGAGAGGTAGAGAGCAAGCAGGGGAGGGACAGAGAGAGAGGGAGACAGAATCCCAAGCAGGCTCCACACTGTCAGTATGGAGCCTGATGTGGGGCTCCATCTCACAAACCGTGAGGTTATAACCTGAGCTGAAACCAAGAGTTGGATGCTTAACCGACTGAGCCACCCAGGTGCCCCGAGAAGCTCTGCCTCCTTTAAGGAAGGAATTGGGAAGGAATTCTGCAGTGTAGTAAGCACACATAACCGCACTAAGGAAAGAAACCGAGCAGCCAAACTAATAGGAGGTGAAAGTTTATACCCGCATCTACAGATAAAGCAGTGTGCCTTTGTTAGACCCCCCCTTTTTTTTTTTAGCTAGAGTCCCCTTTTTAATATCCAAACTTTTCCTATTTTATTAAGGAATCATTAACAAATATAACTGTGAATGTTTAAAGAGTACAACATGATAATGTGATATACGTGTGCATTGTGGAATGATCAAGATAATTTAAAATCCACTTCATTAAAATCCACTGTATTGAGAGGCACCTGGGTGGCTTAGTCGGGTAAGCATCCGACTTCAGTTCAGGTCATAATCTCGCAGTTTGCGGATTCAAGCCCCACATCGGGCTCTGTGCTGACCGCTCAGAGCCTGGAGCCTGCTTCGGAGTCTGTGTCTCCCTCTCTCTCTGCTCCTCCCCTGCTCATGCTCTGTGTCTCTCTGTCTCTCAATAATAAATAAACATTTAAAAAATTTAAAATGAAATAAAATCCACTTTGTTGAATATCATTTATATACAATACATTGCATCCACTCAAGGCATATGGTTTGAGGAGTTTGGGCAGATGTACATGCCCATGGAACCACTGCCACCAGCAGGATGTAGGATATCATTATCACTCCCCCCGAGTTTCCTCATGCCCCTTTTACTGTACATTCTTCCCTGTGCCCCCGTCCTCAGGCAACCACTGGTGTGCTTTTGCACGAGAGCCACTTGGCAAGCTGACATTTGCGAGTTGGTGGATCCTTCTCTACCCAGAGACCAGATGTATATCTGAAACACAGTTTTCTTCTCATTTAAGATAAAATAATATTACGGAGCGATTCCAGGTCTGAGTTCTTAGGATGTTTTCCCAATTTCCTAAAAATGAGCACTTAAGAATTTTGCCTGCAAGTGAACGACAGCATCCTTATTAAATAGACTCCTTACATGTGTGGGTCAAAAGGAGATTCCAGCTAAGAGAGAAAGGATTCTGATGAAACAAATGATTCTGATGAACAGAAAAATGATTCTGGTGTTCTCCTGAAGTAGTTACAGTGAGATGTCAAATCCTCCAAGAACAGGACGCATCAAATCATTTGAGTTTTGCCTCACACTTACTCATAAAGTAAAAATGAAAAAAGGGAGAGTATTTTGCATCTCACCATATTTATGCCTCTAGCTAGTGGGTGTATCTAATCATTATACAGGAGCAAAACCCTATCCCTTGAGCCTTCCAAAAGATTTGAAACAGGTTTCAGAGGGAATTTCCCGTGGGTGGAAGGTGTGCCATCTTTACACGCTTACGTGCAAAGCAAGCTTTCCATGTGCAAAATGGTGCTTTCCCGTTGACACGTTGAGTTGGAAGAATCATTCGGCAACTTAAGGGTCACGGTACTGAGATGGAATTTGGCCCTTCCTCACTTAGCCCCTCATAAAAAGTCCACCTCACTCTTCTCTTATGTGTAGCTGGCTGTCCATCGCAGTCGCTCTGCCCATCTCGTCTCCGCATGCCACTCGTGATTGTGACGGTGCCTGCCCTGCCCCGCCTTCCTTTTCCTAATGTTCTTCTTCCTCGTCTTTTCTGTCTCCTGATGCTGCTTCTCTCACGCTGCTCTGCTTTCTCATGGCCACGCTGCTTTTATAAACCTCTCCAGTCTGAGTTGTCCGCAGCCCGACCAGTTGCAACTCGTCAGGTGTCTTTTCGGAGGCGGTTTTTCTTATTTTTCGCTTTGCGGTCCAGCAATTTCTTCAGACCCCTTTCAAGGTGGGAGGCGTGCTGGAGGTTTGAGAGTCTCGAACGGTTGGTTTGCAGGTGATCAAAGTTGAATATGTTTGTGGGCTGTCAGGGAGCCGGTCTTTGAAACCAAGAATCATTAAAAACGATTTACATTATAATCCTACGAAACTTCCTCTTACGAAGCTAAAGCAGTTCGAATTGTCTTTTTTCTTAATTTAAAAAAAGAAATTTTTAATGTTTATTTTTGAGAGACAGAGAGAGGGACAGAGCACGAGCGGGTGAAGGACAGAGAGAGAGGGAGACACAGAATCTGAAGCAGGCTCCAGGCTCTGAGCTGTCAGCGCAGAGACCGATGCCGGGCTCGAACTCATGAACCGTGAGATCATGACCTGAGCCAAAGTTGGACGTTCAACTGACTGAGCCACCCAGGCACCCCCAAAAGAAACCCATCTTTTTTTTTTTTAATTTTTTTAATGTTTTTATTTTTGAGACAGAGAGAGGCAGGGCATGAGCAGGGGAGGGGCAGAGAGAGAAGGAGACACAGAATCGGAAGCCGGCTCCAGGCTCCGCGCTGTCAGCACAGAGCCCGACGCGGGCCTTGAACGCACAGACAGTGAGACCATGACCTGAGCCCAAGTCGGACGCTCAACCGACTGAGCCACCTGGGTGCCCCAGACAGGCTTCAGGCTCTGAGCTGTCAGTGCAGAGCCCGACGCGGGGCTCGAACTCACAAACCATGAGATCATGACCTGAGCTGAAGTCAGACGCTCAACCGACTGAGCCACCCAGGCGCTCCCTAGAATTGTCTTGAGGTAAGGTAATTTATTGCTCTTCAGCACGTACTGTAAAGGGGGAAAACCTTGGACGTTTGTTAAAATCTCCACAACACAGAGTGAACCCTGATGTGAACTGTGGACTTGAGTGAATAATAACTTATGAATATTGGCTCCTCCATTGTAACAAATGTACTGCAGTGACCCAAGGTGTTCATAGAGGAAATCTGGAGGGGGATGTTGAGGAGGTATGTGGAAAACGTACCTTCTCATCAGTTTCTCTGCGAACCCCAAATTGCCAAAAAATCCATTTAAAAACCCTTTAGGATTCAGAAACGTAAAGGATACATCAGGCACTTTTTATGACTTACTTGCCGATAAAAGTGCAGCGTTTGTTGTTAAGCACTGGTGAAATAAGAGAAGTGCTCTCCTTGAATGATGTAACTGGTACCCCGGGCCCCCTGAAAAGTGAAAGGGTGAGCTTCCGAGAGAGGCCCAGCTCTGCTAACCAATGTCTGGTTGCACAATAGTTACTGGACAGGTGTGTGTGGGCATTGGGTTGGGGCTTTATTTATCTGCCACCGTTGGCGGGGGGGGGGGGGCATGTCATCTTTGTGGTGGAGTGGGGCCCCAGCCTTAATAAATCCCCAGCCCTATAACCCAGTGATACCTTGTGTTTATGGTGTCACTAGCAACAGTGACAATTGGCGAGCTGATACCAAGTCTTTGAGCCAGTACCCAGGTCAGAGTTTGATCGCTTTGGCCCAAAGGCTACTGCATGGCTCGTAGTAGCACAGACCTAACACCGGAACCTCCATGCAGTTATTCACTGTGGCCAGCTCTTCGGTAAACCTGTGTGAAAAGATCAGGCTTTTTAAGGTCTGATTGTAATTTGTTTCTATACATTGAAACTGGGTGATTATTATGAGCAACTGGAAGCATGTGTTGCTTTCTTGAGCTGGCTGTAAAAACAGAACATTCTAGGGGCGCCTGGCTGACTCAGTTGGTAGAGCGTGTGACTCGATCTCAGGGTCATGAGTTCGAGCCCCACGTTGAGGGTAGAGTTTACTTAAAAAAGAAAAAAAAAACTCAAAACATTCTACGGGAGATGGTAGTAAGCAGAGGTGAGGGGATGGGTTCTGAGAGGGGCATTGTGACTGAGGGAGACAAGAGGAGAAAGAGAGACCAGAAGAGAAAAAACCAGATAAGACATCAAGGATAAGACATCAAGGATTACAACATAAATGAAGGTGATCACCCAAGGAATGGATGCCTTGGGGGATATGGTGGTTCACAGGATGTGTCCCCTCGAGTCTGTGATTAGACCCAGGGTGAAAAACTCCAGAGTTACCTGAAAAAGTACGAATAAAGGGGGAGAGTTGGTTATAGAACTTACCTATTTAAAACTCACTTATTTTGTATATCAGAAGGAATTTTTATGTATGGGTCTGTTATGGGTAGTCATCATTACACCTGTTACTAGATAAACCGTTACACGTTTTTTTCTTGATTTCACTACTTAGTTTCACTGATCGACTATACCTGTGGTCCAACCTCTGCCAGAACAAGGGGGAGGGGACAGAAATAACCTCTCCCTTGAGTCACAGTCCATGTGGAGGCTTGGGGATTCCAGTTCAGTTGCTAAGATCACAGGGTACCCTCTGCCAGTGGCGAACCGGATGGAGGCACAGCCAATGCATTCCTTGTGGTCACCGTCCCAGTTGATACCGAGTTCTGCAGCTGACTCGATTGTACAGAAATCTCTGTCCATCGTAGAGATGGCAGAAGTAACCATCTGACCGCATCATAATGTATTTGCATCATAGGTATAGACAGGCTTGGTCAGTCGCGAGGCTAGTCTTGCTCCCCCTGCTCAAGCTGCTGGAGATAGCCGGAAGGCCTGGAAAGGCGTAGGTGGCGATGGCATGCGGGGCAGGTATGTGACGTCCTCTTGCCCCTTACTGCTTACCCAGGTGCTTCTCACAGCCTGTTGGCACCCCTACTTCTTCTTCCTCTCTGTTTCCTCTTTGCCCTTAAGTCAGTTACTTGTGAATTTTCCCTTAAGTAACAAGACGGATGTCAGCACAAAAAAAAGTTGGGGGACTGTTGGCCTAAGCATTCAAACTATGAGAGCAATGTCCTTTAGACGACCCTATCTGCTAGGTTTTTACGGCCACACTGGTTTGTTAGGTATAATAATGGAACTTCGAGGGACTTTGTGAATGTTTTCAGACATACAAGTTGAAAGCTGAATTGTGGCACCTCATAAAGTTATCCGTCCACTTTTAAAGCCCCTATGATTTTTCTCTGTGTGTTCGTTCTTGTCCCTGTAGCAGATTCCAGCAGAGTGCGTGCTGATGCGAAGGATTTGCTCTGTGGCTAATTGATTGGAGCCAGGCTGCCCGGTTGCCCACGTGTAAGGAGACCGTTCACGGAGTGCCAGACACGGCTTAGAAAGTAGCAGTCATAAAATGAAATCAACAAACGTTTGTTGAGTGCTTACTCTATGTGCGAGGCACTTTGCTTAGGCTTGCTAGATGCCATGAGGGGTTATTAAAAACAAAAGCGATCTCTTCAAGCAACGAACTTCCATTCTAATTGGAGAAGCTATTAAAGACACAGGAAGGGTGTGGTGGAGAGGCTTGAAGTGAGGGGGAGGAGGAGAGAGTTGGGAGTCTCGAATCCTAGCCCAAGTTTGCCCATAACCATCTGATCCCTTGGATAAATCACTTTCCCTCTTGGGGTCTCGGGTTCGAAAAAGAGAACCAGACTAGATAATCTCTAAGACAGTCTGTGGATTGGCTCATAAACAAATGTGTTAAAAAGTTGAACAAACAGTACAGAGCAATAGTAGAAGAGATTCCGGAAGATGGTACATTCTCTTCCACTGAATGAAGTGTACGTATGACGGTTACTGTTGTATGTATACGGTACGTATCTGTACCATATAATTCTACTAATTCTAACTCTTGACCAGTGTTTCTCAAAGTGGGATCCTTGGGCCTGCAGCATCAGCATCACCTGGGAGCGTGTTAGAAATGCAGATTCCTGGGCCTGCCCCAGACCTACTGAATCAGAAACCCTGGGGGTGGGGCCCAACACCTCGTGTTTTAACAACTCCCGCTCTCCAGGAGATTCTGATGCCCACTAAACTTTCACAGCCATGGACCGTAGGAATTTGGGGCAGTGGTTCTCAAATTTAGTTGTACATTAGATTCATCGTAGGGAATTTGGTTGTGGGGGGACACCCAGACATCACTAGTGGTTCTGGGTCTGCAGGTGCAGCCAGAGTTTGAGAATCACTGGTTTAGGGGAGAGTGGCATGAGCCGGAGCACCTGTTCTCCGGTGGTGACAAAGCCCAGAGGCCGGGAGTCAGCAAAAGCCAGAGTTGGGTGTGGGGGAGGGTGAAACGTGGGTCTGATGGGAAGGCCTTGGATGTCGTGCTAGAAACTTGGTCTTCAGATTGCAGTGGAGGAAGGTTTAGGGAAAAGGGAGTGATGCATCAAGGTGGCACATTTGAAAAATTAATCTGAGGGGAGCGTGTGTGATGAAGTAATCTAGATGTGAAGTGATAATGGGTCAGATTGGGATCTCAAAAATGAGATTGTAAGGAAGAGAAGGTCGGGAGGCTCTTTTGCGGGACAAACGGACAGGATCTGGTGATGGTTTATGGGAGTGAGGGCAGTGTTAGAATGTCTTCGGCCCAGTACTGCCTCTCAAACTTCTGAGACAGCCAGCGTGCTCTAGATGCTTCTGTCGGACTTGTCACATTCTCTGGATCTGTGCTCATCCTCTGTCCCTCATCACTTTGACTTAGGGAGCGGGTATTCCCCAGTGAGTTGTGTAAAAATATACAGAACTGTAGTCACCCAGAGAGCTACCCACGGTCATCCTGGCAGGGGAAACAAATCCTGTTTCTTAACGAAAGAATGCTTAGAGTTGTGGGAAAGTTGTAAACTTGGCAATGACTAATTCAAGCCTATCAGTCAATTAAGTGGATTTTTATTTTATCATTTGTTTTAGTTGGGAGCTGTTGTACTAGTCATTGAAAGGACATCCATCTTCATATTTTTAAAACACAACAAAAATACCATTGAACATTAGGGCAAAGGACAAGAATTTTAAGGTTTTACCTTTTGACTTTAGCAAATATTTGCCACTCCATTTTTCTTGCTGGATTTCGCCATTTGTTTTGTTTTGTGTTGTTCCCATTTGTTCCTAATGCCTGATAATTTTAGTTTCCTCTACACTGTTACTGATGGCTTTTTTTTTGTTCTTAAGTATTCTTAAAGTTTTATTACGTTGTTTTTGTTTTCTACTTTATTCTCATAAAGCTCTTTTACCAGCAATTATGCAATGATATACATGGAAAAATAGCTCTAGTCTTTGTTTTTTTGTTTTTTAACCTTTCGACCCCCTTCCTTCCACCCCTGACCCTCTGCCTCTGGCAACCACCACTCTGTTCTCTGTATCTATGAGCTTTTTCTGTTTGTTTGTTTAAGATTCCGCATATAAGTGAGATTGTTTGGTATTTGTCTTTCTCCGTCTGACTTATTTCACTCAGCATAATGCCCTCTGGGGCCATCCATGTCATTGCAAATGGCAAGATTCCATTCTTTTTAATGGCTGAGTAATATTTCACAGCATGTATAATAGCATCTCTTCTTTATGAATTCATCAGTCAGTGGACACTTAGGTGGTTTCCATGTCTTGGCTATTGTAAATAATGCTGCGGTGACCATGGGTGTGTATGGGGCGGGGGGGGGGGTGTATTGTGTTTTCAAGTTAGTGTTTTCCTTTTCTTTGGATAGATACCCAGAAGTGGGATTGCTGGATCATATGATAGCTCCGTTTTTAATTTTTTGAGGAACCTCTGTACTGTTTTCCATAGCAGCCGCACCAGTTTACATCCCTACCCATAGTGCACAGGGGTGCCCTTTTTTCACATCCTCACCAACTCTCGTGTTCCCTTGTCTTTTTCATGATGGCCATTCTGACTGCTGTGAGGTAGAAACTCACTGTGGTCTTGATTTCCATTTCCCTGATGATGAATGACGTTGAGCATCTTTTCACGTACCTGCTGGCCACCTGTAATGTCTTCTTTGGGAAAATGTCCATTGAGATCTTCTGCCCATCTCTTAATTAGATTGTTTGGTTTTGGCCATGGAGTCGTATGAGGGCTTTGTATATTGGATACTAGCCCCGTCGGATATATGATCTGCAGATATTTTCTCCCCATCCAGTAGGCTGCCTTTTCATTTTGTTGATGGTTTCCTTTGCCGTGCTCAAGCATTTTATAGTATGATGTAGTCCCACTTATTTATTTTTGTTGTTGTTGCCAAAGTATTCTTAACGTTTTACTACTCCAGTGAAAACATTTGTCAAGAGTAGTTTGACTTCTCCACGCTGCCAGCGCAGAGCCCGATGTGGGGCTCAAACTCCCAACCGTGAGATCATGACCTGAGCCCAAGTCGGACGCCTAACCGACTGAGCCACCCTGGCGCCCCTCATCTGTATTTATTTTTACCAGTAAATTATTTTGCTGAACGAGAGCCAGTTTATCAGTTCTGCTAAAGGTACAGAGACGGTGGCCAGCTCATCTGTATTTATCACATCTGTGGTAACATTTAAAATGTGTTTTGAACGGTACATATGCCAATGTTTCTGACTACCATAGTAGTGTGAGCACTTGAATAAAAATAGGAAAAATGAGACTTGTGAGCCACCCGTTGCCATCCTAAGTGTACCTAATTAAGATATTTGGGGTTCATAGGGGTGCCTGGGTGGCTCAGTCGGTTGTGTCCGACTTTGGCTCAGGTCATGGTCTCGAGGTTCGTGGGTTCGAGCCCTGCATTGGGCTCTGTGCTGACAGCTCGGAGCGTGGAGCCTGCTTCGGATTCTGTGTCTCCCTCTCTCTCTGTCCCTCTCATGCTCGCTCGCTCTCTCTCTCTCTCTCTCTCTCAAATGAAGAAATGTTAAAGAAAATTAAAAGGTATTTGGGGTTCACTACTCTTTGGTTTCTTAGGTTGGAAAAGAATATTCTGAAGGAAAAGAGTATCTTACTGAAGGAAAGAAGAATATCTTTTCTGAAGGAAAAGCATGATAAAGGAATGGTTACCATGACGATCACATTTCAGAGAATTTAGAGAAGACTGAATCTGTGGGGTTCATCCATTTTGATTGATTCACCTGGTCTTTTAGTTTCGTTCAGACAGTAGCTGTCTCTCGATTTTATTTTTCCACATAATTCACCCAATCGATCGGTGACTTGGGGGTCGTGTAAGCTTGGCTGTCAGTAGTGACAGGGTCACCGGTGTCTGTGGCCACGATACTGTTGCCACACCCGAAGGAGGATGATTGTGTACGTTAAACGTCACTAGATCGTAGCTCCTGGCTTCTTCTGCAGTCACACAAAAGGTTTGTCTAATTTGACTTATTCTGTCAAGGTGCGGTAAGATTCACATGATTTATTTTAAAGCGTGGCTGACCCTAAAGTGTTTGGGTTTTACTTGGCTGTCATCACATTTTACCCAGTGTGTTTGGCTGCCGTTCGGTTTTTATACTTTGACTTGTGCAAAATCGTCGACACGGTTTGTGCCCCGTGTGGTCAGAGGCGCGGTTCCACGTGCACAACTGTACCTGCACGAGTGTCTTCTTCCTCCCAGCCCCGACTGAGTGTGACGCGGGACGCACTGGCACCAACAGTAAAGTGGAGCTACAGGTGCTGTGGTGAAATCTCGCTGTACATTTTTATCACTCTTGGTGGTCTAGTTCTTGACAGTGAAAGCATGAACTGTGGAGCTGACCTTGGCGGGGCCCCGGGTCGGACCCCCGTATGTGAGCTCCGCCCGCTCAGCCTTTGGGCCTTTCTCTCTTCTGCCCTCTGGAGGCTGTCTGGGGACATGACATGCAAGGGTTTCCTACGAAAAGGAGAGCCCCAGGGGTCTTGGTTTTGGTTACTAGAAGACCAGCCTCTTGCCCCTCCGCCCCAGCCCCTCGAAGTCTGAACTCGTAGAGGTGGGGAGCAGACAGGGAAGGCACGGAAGGCACTGGCAGGGTTGGGGTGTTAAGGGGGCTGCGATCCCGGTTCTTTGAGTACAGAACTGATTCCTTCAAGTAGAGCCCGGTATGTACTGAACCCCGTCTCCGGGAAAAATGATTTCCAGAAGGGGGAGCGAAGTGAAATAGCACATTAAGGCTAGCGTGTGGCGGATTCAGGTTTGAAGGTTAAGCTGGATTGAATCTAAACGGGTGTGTTTGGTGCCAGAGTTTCGTGGCAGCACGTGAGCTCCTCCTCCGAGCGTGAGAACACTCACACTCTGCGCCTGCTGGAGTAAATGGTGATCACTGTCTCTCTCTCCCATCTGGCGAGTACCTGCTGCATGTGGGGCACTGTGAAGTGCTCTGTTTGCGCCGCCCCTTTGTCACCTCACAGCCTGTCTGTGAAGTCGCTTACCATTGTGAGGCTCAGCTGACATAAGGCAGGGCCGGTGTTCGAACCCAGGCAGTCTGACTCTTGCTGTGAACCTCTGTGCCGTGCCGCATTCTCACCACGGTTGCATGCCAGGGTGTGGCACCTTCTAGAAACAGTGAGTTCCGTGTGAATGGGTTGTGGGTAGTGGGAAAAGAGACCGGGCGAAACCTTTTATGTATACGTGCTGTGCTAAGTACTGTGAGGAAAGAAAGGCGGGATTTCCGTCCCTGCCACCCAGACAAAGACACTTTAAGTTCTGTGGAACAAACGAGACGTAACATGAAACCAGTAATATGTATTCATAGGGCAGAATGTGAAAATATTATCTCTAGTTAAATAGAAGTGGGAAGAGGACGAGAAGGTGTTTCTTTGAAGTCTGTCACTTTCAGACGTTTGCCTTTGAAAGCTAGCTCTTCGCTGCTGGCACAGAGTCCCCTCCTCCGGGCTTTTGATCTGGCAGACAAGAACCTGTCTGTCCCTGTAGTCAGCACACTTGTCCATTTTGAGTTCGGAAGAGTTGTCTTGAACGTGACAGTTGTCATTAAGATCTCTAAACAGATGAACCCATTAGCCTATTGAGCTAACCGGCCCAGCGATTTATTTTCCAGCACGTTAATATTAAAAAAAAAAAATCTCTAACCCCTGCTTGTTCGGCGATCAGCCCGGAAATGGTTGCTTGGGGGCGGAAGAGGGGCAGTTATGAGCCTGGTTAGAACCCATGGTTTAGGTTTGCCCTGCTTCACTCCATAGATACTTCTCGAGAGGCTCCTGTGTGGCAGTCAGGCACTGTTCTGGGCACGGGGATAGAGCAGTGAACAGAACAGATGGGGGCCCTCCTCACAGGGAACGATCTTTCCCTCAGATTTCATTTGCTCGTGTACATTTCACAGCTGATATAAAAGTGCTCTTGGTATGAGTTTCAGGATTTCACACGCCTCCTTTCTCCCAGCCAGCCCTTTGAATGGGGGGGGGGGAGGGTAAGGCAGTGAGATGCCTCTGGGGAGGTCGCAAGGGCTCGAGGAGGGCCGCATGTCAGGGGACTGTCTCTGCTTGGGTGATGGGAACAGCACAGAGCACACCTGTTTCCTGGTGATGCTGAGCCCTCCACCCCGGGCAGGGATGAGCCTGCCCGCCAGCCTGCATCCTGATGCTGTTGTTGATTGGAGATAACTTCAGTGGTCACACGGCACCTCGTCTCCATGGAAACACCTCTCTAAATATTCCTCTGGTGACTTGTGCTCTACATTCTGCCTGGATCTGAGCCCTCCTGTGGCAAAATATTCTAAAGATGTTAAAAGAGAGGGAAAAAAGGCTCAACTAATAAATCTATTCTAAACGACTGAGTCATTTGTTTTGATTACCCGGGTGATTGCCAAATGTTAATTTAAAACTGAAATAGGCCATGAGCTCACTGTGCTAACAATGCTGAGTGTTTGAGCTAAGGCAGCCTGATGATGAGGGGCTAGACCCGGTGCCGGCACAAATGTTGTAGGATAAACAGACACTGGGGAAGTCTGCGGAACATCCTGGCGGTTTAACTTTTAAGGGTTGTAAATATAAAGTAGCATGTGTTACCGTGAGGCATTTCGAAGGAAGTAGGCTTTGGGTGGTTTTTTTTTTGGTTTTTTTTTTTGGAATTTCTAACTTTTTTTCTGAAAAGGTAACTTTGCGTCTCGCTTCTCATTTTTTCCTAATTAGGCACGTTGGAAGTTGTTGTCCACCGTGTCCAGCCCTTGCTGAATACATCCCAGTCACCACACATCCAGCGTGAGGTAAGTTTGACTGATGGCCACAAGTTCGTACACCGACCTTCAGCCTTCCAATTAGTGGTGTTGGGGTTGACGCTGTGGAAAAAAAAAAAAAGCTTTATTTGTACAGTAGACTGAACAGGATTCATTTTAATTGACCCAGCAAATATCCCTGCTTATCCTAAATATCAGCTTTCTGGGGACTGGCTTTTCAAGGGGAAAAACCAATCTCATTTGCTTTTAATTTGGGGGCATGAAAAGTGAAGGTGCCAAGCACAACAGAACTGTTAGAAGGTCTGCCTGAAGATAAAGATGTGCTCATGCCCCAGCGTGAACAGTAGGGAGCAGGAAAGCTACGCCGAGCAGTACTGGCATCGAGCAAGGAGACTGCGGGAGAAGGCGGGGCTGACCCAATCAGCTGTCGGGGAGGGATCTTTGTGCAAGATCTCGGGTAGGAACTCCAGAGAGGGCTTCCGTTGGGTTATGCCAACGAGGGCCAGCCCGTTGTTTTCAGCTCAGAGTCGAAGTTCAGAGTGTGGCTGCCCCGGTGTGAACAGCCAGATGGAGCAACCCTTTCATTTAGCACACATTGCACAGACGTCCTCGGTCGTCACTTAGCCACAGGGCTTATATACACTCCGTGATGAAGATTCAGGGTCACTCAGTGCTCTCCTTGAGAGACGGGACATTCAGCTTCGCAGATCTCAGAGAGGGTTCATCCAGGCCCGGCGTAAGGGGCCCCAGTCTTGCTGCTCTCTGTGCTCCGCCGTGCACACGTTTGCGGGAGGGGAGGTGACGTTTGCCAGCGGCAGACCAGTCAGGATTCGCACTTCCGTCCATCAGAAGCTTGCTGCATTTTGGTGTATGCCCCGCCCCCCGCCCTCTGCCTCTGCTCAGTCTCGCTTTCGATGAGGGTCATTGCTTTCCGTTAGGGCAGATGCTCACTTAGCTGGCCAAAGTTGTCTCCGGTATCCCTGCTTGCTGCCACCTTCTTCCCACATTTTAAAATACATATATTGGGGCGCCTGGGTGGCGCAGTCGGTGAAGCGGCCGACTTCAGCCAGGTCACGATCTCGCGGTCCGTGAGTTCGAGCCCCGCGTCGGGCTCTGGGCTGATGGCTCGGAGCCTGGAGCCTGTTTCCGATTCTGTGTCTCCCTCTCTCTCTGCCCCTCGCCCGTTCATGCTCTCTCTCTGTCCCAAAAATAAATAAACGTTGAAAAAATAAAAAAATAAAATAAAATACATATATTGACACCGTAAAGAATAAAAAAAAAAAAAAAGGACAGACTTTTAGAAGTGTTTACTAGGAATTTTGTCAGTTTCCTCAATGACATGGAAGCTGGAAGGTCTCCCCAGGGCCTGGGGCTTCGGACCGGCCCAGAGACCAAAGCCTTGGCCATTTGTCAGCTGTGAGAGACACACCCTGCTGGCTCGGTCTGGGCCCTGCTGTGGCTGTCATCCATAGCCTTTACCTAAAATGGTTGTTTTCAAACTTTGATTTGTTAACGATAGAAACCTGTCTTCAAACAAAATCTTAGGTCGTCCCCCACCAGAGCAGAACTATGACTCTCACTGTCCTCTGAGGAACCCGAGGGCGGCTTGCCTTTGTTTTCCCACAGCAACAGAGACTAGATGGTGGAAGGAGGTCCACAGAAGGGCATAGCCCGCCAGCCTGGTTAGAAACACTGGCTGGGGGTGGGGGGACCTGGGCTTGGGTTGCCCGTAGCCATCTGCAACCTGGGTACGCTTCATCAGTAGAAAACTTTGACGGAAGCTATGTGTATTCTTATAAATGAAACATTCTAATGGAAGGTTTTTGAATACATATCTGAAGTGGTTTTGTGATATTAAACCACTCCGGTGACATCTTTAATTTGACCAAAACTTAGCATCTTTGAGTTTCCTTTTAAAATTTTTTCTAGGGGCACCTGAGTGGCTCAGTCGGTGGAGCCTCCGACTTCGGCTCAGGTCATGATCTCACGGTTCGTGAGTTCGAGCCGCGCGTCAGGCTCTGCGCTGATGGCTCGGAGCCTGGAGCCCGCTTCGGGTTCTGTGTATCCCTCTCTCTGCCCCTCCCCTGCTCATGCTCTGTCTCTCTCTGTCTCTCAAAGATGAATAAACGTTAAAAAATTTTTTTAATAAATAAAAAAATAAAAATTTTTTTAGTGCTCGCTTCAGCAGCACATACACTAAAATTGGAATGATTACAGAGATTACCACAGCCCCTGCCTAAGGATGGCACACAAATTCGTGAAGCATTCCATATTTAAAAAAAATAAATACAATAAATTTTTTTAAGTTTATTTATTTTGAAAGACAGAGCAGAGGAGGGAAAAGAGAGAGGGAGAGAGAGAATCCCAGGCAGGCTCTGTGCTGTCAGTGCAGAGCCCGGTGTGGGGCCCAAACTCACAAACTGTGATATCATGACCTGAGCCGAAGCTGAGAGTCGGACGCTTAACCGACTGAGCCACCCAGGTGCCCCATTTGGGTTTCCTTTTAGAGCAGTGAGTTTCTCAACTTGATCAAATCGTTTTTTTCTTTTTTAATTTTTTTTGATGTTTATTTTTGAGACAGAGAGAGACAGAATGCGAGTGGGGGAGGGGCAGAGAGAGAGAGAGACACAGAATCCGAAGCGGGCTCCAGGCTCCAAGCCGTCAGCACAGAGCCCAACACGGGGCTCGAACCCACAAACCGTGAGATCATGACCTGAGCCGAAGTCAGACACTCAACCGACTGAGCCACCCAGGCACCCCACAACTTGATCAGATCTGTTAAATTCTGTGACTTAATCAAATCTGTTAAATTCCGTTGCACTGTGATGGAAATCTATAGGATTGATGTGAAGCAGTTCCAGTCACAATGTAGTTGTATCTCGTGATCTTTCTTCGCTTTTCTTATTGATGTCTTCATTCATTCAGCCCTACTACGTAGTAAGCCGGGAATGTAGGCGTGAACAAAAGAAAAAGGATAATACATTTTCATCTTGATCTTCTTCAACTGTGGGACATCCCTGGATGATTTTCCTTTTTGCAGATGGGGAAACTGAAAGTTGATTTTCCTTTTTTTTTCTTTTAATTTTTTAATCTTTATTTTTGAGAGAGAGACAGAGTGCAAGCAGGGGAGGAACAGAGAGAGAGGGAGACACAGAATCTGAAGCAGGCTTCAGGCTCCGAGCTGTCAGCACAGAGCCCGACGTGGGGCTGGAACTCACAAACCGCGAGATCGTGACCTGAGTCGAAGTTGGATGCTTAACCGACTGAGCCACCCAGGTGCCCCCGATTTTCCTTTTTACGTTAAATTGCCCAGTATTGAGTAGGCCTGGATGGGTTCAGGGGTGCAGTTCAAAGTCCCTGTCTCCAGTCTGCTCTCTGAGACTGTGATGTCTGGCACCTCCAGGCAGGAATGCACAAGCAATGAAGTATACGGGCGTTGCTGGGGCGCACCTGTGCCCAGAACCCAAGTGCCGCAGAGTGAAAGCAAATGTAAATTGTGTGTTTCGTACACACAGATTATACACAAATTTGGTAAATTTGCTTGAAACACTTGAACACTTTAGGAAAGTAGTAAACTTTATCACAGGTAAACTTATCACAGGTAAACTTTATTTTCAAGAACCTGAAATTATTCCACTTGGCCACCTTTTCATTATAGAATTGTATGGAACAAAAACTTTTTTTAATGTTTGTTTATTTTTCTGAGACAGAGGGACAGAGTGTGAGCAGGGAAGGGGAAAAGAGAGAGAGGGAGAGGGAGACACAGAGTCTGAAGGAGGCTCCAGGCTCTGAGCTGTCAGCACAGAGCCCGATGTGGGGTTCAAACTCACAAACCGTGAGATTATGACCTGAGCCGAAGTCGGATGCTTAACCGACCGAGCCACCCTGGTGCCCTGGAACAAAAACTTGAACCCCACATAATTCTTTTTTTACTCTTTTTAAAGTTTTCATTCATTCATTCATTCAAGTAACCTCTACACCCAACATGGGGCTCGAACTCACGACCCTGAGATCAAGAGTGGCACACTTCTCTGACTGAGCCCGCCAGGAGCCCTGAACCCAACATAATTCTTAACATACACATGAGCTGGGTACTCTTCGTATTTGTTTCTGTAGGAATGACAATGTTGTTAATTAAGAATTAAACATGTATTTCACATCTAGGAAATATTTGTATCACTGACATATGGTCACTTTAATTATTGATTTGGCAGTTTTTAATATTCACAAAACACAAATTTAAAATATGGTAGTCATAGTGATTTGGTTTGTACCATTTATATCGATGTGACCTCTCTTCTTCGTGTACCAGCAAGAGAGCACGAGATTTGGCACAGATGGCTTCCACAAGCTTAAAGAATTGGGAAACCCATCAGTCCAGAGCCAAGGTCTCAAACTGGTGGGCTGAATCTGGCACACAGAGGTGTTCTTTTAAAATTTTAAGTGAATTGCCAGCATTTAAAATTTGAGAGATTTCACATGTTTCAACAATCCAGATTTTCAGCTTCTCTTGAAATATCAGAAGATCTGGCAACATTGAGCCTGTATTCCTTTTGGGCAACACTAGGCTGAACAGCCGGATAGCTCCCGTGCCTTTGGCTGGAGCGTGAACTCTGAAATTTGCCAGGGTCCCTACCACCCTCTCACCTCCTTGATACAAAGGACAGAGGTCCTTTATCTCAGTGTTTAATGTGGCCATCATCTGAATGTTTTACTCGTTTTTAAGACCTGCAGGGCTCTTTCAGGCAAGTGAGTTTTCAAGAAAGCTCATGTCCGGATGAAATTGAGGCTATAGACTGAGAGCCATCCTTTCTCTCAAAATACTAGCTTGTAATTTTCAGGTACATGATGTTTGGTGATACTCATTTTAATTTAAGGGCATGCATTAAAAGGGTTGAGAGTGCCTGGCTGGTTCAGTCAGTAGAGCATTCGACTCTTGATCTTGGGGTCGTGAGTTCGAGCCCCATATTGGGTGTAGAGGTTACTTTTTTAAGAAAAGGATGGGGATAAACATTTGAGGAAAGAGATACCTTCTGACGGTGTCTGATTAAGAGAAGGAGCATCGGCAGAATTTGGCAGGTTCCTGTGGTCTACCCCAGTGTTTCCTCAAACTTTCACCTGTGGATCCTAACACAGGAGGTCTGGGGTAGGGCCTGAGATTACACAACTCCAGTAAGCCCCAGATTGTACCACTGCTCGTCTGAGGACCTGTGTCCCTTTGAGTAGCAAGGGGACTTGACCCTAAAGCAATCCTACGAAAAAGCAGTCATGCAGTGATGTTTTGACAAATCTTTTTCTTTGGCCTAAGAAAGAGAAAGAGATCTTAGGCAGGCTATTTGTGGTCAGATCTTCATAGATAAACCTGAGTTCACTTCTCATTGTGGTAGGATAACGTTTAAGAGCCAATTTAATTTTTTTTTAATTTATTTTTGAGAGAGAGAGAAACAGGATGTGAGTGGGAGAGGGTAGAGAGAGAGGGAAACACTGAATCCAAAGCAGGCTCCAGGCTCTGAGCTGTCAACACAGAGCCCAATATGGGGCTTGAACTCACGAACCGTGAGATCGTGACCTGAACTGAAGTCGGACGCTTAACCGACTGAGCCACCCAGGCTCCCTAAAGCAAGTTTTAAAATAAAAATTAAACTTCTCTTTTACACGGGCTATGTTGTATTAAAAATAATGGACTTTTGGGGGACGCCTGGGCGGCTCTCTCTCTGCCCCACCCCTGCTTGTGTTCTGTGTCTCTTTCTCAAAAATAAATAAACATTAAAAAAAAAACCCTTGCTTTAAGTACTTGCAGTAAAAAAGCTACATGTGGTAAAGCTCAGGAATCATGAAGTAGGGATTAGAGCTGTTAATTTTGTAATTATCGGAGAATATATTTATGAGACGCTTGGAAAACTTATGAATGAGACCATAGAAAATGGGACAGTTATCCAGTCCCTGGATAAATGATAACCTGCAAGCTATATAAAATGATAGAAGTAGTCAAGAAGAGATCAACAGACTCCAATCCATAAAAAAATTTCTGAGGGAGTAGACCTTCAGTGCTCTCACCACCCACACAGAAACGGGACGTCTCAGGTGGTGGGTGTGTTACCTAACTTGATTGTGGTAATGAACTCACAGAATGTACGTGTGTCAGATCATCCCGGTTACCTTCGATGTGTACGATTTTCGTTAATTCAACCTCAGTAAAGCTGAGGAAAAAAAATAATGAAAACATGCCAGGAAAGTTTGTGGCGGAGGTGATAAAATCATTGATTTCTGTCTTACGCACAGAGCCCGCGTAGATTGTGAGGCCTGGCACGTGCCTGGCCTGTGGTAGGTGCTCCATAACCGTTGGCTGAATGAGTTCCCCGGTAGGTGGAGAGGCAAAAGACATGCGTGTCCTGTCAGAGTGAACAAATGCATGGCAAAATGCTCAGCCTCAGTGGCATCCAAGGATGAACCACGTCCCAACAGCAAGGAGGTATATTTTTTGCCTTTTAAGCCGACACAACAGAAAACACGTAGTGCTAATATGGTTGGTTACCTTGAAACTGAGAAGCGCTTACTGCTGGGAGCTCTGTAAGTTGGTCATAAGCCTTTTAGAACATCTTGTGGCACTTTGTGGCCCAAGTCACAGATCGGTACCCCTTGATCCAGTAATCCTATTTCGGGACGTGCGCTCCAAGAAGCAAATTGTTCTACGAGAAGAAAAGAAAAGCCGCATGTTGCGGGTATTCGTCACAGTGGTATTTGTATGGACAAAAAGTTAGAATCTGAACATTCGTGTGCTCAAGCAAGATTCTTGGTTAAGTAAGTAGGATACGTCCATGCAGGAGAATTCCATGAATCTGTTCAAAATTATAACCTTGATGCTTGCAGACCAATACGGAAGAATTTGTCTAATACGGCCGTTGTCTATGTGCTATGATGATAGCCTTGTAAAGTGCCAGCGTGCGTGTGGACGAGAGCTAGAAGTAACACTTCATTTGAGGTTTTATTCGTATTACTTGTCCTGTTGTTCGCACATTTTACCCGAAGTCTACGGCTCGCTTAGAGGTCGAGACTCCTCAGCTTCTACCTTCTCGACCCCATGCCACAAGCCATTGGTGTTGTGTAAATGACTGTGGCTCCTGATGAGGACTCCCGCCTAGAGCCTAGACACGGGGCTGTCATGCTAGAACTCCTCCCTGCTGCTTCGTTCCATCACCCTGACCTCTCGGTTTTCTCCCTTTTTTCCTCTCTTTGCCCATGTTTCGTCTGTTCTCTGCAGTTGGTCGAGAGGCCCCTTGGTGTCCCGCGTGTTAAAGTATAACTATTAGTCTCCGAGCTTTTCACTGCTGTGCGGCCAGGGAGCGACTCTTGATGTCTCAAGGCTCCCTGTCCACTTAAGCAGAACCTTAGCGGAGCCGTAGTGCAAGGGCAGTACCTGTTTCCCCTTCTGGTGGCATTTAGCTAAGTGACAAAAATCCCCTCTAGCGTCCCGAGCCTTCGTCCAGCATCCCCTCCCCTCCGGCTGTGCTCCCCGCGTCACATATACTTGTTTCCCTGCTGGAAGTGTGCGTTTCTCCTTTAATTAGGTCAGTTACTTCATGTCTGTTTTTCTTTTTTGACATGGTTTCCTCTGGCTTTAGCACCACATATTTTCCCCATATGTCATTGCCTCTGGAGCTCCATGTTGCAATCGCTTTTCAAGGGGAACAGAGAGCACATTACTAAGGGGGGTAGCTCTTGACTCCTTGCCCGCCCTTTGCCTGCATGAGCATTCCTATTTCTTTTGGGCCTAGTTCTGTTTGGTTTTGTCGTCTTCATCGTCAGTTATGTTTGGACTGAAAGATACTTAAGTAAAAATAATGGTAAGTCGGAGATATGTCTGGCAAAGGTGCAGCACATTTGTTAAGGTTACTGGTTTATTTATCTCCCCTGTCTCTATGGTGACTAAATCCGGGGCTGGGATTTAATGGACTTAATTTTGACCTCTTGTACATCTCCTAACTTTCCCAGCCTCCGAGATAGAAGGAATTCATTTTCACCGGAGGAGAGAAACCGCCTCACTTAGAGGAAGGGTCCTAACTGCACTCTCGGGAAGTGCAATTCCAGAGTCTGGGCTTCCTTCGGTCGTCTTCTATCAGAGTTCATAGAGCACTTGGAGAGAGAGCTGGCGAGTCTTTTGGAGAAACACACACATGCACACCACATTACTGATGGCCCCAGGAAATCAGTTTCTTTTCAGTGAAATAAAGTATTGTGTAGTTAATGTGAATGAACTGTCTATAAGAAATTCTTAGGAGGGAGCCATTTGTAAGAATATTACATCAGTGGGAACACTGATTGGATATTACACATTTTTTTTTTATTTTTAAAAAGTATCTTCGTCACAGGATTATAAGTTGGCACGCATATAAATGTCTAAACCATATTTCATATTTGAGCGTATTAAACTGTGCCGTGGAGGTCATAATAAAGGTTGGGTTTGACGAGGATTCCCACGGAAAAAGCCAGATTGTGACACTGAAATGGAAGTCGAGCTTTCCACCTGTACCCGCTGGATGTGAAATGAAGACATGGGCTATCTGATCTCTAAGGTAGCTCGAGTCAAACCATCTGGGACTTCAGTCGGTTCAAATGACCCTTTAAAACTTTTTATCCTCTTCCATATGCTACTTTGAGACTTGGAAGGACACTCGGGTTTCAGAAAGTTTAATGATGTATCCAAAATCGAGTCAGAGTGCTTGACTTTATTTAAGGCTTGTGTATCCTGTGTTAGTTTTTCATGGAGAATTCACCTGTTGGCAAGTTCCTTCATCTTCTCTAGGGGCAGACTCATATATGTGAATTCTCTTTGAAACCACATCAGAGGAGGCGTTCCTGGGTGGCTCAGGTGGTTGAGGGTCCGACTCGATTCCAGCTCAGGTCGTGATCTCGCGGTTGTGGGATCAAGCCCCGGCATCGGGCTCTGCACTGGCAGCGCGGAGCCTGCTTGGGATTCCCTCTCTCCCCCTCTCTCTCTCTCTGCCCCTCCCTCCCGTTCTGTCTCTCAAAATAAATAAATAAATAAATTTTAAAACCAAAGCAAAGGAGCCCATCAGTGATTAACAAGCATCGCACAGAGGCCGAGGAGAGAGGGGGACATGAGTGCGGCCGCACCCTTATTCACCAGTGAAATAACAGGGTTCGTTTCTGTTATCAAGTTTGGTTCAAGTCAAGTAGGAACTTGTGAACACCTAATGTTTTTATGAAGTTCTTGTAACGTCCTAAAACTCTGTGGATGTGGAAGTCGTTTTACGGCTTTCTCCATCATCACCTTGTCTATTAATAGGACAGAGACTTGAGAAGCCAACAGATGCTCGCCTGTAAAGAGATCCATCCTTGGGAGATGAATGTTGGATAGTCACTAAGTCCTGGGTTTGAAACTTACTAGATTCAAGTCACAGCTTCACAGTGGAATCGTGTCCGTTTTTCCACGGTCCGTTCAACAGGCACGGCTGAGGTCCCAGCTTTTGCAGACATCCAACCATGAAGGCTGAAGCCCTTGACAATGCTTGCGAGAAAGAGTAGCCCCCGCATCCTCCTTATGATCATTGTCACCATCATTATCCTATCGTTACGGGCTGGAATCCCCGTGTGGAGAGCTGTGCTAATACTGGCCATAATTCATTTGATTTTTTTCTTTAATTGTTAATATCTCCATTTTGTTTAAACAGCTCTAGGCATCAAATCAATTCAACTAAAAAGGATGAAATCTGCAAAATGTATTTAGAACAGCGGCCCCCTTCTCCTATCCTATCAGCCAGATCAGCTTCACACTTGATACAGATACAGCATCTCTCACTGAGAGATTAAAGAAAAAAATCAAATAAATTTCCGTACCGCTTCTTCACCTACAGAGTAAAGCAGTGTGGCCCTTAGGTAGTTGGATGAGAATTTGTGGTCTTTGCGAGTCTGTCAACACCTCTCAAACCGTGCGATACGTGTACGTGACGGGACCGTTTATATACGTTCTTCAGGACTATGAATTAGTAATTTACTTAAGACATCCCAAGTGTCTCTTTTCCAGAACCAGTGGAGATTTTTCTGTGGATTCCGGTGATGGGTTTGTGCACGTGGTTGTCGGCATGTGTGTGCGTGTGTGTGGTAGGGCATTCACAATCAGTGGTGCCTTTTGCTCACTAAAGGGGTTCAGATGCTCACTGGTTGGAGAAGGTGAGTTCCACTCTTGGCCTGGGGCTCACATGACAGGTTTGAACCTGGAAACAATACAACGTGTTCCATTACTCTCAGCCCTTCCTTTAACGTTCCAAGCTGTGCCCTCTGTATCCTCAGTCCTTACAGACGTTCCACAGGCTCTTGGGCCAACTCCTTCGGTCCTCTCCAGGGTGTCTTCTGTTTTTATTACTGGGACAGTCGGAGGCACAGAGAGGGTCAAGCGTGTGGTTGGGGCCCCTGTCTGAAACTGGACAGTAGTTCCCCGTTACCTGTGCTTTTGCGTTCTGGGGTTCCTGTCACCGGTCAGCCGTGGTCTGGAAGCGGATGGTCCTCCCGGCGTAGTGTCAAGATCAGAAGCCACCTGATGCTGCGTCACAGTGCCTGCGTCATTCACCTCCCTGCGCCTCATCATGTAGGCATCTTGCCTCACATCATCGTTGCGAGAAGGAAGAGCGCATACACTAAGATACTGTGAGAGAGACCACACGCACATAACCTTCTAACAGGACGTCGTTATGATTGGTCTGTTCTGCTAGTAGTTACTGTTGCTCATCTCCTGCGCCTGACCTATACGTTAAACTTTATCATAGGTGTGTGTAGAGGAAAAACCATAGTCTCTTGCAGGGTTCGGTGCTATCTGTGGCTTCAGGCATCCGCTGGGGGTCTTGGAACAGACCTGCGGGGGGAAACAGACCTGTGGGGGAGGGGGCACGACCGCACTCTGTTTCCGCCGGGAAACTGGAACCTGTTTCGGAGCGGGCATACCGACCGATGTTTTCTGTGACGTCCTCCACATCGGTTACTAGTTAGTGGCAGCGGCTTTGCAAGCATTTACTAGAGAAACAGTTCATTGAACGAGAGGCATTTTATGAATTGGAAACCACAGATAGCATTACTGTGGTATTACCCAGGACTATCTGAGGATCTTTATCTGACTCCCTGTTCCTCTAACACCGGTGTTCCTGACATCATTGGAGCATATTGTTGAACGCAACAGGCCCTCCCGCCTCATCGCGGCACGGCATCGTGGTTTTGTAAGCATTGCATTATGCACGTTTCAGATAGGCAGAAGAGTTGCAGTTACGCAGTCAGTACTCACATCCCCACCACCCAGGTTCTACGCTTAAACATTTCACTGCGTTTGCCACATCACATGTCCGTCCGTGCCTTAGTCTACCTTCATTTTTGGATGCATTTCAAAGTAAACCGCCAGCATCCGTATACGTCACCCGCCCCCCCCAAACACTGGAGTGGGCACATCCTTCTGTGGTTTCAATTTTGACATTCTTAGAGCTGTTTTCAGATTTTTAAGGTTCTGGCATTTGTCTTGATGATGCCTAAGAAGAGATGGTAAGTTGAATGTGAAATGAGCTCCCTTCTCAGACTCTGGGGTGTTTGGTTTTCTAACTACAGCAAGCGTACAAACACGCACACATCACCGTCCTCTCTCCCCCATGTTACACGGTCACCCCATGTGTATTGTTGAGACTTGGAAGGCCAGCCAAGGACACAGAGTTGAGGGTCTTATTTATTTGAGGAAAACTGGCGAATTGGGGTTGAGGCCAGGAGGGCAGAAGGTTAGAGCTACGTGTGATAAGGGATGTGGAAAGCGGTTCAGAACCAGGAGGTTATGAGTGTGCTACCACTTACCCAAGGTCTGGGGAAGGTTTAGTGGCTGTTTATATTACCCAGGGGGAGGGGAGAGAGGGTCATAGATTTAATAAACACTAACAGTACAAATGCAGGGTCCTTCCAGTTTTTTTTTCTTTGTTCCAAGATTTTAATTTTAAGTAATCTCTGCCCTCAATGTGGGGCTCAAACTCATGACCCCGAGATCAAGAGTCATGCACCCCACCCACTGAGCCAGCCAGGTGGCCCATGGGTCCTTCCATTCTAATGGTTTTTCCATTATATCACGGGGAACCGTAGAATTCATAGAAATGTTGCAGAGCCTTCAACATTTGAATTAGATATTTCAGAGTGTGTTGAACTACTTAAGAAACTGACAAAAACCAATGGACACACTCCACCGTGTTTTGTGGTCAATTGTAACACACTGGACAACACTTAGCGATTGACTTGGAAATAAGTAAAGGTTATTAATGTCAACTCAAAATAAAATTTTGGATGACACCTATCTGTCATCCATCAAAGCCAGGGTAATATTCCTGTTATGGGAATAAAGACAAAAGGTCTTCAGCAAGACCGTTCCACTAAAGCCATGGTGTTAAGGTATCAGCCTGAGAAAGCTGAAGTTACAGTTTGGTTTTCGGTTACCGTGAGCGCTTAGCCATCTGTTATATTTAGATTTTTTTTTTTCTGGTACCTTTAGGAATCTGGAAACAGATGACTATATGCTTTCCACTCGAAACTGCCATAAAAGGGGAAAGGTAGTTCAGGGGTTGGAGGCTGGCTCCTGGGTCATCTCTCAGTTGGGGCCATGTCAATGGACTAGGGAACCTTCTAAAAGGTCTCTCTCTTGGCCCATAGCTCAGACTGCTCACCCGAAGTCTGAAGACATATGTGTGCAATATTGCAGTTCGTTAGGGGATTTTTCGGGACTTCTTTGATTATGCCTGAGAAGCTTTACAATGGCTTTGGCAGATCTCTTTCAGATGGAGGCTGCAGTTCCTCACTTTCGTTCTGGATTGTACCACATTCTGTGTTCAGAGTCTAAAAATGCCTTTTGGAAGCCAGCACCTGCTTGTGTGTGGCTTCAGTTTGTGTTTTAAAATGTTTGCTTAGCTATATTTTATTTTCCCCCAACATCTTATGATGAAGATTGTTAAAGTGGAAATGATTCCGTGGGGGAACACCTGTATACCCGTTATCTAGAGTCCATCATTAACATGTTATTTACTGTATCTGTTTGATCACCAGATCTACCCATCTCTCTATCCATAATTCCATATTATTTTTGGATGCATTTCAAACTAAATGCAGTAGATTTCACCAGTTAGGTAGCTTTATATATTTAACGCACTCGGAGTCTGGCTTTTTGAGCACCACACAAATGTGCAGGAATTGGCATAAAGTCCTATGCAAGATGTAAAATGCTCAGTTTTACTGGGGGAAAAAATTTGGAAGCCTTATTTTAAAAGTAACAGATTTTCTGGAATTCTGGCAGGGAGTTGGAAAAGAATACTGGTGTATTTTTAAATCTGAACTGACTCGTGACTCAGATGATGCTGACCCCTAATAAGGGGGGGGGGGGTATCCTTGTAGGTTTTGTTTTCAGTTGTTGAGACAGGAGCCAAATAACTTCCACTTCTCATGGAGAGGCAGGCTCATCTTTAGAAGTGTTATAAACAGCAAGTGTTGGTCACTCCAACAAAATCTATTTTATTTGGAAAGCAGGGAGGAGCAGTTAACTGAGGACCAAGTTGGTCTCTGCTGGATCCGATCCCGAACCATGGTGTCAAGGTGTTAAGTGCAAATTATTAAAAAAAAAAAAAAAGACACCCTCGTTACAATTGGGACAGCGAGAGCGGGATGGAGGTGAAGGAGGTTAGTGCGTGGCTTTTGCCCCTTGGTACGGAAAGCGCTCTCTTCCTTCTTGCAAAGCTGTGTTGTTGTTCCCTTCCCTCTCGATCCCCAGAATCATGTGCAAACACTCTCCCTTGGCCCAGGGGGTTGGCTGGGTATATTTCCTTCTGGAAGTCTTCACTTGCACTCTTGAGTTAGCTGGCAGATCCCTTAAAAGCCTTTCCAAGCAGCTTCTCCCCTTCCCCAGAGGGTAGAAGCTGGTCTCTGCCGTGTTTCCCATCTCCGACCTTCCAAGAGAACGTACTGCAGAAGACCGAAGAGTGAGGGCAGACGGTCTTCGGGAAAGGGAGTAGGTGTGGGATGTGGGGTGAACTGGGTGGTTAGATACATTTTACATGTGGCCACAGAACACGACAACAAAATTCTGGAACACAACGACGTTACACACAGGGAGTTGTAGAAACTTTACCAGCCTCCTCAGATAGACGCGCTACCCTTTCAACCCCATAAAAAGTCCTCGGCGCCCTCGAACTGTGTGTACTTTGGTCCTAGAAGAGACCGTCGGGTCGCAGAGGTCTTGATTCCTCTCTACCGCCGACTTGCTCTTTGATCTCAGAATGTGACTGGCCTGTTGCATGATGGTGGCGTAAGCACCAATAATACAGCTGATTAACTGCCTGTGGTCTGATAGGGCGGGTGAAAACTGTATCTGGCTTCCATTACAACTCAAGCGGTTGAGTTATTTCACTAACATTTAGGTATTACCATCAATCAGATTTAATTTTTGAAAAGAGGTGTTTTGCGTACACGAATACTTTATATTCCGTAGCCTGTGTGTCTGGCAGCGCCCGTCACTAAATATTTCCGTCGGTCCGCTTAGAAGATTCGTTCTCTCCCTGCAACACGTATGTTTAAAACACACAGAAATTGATTAGACTGTGTACTTATTGCTGGCAGAAAGGTGGACAGTTGTCTAGATTTATGGTCAGGACAGGTGACAGGACTTGCGTTTCTATTCTTAGTTTGACCTCGCCCCCCCTCTCTTAAGGCGAGACACTTAATCTTTTTTAATGTCTCAGTTTATCCGTCTGGAACACCTGTAGCCTTCTTTCATGAAGACGGTACCTGGTTTATGTCTTGATGGCATTTGAGGATGTGCCACAGAACGTGGCAGGGGGGTTCAAATGACTGTGTAGAAACTATTTGAATGTCGAACGATGATCTTGACAAATTACTAATTACTACATTTAGAAAGTTACAGCTCCGGAGGGAATTGATATTTGATATTGTTGTCCTGTGTGTTCTAAGTTACCATCATAACAGTAGGAAAATAAACCCTGTCTTGGCTGTGTTACAAAGGGATTAACTCACTTCTTCAAGTTGTTACTAAATCTCCAGCCCTTCCCACAACAGAAATAAAAAGTGCTCCTTGTTTTCTTTAGTTTTTCTGGGATAGAAGTCTTCAAACTACTCTTGGCTTCAGGTTTTCTTCTGTTGGGTGTTTTCCAAATTATTCTCTTTGTGGAGACTGAAGGGTAAACTGTCAGTTACTTAAAGCAACTAAAATTGCCCTCTACCCGTGTGCAGAGGAGTATGCTTTTGATTTGTAGATCAAAGCGAAGAACCAAGAGTATGTGGGGCTTGCCTAGTATACATTTGTCCCCAGCTCCTTGTGTCTCTGCAGAGAAATAGTAATGAAATACAAGAGGATTAAATACCTAGACCCTAAGTAAAAGCGAAAGACCCATATGACTGTTTCTAAATTCTCTCTCCTGGAACGTGTGGGCTGATGAGAGAGAGAATCCCCGTCACGGAGGTTGTCGGTCTTTTGCCAACGATCCGCTCCTCGATTTTCTGGTGCATGATAAATGGGCATATGTTTTTTGTGAAAATCGTGGGGTGTGAGTCATGCGAAGACTTGAAAAACGAGGACATCCTACCTGCTTCGGTACGAAGCCTGATATATGTATATATTTTTTTCTTCTTTTAGAAATCTTTATTTTGATATTACTTTTCAGTTCATACAGTACCTGGGCACATGTGACTTAATGTGGTTCCTAAAACAATCTGACAAGGAAAGCAGGGCAGGTATTAATGTCCCCATTGTACCGACAGGGAAGGAAAATGAACCAACAGAGCCCGGGACTCTTCGCTGGCATTTCTGACTCCATGTCTATTGCTCGTTCCTTGAGTTACGAAACAACAGAGTCGTCAAAACATTCCTGGTCTTTGCATTAAATGAAAGCTTACAGTTAATTTTTTTTGTTTAATTTTTTTTAACATTTATTTATTATTGAGAGACAGAGACAGGCCGTGAGCAGGGGAGGGGCAGAGAGAGAGGGAGACACAGAATCCGAAGCAGGCTCCAGGCTCCGAGCTGTCAGCACAGAGCCCGACGCGGGACTTGAACTCACGAACCGCGAGATCATGACCTGACCCGGTGTCAGACGCTTCACCGACTGAGCCACCCAGGCGCCCCAAGCTTACAGTTAATTTAACTTGTATAGTGTTTTCTCCATTTTGACAAAGTTAGGTCGTAATTGGCTTTGAACTTGCTAAGCTCCTGAACTAATCTCTTCTCTGCTTGCTTCCTTGTCCACTGTGATCATTTATGTAGGCTTCAGCATTTATTTGTGAGGTTAAATGAGTAGACAGTGTGAAGTGAATTAAAATTAATGTGGTTTTGCGATATTTATAACGCTGCTGGTTTGCCACACTGAACCGCCACAACGCTGTGATGGGGATCTCTGTTTTAACGTCGAACAAAAACAGCTGGTAGCCACACTTCCCATTCGATTTGCATATATGACGCCGAATTATAAACATCAGCCCCTTTTCCTGAAATCCAAAGAGTTGACTTTTGAAGTGTCTGCCGTGAGATGGGAGTGCGGTGCTGGTGACCTTTCTTTTTCTCGTTAGTCCATAGAAGCAGGGAGGTGCGATCTAAGTTGGTAAGTCAGTGATGAATAGAACACAAGCCACCTGGCCTCGGTTAGTTACGTGACCTCGGAAAAACCAGTGCCCATTTCAGAAAAGACCGACTTCTGAGACTGCAGATGACCAGCTACTCTTCTGCTGTCAAAGAGAAACACTCACAGGGTTAATGGACAACGCTGACACAGACAGAGTCGAGAAACCCCTAGCAGGTTTCTGTAAGGAAGGAAGATGGTGTTTTGTTTTCCCGGCAGGCCGTTTGAAGGTCAGACCTATGACTCAGAGCCGGGCACTTTGGTGGTGGCATGCATCAGTGACCTGTTGCCAGTCTAAGATCATCCAGCAGGGCTGGTGCCCAGGGCTTGTGCCCCTCCATTATAACCTCTAGCCGAGGCGCCACCTTTCGTCTTTAAAAATAGATACAAAGGAGCACAGGAACATCTGAAAATCAGATACCATGTGGACCTCACAGCTTTTCAGCCTGCAGACTCGACGAACGCTAAGTGCCTCCTTAATGTTGGGGCGTAGATCGTCCCTCGCCGCCAGTCTGTCACAGCGCGGCGCCGTGTGAACCTATATGCACGTCGTCCGGATAAGTGTTTTACTCAGTTTCTTGGTTTGTAATTCATCGCGAGGCGTTGTGGTTTGGTGCAAGGAGCACTAGACTTGGAATCAAAAGCCACTTCCTCCCTGGGCGGCTCATTGACGGAGGGGAGTCTTAGCATAGTTGGCACAGGATTTCCACGTGGTCTGTTCTCTGCCTGGACAAAACAAATGTGCCGTTTCAGCGAGCTTGGGTGGGTGCTTGCCTGGGCCGCTCGAGATCCCTTCGTCCCTTTCCTTTTCCTCTCTCCCTTCTCCTGGGAGTCACGACTCTTTCATGCATCTGACCCTGCTGCCTGTCAGAGGAAGGCAATCTGATTAAATTAACTTACTGCTTTTACCCGTTGGTTCACTTCCTGGTTTTGAACTTTGCATATTTCTCACAGCGTTGTTTGTAATAACAGACTGGAAACAAATGTCTGTCGATAAGGGACTGATTCAGAAAATCGTAGTGCATCGGGGCGCCTGGGTGGCTCAGTCGGTTAAGCGTCTGACTTCGGCTCAGGTCATGATCTCGCGGTTCGTGAGTTTGGGCCCTGCATCGGGCTCTGCGCTGACAGCTCGGAACCCGGAGCCTGCTTCGGATTCTGTGTCTCCCTCTCTCTCTGCCCTTCCCCTGCTTGCTCGCTCCCTCTGTCTCTCTCAAAAATAAACATTAAAAAAATTACATATAAAAAATTGTGGTATCTCTACACAGTTGAATACTGTATACGTCATAAAAGTGGATGCTCTTTCGGCACTAACAGGCAGAATTCGCTAAAATACACAGAATAGAAAAGGCAAAGTATAGGAGAGTACGTGTAGCACATCACCATCCTGTTTTTAAAAAGGGAGAAAGAAAAAATATATACAGCTACATATTTTTCATATGCCCAGTGTCTCTGGAACCATAAGAAGACACTGGGATCATTGGTAACTAATGGAGAAGGGAAGTGCATGTTTGGGGACAGGCGGGAGAGGAAGACTTTTCCGTATGTAATCTTTTGTACCTTTAGAAAAAAACATTTTAATATTCTTTCAGTGTTCATTTATTTTTGAGAGAGAGACAGAGTGAGGGGGGGAGGGCCAGAGAGAGAGGAAGACGCAGAATCTGAAGCAGGTTCCAGGCTCTGAGCTGTCAGCACAGAGCTGGATGCAGGGCTCAAAGTCACAAACCACGAGATCATGACCTGAGCCGAAGTCGGACGCTTAACCGACCGAGCCACCCAGGCACCCCAAAAACATTTTAATATTCAAAAAATAAAAGAAATCCGTACACAAAAAAGAATGTTCAATAGTAGCATCATTCATCATGGCTAAAACGAAGAAACAGCTCGTGTCCGTCAGCAGGTGAGTGAACAAACACGGGGTGTATCCGTACGATGGAATACTATTCGGCAGTAAAATACAATGAAGTGCTGATTTATGCTACAGCATGGACGAAACTTGAAAACATGAGGCTTAATGAAAGAAGCCGGACACAAAAGATCACACATATTGTATGATCCCCTTTATACAGAAGTGTCCAGAATGGGCAGACCCACAGACAGAAAGTAGATTAGTGGTTGCCGGGAGCCTGGAGGAAAGGGAGGGTCTAGGGAGTGACCGCTGATGGCCACAGGGTGTCTTTCTTTGTGAAGAAAATGTTCTGGAATCAGATGAGAGTGATGATTGCTCAACTTGATGAATATGCTAACAATCACTGGAGTGTGCGCTTTGAAAGGGTAAATTTTATGGTGTGTCAAGTTGTGTCTTAATGCATAAAATGAAAAAACAACTTGGAGTCAGGAACATGGAAACATGTTTTAAGACTCACTGTGAACACAGAAAACAATAACCTTCTTACGTTTTCACCCATGAAATGTTTCCATTGGAAGATGGTTTACATAGGCTCACCGACAACACCAGAGTCCTTCATACCCTCTTAGCTACTTCCACAAACACGCGCCAGCGATCTTCCCATTTTATCGGGGGATACCGTTAACCCAAAAGAAGGAAGCCTGGATGGACAGAATGTTCAGTATGTGCGATTGAGATGCTGTGGCTGCGGGCCTTTCCCAGTCCATGGCACTGGGAGAGACGGGTGTGGTGGGTTTGGCCAGAGCCTCAGAGAATCCTTTGGACCAGCCCTTTCTCTCCTTGGAACTGGCCCCAGAGGGACCCCTGCCCCGGCACTGCCTGCCTCCTCCCGGGAGCTGCCCCCATTCCCTTTCTTTTATTTTCTTGGGTTGAGCTGAGTCGCAGGGTTTCAGGAGCCCTTCCTGAAAGGAGGGAGACCGGTGGGCCTGACGGACAGGCACAGTTCCTCTTCCAGGACTGCGTCACTGGCACATCGCAGGTGCCGTGGCCCCGTGAGCTGTCATCCAGCAGGACGGTTACCACCGTAGCATCCGGCCTGTCCGTGGACTGGTCAGGTAACTGTTCTGCCAGTTCTCCCAACTCGGGTGCTTTAACCCGAATTCATCTAGGGGTGGACGTGGGGGGATGACCACAGTGTGGTTTGGGGCAGCAGTGGGATAGACGATGCAGCTTTCACTTGTGCTGCCCCGAGACCTGACGCCTTCCTGTGCTTCACTTAAGTCCAGTGTCCCCACAGGCAGTCTTCCCTCACGTCAGCTGCCGAGCCCTTCCTCTGCATGGCCTAGAAAGAGAGCTCTTTGAGATCCACGTCCTTGGCATTCGTTCAGAATTAACTCACGTCAGGGGCGCCTCAGTGGCTCGGTTGCTTAAGCGGCCGACTTCGGCTCAGATCATGATCTCACGGCGCGTGGGTTGGAGCCCCGCGTCGGGCTCTGTGCTGAGTGTTCGGAGCCTGGAGCCTGCTTCGGAGTCTGGGTCTCCCTCTCTCCCCACCCCTCCCCTGCTCGCACTCTGTCTCTCTCTCTCTCTCTCTCAAAAATAAGAAACGTTAGAAATAGTTGCTAAATTCTCAGTGTAGTCTAATGCTTAACCAACGTGTAAAAACAAATCAACTCCCGTCATACATACAGAAGTAACCTACGCTCTGGCCAGGGCTACTGTTTCTGATGCTATAGGTAGTCTCTCTTCGTCGGTAGCCTTCTTGGGCCAAGTTGAGATCAGAGAGGCGGTCCACGGGTGGCCTGTCTCATTAAGGGCGTTCACCCAAGCAAGCCTTCGTTTGTTGTGTTGGAAAGTGTAATCATCCATTGGGCTCGCTGGGACCCTGCTTGGTAGGAGGGATGTAGGAAAACTCCTTTCTCCCCCCAAGTCTGAGCAGGTGACCTACACCTAGTGGGTCTTTTATTTTCACCAGAGGATCAAGAGAGCGGCCTTGTCTTCCCAAGGTGTCCCATCACCTGTCCCTAAACCGTCTACATCCATGGAGGATGTACAGCTGTCTTCTGGGCTGTTGCGCCTGCCAGAGGCTGATTCCTCTGAGGCCCTGGGACACGTCAGATTGTCCTCCTGTTGACGCATCAGGCTCATAACCCTCACAGTTGGGCTGTTACCTGTTTTTCACGTGTGCCCTGTGAAGTGGTAAATTCGAAAAGAAATTTTTCTTTTGCAGGAGTCCGCTGCTTGGCAATCCTCATTTTTAAAGCATAATTGAATAAATAGCAAAATGTGCCCACTGGGTGCCAGCCACCGTCGTGCAAGGGTTTAGCGCTTTATTTCTCACAGCAGCCCTATAAACCTAGGCACTCCTGTTGTCCCCGTTCTGCAGATGAGCAAACTGAGTCACAGAGACGTTAAGTAGAATTGGCTTGCACACAACCAGTAAGTGGTGGAGACCGGATTCGATGTGAGACGCTCTGGCTCCAGGGCCCGGGCCCTTTGCCGCTACGGAATTCCCTTGAAACCATATAAAATAGATCCACCCGTGTTAAACTCTGAGCACGCTCCACGTTGCTTGTCTTAGAACAGTGTTCATTGTTCTGCCGACCGCCTATAAAATTAAGACTTGACTTTCTTCCGCGGAAGCCCTCCAAGATGGCCAGGGGCCTGGTGGACGCCATTTTGTCTGAATTCCACCGAATGCAGCGGAGCAGTCGGCCGCCCATTCCACACCTGAGACAGGCCGGTCTTCCTTACACGTGGTACATATTTACGTGTGTGTCCTCTTCGACCGTCACACTGCTTGAAAACGAACAAGAAAGGTTGGGATTTGAGATAAATGTGATGTCCTCTTTCCGAGTGCGTGACCTTTGGTGGCTTCGCCACTCTAGCTGCAGACTGCTTCTCGTGTTCTATTTGCTGGACTTCGTGTTCCTGTCATTCTATTCATGTACCCGCTGCCTGGCACGGCGTGCGTACTGCTTGACTTCCAGAGCTTTGGAACCGTTTGCTCGGGCTCCTTGAGCGTCAGCTGTTGTAGGAGGACCCTTTACCCCTCCATCAACCTGGACCTCCCCTCCCTTGCTCTGCGGCAGCTGCTGCGGCCCCACTGCCTCAGCTGAAGTTGATGGTATCTGAGGAGACTCTCGCCGTAGCAGGAGAGAATCGAGAGTGTTTTACCTGTCCCCTAGTGTCGAGGTCTGTGACCCGGACACCGAGCCTCTGCCTATTACTCTCTAAAGTCAAGGGACCATAAAGCACGGTCCCGACTTCTACGCTGCCGTGAGTCAAGAGCCGTCGCTGGAAGCAGCTTGATGTGGCACCGGGGGTCCGGACACTCTGGTTCTAGATCTGGAGCTGCTGATAATGCAGTGAAGCCGGTCATGTCCCATCTCTGGGCTTTAGTCTTCCCGTCTATGAAATGGGGTGGCTGGGCCGCTTGGTATCTAAGGTCGTTTGCAACTCTGCGTGACGACAGATGGGAAAACTAAAGCAGTCTTTGTGAAGGTGGCATCGCGCGTGGACCCCACCCGTTCTCCTCTGTCCCCACTGTGCACGGGTGGACAACACAAGCTATTGGTTGGGGCGGTCATGTCGCGGTAGGCCACCCACAAGATCACACTGGCCTTTACTCTGGTCTTCCTGTGGCGTTTTCACGGTATGATGCCCGTCCTTGCCAACAGAGTAGCTGTTCCCACAGAGAGCCATTCGCATTCGCGCCCTCAGACACGACTCCCTGGGGACCACCACCCTCCTGGTCTGCCTGTGAGTGTGTGCCTCGAATCTGGCTTGCGACACTGCTCAGGCAGACAAATGATGGCCCTCGGAGCAACTTGGCAGGTGGGGACCGAGCGAGGCTTTCACCTTAATGTCGTTTCAATCCTCCAGAACCCTGGATTGCCCCCTCTCAGTCAGTCAGCCTATCGCCTAACAAAATGGAGACTTCCCGAGTGACCCCCAGACCACTGCTTTGTCTCCTTCCTCCTGTGCCCCCGCTGCCAGCCTGCGCCCCACTCAACAAGGGTTTCTGACCTTTGCCCTGAATTCCACGGCCGAGCCGGGGCATAATAAGGCAGGGTATTAATTATAGTCTTTTGGTAAATGGAGACAGATTATATGTTACGAGGTGAGATCCCCCATCAGGAAGCAGGGCTCACGAGGCATTATGATGATGCCTCTGGTCAAGGCAGTCGATCCGTTAACAGCCTTAAGAATAAAGACTAGGGTCATGGAATGTTTAGCCCTCGAACATCTATCAGAGGCTTGAAATGTCCGTAACAGGTGGGCTTGGTGAATGCCAGGACTTAGCATGATTGAAAGGGTGTTTTGAGTCACGGCACATGGCAACATGGAAATAAAACAGATCTATCACAAGTGGATGGTAGAAATAGACTGGAAGAGAATTCTAACACCTAAAATATGACAAAGATTTATCCCTACTAGCTTCTCGGTTTCATGAAATATTTATTTTCCTCTGATTGGAGATTCTGCATTTTTATTATATGTTTCCTTCTGAAACTCTTCCTGGTTTCTGTTTCTTTGTTCCTATCGTTTTTTTCTTTATTTTCTCTTTTTTAAGTGCCATTTCAATTTTTTTTTTTTTTAATCTGAGATCACCATGGTGGCTTACTTTGAAAATCATTTGTTCAGCATTGTCCGCACTGGTGATTTCTGGTTAGAGGCTCGAAGATATCTATAGATAGCATGTGATTGGGATCATTCCCCCATCTTGGTGAGAGTCTAGGAACAGTATAAGAGGGGGCAGACTTTGGGGACGGGAGACCTTTAAAACTATTCCTGGGGTGCCTGGCTGCCTCGCTCAGTGGACCATGTGACTCTTGATCTCAGGGTTGTGAGTTTGAGCCCCACGTTGGGTGTTGAGATTACTTAAAAATAAAATCTTTAGGGGCGACTGGGTGGCTCAGTCGGTTAAACATCGGGCTTTGGCTCAGGTCCTGACCTCACGGTTCATGGGATCTGTGCTGACAGCGCAGGAGCCTGCTTGGGATTCTCTCTCCCTCTCTCTGTGCCCCTCCCCACTCTCTCCCTCTTTCTCTCTGTCAAAATAAGTAAACTTCTAAAAAAACAAAAGCCATTGGGGGCGCCTGGGTGGCTCAGTCGGTTGAGCGTCCGACTTTGGCTCGGGTCATGATCTCATGGTCCATGAGTTCGATCCCCACGTCGGGCTCTGTGCTGTCAGCTCAGAGCCTGGAGCCTGCTTCGGGTTCTATGTCTCCCTCTCTCTCTGCCCCCCCCCCACTCATGCTCTGTCTCTATCAAAAAATGAATAAACGTTAAACAATTTTTTTTAAAAAAGCCAAAATCTTTAAGAAAATTTAAAAAATAAAACTATTCCTAATCACACAAGGACATTTTCCAAGATCCAATGGTAGAGGCCAAGGCACGTGTTTGAATTCTTAATCTAGGAGTATTACAAGGAACCCATCCGAGGTTAATCCTGAGATGCTGGTCTTCTCTGGAGTGAATTAGCATTTTCAAGGCACTTGACTGTTCGCCGGGCCCTCCATTTCCTGCATGTTCCCTCACTGGTGGCAGGCCCTCCCCTTTCGTGGGGCCCCTTTCCTTGGCTCTGCAATCCACACACCCTCTGGGGAGGCACAGTTCTGGGGGCTCGCTTTCCTTTGGATCTTGCGCGGTGAAATCGCCCTGCATGTGGTTCTAAGGGGGCTCCCTCAGCTGACTCCCTGACAGATACGCCCTGAATTGTGACATTTAAGCCATGACTTTGCACAATTTGCCTTGTCAGGAAGCAGAAGTACTCTTCCCACCCTAAAGATTAACAGGAACGTGAGATGGGCTGAAGCTGCACTGGCCGAGAAGTGCTCTGGAGGCCCGACGTGGACTCCCGGCATATCAGGGTGCATGACCGGGTGCCTTCCTCCCGCCGCTGGGGTCACTCAGTAAGATCGCTGGCCGGAGGGACGAGTAGCCGGGCAAAGTTCTGTTGAGGGGAAAAACCCTGCTGAGTGTATGACTTAGCAGCAGGCGTGAGGAGGGGGAGGAGGGTGGAGCGTGACCAAGATGAACCACAGGTGGGCCCACAAAGACTCCGTGGCACGTGGCCGTCAGGCCCTTGCCCCTGGCTGTGACTAATGGCAGTAACTGAGTAAGTTCGCAGCCATTTGGAAATTTCTTTGGTGTGGGGCACCTGGGTGGCGCAGTCGGTTGAGCGTCCGACTTCAGCCAGGTCACGATCTCGCGGTCCGTGAGTTCGAGCCCCGCGTCGGGCTCTGGGCTGATGGCTCAGAGCCTGGAGACTGTTTCCGATTCTGTGTCTCCCTCTCTCTCTGCCCCTCCCCGTTCATGCTCTGTCTCTCTCTGTCCCAAAAAATAAATAAACGTTGAAAAAAAAAATTTTTTTTAAATAAAAAAAAAAAAAAAAAAAGAAATTTCTTTGGTGAAAGAAAACTATGGGAAAGGGAGGAGGGTGACCACAAGCCAGGTGGCCGGGGCTGAGGAACCCCCGGGCATGGGCCAACTGGGTCACAGAACTTGCCGTGTCTGCCTCGTGCGTGAAGTGTGATCCTCCCGTGGGGTGCTCCTGAAGTAGAGCGTCCAGGACTGGGTTGCGGTGTGCGAGTGCCTGCACATGTGACTCCCCGGGGCCCTCGCAGTTTCGCCTGGTTCTCTCCCGTCGCGACAGCGACATCCCGGGGCCGTCCCGTGAGATGGGGCGAGCCGCTGACACCTCAACAGAAGCTCCTCGTAACGGGCCACATAAAGTTCCCCGTCATCGCCCCGATCGCTCAGATCCCCGTCATCCAAGAGCCCGGCGGCTCCGTCCCCTCTGGTCCCGCCCCGCGGTGACCCTCGTGGCGCTAGCCGCCACCTGCGATCATTCGTTCGGCCTCAGGCCTCATCTGACGCCGGCAGGTCCCTCGCGGGCTGTCTCCTGGCCCCCCGGACCCCCTTCCTCTGAGAGGCGCCCCTCTTACCGCCCAGTGGCCATCCTTGTGGTGGCGTGCCCTTCCCTCCCGGTGTCACGCGTCCTGCTTCCCGCTCCCGGGCTCCCGCCCCCGCCAGGCCACGTGCCGCTTTGCTCACACCGCGCCTTTCCTCGGAAGGCCCCTCTTACCCGGCCTTCAGGGACCCGAGAGGTCACGTGTCATCACATCCGGCACGTCTCACCAGCGCCCCCGGGCACACCCCTGCCTGCGATAAGGCTGGATGCCACCTTCCGTCTGCTGCGGTGATGGGTCATCTGTATATTGCTGCTGAGCCGCTTGGAAGACAGAACCATATGGTACCAGAAAAACCCCTTGGACCGCATAGTAGGACACCCGCCGTTTACCTTACAAAGTAAACGACGGCAGGGGATGGGGTCACGTACAGGTGGAGCCTGCAAGCCGACTGCGGAATAGCTGGAAGACAAAAGCGGGTAGGGAGCCTCGGAAGTGAACGGTTCTCGGAGGGTTGCGTGCCAGAGGCAGCTTCGGGTTTTTGATGCCCGACACTCGCTGAAAAACCATCGTGACGCACGCCGCGCAGCGTGAGAGAATAGAAGGCCTGGAACATGGCCCTCAGGCAGTAGAGACCGGTTCGCCGAACAGCGGCCAGCCCCGGCCACGGTAGATGAAGGCGCTCTGTAAACAGCACAATGATTCTTGAGGAAACCCCGAAACGTCACGCTGTTACCGTGTAACGAATTTGGCTGAGACGCTCACGAGAGCCGCGGCTGCTGGGGCATCTGCTAAACGACCGCCAGGGTTTCTGGGCCACCGACCCCGGGCGGGGCCGGGTCACCAGCTCTCTTCGTGAGGGACTGTGTCTCACCTCATCCGGGGCCCCTTCTGCTCTGGTTTTCCGCAAGCTGCAGCTCTGGCACTCGAGGCCGTGGGCGGCGGGGGGACGCGTGTCAGAGCAGGCCGGGGTCAAGCCTCTTGAGGTTCGAGAAGGAAGGCGGGGCCGACCTGGGGTGGAGGTGCCGTCAGCCGCAGGTGGACTCGCTGCCGGGCTGCCGCCCATGCTAGTCCTGCACCTGCAGATCAGAAAGGAATTCTCTGGGTTGTGTATTTTCTCCCGTGTTTCGGGCAAAATAGGTTTGTTTGCCAGCTGGACGAGGCCATCAGTGTGTCCATATTCTGTTGGGACGTTTCCAGATGCTAACTACTGCGCCTGCTGAGGGAACGTGCCCTCTCGTGCGGGGCTTGAAGCCAGAACTGGCTTCCTGGAGGAAGGCTCTACCTCGAAACGCACCTCGCTCAAATCTCGTTTCCGGTTCGTAACGGTCCATCATCTCCCGCAAGACACGCATATCTGCCAGGAGACACATTGACCTTTATTTCCGGGGTGCGGCCGTTTCCCAAGTGGCCGGGCTCCCCGCAGCATTTCGCCAGGCCGCTGAGACGGGCCGGAGCGGGCTGGGGGGCACAGTGCCGCCCCCCTTTCTTGTCCCCGACCGACTCCTGGACCCAACACGTGATAAATTTGCCTGTAACATCCCGGCTTTTATTGTTCTGTCATTTTCCAGCTAACGAGAAGTTACAAGTTCAGCTGTTGGAATAACTGTTTCATTAAACGTTTGGAGAACGTAATAATCGTAAAACTCGGCGCCTGCGTGGCTCAGTCGGTTAAACGTCTGACTTTGGCTCAGCTCACGGTCTCGCGGTTCATGAATGTGAGCCCTGCATCGGTTCTGATCCTCTGTCCTCCTCTCTCTCTCTCTGCCCCTCCCCCGCTCGTGGCGTGCGCGTGTGTGTGTGTGTGTGTGTGTCTCTCTCTCTCTCTCAAAAATAAACATTTTTAAAAAGAATTGTAAAACTCAGCCATTCAGATGCCTTCCTCGATGTTCAGTGGCCAAAGGCACTTTTGAGTTCCAGGTGGGGCCGTGTTGAGGTTTGATGGGCACGTTTTGCTTCTTTTAGTTCATTTTTCAACAGTTACTGTGGAGAATAAATCGAGGAACGGGGTGGAGACAGGGGACAGGGAGCATGGTTGCAATTTGAAATAGGTCCAATGAGAGGCCACTGAAAGTGACTTGGAGCAAAAGCCTGGAAGGAGGTAGACGAGCAACTGTGAGAGGGCTCTGTGCGGGGGGGGGGGGGGGGGGGGGGGGCAGGGGACTGTGTCAGGGCCCGAGGCCGGGCGCGTCTGGAGGGTGTGGAGGCCAGCAAGGAGGCCAGCGTGAGGCTGGAGCGAAGGGTGCCGGGAGGGTGCCGGGGATAAGGCCAGGCAGGGAACGGGCGTGGGGTCACAGAGGGACTTACAGGCCATCCTCCAGCTGTTACAACACGTTAGGTTGCCCTCTTCCTTTTCATCCGTATTTTTACTTTTGTTGTCCCTGATGCCGAAAAGCAGATTTCATTTGTGGGACAAAAGTATCCTCCTCGTGTACTTGGCGGCTGTATATGTGTATGTCTCTCATCTGACATGAAGGAGGTGTGTGGCTAGAATCGCACCTTCAGGATTCTGCTGGTCTCTGGTACATACCAAGGAGGACGTAGACGGGGCCCCTGACCTCTCTATTCCTAGTGTCCAACGCCTTTTAATGACACCGGTTAATATAAGTCTGTCTCTTACGGTTATTTCTGTCATTAGCAGCAGAAAACACTTCGTAGGGCCCGAAGGAAGCTGTTTAGGCATATAAAGTGGATTAATAAGGGTGGCTCAGCGTTAAGCTATGCCAGAGCTGAGTCCAAATTTTATTCCGGTACAGGGATGACTTTCTATGTGGCCTCTCTGGCTCTGGAGCTAATTTGGATGCTGAGTAGCTCCACAGGTATTTATATGTAGTGTTTGGTATTTTTACTGGGTCCTATTCTTCTCCCTCGGATCACCTAAAATGGTTAAGAATTTTCTAGTGGGATTAAGGTTGTGATCTCTGGGGAGGGGTGGGCCATCTGCTCTCGGTTATTTTTGTGTTAGCCGCTTCCCCTTAAATGTATGTTCACAAATGAGCCACAGCCTTATCAGCTGAGGTCGAGGGAAGACTGGTCTAGGTGCCGCTCCTGAACTTGGTCTCTGAGCCATGGCTTCCCATAGACACTCAGGTAAAGCTTCATACTCTTTATCTTCCATCGAACACGGTTGTGTTAGGGCAGGGAATCCATCACTCGACTAAAAGATAGTTTTTGATGAACTGATTTTAGCCTTGTCTACATAATAAGTCCTGGCTGGTCTCTGCTCTGTCGCTGCCTTCTGCTGCTGTTTCCAACACTAAAGGCAGGTCGAGTGGCTTGTTCTTTAAAAATAGAAACTTATTACCATAGTTTACATGTTTTAGGACATCTTAGGAAACTGTAAAAGATAGTGTGAGGAACAAGTGGGGGGTTAGCAATTTTTATTATTTATAACATACAGATGTTCGTCGCGACTGCTTTAAATCGAATTTCAAGTGTTTAGAAAAGGTCAATTGAATATAGAGCTGAAGGGAGAAATACTGACAACTGAGAAAGTCCATAGTGACTTACCACCTCTTTCCTTTTCTGAACGATGTGCTTAGTCTTTCTGAAGACAAGCAGCTATGATCCTTTGGATGTGACAAGTAGGGTGGTCACTGTTCTTATCAGAAAAAGGGGCAACGTTTCCGAACCTCTAGCCCGTCCTTAGCGTGAGAGTCGTCTTCTTGTTTTGTAACCTGGCACAAAGGAAGCCCTTCGGCCATGGACAGACACCCGGGGAACGGGCTGAAGGACTGAGGGCCGTCTCCCCAGAAAGCCCGGCTCTCTGAGGTCACCCGGCTGCCGGTCCCTCCTCCAAAGCCAAGAATGTCGCTGTGGCTCCTTTGCCCTCTGCCTAAGGAACGCTCCCCTTTCTTAGAGACAGGCACTGTGTCCTGTCTCCGGGCTTTCAGATTATAGGACAAGTTAATTTTGGGTGGCAGGAAAAACTCATTTTGAGAACTCATAATTGCCCATCAGAATTTAATTAATGAGAATACTTTTAGAAAGTCTTCTTGGGTGTTTAAACACAAACGCACTGCGATGGCATTCCCTGCTTTGGTGAATTACTATGCAGTGTTTTTCTTGTTCCCAAATGTTGAAGAGCTGTTTTGCCCCCCACCCCCCCCCCAGGAGCCATTTTACAAACATGGCGCCACATGCCTGAGATTGTGGTAATTGGCCGCCACGTCCGTTCTCCGGGTGCAGGCTGGCTATCCAGCTGTACTGGTTGTTCCAGTGGGCCTTGAATGCATGTCAACTGGTAGAGTAACTCCCCATTTTGTTTACTTATTAAGTGACAGAATAGGAAAATACATTTAAAAGGTGACCTGTTTACAGCACACCCAAGCCTCCAATTTTAAATTGCACAAAATCCTGACACTATTCTTGCTTATATAAATCTGGAGGCTGTAACAGTGACTAAATGAGACAGATTATTGACACCTTTTAGGTGGTTTTTTTTTTTATGTTTATTTTTGAGAGAGAGGGGGAGAGAGCAAGAGAGAGAGAGAGCGAGAGAGAGCATGAATGGCGAAGGGGCAGAGAAAGAGGGAGCCACAGAATCCAAAGCAGTCTCCAGGCTCTGAGCTTTCAGCACAGAGGCCGACGCGGGGCTGGAACTCAAGAACCGTGAGATGGTGACCTGAGCCGAAGTCAGACCCTTAACCGACTGAGCCACCCAGGCCTCCCCCACAAACGGTTTTAAAACCAGAGACTATCATTTTGTATTGCATTTGATTTATAGGTCTGTGAAAGCAGAGAAGAGAGAGGTCCTCACAAAAAGGAAATCCACGTTGCCCCGAGATGGGCTTCGTATAGACAAATTAGAGGCTCAGGTAATTGGATCAGAATCCATTTTCAGTGGCCATCCATATACTGAGAGGACATTTTGAGGACAGGAATTTATATTTTTGTTATTGAACACTTTCAGTCTGCAAAGTTATGTAGATCAGTGCCTTTACCCTTGGCCTTTCGAGTTGAGGACCAGGCTGGGGGGGGAGGTGTGGATGGGGAGGGAAGTAAGGCCATCTGCCATATTATACAGCCACTAGTTCCCTTCACCGGCCACTGCCCAGTGGGTTGTACGTACTGCCCCAGGAGTCTTTTCTTGGGGCAGGGATGGAAAATGAAATGGTGGTGTGTGTGAGCGAGTAATCAAACTGGGTTGACTTCTTAAAATAACTGAAAATGGCAGCCAGAAGATTTGGTCAAGGGTGAAACTTGAACGTCGCATACTTGTCGTGACCACCAGACGACCACCTGCTGCTTCCCCACCGCTAGGAAAACTGAAAACGCACGTCCTGCTGCTGCCAGGTCGGAAGCACTCGTTTTCTGATACGCAAGCTGGAAGGTGCCCACATAACACGTTGCGCAACATTAAGAAAAGCTTCGTATATGGACAGAGTAATACTCACATAGAATCTAGCCTGGTGGAAGTCCAGGGGCACCTAGTTTTTGTTTAATGATCTCTATCCAACCCTCCCGTTACCGGGTATAATCTAAAACTGTGTATCAGTGACCCAAAGGAGATTTATGAGTTTTTCTCTGAATGTAGCGTACAAGTGAGGTTGCACATAGCATTGAATCGTTCCGTACATGTTCTGTTTTTAAGGGAAGCGAACCCTTTCTGATTTTCTGTGAGATTCTATGAAAGACTGCTTTTCAGCCATGACTCATGAACTCCGTCTCATTGCAGCTAGTCAGGTATTTACTCCCAAACGTCTGACGACACCTCCAGGTGCGTTCGTGTGTCTGCCACACAAGCGTCCTATTCATCGGCCAAGGCTTCGCTCCATTTGTCAAACATTCTCAGGAAATCGATATATCCTTTCTTTAGAAGCCAGTATTTATACGCAGAGTGACTAACGGACTGGTATGTTGGACTTAGCAATTAACAGACCAGAAATAGCCCCAATTTTTTTCTTCCATCCGGGTTGCCGTTCGTTGTTTACACTGTGCACCATACTCCTCAGGGAGAGCACATTGAGGAATGTCGCTTTGCTCGAAGATTCACGGTTTCCCTAAATCTTCTATTTCGAACCACTCGGGAAGAAGGGGAACGATGGATATTAGCAAGAAATACATGAGAAAATACACCTAAAAACACAAGCGAGATTATTAAGTACGAACTGAATCTTCTCTCGCGAGAGGTTTATAGTTCTAGAAATGTCGCACCATCACGTTTCTCCTTCAATGTGCACACGAGGAAACCGAAAGCCAACACTTTTTTATTGAGATACTGAGGTTTATGTAGGCACCTCTTAGCATGTTGGCTGTAGTTCAGGAATTTTCTGGAAGAGGAAGCTTGTTGATTAAGAGAAGGATGATGTGTCTTTTTGAAGCAGGCATAGCAAGAAAGGCTACCATCTTGGAATAAGTGTCTAAAATGGGATCACCCGGTCCCAACTCCGATGCACTTGAACCCGCTGCATCCGTAAAGGATTGTGGGTCAGACATCAGCACCTTAGAGTGGCAAGAGCTGTGCCCTGATTTTTAAAAACAAATATTTGTGGGGTGCCTGGGTGGCACAGTCGGTTAAGCGTCCGACTTCAGCCAGGTCACGATCTCACGGTCCGTGAGTTCGAGCCCCGCGTCGGGCTCTGGGCTGATGGCTCAGAGCCTGGAGCCTGTTTCCGATTCTGTGTCTCCCTCTCTCTCTGCCCCTCCCCCGTTCATGCTCTGTCTCTCTCTGTCCCAAAAATAAATAAACGTTGAAAAAAAAAATTAAAAAAAAAAATAAAAACAAATATTTGTTATAAAATGCTTTTGATAAAAGAGCTTTGGAGGAGCTTAGTGGCGGTGACTTGTCTCCCCCACCCGTCCATCCACAGGCACATACTTACTGTATGACTGGTGTACTCAGGGCCTGCGATTAGATCCCCGGGACTCCTAGTACGTTTGGAACCTTCTTCTGTGATAGAGAAGCCTCGGCCCTGCCCTGCGCCCGGCTCACACCTCCACCTTAGGATCCGTCAGAGAGCTGCCAGAGGGCAAACGCGTGGTGACAAGGACAGGCGGGAAGGGAGGGAGCATTGTCATTCTGGGTATCCACTATTGCCTGTGATGACCCATGATGCCCTTTCCCAGATAACGGCAGGGGGTCCGGGGAGACAGCTCGGGATGCTGGGGAAGGGGAAGGTTAGGCGGCTTCATATTTCACGATCTGAGAAATGGCTAAGGGGATTAAAAACCGTGTTCCCTATGCGATAAACGCCTTAAGTATATGCAATTCAGGAAGATTAAAGAGAGCCTCAAAGACCAGGTAAAACGCTACCTTCGTTCCCCCCCCCCACCCCGTTATTTCTGACATCGGGGAAGGAAGGAAGGCGCCCAGCTTTTCCCGCCCCACGAAGTCGAGACTGCGCTGCGGCTTGTTTTGGTGGCGCCACGAACCCGGGCGCTCGCGGTCTTTTAGGAGCCCGTGTGTGTGTCGGCGCTGTCGTCTGTACGCTGTTGTCTTAGAATCGGTAACTGCTCTGAAGATGAGTGGTACCCACATCCCTCCCCGTTGCACACGTTCACATTTGACACAGAGTTACGACCTGGTACGTATCTCGTCGGCCGGAATCTAGTACTCCGACTTCCTCCTGGGCATGCTACGTGAAGGCTTGCCATAGTCTGGGACCAAATAATCCTAAATTGAGAAAAACATGAGGTAAGCTAATTCAGGTTGCCCGGAGTTCCACTTGATTGGAATTATTGCAAAAAAAAAAAAAAAAAAAAAAAGAACTAAAGTTCATGGGCTTGACATCGGCATTGCTAACATGCTTTAAGTATTTCCAGCCTGTTTACTTATTAGGCAATAAAGCCAACGCTCCAGAAGTGCCTATTTTATCTTGACGAATACATGTTTCCGCACACACGAAAAAGGCCCGAGTCCACTGTGGACATCAGTTCTAAGAGGATATGCCCTTTGAAATATGTCCATGTGGGTGCAGCCTCTCTGGGTTTAAGTGTACAGGGGCGGGGAATGTAAGCTGACCCTGGGCTTCTCCTACGACAGGAAGGAAAACTAATAATAATGCCTAAAAGCCAGGACTCGAAAACACTAAGAAGTGGGACTCTCTGGGGCGCCTGGGTGGCGCAGTCGGTTAAGCATCCGACTTCAGCCAGGTCACGATCTCGCGGTCCATGAGTTCGAGCCCCGCGTCGGGCTCTGGGCTGATGGCTCGGAGCCTGGAGCCTGTTTCCGATTCTGTGTCTCCCTCTCTCTGTGCCCCTCGCCCGTTCACGCTCTGTCTCTCTCCCAAAAATAAATAAAAAACATTGAAAAAAAAATTTTTTTTAAAAGAAGTGGGACTCTCCATAGAGGCACCATTAACTTGGGGCGAGCTATTTCATGTTCCCTTTGCTGGGTTCAAGACCCTGTGCTATAGGGACGATAGCGTGGCGTGCAGCCGTGCGGACACGACTCCCATTTCCGACACACTCCGGTACCTTCCACGATCCATGGTGAGCCATGGCTTATGTCATCGGCTGGATGCCTCGAAAGTGTGAGCCAGTCGTGTTCTAGAACTCTGAAAGTGAGCAGTGAAGAACTTGGCATTGGTAAGATGACAGGTTCTCAGAGTATGCGGTTTTGAAGTGAGAAAGGCTTGGCCGGTATGCTCTCCCTGGTACCGTGAACCATAGTGGTTTCCCTTCTCTCCAAACCTCGGGCTGCCTGAACAGGACTCACTGTGTCGCCTGGTGTCTGTTTGCCGTGTGACGCCGGCGCCTTGATGTTTAGCTTAAAGCTAGGGCTCCGACATACCACGAGCCGGGGCTCCCGTCGGGAGGGACTCTATACGGGACTTAACGCTTAGAAGTATTTGGAGGTCATCTCCTCTTTGAAAGACATCGGAAGAGTGACAGGAAAATGAGGGCGGCCCAGAGTTGTCTTCTAAATGGAGACTTCGCTGAGGGAGGAGGAGGAGGGATGTTCAAATATGGTCCAGGAAGATAGTCTCCGAAGGGCTAACCCGGCCGTGACTGCTCGCCGCGCAGGAAGCCAGTGCTGTCTAATCTTACAAATTCTAATTTCCTGCCAAATGGTATTTAGGAGCCACTGATAATTTAATTTCCTGGCATTACTGTTACTGGAGATTTATTTAGTTTCTCTGCTCAGCTCTTAACAAGAAAGTAAATGTTTGTCGGGTGCACGGTTTCAGTATGGAAGAGCTAACGACACAAGGGTTTTAGGGGACAGGTGAAGGGCCAGCAGGAATGAACGGAGGGTGACTGCCGGCGTGCGATCACTGTGACGGGCACTTTGTTTGCACGGAGGCCGATGGCAGTTTAAAAGCTACCTTACGTAAACGGTGCGCAGTTCAAGGAGACAGATCTTGGTTTCACTTGTGCCTCTACTTTTCGTTTCTAACCCAGTTTACGTAAGGGAACGTCCTGGTTTTCTTTGGGGGACAAGGTGCCAGTAAGAGCCATCCTCCGGTCCCGAGAAACCTCTGAACTGTGGCACAGCGGGCTCAAGCAACTGTCTTTGCCCCAGAATGCCTCCCGCTGGCCGCAGCGGCTCATTCCCAGGAGGCGAGGGGGTGTGTCCGAGGGTCGCGGGGTGGGGGGGGGGGGGGGGCTGAAGCCGGCCCCGAGCCGCACCGCCCCCCCCCCAGGCCCTGTGCCTCCCGGGCCGGCCGCGCGCTCTGCTTGGTTGGCCGCCTGGCTTCCGAAACGGACCCAGTTGTGAGTGAGAGTTCAGCAGCCTTCCCGAGGCGGCTCCGAGACGCAGGGTGTGGTTTCCTTAGCTCACTCTCTGCTATTTGGTTGCCGGTGGCAACAGGATCCAAACAACTCGGACATGTGTTTGTATAAAAAAACCTGGGACCGGGCCGCACAGTGGGAGTCTGGGGCCGCCGGGCCAGTGGAAGAGCTGCGGTGAGTACCGGGGCCTCCCGGCCGTCTTCCCTCAACTCGTCTCCAGATGACACTCTGCAGATGACACGGGGGCATTTGCTAGCACGGGAACCGTGCTTGTGGGGAGCTGGGAACAGCGTCTCCATTCTGGTGTTTCCTGTGCGATTACATAACTGCTGTCTACGGAACCCACGTTCGTTCGGGCGGAGGGGGGAGATCGGCATATGTTTAAAGAAGTCGGGAGCCAATAGAAACCCCCATTTGGTACCTTTCTGGTGGCGGGACGAACAGAGCGCCTCGGCAGCGCCGCAAGCTTTGGTGGGGGGGGGTGGGGGGTGCTGGGGGACTCGGGTGGCTGTTCCTGTGAAGGCAGTGGGAGGGGTTCTTCGAATGATCGGCTTAACACTTTTTTTTTAAGCGTGCCCCCCCACTGCAGATCCTCTTTTAAAGTTGCAGTTTTTAAAACAAATGTCCTAAGTCGCAAACTTGCTTGAACCAAGGGGGGACTTGATGTGGGCACGCCCCAAACCGGCAGGTCACTGTGCCGAGTGTTCACAGTCGTAGACTTCGCCGGTCCGGGACGGAGAACGCCGTTGTGAGAAGTCCGCTCTGGGGCCCCGGCTCGGGCCCCGGGGCCGTGAACTGCGGCGGACAGAACTCCTCGGGGTCCCTTCAGGGATTTAAAAGTGTTCTGGCGGATCTAAAGGAGGGAGCGAGGCCTCGGAGGCTGGCGAGGGAGGGCCTGGCGCGCCGTGGGCACCGCCGCCAAGCAGCCCGCCTCCGGGATGCGGCCCGTATCCCCTCTTGTCCCTCCCACCCCCCCACCCCCGCCCCATCCGGCCCCCTGGTCCCGCCCGCAGGGCTCTCTCCCAAGGCGCCGGGGGGCCGGTCTCTTCCCGGGTCCTAGTGAAGCGTGTGGGGTCGCGGCGCCGCGCCCGCCGTCCTCCCGGGGCTCATTTGCCCGGCCCGTTGCCCCCGCAGGTCCCTCCAGCTACAAGGTGGGCACCATGACTGAGAAGTTCGACTGCCACTACTGCAGGGACAACCTGCAGGGGAAGAAGTACGTGCAGAAGGACGGCCACCACTGCTGCCTCAAGTGCTTCGACAAGTTCTGCGCCAACACCTGTGTGGACTGCCGGAAGCCCATCGGCGCCGACTCCAAGGTAACGGTGGCCCCGGCGGCGTGTGGGGGCTGGGAGGGGGGGCCCCCGGACGGCAGTCCGAGGCGGGGCCTGCTTGTATTTCACAAACTCCTGGGCGCCCCTCATGTTACTCACAGTGTTACTCACAGAAACGTTGGCCTCGGGCTGGCCCAGTCTCGGTGGGGGGCCACCGCCCCTGACACCCCCCCCCCGGCCCCACCCCCCGGGCCCCCAGCACCACTCACCACTCACGGCAGCCACCCCATCTGCTCGGTCCCCAGGAGGTGCACTATAAGAACCGCTACTGGCACGACACCTGCTTCCGCTGTGCCAAGTGCCTTCACCCCTTGGCCAACGAGACCTTTGTGGCCAAGGACAACAAGATCTTCTGCAACAAGTGCACCACTCGGGAGGACAACCCCAAGTGCAAGGGGTGCTTCAAGCCAATCGTGGCAGGTAGCGCCCCCTCTCCCTCCCCGGCAGCCAGGGAGGAGGCCCCGAGGGCGGAGATGATGCCGGGTGCTCGCGGTGGTGGGGTGATGCTGCTGCGAGCCGCGCTTAGATTTTAGCATATATATGCACGCATATATATACACGTATATCTGCGTACACATATATGCTCGCACACACGCACACACTCGGCAACTAAAGAACACTGGAGAGAGCCGTCTGTGGCGAGAGAAAGAAGTGAAAAGTATGTAGCGCTTTCTCATTTGGGTAGAGTAAGTGATCAAAGCATGCGCCCTCCTGGGTGGAATTCTGGGCCAGCTGCCCCCTCTGCCCCTCCCCCCAGCGAGTCTCCAGGTCCAGTCCGCAAAGGCCGGCCGTGGGGGTGGGGCGGGGATTCAGCCCCTCCCCCCATCCTGAAACACTGCTGCCGGGGTCCCCTTCCCCCGACGACCACGGGAGTCTGGGTCTGCACAACCCCAGCAGGACGGAGGGGAGAAGCCCTCCCCTCGCCCCCCCACCCCCCCGCCCCCCCCAGCCGTGGATAGCACGGCTGGGGGCGAGCGCGAGGCCGGTAACTGTGCAGGGCCTGTGTGCCCTCCCCTCTGGAGGCCCTGGGGGGCGGGCGGAGCGGAAGCAGCCCCCTGCAGGGCCCTGTCAGCCGGGCTGTGGATGGCTTCCCCCGCAGGAGATCAGAACGTGGAGTACAAGAAGACCGTGTGGCACAAAGACTGCTTCACCTGCAGCAACTGCAAGCAAGTGATCGGGACCGGAAGCTTCTTCCCCAAAGGGGAGGACTTCTACTGCGTGACCTGCCACGAGACCAAATTCGCCAAGCACTGCGTGAAGTGCAACAAGGTACGCTGTCGAGGGAGCTCCGCGTTGACTCGTTTCTGGAAGTGTTTGACAGTTGGCAGAGCACTTGCACACACACTATCCCATTCCATCGTCACGACGGCCCTGCGACGTGGGAATTATTATTCCCGTGTTGCAGACGGGGACGCTGTGGCGGTAGAAAGCGGCGCCCGGGGCCAAGTCGGGCTGTCCGCGAGCGCCCTGGGGAGGCGCGGCGGCCCGGCTCTAGAGGGCCCGCCTCCACCCCCTAATTGCCGTGTCACCCCACGCAGGGGCCCGCCTTCTCTGAGCCTCGGTGTCTTCGTCTGTAGCTCGGGGGTAATAATCGCACCTGCCTCCCATGGCCGTGGTGGCGATCAATGAGATACTGTCTACCAGAGCGCCCAGCACAGTGCCTGGCACGTAGTAGGCATTCAACAAAATGGTTGTTGAATCTGAATCCGGTGCTACACTCCCTGGTCTAGGCCATCACATCTGGAGGAATCACTTACCAGGATCAGCCCTGGCATGCCGAGTGCTTTGTGTGTGTTACCTGCTCTAAGAAGCTGGCTGGGCAGCGTTTCACCGCTGTGGAGGACCAGTATTACTGCGTGGATTGCTACAAGAACTTTGTGGCCAAGAAGTGTGCTGGATGCAAGAACCCCATCACTGGTAGGCTAAAGAGTCCTTGCTAAGTCTGCCAGGCTAGGTCTTGCGCATGGTAACCATCTCTCATTTTCCTACGCCGTCGGTTTCATCCACAAAGGCCCCACAGAATGTCCTGTCCCCCTGCCATTGTGGTCCCGAAGGCCCCCCCCCCCGAATAGTTTGGATTCTCCCCCAGGCCAGCTTAGCCTTTGCAATACAGAACACCTCCTGACTACTGCTGACTAACGACGCTGCCGGAGTTCACGAGCCTGAGACCCACGGCCATGGCCACGGGCAGGCAGGCACCGCGTGTGGCGGTGGGAGCGGGGTGGGGGAGTGGGGGGAGTCCGGCGGGGAAGGGAGAGGAAAGGGGGGCGGATCAGGCCGGCGGGAGTTGGGGGGGGAGGGGGAGGGGGGAGGGGGGGAGGCTGCGAGCGGCAGGCGGGGATTAGAGCGCCCCTAGCGGCAGGCTAGCTCAGAGGTGGCTGCGGGCAGCTGTTTGGCGATCAGAAGCAGAGCTGATCACTTCATTCCTCCTCACGCGGCCGCGATCCACGTGCCCCGGGCCCTTTCCCCGCCTCCAATTTTCCCATCTCCCCGGGGAGCCTTGAAATGTACATTTGAGAAGACTTTTGCCATCCTCAGGGAAAAGGACTGTGTCAAGAGTGAGCCACCCAGTCTCTAAAGCTAGGAAGCCCCCAGTGTGCCACGGGAAACGCTTGCCTCTCACCCTGTTTCCCAGCGCCAACCTCCGGGGCAGGCATCCGGGTGGAGAGAGGACTTGTCCCTCGTGGGTGGTGGTTCTTTATAGAAAAAATCGAAGCTTAGCAGCTCCTCGAGGCCCGGTAAGTGCACACCCCGCGAACAGCCCAAGTTTGCCTCCTGGTGGCCACTTTGATGCCATGGCCCTAAATCAAAGAAACTGGTTATGCTGGGAGGTCGGTGCGTGTCACAGGGCGATAGCGGTGGCATGGGAATGTGGGTTCGCGGCTGAGCTCTGGCATCTCCTCAGGTCCTCGCGAGCCGTAGCAGGGTGGCGGCGACGCGGGGGTCGGTGCGCGGCGGAGGGCGGCCGGGGGCCGGGCAGACGCTGCCCCCGTGTGCTTGTCGGCTCCGTGAACGGGCAAGGCGGCGCTCGGCCTCCCGCCTGTGCCCACTCAGCGGCCTCCTTTGTTTTCTTTTGTCGTTTCCCCAGGGTTTGGTAAAGGCTCCAGTGTGGTGGCCTATGAAGGACAATCCTGGCACGACTACTGCTTCCACTGCAAAAAATGCTCCATGAATCTGGCCAACAAGCGCTTTGTTTTCCACCAGGAGCAAGTGTATTGCCCCGACTGTGCCAAAAAGCTGTAAAGCGACAGGGGCTCCTGTCCTGTAAAATGGAATCGAGTCTTGTTCTTGTGTCCTCGCCCTCTGCCCTGCACCACCCAGAGGGCCAGAGCGGCCTCTCACCTCTAAAGTTGCTTCCTCTGTCTTTGCTCCCATTTTACAGTATTACTCAGATACGGGCACGCAGTGGTCACACTAGGATGTCGCGGCGCGGCCACTTCTCCGCAGCTGCGGTGAAAACACAAACACGTAGATAGGTTGACTCTTCTGCATGTTTATCATAGAGCAGAAACGTGCTCACCATTTAGCTGCTTAGTGACGTGAGCGAGAAGCGTAACACATAAAGCCCCCGCTGAGATGCGTCTCGTGGCTCAGCTGGGACCCACCGTGTCCTCAGGACACGCAAGAGTTGCGGCGGCTGCTCCAACTCGGCTGCTCACCTGTCTGTGAGCAGAGAGCGAACTTAACAAATTGCATGGTTGAACCTCCTCCTCGAAATCTTCCTGCTGTTCTTTTGTGCTCTCAAACGACTAATACGAATTTCCAGAAAGTTAACATTTGAACTTGGCTGTAACTCTAAACTGACCTTTCCCCCGTACTAACTTTCGATTTCCCCGTGTGGCGTGTTTTCTGAACGTTCCCACTTTCAAGCGGGGAGCGTGCAGGTGATTTGGAAAGTGTAGGCAGACCTGAGAAAACGAGCCTGTTTCACAGGAACATCGTCACGGCGACTACTTCTGGAGGCTTAACAAAACTAACCCAGCTGCCCTTTTTCTTTTTCTTTTTTAATACTCTCGTTTTAATTCATAGTAACGTAGTTTATGGGTTTGGAGACTTGCATGTCGATATTTTAGCCCCCCTCAAACGTTCCTGCGGTTTTGAAATTCATCCTGCCGAAGTAATCATAACACTCTAGCGGGGGGGGGGGGGGTAGCTGAGCAGGCGCCAGGACTGTCATTGACACGGATAGGACGTTTCCAAACAGCGGCTAGAGTGGAGTCCCTTGTAGCATAGTTGTCTGCTCTTTGTGTGCTCAAGAGGCCCGCCAAGTCCCTTTTCTTGTGATTTTTAGGACTGTCCCTCAAGAGCTCAGCTGGATCTCTGGGGGAGCGGCTGCCACCCTCACAGGCACAAGCGGATTTCCACACAGTGCTTACCTGAGATGCAGGCTCACCTAACTTACTGTATTCTTATCAACATTGTTCTATTACATAGTATAATGAGACAGTATCAAAAGTAAACATGTAATGACAGTGCATATTAACATTCTCGTAGGAGTGGTTAGACAAGCCAATGCCTCATTTCTACATTTTGTCATTAGCTGTTATCCTAAAGTTTCAGTGTACCCTTACAGAAATAAAGCAGCATATAAATAAATAACGCCTCGTCTTTTAATTCTGCCCATGGAGTTGCTGTAAGGGGACACCATTGCTCTCAGACCCTCGATGACCGCTTTCCTTCGAGCGCGTACTCTGTTCGGAGCAGTCGCACAGAACAGAGGAATTTAGAAGCAGACTGAAGCCCGCAGCGGCACTCGGGTCCGGTCAAAAACCACCACGCCCCACGCTGACCCAGAAGCAGCATTTCCCAGATGTTCACACCCCTTAAAAAGGGCCCTGTTTTCTTGGGCCAGGAGCAGGTGGGGTGAGAAGAGAACGACAGCCGAAGGGCTGTTGGCCCCCCTCTCCGTGTGCCCTCTGGAGCACGGATCCACGTGGAACACTGTCAACCCCTGTTCCCTCCACCCTTGGGCCCGCGGGAGAAACCCGCTCCCCCTTGTGGCCATGGCTGAGCCAGCGGGGAGAGGGCATCGGGGCCTCAGTAATAAAAGCAAAGGGCGGGACCCCTGTGGAGCTACCCAGACCTTGTTAGCAGGGAACCCAAACCCGTCAGCAGGAAACCACGGGCGTTTTTATGAACAGGTGATAGTCCCCTGTGTCTGTTTCCCTAGAGAAATCGGCAGTTAAAACCACGAAGAGAGTGGTTGGGGCCCGAGGGAGCAGGGGTGGGG